>NC_073253.2:5571250-6172500 GCF_029289425.2 Pan paniscus | reverse complement strand
TCACCCTCCTTTCAGGCTGGCACTTTGTTCCAACACATGGCACGGAGCCCTTGTCTCCCAGATACGTTGACTGCCAGAAGGCCCTGCAGTTCTTCATGCAGACCCTCCCTCAGGCAGCTCTCAGACCTTCCAAGCATCCAGCAATGCCCACCAGAGCCATGTATAGGTGCCTGCTACCTACGGAAAAGAGCACAATTTCCAGTGTGTCGGGGATGGGTCACTGTCCTAGTGCCTTGCCTTTTGTAACTCAATGTGTCTCAGGGTTGTGCCAGGAGTTTTTCTGAAATATGCAGGAATCATTGAGTTGTTGAACTTTTCCCCATTTATCTTTACTTAGGTGATTAAAGGTGTCTCCCCCAAGCAAATATATATATATATATATATATATTCCCTTAAAATATACATATATATATTCCCTTAAAATATACATATATATATATTCCCTTAAAATATATATATATATTCCCTTAAAATATATATATATATTCCCTTAAAATATATATATATTCCCTTTATATATATATATTCCCTTAAAATATATATATATTCCCTTAAAATATATATATATTCCTTTAAAATATATATATATATTCCCTTTAAAAGAATTACCTCCATAATAGTAAGTTCTACAATAACCCATATTCTATAGTGATAAGACAAATATTTAGGATACAAACAAAAAGATTACAATGAGACCTCTAACATTTAAATGGCAAAAGAAAATAGCCCTTTTTTGGTGTATATGATTTGCCTTTTCTTTTTAGCAATAATCACTCACTAAGTAAAAGATAAACACTTCATCATTATTACATGCAAAATCCATGTAGAAAAAATATGAACGGTCTGTAATAGAAAAGATGCAGCTGCAATAGAATCTGTCATTTAAGTTCTCCAAGTTTCAAAAATAAATATAAATATTGACAAGTTTTAGAACTCACTCACGCAAGTCATAATAGCAGGTGTTTAAAAGTTGGACCAGTTATACAAGGCCAGAAATACAAGATTTGAGGTGTGTTCAGAGAGGCTTTGCAACTTGCATCCTTTAGTTGTGAATTGCACAGTAATTATTTCCAAACAGGTGTAGGAAACACTGGCACTTTCCATGGCAGCAGAAATAATGAATACTTTTGCTCATTTACTTCTGCCTTATGCCTGTGGAGGCAGCCTGGGGAATGATCAGAATCACAGGAACCTGGAGGATAGGCAAGATATTTAAAATAAGAAGTAGCTTAATGAAATATTTTTTTGAAGTCTCAACAGAAGAGTTAAGAGATATCATTAAAAGGCAGAAGCGTTGACAGCAGTGTATAAATTGGCATGGAATTTCAACCACCCTCCCCAAAGCAGAGAAAAGACAGGTATCATTTATATCATTTTAAAAGACCAGTGAACCAAGACCATTTGCCTGAGCAAGAGACATATGAGGTTGTTCTGATTCGCTGCAGAGATATAAATCACATTTTGCGTTGATATTTTTAAGTGCTCTTTTTAAATGTCAGATATTTGAAATAAGAGCAACTGAGAAGTTGCAGAGGCACCAGTACATTGGTGGGGATGCTGCCACTGTGAGAATGGAGGCAAATGTTACGGCAACAAGAGAAAGTGGATCCAGCCACCCTGGTTCTGTTTACGTTTTTCTTATAAAGACAGTCATATAACTAGTTCACCATTTTCTGCCTTTATTTATGTCATATCTTCTCGATTAAGTTTTGAACATGTGTAAGGCATTACTGTACCCTACCATTCTTTTATCTTCCCATGTCTCTTGAAAATCACAACAGCGAGAAACTTTCTGAAAACTTATCGGCTTAGCCAATGAACAGTCCTTGTGGAAGGGTCAATTATGTTTCTGTTTCTTGCAACGGAACTTATATAGAACTCTGATTATGGTGACATGCAAAAATCTTTAAGTAGAAAAAAAGCTGTCTTTATTTGTAAAGAATGATGTAATATATCAATACAGTTCTTAAGAAAAAAGTGATTGATTCACCTAAATTTTACTATATTAACACTAATATTAAAAAGAAACAGGCCAGGCGCGGTGGCTCATGCCTGTAGTTCCAGCACTTTGGGAGGCTGAGACGGGCCGATTACTTGAGCTCAGGATTTCCAGACCAGCCTGGGTAATATTGCAATATCCTGCCTCTACAAAAATGTATGAAAAATTAGCGTGGTGTGGTGGCACAGGCCTGTGGTCCCAGCTACTCAGTAGGCTGAAGTGGGAGGATCACTTGAGCTGGCGAGGTGGAGGTTGCAGTGAGCAGAGATCGTGCCATTGCACACCAGCCTGGATGGCACAGTGAGGCCCTGTCTGAAAAGAAAAGAAAGGAAAAGAAAACAGACTTTAGCAGTGACCTCTAAAACAGGAGGATGGAATCACATGACAATGTTATGTAAGCTTTTCAGCTTCTCTGCTTCTGTGAAAACGTATGGAATAATTTAATGACTAGCTTGGAACATAAATGATGAAGAAATCACATGTGTCTTTAGAATTCCCACAATAGTTTATGAAACTAGTTGACAATGCTTTTATGAAGCTTGTGTGAAGTTGAATGGAATAAGATATCTGGAGTTTTAATTATGGGGAAAAATTATATAAACTAATATGAAACTTAGAGACATTTTATTCTTATTAACAACTCCAGGTGTTTTACTGCATTCACTTACAATCAGAATTTTAGGACTGCTACCTGGGCTTATCCTGCTGCTAGTTCAGCCATGACAAATCCCTGGGATGTCATTGCTAATCGTACGCCTGATGATACACATAATGGGGAAATATGGTCGTTCAGTCTCAGCTCTCTATTTGAAGATTGTTTCTGTTTGTTGAATAAAAATTATTTCTGGAACCACCAGCTTATCAGATCAAACTTTTGCATTTTAATAAATGTAGTTCAGGGAGCTCCCCAGAGCCTGTTTGTTTATGCATCAAGCTCCCCTACTAGCAACTGTCACGCAGAGGAACTGCTAATAGAATTTGCACTTTGGGGTGAATCCATCAACGTTTGGAAGAGTTTTCACTGAGCCATCTTTTCCAACTGAGAAGCCTTGGCCATGTCAGGGGTGCTGTGGGACGGTAAAAACCTCTCTGTCCTCTGTCTGGCACAATAATACTATCCCTGGAATGCTCAAAAAATATGTAGATGACAGTCTGGCCAGAGCCATTTTTGCATCCTGTGTAATACTATGTGCACCGCTTTGGAAAGACCATCGTTCACCATAATAAAAGCAGTTAGAGGTAATTTGGTGGCTTGCTTTCTGAAGGATTTCCACAGGCACAGATACTTTTGAATTACAGGCAAAATTCCCCAGATTCTGCTAAAGATTTGTGCCAAAGTCATCATAATTATACATCTCTGGGTGTTTGTTCCTGCCAGCAATGAATTAATGAGATGATATTACTTATAATCTTTGAACACTATGAAATGAAAACAGAAACAGGAATAAAATAATAATGAGCTAGGGCCTCATTATAGAAGAAACAACAGAACAAGGAGCCGGGCCTCATTATAAAAGAAACAATCTCGATTGTTGAAAAGAAAGCTCATCCTAGCTAAGAAAACCAGAAAAAAGTAAACAACTAATCTTCGTGAACAGACAGTTGAGGGTGGAATGGACAGCAGTAAAGTGGATGAGATGAGCCTTCTCTGTCCATTAGCAATGACTTTTCCCATCCCACCACTGTGATCTCTATGTAGAAAAGAGCCTGTTCTTTTTCCACCTACCTGGGATGGGACTGCAATCATGGGAAGCAACTTTAGACCTTCCTCACAGAAACTTTCCTGCATTGTACCATGGAAACCATGCTAAAACAGAGGATGACAGACGAGTGATGTTTAATTAACTTTAGCTTCCTCTGGTGTGATACATACATCAACAAAATAAATATGGGCAACATAGGTTAAAATGTGTTCTAGTTCCAGCAGGCCATTAAGAAGTAAGTGAGTTTGGACAAGCTCTTTCTTTGCTCCGAGCTTCCTCTTTCTTCGTTTTGGAGATAAGGAGGCACTTTAGATATTCTGTGGTCACACAGGGCCTCCTGACTGTATGAATCTATGAGTCTCTGAATGTTAGAAGACAAATACATTTCCTAAAATAAGAAAACTACAAAATACTCTTTATACATTATGGAGATATGCATTGTCTATGTTTTCATTGTGTATTCATCTATGCATTATTTTTAATTACAAATAGAATACTTAGGTGGATGGGTAGCTAAATGATAGACACTTGATAGAAAGATAGATAGATAATATATATATATAGACAGATAGATGGTAATAGATAGGTCTAATATATACGACGGAAAATGCAAAGTGAACATGGGGTATGGTCCCTATTTTAAGAAGCCCAGAGATGGAAGAATATGCTGTAGCTCAACCCTCCTCCTGCTCAATAATATTCATAAATATGAAAGCCAGGATATGAGTGTGTGGTTCAGGCCATATGTTTGCAAGTTGGTGAATCTGAGTGAAAAAGAAAAAGGTCGTTGTGTGTTTTATAGACAAACTTCCCACATTGTGATGTTTTTTATTAGCAGAGCTCCTTTTCCTTTGTGGAAAGAGAAAATTGTTTCTTATATATTTTTTAAGCAAATAAATCATTTGTCAATTTTTCAAGCTGTCCAATTGTATATTAATTATTACAAAATTATAAAAGCTCAAAGAATCTAAAGGAGCAATTTGGTCTGCTTACCTGCCTCAAGGCAAAATTTACACAAACCAAGAGATATATTTTATATTTGGTGTCCTGCCAAGTGAATTATTTTTTAATCCAAGCATCTATTTTTTTTTCCAATGAGTGGTTTTAGAATCAAAGTTCGTTCTCATAGTTAACCAATTTAGTTGCTATTGAGATGGTTCTAATATCACATTCCGCACAAGGGGTCCAGCAGTGTAGCTGAGCATCTTCTTGTGGGCAGTGCTATTTCCAGGTAGCCTCTTAAAATTCCCCAAGGTCAGCCAATGTCTCTAACAGTGGTGCTATTAGGGGAAAAATCACCTTAATCATGCACTGTTCAGCTTCTTTCTCGTTGTTATTGCCGTCATTTAGAAAGATTTTTGTGTTTTAGATCTTGAATGGTTCCATCAGTGAGGCCAGAAAGAGTAAACATAGGGGACTTTGTGCTGGCAACCTGATCCAAGACCATGAACCAGTAAGGTGGTAAATATGAACTATCTAGCAACCCCTGGAACCTGGCTAGGACTATGGAGGTTACAGCAAATAATAGTAACAACAATAATAATGGCCACAGGCATGCATCCAAGTGCATCACTCAGTCTAGCCCTTTGCTCAAGTGTTTGTGGTTCAGTGCTACTCTCTGATGAGTCTTGAGATTCATAGGGTTTCACAGCCCCTGATCTCATGGAGATTATCATTTAGTGAGGGAGATACGAGTTAAATAACTGCCTTCAATGGATTTTTTTTTTTTTTTTTTTGCCAATGTGTTTTGGCTGCTCAGCATCTGCCCAGTCTCCCTTCATTTGGAGACCCTGTTCCCTAGCTCCCTGTCCCAGGCCCCTCAGATCTGGGGCACAAATGCATGCCCTAATCTCTCACCTTAGAGGTTTATGTGGGATCCAGGCAAGCCTGTAAAATACTTATCGGCTGTGAGAAGATCATGTTCGTGGTATGGAAGTTGTCTGAGGTCCAGCCCCAAGCCCTTCCCTGGTGGCTGTTCCAGCCCTCAGAGCTGAGTGTGGTCCAAGGAAGGGTATCCTCAGTGCTGATGGTCCCTGGCTGTGTACAGCCTCACGCCTCATTCTTCAGCCTTTCCAGGGAGTCTGTGATATTCCCAACATCCTTTAAATACAATCATTTTTTCATAAATCTGCCAGATGTTGTTCTGTGGCTTACAACTAAAAATCCTGACTCATTGTTCAAACAATATTTCAATTACAAATATGAAGCAGGCAAGTTGGCTACTGTGTGATTGAACCTAAAGAACGGGTCCCAGTCTGCCACAAGGGAGGAGGCCTTTCCAAATAAGCAGTCTTGAAGCAGGAGCTATAGCTGCAACACAGTCATCTTGGAGACTTTGGTACATGTTTTGGAGAAGTCTTACCAAGAAAACATCAATTATTATAACCTGATTCATTCTACAAAAGATGACTAGAGACTGTAGATAGTGTGGATCTAAAGAGTTTTTGTGTCATTACAAACTAAAGACCAATAAAATCCAGTGACAAGTACAGTATCTTATTGAAGGAGTGATATTAATTCTACAAAGATAAATAATGCATATCATTTTACCTATTACCCACCAGTCTGCGTTATGGAAGATAATGCAGGAATCTTATCCATTTTGTGTGTCTTTTATGTCACTCTGAAGATAGGGGTGCTACCTGCCTGAAAGCAGCACATGTTTATGTATCTTGGTGAACACGGATGGAGCATGACAGTTAATTCATGATGTGCTGTTTCCACGTAAAACAGAGCTGGATGTGCTTCTGCTATGAGCAAGTCATTATGTCACCACACGTCCCCACACACATGCTGAGACACCCAGTGTGCTCCCCCACGTGCTTGTGGAGCTCACCCACACAGAGAAGCATTTCGTTGTTGTTTTTCTCCCAATGCAAGCACTTTACAGAGCTGTTCAAGTCAAGACTTACTTAGGAAAAAGTTTCCAGATGCGTACACTCCGACAATCAATATTACAGTGTTTCTTAAAGAAAGATCTTGCTAAAAGAAGCTTGAAACAAGCCAATTGAGCTTAATAGCCAACAATACATTGAAGGCATGTGCTTTTCTGATCCTCTTCCCCTTCCTCCTCCTCTTCCTCCTTCTCCTCTTCCTCTTTCTCCTTCTTCTCCTCTTGTTTCTTTTTCTATTCTATCTTTAAATAAAATAAAACAAACCCTTAATGATTATTTATGAACCAGATTCAAAATGAGGATTTGCCCAATATGTCTCAGCAGGAGGTTTCTATGGAAACATTTTACCCTGGGTAATAGTCCCTGACAGCCAGGTTGGCTCTCAAAAGCAGACACTGAAATAAAAACAACAAGAAAATAAACACGTTCCAAAATCCTGGAGTACAAATGGCAGGGATTTCTGTAAGCGTTGGTCGTTTGTGAGGCTGCTTCCATTCTTGTGGTGTACATTTTTCTATGAAAGGAAAACCATGAGGCTTCTGAGCTCCTCTGGTAGCAGCTTGCAGACCCTCCAATCTGACGACACAGAGCAAATCGTCTCCAAAAGTTCACATGGTGTAAATTAGTCAAGGTGCAGATGCTTGGAACACAGAATACCAATCTCTTGGGAAACAAAGCTTAATACCATCAAGTGTCATAAAACAAGTCTGCATTTGCTGTAGAAAGGGGTGTAATGGGAGTATGTGCCCATCTCATTGGGTCTGAGGGAAGGTACACCAGGATCCTATTGGAAAGACAGAATTTGAGGGCTGTTGTCCTTTAAGGATACACAGAAAACCATACCTTCTTTCAAATGGTAACATTTAAGGGTTATCTTTGCAGGAAAATGATTCCTGAATGTATTTATTTTTAACTGCAGGAAAAAAGGCAAAAGTCATATAATGGAGACTAAGGCTAAGATGTACAGATAATGTTGTGAGGGTTTTTGAGGGAAAGAAGATGTAGTAAACACAACCTGCATGACTGTCTACTAGATTTGACAATGCTTTCTGGTTTTGGTCTCTAAAGTGCCCCCTCAGACTCAGCTTAAGTTGCTCAGCTCTTCTCTGTACAGTGGCTCTGGCGGATGCCAGAATACATGTTGAGACCAGTAAGACCGACCCTCAACACGTAGAAACTATAATTTTGGACTTCGAGATTTTTAGAGCCCTACAGTCTCTTGAACCACATATTTTAGACACATATCTTCCTCTGATCTTGAAAACATAGTATTCGTGTTTAATGTATTGTAAAAATACAAATATTCAAAAAGATCTATATTGTAAAGAAAGATCTTGCCTAATAAGGGACGATCCTGGAAGAGATGACTGAAGACCCTGATGTTCCTGCTCAAACACACAGCCCTCCCTGGGGCTTGGGACTTGCCTTTGTGGTTCAGGAAGAAGTCTACCTCCACTTTTTAAAACCAGAATTTGGACATTAGATCCACACATTCTGTCAACATTTGCATATGTGTGGGTTTAATAGCCTGGTGAATTGTTGATTGCGCCCAAGACTGAACATAGAACAAACGTATTGGACTGGAAATGAAGAGTCTGGAATTCTGTCCTTTCTCTCAAACTAATTAGCTTTTGAGTCTCCACCTCCAAGTATTACATACAAGGATGAGATCTATCTATCCTAGCTGTGGGTGAACTAAGGAAACAATGGATGTGACAATGTTTAAACAGCATACGGAACTACCTAAGTAGGAAGGATTATTTTCCTAATAGGGCCAGACTTACAGGATCACAGAATCTAAGTATTGAATGAAAGCCAGAGTAATTGCAAGGAAAATACCTCTCAATTCAAGAATCTATTCTACAGAATCATTGATTCATCCATCCATCTAGCCACCTATGCATCCATTCGTTCGTCCTGTATCTCAAGCTTACCATCGTTTATGAAGCACCTACCTTTCTGTACACACAGTGCTCTAAATTTGGATGCTCAATGACAGAACACAGGTGATCCTTGCCCTCACAACTTCCAGTGGGGAAGCCACATACTAAAGCCCTTTGAAAAAAAGAAGAGATTGAGAAGAATGGCAGCACCCCTGAGTAAAAAGTATTGGGAATCCCAGCTGAGCAGGGCCCAGGGAAGCTGCAGGCTAAGGCCCAGACCTCAGGTATACACAGGTGTATGGTAGCTTCCTACTTATATCTGATGTCAGCGAATAGTGTAGGCCAGCCTGAATTAGAAAGAGGAGTGGATTATCGAATATACTGTAAAGCAATTCAATTTTAATAATTTTAACCATATCCTAATGAACCCACTAGATAAAGTCTTTAGAAGGTAATGTTAAGTAAGTAAGAATATTTTTAATTAGCACAAAATTACTCACTTTTAATATGCAAGATAAATATTAGCCCCATCTTACTTGTTATTACATTTATAGGAACTTAATAACACAAATAAGATGGGGTTAATGCATACAATATGTTATATTGTACAGTAGAGAAAATAGGGAGAATGATGCCTCCCCACACAAAGATGAGCAGATTAACCCTGGGACCCGTGCATTGTGACCTTACACTGCAAAAGAAGTTTCCCAGATGAGATTAAGACGAAGGATCTTGAAATGGGGAGATTATCCCGGATAATCTTTGTGGATGCAATCTAATCCACTCAAGGCCTCACAAGCAGAGTTGTGACGTGAGAGGGAATCCACCCACCACTGCTTGCTGTGAAGACAAAGGAGGTGGACCATGAGCCGCAGAATGAAGACAATCTGGAGAAGCTGGAAGAGCCCTTGGCTGACAGCCAGCACCAAAACAGGGACCTGCGTCCCAGGAGCTCAGCGAACTGAATTCCACCAGCAATCCCAGTGAACGAGCCCCTAGATGCTGGAAAAGTCGAGGGGATGGATTCTCCCCCAGATCATCCAGAAAGGAGCAAACACAGCCTGCAACACCTTGATCTTAGTCCAGCCATCCCCGTGTTGAACCTTGACCTGCAAAATGGTAAGATGACAAATTTATGCTATTTTAAATGCTACGTCTGGGGTAATTTATTATGGTGATGATGGAAATATAATAGGTGTGACTTTCTGTGTGTTATAGGCTAAAGACTCAGAAATATAGTACAATTTAACTTTGTCCAATATAATATGCTTTCCTTTCCTACCCAAAATTAGTTGGGAGAAAGACATAGGCCGACACCACAGGGCACACGGCCTTTGACCCTTCACACCTGTTCCTGCGGGTGCTTCCTCCAGGCCTCTGTCAAAGTCAGCTCCACCACGGGACTCTTCCCGCACAGGTGAGGATTTAGTAGGTTCAAGGCCACGGCCGTCACAACACATTTGCTTTTTCTCAGACCATAAAATAAAATAAATTTGCTGAGGGACTGTCACACTATCCAGAAACTTTTGGCTTTTGGAATTTATCTTTTGTGATGAACTTCCAAAGCTTTCAATTTTTTCCAACAGTAAGCGCTGTAAACATAGATAACAGAAAGACAAATTTCAGCCTAACCCGCAGAAATGATCAAAATGACAAACTGCTTGTGCATAAATGGTATATGCTGAAGTAGATAAGTTCAGGGTATCACAGCAGCAGTGACAAATCCACCATTGCCCCAGAGTTTCAGGATCCTATAAAAATGTAGAAACATTGCTCCTGGTTTGAAATTTATGGGTATTTCTCAGTGATGGCTTTGTGGGCCATTTTCTCCAAGGCTTTCAATTACATTCTCCACTATATGGCTCTTCACCTGAACTGCAGGACATGATAAGTTTCCTTTCTCTCAAATCCTTCCACCTCGCTTCCTGCTAGCTGTCTCTTGGCATTTGCTGTATTTCCTGGGCTGTGTCTGACTGGGTTTTGAGGCAATGGTCACACATGGTTCCATCACTCCACTCTTCCAAAATCAGCTAAGCCTTGGGCTGGAAATGTATAAGTGCAGACATTAGCCAGGGCTTATTTCATACTAAATAGAAACATCCACATTTCAAGCCAGAATTCCTTTTGCAGGCCAGCTTTGAAACTGAAAAATTGTGTTCATTTCTATTATTAGATTTTCCTTTATTTCTCTATAAACACTCATAAGGAATAATAATAAAGTTCATGTTTTTCCCAAAAGACATTGGTTGGCAAAAGCCATTATACCTCCATTCTGCATCCTCAGATCTTCCTGCTAGTTCCCTTTTTATCTCCATCAAGTTTCTTCTTCAGGACCAGGGGGTAACCCCAGCATCCATCTTGTCCCAGAGCAGGTAGAAGGCATCCGGGAGGTAGGCTCTGATGGTGGAAAGGCTCACCGGGGAGGGTAGCCATTCTCTCTGTGTAGCTGGTCCAAGGCTTGGCTTCAAAGCCAAACTTCAGCCAGATCTGGCCCATGTCACATCTAAGGAGAGCAGCTCTCCATTCCTCTGAGTTCCTCCTTTTGGTTGGTTGGTTTGTCTGTTTTAGAGACAAATAACTGCCTCTGTCACCCAGGCTGCAGTGCAGTGGCATCATCCTAGCTCATCTGCAGCCTCCAATTCCTGGGCTGAAACAATCCTCGCACCTCAGCCAGCCATGTAGGTGGGTCTACAGGTGTGTGCCACCACACCTGGCTAATTAAAAATAAAACTGTAGAGATGAAGGTCTCACTATGTTGCCCAGGCTGATCTCAAACTCTTGGGCTCAAGTGATCCTCCTGCCTCAGCCTCCCAAGTGTTGGGGTTAAAGGCATGAGTCACTACCCATGGCTTGAGAAGCTTCCCTGAGCTTTTCAGGAGAGCAGAGGTCTTAACCCCAGCCCACCCCAGGGTGACAAGGCCATTCAGCAAGGCACCTGGGACCCTCAGAGCTCATTCACGTCTCTCATTATCTTCCCAGGTCAAATGACAGTCAGGGGAATCTGGAACCCAGATGAAAAGAGCAGCCCCTGTTCTTTTTTCTAAATCCCAACATGCTTGAGAGGTGGCCTTGGGTTAAGGAGGGGTCCTCAGTGATGGGAAAGTGTGGCCCACTGGGAGGCCCCAGGGACCAACAGAGTGAATATTGGTTAAGGTTTTCACAGTGGGAAGGCCTAGCCATGCTGGTGACATTACCTGGGCCAGACACGCTTGACTTTCGAAGTTGATGTTAGCTCAGGTCACCAAAAGACACAGCTGCTGCGCACCAGCTACAGAGTCTAACTGGGCACGTAGGTGGACTGTCCTGTTCGGGAAGGTATTCCTCACTGAGAAATCTGCAAATTCAAATTTGTGATGGGCATAAGGTCTGTATTTAGCCAGTTATTCCAGTGAAGGCATTATGCAAATGAAAGTGTATAAGTGAACATCTCACCCCCCACAAAAAAAGTGTTAAACTCAACCTTATACATTTATTTATTTAATTCAAACAGAAAATGAAAACTCTCACAGGCTTCTCTGGACTTCCTTTAGGATTGTAACTTCTCATTTTCTTCCAGAGAAGGGTTTATTTCATGATTTAATTTTTTTTTTTTTTTAGCTTAGTTAAGTGAGCATGAGAAGGGCTAATTTCTAGCACAAATCTAAGGAAAAAACGAGAAGGAAAAGGTCCAACTATCTTTAGGAATAACCACGTCAGGCTTGGTTGGGTTGGCAACAACAGGAGAGAATGGCATGCTTTGCATATGAGGGTGCGGATGACACTATTGTTAAATGAACCCAGAAACTTGCTAACTTCAGAGGGTAGATTATTGACTCAAAGACAATTCGCTTCTTTTCCCCAGACAACGATCTGTAAGCTCTTGATGGGAGTGTTGTCCTGGGCATGGTGTCCTTGGAGTGGGCCCTTGTGGTTTTGCTTTCTGCAGCAATTTGGACCAAGGCAGAAGACATGGTCTCCAGATGACATATGTTTGAGAGGGATGCAAATTCAAAAGTAGAACAAAGATTTGAAAGTTGAGTCATGGCATAGCACACCGTCACTAGAGTGGAAGCTATGAAGATGAGCGTTGAGAAGAATAAAAGTGAAGTTCCACTTTTTGGTACAAAAATCCCATTGCCAAATATGAATTGGGGAAGAGAAAGTTAGATTTGATAAAGATTTGAAAGTTAAGAAATTGTAAAATGTCTATCATCCCGACTGACTTTGAGACTCTGAATCCAGTACACTTTGAAAGTTTTCTGACACATGTAAACATGATAAAGACAAAATGCGAATCAAAAACAGGCAAATCAGAAACAGTCACATCAAAAATCTAGCAAATCTACTTTGCAAGACTGCCCATTAATTAGTTGGTTTAAGTAGTGAGTCCACCTAATTTATTAATTTATTTTGAATACGATTCAGTTGTGGTGACATGAAAGTCTTCTGACAAGCAGCTGCTGTGTAAGTGAGGCCCACCTGCCCATAGGTGCAATCAAAGCCTACAACTGGGAGTCTCAGAGCTGATCTAAGTGAAATCATTGTCATCTCTAACTCCATGTTGCTCTCTAGCCAAAATTGAACATCAGGGGGGGATGTTTTGTTATGTTTTGTTGTGTTTTGTTAGTATTCTGGAAAGGGCAAAAGAGGAGGCTGGTGCATGGGAGACATGAGCCCCAGGACAGCACCTGGTGCTGCAGAGCTCTCCCTGTCTGCACAGTTCCTCTGAGCCAGCCCCCGGGCCAGTTCCAAGCCCAGCCCCTGCACAGAAAGGCTGTGAGCCCACACTCCCCTCCTCCCTGGGGGCCAGGCAGGTATGAGAGCACCCACCAGTCACACAGTAGCTGTCTACAGTAACTAATAAGGCAATGGCGGATACAGGGCTTAGCAACTCTAGAGTGCTGCTGATGCGTTATGATTTTGAAGCCACACTATTTATTTCTAGTCACTAAACTCCTACTCTGTCTCCCTGAGTATATGTATGAACCTCCTGCCTTTCCTTCAAGGAAGAGGAAGGGGTGAAATATAAATTTTTTTTAATCCAGACATGCTCTGTTTTCAGTAATTGGGTTTCCAAAACATGGCTTTTACACCTTTTCTAAATCCGAGAGTGGGGGGCTATATACGCATATTTCCTAGAAATCACCCCGGTGTGAGCAAATCACTGTCACTTTTCAAACTCCATTCCACTTAATTATGTAAATTACCAAATCTCATCAGTGGGTTTGGTAACTCTTCCTTCCTCACTTCACAGTTCAGTCCTCATTTCAAGCAATTAGGTAATTATAATTTTAATGTAATTTCAGTGATTTCAATTACAACGAGGTTATAATACAATGAGATTATAATTTCAACTGTGTTCCCAATTAAAACAATAGAGTCTATAGCCAATTCTATGGTGCAGGCACAGATCCCAAATTTCAGCCTAAATCGTTAGGAATGATATGTAACATAAATCCTAAGTGTCTACTTGTTGAGTTGAGATTATTCTGGAATGTACTTTCATGAGAACAGCAAAGAGAAGGACACAAAATGGTCATAGCCTGACAGTCAGTGCCCCAAAATTCTATTTAGTTCTTCACTAAAGGATGCGGCTGAAGCAGCAAAATGACGCATCTCGATTATATTGTCTTGGCTTACCAGAGCTTAAGAACTTCCTAAGCAGAGGTCTGAGGTTCAGAAACTATTGCCAGCCACTGTGCAGGTTGCCCATGGGATAACGGCTGAAGCATCTCCTACTTAAAAACACATTCAAGGCTGGATTCAGGAAGATACTATGGAGGCATTTTTCATCATTTGGTAGTTCGCCAATGCATGTCAGCCATGCAGGAATCATGATTTGGCCAAAAGAGTCATAAACATACATGCCGTGTGCATATATCTAGAAGTCGCTATGTGTTATCTGTGATGCTGAAGAACAAAGAAAAATGGTTCGTGGTAATCAGGTTGTCTTTTTAATACCAAAGCCAGTAATTTGTGGTTTTATGTAAGATGTTCCAAATTTCACTAAGATCATCAGTGCTCTGTAATAAATGTCATTGTATCGAAATTTCTGCAGTTCACTTTGAATTGCACATCAGACTCAGGTTCAATAAATGACCATTTTGACCTCTGTTCTGAAAGAACAGAAAATTATTTAGACAATAAATGAGCCTCCATCTCAAAGAATACACTCAAAATTGATTCACATTTCAAGACTTTTTTCTGTAGTGGATGTTGGCAGTTACTGCTCTTTAATGAGGGGTTTACACATACAATGTAATACAAGTTTTAGAAATTGTTCCTTTAAAAAATTTACTCTTCGTTATACAATCACATTTAAAAAAAAATTTCTATGGCTTGAAAATATCCGTATTTTTTAAACTGTTTCAAAGCTGCTGGCATTTATGAATTGTACTTTTTAAATTATGATTGATGTTTTACAATTTTTGCTGTCAAGTATATGATTTATTGTACGTTAGCATGATTTGCTTGGCCTTCACCAGACCCAGGAAGACCCAGGCATTCGATTTCACGATTAACTTAAACCGGAGTGTGACGCTTATCTGGGACTCTAGCACTCCTGCCTGAGAACTATGCCTGGAGCACTCCTCTTCCAAATAGCCTTCTTGAAGCTGAAGAAGCATGTTGGCCGTATTCATGCAAAATTCATGTTTTCTGAACCCAAACGAAGGCCTCATGGCCTGAAATGCATTCATGTTTCTATGACAACCTGGGATAAATGGCTTGAGGACAGGCTGTGTTAGAAATCCCAGGACCGATAAACAGAGGTCTGCAATCACCAGGATGAAGGGGGTCCGGAAGAGTTCACCATGGAACACAATTGGTCCATGTCCTGGGATGCACATACATCCTCTCCATCCTTATATTCCCTCTTGTTTTCAATGCTTACTCCTCAGTTTATCTTGTATTTTTCTCCACCTTTCTGACTTCCTTTTCATTCTGGCTTTCCAGTGTCCCCTGAGTCTACTTTTTTCTTACTTGTCTGGTTTCTGCTTGCTCACAATTTACTCCTACCTCAATGTTGCATCAGCTGGATCTATCTGGAGCCTCTAGATTTTGTTTTTGTACATGCAATGGGTAAAGAAGCTGCCTGATGATCACCTCCTCTTAAGTAGAAAGACATCATGCATCTCTTCCCTGATCTCCTGCTTGGTTCCAGAATTAAGGCTGAGATGTATATGGCAGATTATGTGGCTAAACAAATAATAGACCAAGGATAAAAATGGAACAAGAACATTGATGTCATGAAACACAGTTTTTATTGGTACAAGAAGGAATACATACAGTCTCCCCTGGAAAGGCTTATCTGAACATTAATTTATTCTTTCAAGTGCTCATTCTGTCATGCATTCACTCAATGATCATGCAAATATTCAACCACTTATTTACCCATTCAGTACATTTTTATTGTGTATCTACTGTGTGCTTGGGACACAGTAGGCATCCTAGATGCCGGGAATATAGCAGTGAATAAGCAGAAGCAAACCCTTACCCTACTGCAGCTCACCAGGCCAGAAGCTTATAAAGTGCTATGGAAAGTAAGACAGCAGGAGAGGGCATCTGGCTGGATAGGAATTGGGTAGTGTTCAATTTTTTAAAGAGCAGATTGAGGAGACCTCAGAGAGACGGTGAGCAGTACATGCAGGTGAGGAAACTATTATACCTAAGGCTAGGGGAAGGATCCCCCTAAGAGATTAGAACAGTACTTGGTGCTTACATAGAGTTGGGAATGGTGCCTGTTTCCACCAGCCAGGCTCAAAAGCCTCATTATATAGTCACTGGAGTTCCATAAAGACAGGAGGAGTGCTCAAAAGAACATACAGAATAATAGGTCGGCTGGGCATGGTGTCTCATACCTGTAATCCCAGCACTGTGGGAGGCTGAGGTAGACAGATCACAAGGTCAGGAGTTCAAGACTAGCCTGGCCAATATGATGAATCCCAATCCCCGTCTCTACTGAAAAAAAAAAAAAATCTGGGCGTGGTAGCAGGTGCCTGTAGTCCCAGCTAATTAGGAGGGTGAGGCAGGAGAATCACTTGAACCTGGGAGGCCGCGGTTGCAGTGAGCAAAAATCATGCCACTGCACTCCAGCCTGGGCAACAGAGTGAGACTCCATCTCAAAATAAAATAAAATAAAATAAAATAAAATAAAATAAAAAAGAATAATAATGTCCATTTTTTCCAAATTTGATGAAAACTATAAACCCTCAGATCTAATAAGTACAAGAAACTCCAAGCACAAGGAACATGAAGAAGACAACAGAAAGCATATCCAGTCAAACTGCTCAACCCAGTGATCAAAAGAACATCTTAAAATCATGCAGAAGTAGAAAAGGACATGTACTATATACAGAAATTACAGGAAAGGATGATAGTAGATTTCTCATCAGAAACAATATGAGCAAGAAGATAGTGGAACATATTTAAGGGACATTAAAAATAAGCTATCTACCCAGAATTCTTACTCTCACTCCCCCCAAAAAAATATTTAATAAATAAAGGAAAGTTTTTAGTATGTATAAAAGCTAAGAGAATTCATGATAAACAAACATGCACTAGAGGAACTGTTCAAAGAAGGAAAATCATAACGGATGGAAAGATGACTGTATACACCGGAAAAAAGAACACCCAAAAATGGTAATTATAGGGACAATGTATATGATTTTTAAAATTTAAATCTCTTAAAAATATTATTATTATTTTTTCTTTGAGACAGAGTCTCACTCTGTTGCCCAGGCTGGGGTGCACTGGTACAATCCCCCATCACTGCAACCTCCAACCTCGACTGCAACCTCCACTTCATTCTGTTGCCCAGGCTGGAGTGCAGTGGTATGATCCCCCTTCGCCTGCAACCTCTGATTCTCCTGCCTCAGCCTCCCGAGTAGCTAGGATTACAGGTGTGCACAACCACACCCAGCTAATTTTGTGTTTTTAGTAGAGATCGGGTTTCACCATGTTAGCTAGGCTGGTCTCAAATTCCCAACCTCTGGTGATCCATTTGCCTCACCTCACAAAGTGCTGGGACTACAGGGGTGAGCCACTGCTCCTGGCCTTATTGATTCTTTTTTTTTTTTTTTTTTTTTTTTGAGATGCAGTCTTGCTCTGTTGCCCAGGCTGGAGTGCAGTGGCGCAATCTCGGCTGTGACCAAAATCTCTGAGCCACCCAGCCTGATGGTCCGATCTGTTTACTGTGACTAACGTGAAAAAGAAGCATACACATAACTTCTTGGCATGGTTCTTTTCAAATCGTCTTTTTATTTTATTTTCCAGTTCAGGTCCTTTATGTCTGAACAATGAGTGGAAAGAATGCCCATTTCTACCAGGCAAAGTTCACCTCCTCAGGGAGTGTGTTGAGTGAAGACGCAGCTTGCTCACATCAAAAGTGAATCACCATTGGACACGAAAGGGCCTGGCTGTCAAGCCACGTGACACATGCAGTTTGGAGAACACCTGAGCATGATACCTGAGCCAGGACTGAATTGTGGTGCACTGCAGAAAAGCACACTTACTAAATCACAAACGAGGAATCTAGTGCAGCCTTCATTTATTTCTTCAAGGCTATTCATGCATAAGCCATGTACCATTGAGCAGAGGCTGTATGCTCCATTTTTACAACACATATGCAGCACAGGGGAGAGGGGGAAGTGGAGGAAGAGCATGTATCAGGGGCAGACAACTGTGAGCTGGAGACAAATGCTCAACAGCAAGGGGATTGTCTGCTATCACGCAAGCGTCAATAAAAGCGACGCAGAATTGCTTGTGATCCCAGGCTCATTCAGCTGTACTCTGCTGTGGTTTATGGGCTTGATGGATGAAACAGGGCTCGCCCAAGAGCTCATTTCACCCAGGCCTGCCAGGCGGTTCCAGGATGCTGGGCATTAGAATGCTGCTCACCGATCTCCAGGATGCAGGATGGCTGCTTGCTCAGATTCACATAAAAACGACTCTCCAGATCCAGGATGGTTTATTTAGCTTTTGCTTAGAGATTTGTCCAGGCTGGATATATTTGAATACCTGGTTTCAAGACCATAAAATCACATCTGTTAGAGTGAAAAATTGGCATAAGAAATTGGCATGGCAAAGGCAGACTATTGAAACACACACACACACACACACACACACACACACACACACCCCTCTTCTGCATGTAATTACTGGGAAGCTGCCAGAAGCATACATGTAGGAGTATTTTCGTCCTTTAATTACTCATTCACCAAATTTATATAAAGGGTCTACTGTGTGTCTGACCCTGCCACAGGTCAACAAGACTGATCAAGTCCTGGCCTCAGGGAGCTGATGCCCCTGGCACTGGCCATGGTTCTGTTTTGCCTACATCCACCTATGGTGAGCTGCCAATTCTTTGAAATAACGCATGGTCTTTCAGCTAACGAAAGAGAAAGACACATGGCCAAAGAATAGCTACCATCCTCCTTTAACAAACAGGATAAAGCTCAGAAGGCAAAGACTCACAAGTACGTGCAAACATTCGTCATCCTGAATGTTTTGAAAACATTTCTTTCAGTGTCCTCTTTCTTCTTCACTCATTTCTCATTCCTCACATGTAGTCTATGAGCACTTTTTATTTTTAAGTGGACATGGGAAATAATGATATGGGTATTTTTAGGCTTTAAAGTAACAAAAAGCAAAAACAGTCCCAGGGAATTCCCACCTAGACAAGCTTTGGGGACTCATTCTAGCCAAGTCTACAACCTACAAAGTGAAAGATGCTATATTATCCAGTGAGTTCGAGCCATGTAAGGAGTTAGTTTGCATGGCAAATCCTCCCTTCATCCACTCCCATTCTCAGACATAGAAACAGTTGTCCTGGCTAAAGATCTTACAGTTATCTATGGCAAACTACCAAAAATTACAACGAATTCTAATATACCTGCATTACAAAAGGAAAGATATTTTTATTCCCACGGAAATCCAGTGGAAAGTGGGAAGGAGCACAAGTGTCAGAGGCAGAGAAGGGATCATAATGTGATACTATGCTGGTGACACAGTTATGATCTATGGTAAGTTTTACAAAATATTCTAGGTATATTCCTCTGTATTAGTCTGTTCTCAGGCCACTAATACATACCTGAGACTGGGTATTTAGAAAGGAAAGAGGTTTAGTTGACACACAGTTCAGCGTGGCTGGGGAGGCCTCAGAAAACTTACAATTATGGCAGAAAGGAAAGCAAACACGTCCTTCTTCACATGGCAGCAGGAAAGAGAAGAATCCAAGTGAAGGTGAGGAAAAGTCCCTTATAAAACCATCAGCTCTCGTGAGAACTCACTTACTATCACCAGAACAGCATGAGGGTAACTGCTCCCATGATTCAATTACCTCCCACTGGGTCCCTCCCATGACACATGGGAATTACGGGAACTACAATTCAAGATGAGATTTAGGTGGGGACACAGCCAAGCCACATCATCCTCCAAAACACAGCTACAAGGTGATTAAGAGGAAAGAGCTACAAAGTTGATTATGGAACTATGAATTGAGAAAGTAAACATAAATAATGAAGAAGATGGACATGGAACTGTGAATGAAGAGAGGAGAATTAACCCAAATTACATGTCTACCTATTCTGGATATCATTAACCTGCAGACTTAGTCCTACCTTTTCCTGACTTATATAGTATCAAAATTTATCATTGTTTGGATTCTTCTAAATAAGAGCAGCCAACATCTCACTTTGCAGGGGGAGTTTGGGGACCCTTGAGCTAACATGTCTGAAGAGCTTAATATTTTGGAGATGAAAGGACTCATGAACAAGATGTTATCAAAGCTAAATATATTTTAAAGCCCCAGGACTCCAATTGAGTTTCCCTTTCTCAGTTGCCTACTGACTAGTTTAAATGACTTGAACATAACTTTGAAGTTTTATTAAGGACGACTGGAAGATCAAAGGCATGAAAACCAAGTACATGAAGACATTAGAGAGAAGAACAGGCTCAGTTAAGCCACATCAACATGGCATTGTTTTCATAATTAGAGGTCCTTTTATAAAATAAATTCTTTAAATTTAAAAATAGAAAAACTACCAAGCATAAGAAAACAGAATCCCATATTTCTACCCTTTATGGTTAACAGAGGACATTTGTATACTATTGGGTTGCAGTCTACTTAAAGACATAAAATGTTAAAGATATAGCTAAAATTAGTCCCGTCTACTGCCACCTTCTGTACTAAGGGTCAGACATCATTACAAAAACAAACAAACAAAAGTATACATACTCTTCTAGTCTCTTTTATATTTATAGATACATATGTTGCACTCCTAATATTACATACTATTTTGCATCTATTATCAATTTTTGAGGATATGACACCATACTTAGTGATGTTCATTTTTCATTTTCATTCTCTATTTTGCTTTTGAGATATTTCTACACTAATATAGAAAGATAAATATGGTGGCAGAGTCCATGCATTATAACTGGTACCATATAGTTTATCCAATTGATAGACATTTGGTTTGTCCGCAACCCTTCATGATTATAAATTATGTTACAATAAACATTCTTATACATATCTCCTGTATTCAAATGCAATAATTCATCCACATATCCAGAAGTGGAATTGCTCGCTTACAGAATAAGCACATTTCGGTTTTCCAAGATGCTGACACACTGTCTCCAAAATAGCTGTACTATGTCAACTCCCCACAGAGAGAGCACAAAAGTCCATGTTCCTCGCTGTACGGCCAACACATGACTCTATCACACTTTTTACTCCTTGTCAATCTCTCTTTTGTACAAATGACATTTCCTTGCTCTTCTAATGTGCATTTCTCTGGTTGTCAGTGAAGTAGAACATATTTTCATCGATGTAAGAGATTTCTTCTGTGAGTTGATGCTTTATACACTTTTCTTATGATTTCTACGAGTTCATCTGTTATGCATATGTATCTCTTGCCTATAATATACATTAAAATTATCCTTCCACAGACTTTCACTTGCATTTTAAACATTTATGATGTCATTGGAGATACAGGAGTTTTATATTTTAAAATAATCAAGTTTATAATATTTTCATTGTGTGAGAGTACTTTCGTACAGTTTATATAATTAGAACAAACTATAGAAGAATAACCTTGTAACATCTGGGATGGAGAGGATTTTCTTGGAGTTCTTTTTCACATTTAGTTTATTTATTCAACTGGGATGGATTTTTTGTGTATTCTGCAAACTGGGCATCTTATTTTATTATTCTAAATGGAGAGTCAATGTATTTGATTCTGTTCATTGAAATGGTCTTTTTCCCCACTGGCCTGTGATGCCACATTCCTTATACATCACAACTCTACACACGCGTGACTCCACCATTCTCCTCTCTGTTTTGCTGACTCGTTCCCCAATACCATGTGGTTTTACCACATAGTTTCATAACAGGTCTTCATATCTGGTGTGACAGTTTCTCTATCAGTTCTGATTCTTCAAAAACATCTTATTTATTTGTGCACCTTTAGCTTTCTGCAGAAATGTTTCCATTTACTTGTAAGCTTTCACAAAAATATGACTGCTGGGGTCTTGAATTTACAGGTGCATTTGGGAAAAATTGGTACATTGGCCATATGAGGCCTTCTTATCATCTTAATAGGATTGTTTTCATTTATTTGGATCTTATCTTTCACATTTTTTTCATAATTAATACAGGTATACTTTTTTAGCTTTATTTTAATCTCATGAGGTAGATTTTTTGTGTGTATTTTTTCTGCCATAAACAGTATTTTTAATATAATACTGTATTATATATTATATATTATATTTTAATTTAATACTATATATATTTTAATGCAATACTATATTATATATTATATATAATATTTTAATATAATACTATATCTATTTATATATTTTAATATAATACTATAGTTATTTATTGATATATTTATTTTAAAATTTCTTTATTTCTGGTGTGTAGGAAATATTAATATTTAAATGTTAATTGGTAGCCATCAGTCTTATGCAGTTTGCATTGCTTCTAAAATTCTGACCATTGATTTGCTTGGATTTTCTGTGAAAATAAATATATACTCTTCACATGACAAGATTGTTTCCTCCTTTCTCATAGATTTTAAAAGCTTTTCTTATTGTTTTCCACTAGAACAACAAAGTAGCATCTTAAATACTGGTGTGACACTGGCAACCTGGTCTTATTTCTGATTTTAATTGAATGCTTCTAATATTTCACCACAAAGTTTGACATTTGTTATAGGTTTTTAGTAGATATGCTTTATTACCATGATAAAGAAGAGCCCTTTCATTTCTCCTATGTTATGGTTTATTTGCTTATGTAATGATTAATGACTATCTATAGGCCATGAAATCTTTTTCTTGTGTTTACTGAGATGAGAGAGTATGTTGTTTCTCCCTATCAATGCGGCAAATGACATTGAAGGCTTACCTTTCTATATTCATGTCGACTACTTTTCTTTTTCACCAAAATAATAAATGCAAATATTTTAGGAACTGTATAGAACAACAACAACAAAAACAACCACAGCAACAGCAGTTTATAGCAATATATGGCACCTGTTGCTACTCCTTTTTCCATTCCTGTCCTACAAAAACAATTTCAAAGTGGCTAATTTCAGCACAATCTCATTAACAATAGAAGAAAAAACCTTCACTTTCTTTCATTCCTGTGGATCACTGAAAACTGATTTCACTATGGTTATAGCAAAGAACAGTTATTATCTCTCCATTTGCCCAGTGTTCTCAGTTTTAAAATGGAGAACTGGCTGAGTGTTGACTATTATTATGCAAATGTTATACTTCATTTGCTTATTATAGAACGATTGGATAAAAGCCCATCTCTTTTTTAGGGAGCTCAGCCATTAGAAATATTTTTTCATAAACCGTTTTATCATTTTGGATCAGACTACAATTTATTTTTTAATCCTTATGTTTCTTTTGGAGTTAGCCCCGTGTTTTGTTTTTAATGTTGCATTTGTTATGCATAAATTGTAAGCATTCTAAAAGGTAATTTAATTTTTTCTCACAAGAGCCCTTAAAGTTGGTGGAAAGTTTTTTAATGGCTTTTATTTTCTTAATTTTATTAAAAAATACAAGTTTATTATTAAACTTTTGCATACAAAAGATATAAAGAAAAAAATTTGTCTTTTTTCTATCTGAAGATAATCAACTTTAATAATTTTATGTATAACTTTACCTCATTTAAAAATATATGCATATACTTTTATAACATTTAGACTATGCTACACTTTGAATGCTATTTTCCTTTCTTCATTAATTATTATACTACTAGTATTTGCTGTATTCGTAAATATTATATTAAAATTATAATTTAAATGACAGAACATTCCATTCTATGGACAGAAAAAAATTGATTTTAATATTCTCCTCTACTTGGATATATACCTTGTATCTGACTACTCAATATAATAATATGCTTTTTGCATGATTTTTTGTTTACTTATTTATTAATTATATTTTCTAACTCTTCCTTATAAAAGAATCTCTCAAAGGAAATTGCTTGAAGAGATTGTGCTGGCACCTATCTGTTCTGCTGCATTTGTTTCTCCTGAACCTACTAAGTTTCCTTATACAGATATGGCAATCTTGTAAAATATCTAATGAATGTATGACTGAATGGATGAATGAATGAATGAATGAATGATAATGGGAAACAGTCAATGCAAATTTGAGATGCTCTAAAGCCTTGTTATATATTGCCAAGTTACTTTCAAGGAGGACATCTTCAAACTTCATTTCCCCTAAGGGTGTTATCAAGCAGGACAGGCTAGTTTTCAGGACAGTAACAAACACTGCTGTTTCAGCAACTTAACACGCAAAAGGTTCTTCTCTTGTCCATGTTACATGTGCACTGCAGTTGGCAGGCTTTCTCTGTTCCTCATTGTCTTCAAGGAGCCCAGAGTGAGAGCAGCTCCATGGCAAATGTGTTTCTGACTGTGGCTGGGGAAGAGGACCTTGCCTTAAGTTTAATAGGCTCTTAAAGGTTTGGCCACATGGAGCACACATAATTTCTGCCCACACTCCCTTGTTCAGAGTCAGTCACTTGGCCACACCTACCTTCAAGGGGGAAAAGTTTTTTAAAGGCTTGAAGAATTAAAACAAACAAACAAACAAACATGAAACAGAAAACCATTTGGTGAACGACATTAATTATTACCACAGAGTGAATAGCCTTTTTTTGGGACTGATATTTATTTTTAAATCTTAACAAATGGATAGACAAAATATTTGTCTGTTAAGAATTTTGAGTTCACTGATTACAAGTGAGGATGGACATGGTTTTATGTGTTCCACTCTTATTTTTATGACCTCTGGACTTGGTATTCTCTGCCCATACTTTAATAATAATAATATTAACAATAACAATGACACAAATAAGAAAGAGCCAATTTTATTGTAGAGCACTTCACAAGCTGAGCACTGTTCTAGAGAGATGTTAGTGCATTTTTAATCAATGTTTATAAATTTCTTGCATAGTTAAAGTCATAAATTCTTTATCAAATACTGCAAATATTCACTCATGATATTTTGGTTCTTTAATTTTACCTTAAATGTAGCCTATACTGTGCAAAATCTTATCTAATTAAATCCAATGATTTGCACTATTATGTTTTCTTATTTTACTATTAGACTGATACATTCTCATTCATGCTTAGATTCAATGTAAATTCACTTAAAATTCATTGAAATGTGTTCTCATTTATAAATAAATTCATATTTAAATTGGAATTTAATTTTTTAATTTATTGGAATTATATTAAATACATGGTGTGAGTTGATAACTCATTGAGATTCTTCTAAACAGCTAAAAAGTGTATAAAAATGAAAAAAGATAGACAAAAGTACATACCAAGTGATCTTTGTTTTCTCCACGATTTGTGGTGAGCCTTTTCTTGTGCCCTGTAATCTATATGTAATCTATATACTAGAACAGTGGTCCCCAACCATTTTGGCACCAGGGTCTGGTTTCATGGAAGACAATTTTTTTCATGCAATGGGGAAGGGGAGGTGATGGAAATGGTTTGGGATGATTCAAATGCATTACATTTATTGTGCACTTTATTTCTATTATTATTATTACATTGTAATATATAATAAAATAATTATACAACTCACCATAATGTACAATCAGTGGGAGCCCTGAGTTTGTTTTCCTGCAACTAGACAGTCCCATCTGGGGCTGATGAGAGACAGTGACATATCATCAGGCATTAGATTCTCATAGGAGCACGCAACCTAGGTCCCTTGCATGCACAGTTTACAGGAGGGTTTGCACTCCTGTGAGACTCTAAGGCCCTTGCTGATCTGACAGGAGGTGGAGCTCGGGTGGTAATGTGAGTGATGGGGAGTGGCTGTAAACACAGATGGAGCTTCACTTGCTCACCTGCCATCACCTCCTGCTGTACGGCTGGGTTTGTAACAGGCCGTGGACTGGTACTGGTCCATGGCCTGGGGGTTGGGGACTCCTGTACTATAATCTATGAATGAACTGGTTTCTTATCTAAGCACTATATCAGACTGATATGTGTAGCTGCTAGGGTGAGGTTAGAGATGAGGGAAGGACTGGTCCATGTGAGCCCTTGTCGACTGTGTCAAGGTGACTGTCTTCATCTCAAGCCCATTATAGGGGCTTTTTGTTTTTTAGACGGAGTCTCGCTCTGTCGCCCAGGCTGGAGTGCAGTGGCATGATCTCAGCTCACTGCAAGCTCTGCCTCCCAGGTTCACGCCATTCTCCTGCCTCAGCCTCCCGAGTAGCTGGGACTACAGGTGCCCACCACCACGCCTGGCTAACTTTTTGTATTTTTAGTAGAGATGGGGTTTCACCGTGTTAGCCAGGATGGTCTCGATCCCCTGACCTCATGATCCGTCCACCTCAGCCTCCCAAAGTTCTGGGATTACAGGCGTGAGCCACCGTGCTGGGCCTATAGGGGCTTTTAAGGTGGGCAGGCACAGGTTATAATGGGAGAAGGACAATAAGCACTAGCGAAGTGGGATGGCATGGACTGAATGAATAAATAAGTGAATTCTGTTGCAGAGATATGCAGAAATTCTTTGGTGGCAGATTGTATGGTTTTAAAGGATAAGAAAGCACTTGCAGCCCATGACAGGCTGGGTAGGGTGCATTAAGCCAAAGAGATATCCAGGGCTGCTTTGTAAGAAATGCTTGTCCTCTCTCACACACACATGCACAGATTATTCACATCAGGATGATAGTTGGCAGCCATTTGATTAACAAAATCCTTTCACTTGAGATAGAGTGAGAGACAGAATTTGCATTTGTGATTGATGTGAAAGCTTACATATCAAAATCTCCTTACCCTTTTCTGACCCTCCTGACTACTCTTCCCCTTCCGGGCTCAATCCCTGCTTTAGGGGAGGACCGTCCACTTGAGGATTACAGTTGATTCAAGGGGAGTTCACATGGTCAGGGCTGAAGCTAGGTCAAGTTAATATCTTAAAAACATGACTTATTCTGTTTGGGGGAGGAGACAGTTAAGTAAGTTAGAAAAAAACGACAAAGTGGAAGAATTGATTGTGCAGAATTATTTTGTTTCCGGCATGGGAGTCTGAAGACAGCCAGGAGTGAAAGCAGGAAGTGGGAGAAGGGAGTGGCCAGTGAGTGTCCCAGCTGGCCAGCGGGGTCGATGGAGAGGGCGTTGTATGCCTTGGCAGCTAGTTTAAGACTTGCCATTGAAAGGCGTTGAGTTACAGGGTGGAGTGATGAGGTGCAGGCAGATATCAGACTAATAGCAACATGGAGAATGATGTTGAAGGTCAAGATAGCAGTCAAGGATACCAGCAAGGAAGAAGAGTGTAGTGGCAGTCCAGGAAGAAGAGGGGTCAGCTAAGCTCTGGTAGCGTTGTTGGGGATGGGCGAAGTGAGTCTGATGCAAGAAGGTTGAGGAAGTGGAAGGTGCAAAAGTCAATTGCTGATTGATGTGGGTAGTGAAATAGAGGGAAGATTCAAGAATGATACTTGGGGCTGGGCACAGTGGCTCATGCCTGTAATCCCAGCACTTTGGGAGAGCAAGGCAGGTAGACTGCCTGAGGTCAGCAGTTTGAGACCAGCCTGGCCAACATGGTGAAACCCTACTAAAAATACAAAAATTAGCCATGCGTAGTGGTGCATGCCTGTAATCCCAGCTACTCGGGAGGCTGAGGCATGAGAATCACCTCAACCCAGGAGGCGGAGGTTGCGGTGAGCCGAGATTGTACCACTACATTCCAGCCTGCACAACAGACTAAGACCCCATCTCAACAACAACAACAAAAGAATGACACTTGGGTGTGGCTGGGGTGGGTGGTGATGTTAATTCCAGAGTTACAGGAAACAAGATAAGAACTGCACTAGAGCGTGCAAGAGAGTGCAGGTGCCATGCTCGTTGCAGAGTTCCTGAGTGTGAGGAGTGTGGCAGTCGTAATGGCCAATGTCCAGTCATCCTCCCCTGTCCCTCCTCCCCTGTTTAGGTCTTGGAGGGAAATGTGAGCAGCCTAACTAGTTCTGCTCCCTAAAGCAACCACACAAATTGCCGGGGAATCTGTTCTTGTCTCTTTCTGCAAAGAGGAGTAAGCAGGAAAAACTTAGAAACAGCTGACGGGTGAATTCCCAGGGCAGCAGCCTGTGGCTCTTTGTTTCAGTGGCTGATGCAGAGCAGGGTGGGATGGGCTTCTGGCCACCATCCGGTTGTGCCCCAGCTAGCTGAGTTTACCAAAACACTTGCGGAACCACAAGCCCCTCACCTGGAGAATGGGCGTGGAGAAAATCCACCCCCCAACCAACACCAGTGCTGCTGTTGTTTCTAGGCAGTCTTCTTTGGAATCATTTTTGAAGTGTAAAAAGGAAATTGAGGAATCTATGTCAGCTGATGCTTCTAGCTCAAGAAAAATGACAGCCCTTATGCTTAAACAAGGAATCCAGGCTGGGGACTGAACGGAAGTCGCCTCATCTTTCCTCCATGCCCCCAAACTTGGGCTGGTTCCACCTGCCATGAAACAAAGGACCATGAGGCAAATGACGCCATTAGGCAGAAGCTCTCCAAGGAAGAAGGCTCTGCCCAGGGTTAGACTAAGAAAGTCTAACCAGGGGGACTGCTCATGGGTATACAAGCAGAATCCAGGTAACCTACTAGGGACCCAGAGACACTTGGTGCTCGCAACTACAGAAGCAAGGCCAAGAAGTGTCATCTGAGATGGTCAAAGGAGCTAAGGATGTAGAGGAGGGGCCGTCCAATAGCAGTTCCAAACCTAAGGCTGATGCTGTGCCAGAACCCCTGGCTCCATAGCAGAGAGGGAGCGGGAGGAGAAAGAGCCCCATCGGATCCTTTGCCAGTCCCCATTCTCCTGTCAATGTCTCCAGTGACGACACTCAGCAGGAAGCCAGTGGGCAAGGCAGCTGGCTAAGGGTGGGCTTGGGATCCTTGGAGTCAGGCACAGGATGGAGGCAGGAAGAGATTAGATCTACAGGGGCAAATGGAGCAGGACTCAGCAAAGGGTGGCTTGGCATGAAGTGCCCTTAGTCAGACCCAGTGTGCAGCCACCGGAGTGAATCAGTCTGAGGGCTGTAGCTGCCTCCTCTTGCTTCCCGACTCCCCAGCAGTCCTTCTCCCTGAATGAGATGAAGGGAAGCAGAAAGACAATGGAGCCAATGGATGAGGCGAGGACTGGGGCCAAGAATGGAGTTTGGAAAGAGGAAGGTGCTCTGGAAAAGTGCCTTCCTTTTGTGGAAAAGGAGGTCAGGACCTGAACACTCAATGCCATTTATACAGAACACAACACTTTAATTTCTCAGGCCAGGGAGTTCCAACGCTGTTCAATGTGGTCTTGGAGGCAGGGGTTTTCCATGTACTAAAACTCCCCCTGAGCCTTTGAGGGGCTGGTGTAGGAGGAGCAGGCTTCAAGTGTTTAGTCTCCACTTCCAAAGGATTATTGGACACATCTCGATCAAGACTGGCTGTTTGTCATATTGATCTGCTGTCATGGGGAAGTGGTGTCTGAATTCTCTTTAGAGAGAGTGAAACCACTGTTGTCGTTCTGAAGGTAACAAGAGTCACATTCTGGGATGATGGTGGAAAAGGTGATCAAAGTCAATCCTTGCCTGGCTGCAGGCTCCCCTCCCCTCCCCACACGCATTTTCACACTGCCCTTCCCAGGGAGATGGCAGCAGACAGGCCATGCTGCATGTTTCATGTTTGAGGCCTTTTCTCACCACATTCTCGCTCCTTGTTACTAAATCTCTCTGTGGTGCTTCGCTCAGGCCTTAGTGTTAGCTGAGGACCTGCTGATGCCTGGCTCCCCAACCCCCATTGATGATCTGAGATTTTCAGCCCACCTGTGAAACACACACACACACACACACACACACACACACACACACACACACGGGAAACATCAGGAAGTGGCTGCCCTGGCTGTGCTCCTTAGGACCGCCTAGGAATCCACTCTGAATCACAGTCTGGAGAAATATTACACTGTGTGCATCTTCCTGCCCTCAAGATCAGACTAAATCAGGTAGGAAGCTGGCACTTCATCATATATGCATAATTTCTTGTGCCCTGTTAATCAATATGATCTTTCTGACAAAGATACATCACATTCAATCCTTAAGTTAAATGCAACAGCATCTTGGTGACGGTGTTTTAATGAGGTAGGCTACGGTACTGGGTACTAAGATTTCACTGATTGAGAAGCAAACCAAAGCTGCTTAGAGGATTTGTGTGGGCGAGGGTGAGTCATAATTCATAGTGAAGGCAGAGCGATGAAGGCATGCATTCCTGTAGTAAATGTCTTCAAATAGCAGGAGAGGGGAGCTATCCCACACAGAAACTAATGAAACAGGCTTCACCACCTTCTTAGCAGCTCACATTATATCAGCTAGTCAGTGAAATGCTGGATTATTCCTTTCTCCGTCTTTTTTATCTGTTAAGGAAAATCACATTTTTAACGAAAAAACAAGCTGAGTACATACCTTTATATTGTCATTCCTTCCAAATAAGAGTGTGCCAACAGAGTGTGGAAGTTGAGTATGAGATCTTTAGTTTTTAAGATAAGCATTAAAAATGAATTTATGGTTTTCCCCTAAATATAAAAGTAAGTATGTGTCTGTTTTAGAGAGCTGAAACAACACTCAAAGGTACACATGCTCAGTCAATTCTTAACCCATATGTCCCAGTGATGACCATAGTTAACATTTTGAATATTTAATTTATCCTTTAGCTTGATTCATAGGTATGCAGATGATAGAGAGTTCAGATAGATGGATGCCTCATTGATAAATGATAGATGGATAAATAGGCAGGCAGATACAGAGGTGAATTGGAGCACTTTTAAAGAAAAAAAATAGAGTAGGCAGGAATCACGATGAAAATAATGAATATTTCCCTTTTCCAGTTAAGCATCTGTCTTAATTTGGGTTGTCTCAGAAGTAGATCTTGAGATCAGAATTTGAGGGTAAATGGCTAATTTGGGAGCTGAGTCGAGGAAGCATGAAGAAGGGAACAGGAATTGGGAGAGGGAGGGGAGAAGGTCAACGCAGGGTTGGGGCATTGCTGAGCAACAGCTGTGGACCTCAGGGACTCCATCCCCCTGGGGCTCTGGGAGACCCCGTGGACCATGTGCAGGATAGAAAACTGTCAGCTGACCACCCACTCCTTTCTTCATTTTCTGGAAGTGGACTTCAAGGACATTGACCAGCTGACATAGTCAGTCTCATGTGCACACTTGTGACCAGAGAAAACCACCAGAGAAGGAGTCACAGGTGTTTCAAGAGGAGGGAAGTGGTGTGAACCAGAAGGGAGAGGTGTCCAGAGATATGGGCAGGGCCCGACAGCCACACAGCAAAACCCTTCCTTGTGCTCCCGGCCAGATCCACCATGTTTGAATTCTCTATCCCTCCACCCCATGAAAGTTTCTATCATCCTGTTGGTGACACCACTGAAGCAGTTCTCATACATGCACCCTCCACTCCTTTCCCATCCTCAATGGATGGGAAAGTCTAGTCAACATTTCCTGAAGCATTTTACACAGAATATGGGTCCTACAAGAAGCTTCGAGAAAAGGAGTTCTGGAGGTCAAACAAGTTTTCTAAATTTTGTCTTTTATTTTTCTTTGGAGATTCACATTCACCGGTTTTTTTAGAACAGTTGGTTTATCCTTATTATTTGTAATATCTTTATTTTATTTTATATTTATTGATTTATTTTTTGAGGAGGAGTCTCATTCTGTCACCCAGGCTGGAGTGCAGTGGTGCGATCTCAGCTCACTGCAACCTCCACTTCCTGGGTTCTCTGCCTCTCCTGCCTCAGCTTCCCAAGTAGCTGGGATTACAGGTGCCCGTCACCATGCTGGCTAATTTTTGTATTTTTAGTAGAGACAGAGTTTCACCATGTTGGCCAGACTGGTCTCAGACTCCTGAACTCAAGTGATACACCTGCCTCAGCCTCCCAAAGTGCTGGGATTATAGGCATGAGCCACTGTGCCTGGCCCCTGTAATATATATTTTTATAGTGGATAAACAATATGCTATTAATAACCCAAGCTTCTCAATTTAAGAAGCACTATATGACTGCAGTACCTTGATCTGCGTGTCTGCTACTGCTCCCTCTGCCAATCCATGTTATCATAATTTTGTGCCAATATTCATGCTCCTTTCAATCTGCCTTTCCATCTTATAACTCTCTAATGCCCCTTCTTTCAGGAAGTACTTTTGCTAAGTTATACTGAGCTCGATTTCCCATTTGTTGCCTATGATTTTCTGTATTCACTTGTGGTTTATTATTTCTTCACCTATATATTTAACAAATATGTTCTGACACACAATTATTCCAGAGTTTAAAAGAAGCGGATTCAAAGAATTGACTTTGCTTACATTTCTTTGTGCTCTGACTAATTGGATATCTATTTCCCGGAGACATCTACTTGGTTGGATATCCACTTTTCTTCATTCATTCAGTTGATATTCAGGTGCCAATAGAGTACAAATGAATGATCTATCATATTTTTATTTGAAAGTTTTATATGTCTAGGTCTTTATTCTCTGTTAGATCAGTTCCTTAAGGAAATTGTATCTTTTTTCACTTTTGCAGAGTCAAAGAGATGACAGGTGCCTGCACAGGGTCCCACTGGGATGATGTCTATTGTCCTGACAGACCAAGATCTTTAAAAGCAGGAAGACAGGAGGCTGACATGGAGTCCCACGCCCCCCAGATGGAAGAAAAGGGGTCTGCTGATCACTTGCTGTGGAACGTGCCTGTGTGTGCCATGCCAATGACTTCCTGGTTGGCATTCCATGAAAAATACAGCTTTCTAAATTTGGGGCCCAAAAGAAACTTTGAAAGGTTTCATTAGTCTTGTAAGAAGTGCCCAGGATCTGTCATGAGTCGGAGCAGGGATAAGAGAGAAAAATTATACAAAGGTCTCATTTCCATTTCTTATAATCAGTTGGAAATGGAAAGAATAAAATATAATATACCCTAAATTTCAAGAGAGAAAGAGAGAGGGACTGACTTCCTGAATCACTAATTGGCTTTCTAGCAGATATGCACCATTTCTGTGTATATGGTGAAACGGATAATTTCTTGTGGGATATCATCTTCTCCCATGATATAGCAGTCACCTTCTTCACCTTCTGCCCATATATTTCAGCTCCACCCACTCTTTCATCTGTGGGTTGCTATGCATCAACTCAGGAACATCTACAAGCCTGTAAGGTCAGAGGAAGAGATTGCCAGAGAAATAAAAGGAATCCTGCACACAGAGAGCACATGCAGGATCAGGCTAAGCACAGACATGACACACACTGAGCAGTTTCTTGTCACAGTTTGTGTTCTGTCATGTGAGGAGGCTTCAGTCCTTTGTTCAGCATCCACAGGGAAATGCACTGTGACAATTTCCCCAGTTAGGTAGGCTGTGACTATGGCCTGCCTGCAAGGAAGGTCTTGGATGAATTCGATCTTGGGGCGTTTGCCCATTGTGATTTGGAGAGCTGCTCCAAATCAAATACCTTAAGCCAAAACCCACCCAAGGCAATTAATTGTAACATCTCACAGGAGACACAGCATTGTGCTGCCTATGTATTCCGAGACTTCAGGCCTTGGAATATTCCCCAGGATAATCGAGAAGTTGGACTTATTTCCTCATGAGTTTTTGACAAATTACCAATCTGGCTCCTATACCGTTTATATGTCTTTCCCATCCCTCTCTGGAGAGATAAGGAATCTGGCTGGTAAGAAACAGATGACTGCTGAGGCTCATAATGAGAAAGCTAATAAAGAAGGAATTTTTAGCAGGACAAGTGGCTTCTTGAATAAAGGATTCCTTTATTACCTCATGAATCACAGTTAAAAGCCAATGTCATGGGGCTGAGGAATTATCTGCAGTTCAGAAAAATGAGGAAGAAACAGAAAAAAGAAACCTAGGAAACTTCTCAGGATGTTGACTCGGTGCAGTCTGTCAGAAATGAACCAAAATAATTTTAAAAAATGACCACTTCATCTTAGGGACTGAGAAACCTAATGACTTCTACGTGTCACTGACATTGGTGCTCAACCCAGTTTCTGGTGCCTAAGTTTGGTGGTTGTAGTATAGTTATTTGTAAGAATAGAGACAAAACGATGCTTGAGTTATTTACAATTCATCTTTATGATCCAGTTACTAGGGACATAAGGACAGAGAAAAGAAAAACTCAAAAGCAAAAACCAAGCAATGCAGGGACCTGGGTAAGGGGTGGGGGATTATTGATGGAAACTGGGTGCGTGGAGGACGCCCCACCAAAGCTTCCATCCAGACCCCTCAGTTTTCTGGACTTTTCCATTCCCTGCATGAAGCATCCAGGGGGAGAGAACTGCTCACTCTTTAAGAAGCGCGCCGCTTTGGGAGTCCACCGGGCCCACAGGACCCGTCCTCGAGGGCAGGTGAGAGCTCTCAGGGCTGCAGGTGGAACTGTAGCCCCACTCGAGAATTCCGGTGAAATCGAAGTGGTCGGTGGGAAGCCAGAGTCGCCGCTCAGCTCAGTGATTGGTTCTCAAACGGGGAGGTCCCGGGACGGCAGGGGTAAAGGGAGCGACTCCCCTTCCCCACCGCCCCCGCCACCACCACCACCCCTTCCCACCCCCGGCACAGCGCTGATGGGCAGGAGCTGAAGCTGGCAGGTGTCACCGCCAGGTGCCTGGGCGGGGCCGCGCGCTCCCTCTGCTGGCGGAGGCGGGAGCGGGCACACGGGCTGCGGGGACCCGGCCGGATGCCTGGGTCTGTGCGCCAGCAGAGCGAGGCTGGTGTTGCAGGAAATGCTGCTGCGGGCTCCTCCACGTTCGTGTTGGGACCGGCTCGTGATGCTTCAGAGACAGCCTCTGCAAGCCCTGTGGATGTTGACGCATTGAGGGGACAATGAAAATTGGGAAGAATAGAAAGGAACCTGCCATCCCCCAGGCCTTGCTGTGTGGATGAAACGCAGCTCGTGTCTCCAGGGAAAACCTGAGCAGTGAGAAAGCAAGTCCATCAGATAATCTCAAAACCAGAAATGTCCCCCATGTGACTCGAGACCCACGTAAATGAAGGCCATGTACCCCCCACCCTCCTCTCTGCCGTAGGAACGCCCCCTGGACCACGCCCTGCAGAGGGTGCGGGAGAGAGGGGCGTCCCAAGTGGCATCTCCTGGGGAAATGTCTCCAAGGCCCCGCAGGTGCGGACACCACCCCTTCCCTCGGCCTCGTGGCCGCCTGGCCCAGTTCACGTGTCCACGGCAGGCTGCAGTCCGTGGCGTGGGCCCGGCTCTCCCGTCTCGACCGTAGGTCTGCGGGCCAAGGCCTGTGACTTCTGGTCCCTGCAGCCCAAGCAATGTTCAGTGATTTCAGAATAAATAAATATAGGAACAAATTAGGGAGGGCAATGAGAGGGTTAGAAGAGTCTTGAAATGGAGCCCCAAGTCCTGGAGCAGATTACTGTGGAAAAGGGAGGGAAGGCAGGAAAGGAGGGAGAGGGAGGGAGGGGTGGGGGAAAATAAGCGGGGAGGCAGAGAGAGAGAGAGAGAGATTGTTTCATTCAGACAGCACCCTTGAACTCTGTTTTAAAACCTGACCTTTCAGGACATGAGAATCCTCCACCTTAGCCAGCTCCGATTAGTGAGTAAGGAGGAAACAGAACCCCCTAAAAATCACATGAACACGGAGGCACGGCCCAGATGACCCACGATTGCCACAGCCCTGGGGCCACCCTGGGAGCCAGCGATGCTGGGGCTACCGGGTGAGAGCAGTGCGGGAGCCCCCTTATACCATAAGGGCCTCCATGCTCCAATTCCTCTTTCTAAGGAGGTTCTCAGGAGGCAGCTGGGCCACTGCAGCTGCTGCTGGCATCTGGGTTTGGGTGCTCTGGTTGTGGTGGCCCAGAAGGCTGATGGAGTGGACACTAAGGGACAGTTGCACAAAGGGCTGAGGGCCCTGGGCCATCCCACCGGCACCCTGGGCATCCCCAGAATCCCCTCCAGGGTCCCCCAAGACCTTGCAATCATGGACCACCAAGGCCCTGGTCACTGTCTTAGATACTGTTGCTTCTGCACCAATGGAAGGAAAAACCCACACACCGCCACCCCCCTTCCACCCTTACCCTCATCTCAGCCCCATGACACCCTCATTCCAGTAACTCCTTCCGTTCAGCAAAACCCATTCCCCAGCTCTCTGGACACAGAGTGAGCACAGCCCTGCTACAGAAAGTCCCCTCTTGCTGTTTTACATAAGACCCCTGCCCTGGGCTAAAGGCCAACTTGGGCCTCTCCAGCTGCTCCAGGGCTGGAGGCTCCTCTCCTCTGAGGCAGGTGATTCCTTGGATATCTTATCTCTCTCCCCAGATGGTGGAAACCTGGGAGACAGGATCAATAACTAATTCTTTCTCCCTCAAATAGTGCTTAATACTTAAATATCATAGAACATGATGATTTTTTCAATGAATAAGTAATTAGTACAAAGGCCAGCTTTGATCACTTTACTTGAGGGATCCAGGGTTTATTTTTCCTCTCACAGGATATTAAAATCAAAAACTTATTTGGAGAATAGGGGTCTAGATTGGAATGACTGGGGGAAGTGAGGTGAGGGAAGAAAGATGGAGAGAGAGAGAGACTGGTACAGACACCTGCACATTTGGGGATAAACAGCCAGTGCTCCGTGGGAGATGGGAGAGGGACCTGGATCTTGGGATCTTGCCCACCACACCCCAGCTTGTCTAGAAAGTGCCTCAGGAATTCCAGACAAGCACAGAGGTCCCAGCAGACACCTGAAAAAGGTTTAGAAAACCACTTTTGTTCAACATCCCAAATCTTTGCGCCACCTTGCAACTTACCAAGGATGCAGCAGGGTCAGAAGCTCCCCATCGTTTCTGCTCCCGGAGTGCAGGTGCGAGAGCATCCATCCCTGCGGGGGCAGGCAGGTAGGTACCCAACAGGATTGCAGTCTGGCACGTGGGAAATCCCGTGACTCCCGGTCCCCTCCCTAATTCTCCTAGGAACATGAAGCCCCCCATTGAGCTCTATTAGTCCTCCATGGGGCTAGGCTTCAGGTGATTGGAGAGCCCTGCCAAGGCCAGCCATGGATACACTGTGGACAGCACAGCCCATTTTTAAAGCTGCAGGTAGAGCCGAAGTCAGCTGCTAGTACATCCAGGTCTTGAAAGGTGTGTCTGCAGCCTTTCCTGCTGTAGAAATAAAGACAATCAGAATCTGTGTTGAAGAGAGTTAAGAACACACTCCTTAACTCAAATAACATTTTTTACTATACATTTTGGAAAAGTTATTACATTATTATGTTTAAGGTAGAAAAATAGAGCCTACATGTGAATATCAAAGCAGAATGCATGATTGATTTTCTCTCAGTCTTAATTTAGAACTTTTTGACAATCAATTATCATAGAGGCAGAAGGAAAGTCAATCCCAGACACTGCGGTCAGAATTACCGACTAGTTGCAGGCCTCTGGGCACCTTTCAAAGCGAAAGTATCAGTGTCCTTCCTCTACTGCACACATTGGGATTTTCTTATTGCTCTTCTCTACTGATGAAGATGGTGCCATCAGCCCACTTCAGAAGTGCATGTGCTTGGGTCAGTTTCTAAGAGGACACACTGGATTTAGGTGGGTTCACCTGTGCCCTCTGGGCCTGCATAGAATAGGGAAGTCATCATTTCTTTTAGTAAGTGACAGAATTAGTTTCATCTTTTGTCCTTACTGTGGAGCAAAACTCTCTGGATGCATTGGGAAGATGGTGGGGGTAAATTCTGATCACATGCACATATGTTGCAGGAGAGTTGACTCCTCACAGGGCCCGTCAGCCCCCACTTTCTTCTCAAGGGAGGCCATAGCCACTTGGCTGGAGACTAGGCAGATGGGATAGGTTGGAATAAGCAAGCAGCTTGTGGGAAAATAAGTTTCAAGTTGAGCTGTGTCTTCCAGTGCCGACTCCTAAGTCAAAGCCAGGCAGACCAGGGAGCTCCCCCTGGCAAGCACCCCCTGCTGCCCCATCTGGGCCTTTTTGTTCGGCACCTACGTGGGTGGCCAAAGCCACGTGCTCCTTGGTTGTTGCCCATTCTTGTGGCTGAGCCTTGGGGCTGATGGAGGTGGGATCAGAGGAGGTCACAGCCCAGCAGGTCCCTGTGTTTCCTGAGCAGCCGGCAGAAAGGCCTTGCCTTCGTGTACTTTACCAAAGAGCAGATGGAGAGTTAGCTGAGCATAAACAAAGAGCAGAAAACCTGATTGGAAAAAGCGCCCATTGTCTGTGACTTTCAGTCTCTCACAGGTGGCAGAAATTACTTTTCTGCTTGAGTCATGAGCAGAGTGCGATGCCCATATGATGGCATTTGTTAGGCACGTTGGGTGTGTGTGCTCTGAAGTTTCTAAAGCACCCGAGCTACAGAGCTGCCCGCCCAGAGCCTTCCAGACCAGCTGATGTCCCAGATTGGCTCAGAAAGCTTCTTTTTCAGATGGAGCTTGGGCACCCTGAACAATCTTATGTACAGGTTTGGGCCAAATGCTGTCTGTCCTGTGCTAATTATTTTCTATTTCTGGCCACTGCTGAGGTAGCTACCTGTCTTTATAAATCAGACATATTGGAAACAACATCCAATCCAATTACTACTCCAAAAATTCAACATTTTACAGGCTTTTGTTTGCATTATTTTTGGTAGGAACTATAGACTTACATATTGCATCTTAAAGCAACCCAAATTTTCAGATGCATCTAGGCTGGATAACCCGGTTATCTTTCTGACACGTTATATGCATGCCAAGATGTTGGTACGTTTCATGAATCAAATCCAAACTCTCAACTGGCACTTGGTACCCACTGCCATGTGGCCAACCTGTCCCCATTGCTGCATCTGGCACTCTCTCATGCCAGCTTCTCCACGCTGCTCACCACTCCCCGTGCACACCCCTCTTATCACTTAGGGCCAGCTCCTTCCACGCTGCCTGACAGAATAGTGTGTTTGGAATTGTGGGACTGACGAGGAGGTGTTAATGTAGCTTGTTTCCCTTGCGCAAGATAAACTTCTCAAAGACTGTTATATTTATCCTCTATAATATATACTGCCTTGTCTTGCATATAATAAGCCCTCACTAAATGTCTACTGACTAATATCTAATATCTGCTGGCTGAGTAACTAAATGAATGAATAAATGAATGGCAAGCTGGAGGATAGTAAGCTAAAGAAATAAATAAATATTTGAGGTTCACAATAATAAATGTCTTAATTGATACTGTTCTTAGTTGCATTTTCAGAAAGACAAAAAGTTTTATCAGACAATTTTTTTCTAAGGGAATTTATAACATACCTTTCACAGCCATGATTTTTATTTTTTTAGAAGGCAAATTCCATAAGATTTGGGATATGCAGAGGTTTCTTCCTTTAAAGGAAACTACAAGATACATTCTAATTTTGCAAAATAGTTTATCCTAACATTTTTAAATCAATGGTTACCTTTATATTCTCAAAGTATAATTGATTGTCGAGATAATTTGTACCTTTCTAATTAGAGAAGCCTGAGAAGCCACTGATTGTAGAAATTTAGTTTTCTCTATTAATTCCTTGCTGTTTAAGAATTATCTACAGTTTCTAAATGAAAATCAGGCATACAAATGCAAACACACACACGCCGGTAAATCCAATGCTTTAATCTGGAAAAACTTTAACGCTTTTGGTTTTATTGTCAATTATCTAAGCTTTTTTATGTGTTGACCCAAATTTGATCCTTCTTAACGGGAGGTTGTGCTTGTTGATTCAATTTGGATATTTAAAATACTTGTAATTGCTGTCTTATTACTCATTCAATCAATCCATATTTATTACGGTATGTCAGATGCCATTCTAGCCACTGGGATATCTCTGTGAATTAAATAGACATAGTTCTTGGATCGAAGAAACAGATGATAAATAAAATATATCAGTGAAACATACAGTATTTTAGGTAATACATATTTTGGAGAGAAATAACCCTGGAGAGACGGCAGGTAGTGTGGGGAGGGTTGTGGTACTTTAACTCTGTTGGTCAGGGAAAGTCTCCTGGGAAGGCCATGTTTGAGTAAAGCTCTGAAGGAGGTATGTGGGAGTCATGAAGAATACTCTGGCCAAGGGAACCTTGCTATGACACAGTCAGAGCTCCCTGGCTGACCTGTCGCCTTCCCCACCCACTCTCACCTAACAGCCATCACTCGCCTGCACCATGTCAATTGTCCTGCCTTGGCCGGATTACCTGGGCTGCTGACTAGGGGGAGCTGCAGGACCAGCTCTGCCCTTGGGGGCTTTGCAGGTGGCTCCATGGCTCAGATGCAGGGCCCCGGCTGGCTCTTTCCTCACACCACCATCATCCACTCTGACAGCACATGGGGCGGCTGCTGTGGGACCACACTGAGAGCAGCAGTCCTCATCTGGTTGATGGAGCTTCCCCTTTGTGGGGACCCACATGTAGATTTAACTTATCTCTCAAGATGGCTTTACTTTTCCTCTATATAATTCAATATTTATATCATTATAGACATTTTAAATGATCCAAAATTGTGTTCATCCTGAGATATGAGTGTGCAGAATATTGAGCACAGCATATGTAATCACTGAGTTCATGCCTTGAAGATACGTTCAGAATCTATTCCCACTCCATGAAAAGTAAATTGAACCTGCAATTCCATGCTGGTATCTGCCCTAATCACCAAGGAGAAAGACTGTAGATTCCATTACTGTCCAACCTTAGTCCCTATAACAACCTGCATTGTTAGAGGCTTTAAATAATTATTGAAATTCTCCTCAGCTCTCTCATACTCTAATTTAAGACCATTTTTTATGTTCTTTTCTCAATGGGTACATCTCCTTTATAAAATAATCTTTTGTAGCTGTAATCTTTCCATTTTTTCCCTATTACATAAACCCAGATTGCATAACCACAGCCAGCCTCATGTAAAATTGTCAAATAGGTCTTTCTCTGAGTCTGTTTGTCCTACTTGCAGGCACTCTTGACCAAGACTCAGGCTCTTCTGAAGCAGGAATGTTCTGGGTATTTCAGATAATACATATTTTGGAGAAAAATAACCCTGGAGAGAGGGCGGGCAGTGTGGGGAGGGTGGTGGTACTTTAACTTTGTTGGTCAGGGAAAGAAAAGCACTGTCACTAAGCTGAGGAGAATTTACAGAAGATTTAGCTATTTAAACATTCAGTGCAGTCTGGTTAGTTGCTAATATTACAATGTCGGCAATAAATAGTTTTGACACACATCTTGGAGATGACCCTCTCTGCCCACTGTGGTTTCTAAGACACATGTGGTCTCCTGCACATGAGGCCACGGAGCCCATCTGCTGATAACCTTCATACACTGGGTTTTCTCTGCAGGAATTTGAAAATCCTGTGTGTCTTCTCATAGGTTTTTAAAGTCCTTCCCAAGGTCCTAAGAAGTTGTGATAATGGAATTCTGATGGCATAGCAAGAATCCTTTTGCTCCCCTAAAATGCTCAGTCTTCTGATAGGGGCAAGTCTTGCCCCTTCCGCAGTGGCATGTAACATGCCCTCTCATTTGGATACCGCACAAGTTCATTGCTTTCCGCAAAATGCAGTATTACTTAGCTGCCATGTCTTATTTAGTACAATGAGAGATGCTTTCCTTTAGTGGGATCCACATAACTGAATCATGTAATATTCATGTCCCACGTCAACTCTCCAGTCTTTCTATCTATTATCTCTGAGGAAAGCATGACCCAGCTTCACGTGCATACAACGTGATCTGGCTAAGAGGGGATTTATAAAGCCAGGAGAGCATTCCAGGCTAATGGCTGCGTGTTTCCCAGCACTGCTAGTAGAGACATGTGGATTTGTAATCAGGAAGGGGTCACAGATGCCATCTAAGGAAACCCATACAATGTATAGATACATAAACTGAGACCCAAGGAAGTGATGTGCCTTGGCCAAATGTCAGAATTTAAAAATACAGGTGTTTTGAATGAATAAGATGTCTGCATCATTCTAATGGCGTTTTAAAAAATATATAATTATTGTCACATGGAAAAAAATAAAGACATGGTCATGATGTCAAAAGACTAGAAACATCTGTCAATGCTGCGATAAATGACAGTTGTAAGGGAGGCATCAAGAGAGGGAAAGAAGGGATAAGTAACTAACAGCAAGTAATGGGTTTGTGTCGGGCCAGGCTGACATAGGCCTCCCTGGGGTTATAACCTTGGGATCTCTATTCTTCTGGCACTAATTCTGAATCATATAAACACGCAGAGCTGCATCTATGCTTATCCCTATTCTGTGGGACCACACCTGGGCTGAGGAGGATGTAAATTGGCATGAAGATACCAGGAATCCCAGTGAGTGCATCAACTTACCTTTAAACACATCACCGCAGTATCTCACCTCTGGCAGGGGTATGGGAATGGGGAGCTGCACCTTGGTGGCTGCTGGGCTTCCTCAGGAGAGGAAGATGCAATGTCTGCTGTAGCCCCGCCCTGCATCCTTCTACAAAGCTAAGTACATTCAATATTGGGTTAAAGATTGTTTATATATCAAAAGCAGAAGAACCAGTTTGACTGGGCCACAACCTCTCCACCATTCAAAAAAATACAAGAAAAAGTAAAAGATCAAAGAAGCAAACAGCAAAGAAATAACAAAAGACAGGCAGTGAGGCAGAAAGTAAGACAGGAATGACACAAGAAACGATAGAAATAAAGAGAAGGAGGGCTGGGTGCGGTGGCTTACGCCTGTAATCCTAGCACTTTGGGAGGCCGAGGCGGGTGGATCAGGAGATCAACAGATTGAGACCATCCTGGCCAACAGGATGAAACCCTGTCTCTACTAAAAATATAAAAATTAACTGGGCGTGGCGTTGTGCACCTGTAGTCCCAGCTACTCGGGAAGCTGAGGCAGGAAAATCGCTTGAACCGGGAAGTGAAGGTTGCAGTGAGCCGAGATCGCACCACTGCACTCCAGCCTGGGTGACAGGGCGAGACTTAATCTCCAAAATAAATAAATAAATAAATAAATAATAAAGAGAAGGAGTAAACAAAAGAAAGAAAAAGTGAAAAAGAAGAAAAAGGGAAACGAGACAAAAAAGAAAATGAGAAAAAGAAAGGAAAATCGACATTCCATCCCATCATCTAGAGTTGTCCCTTATTTAACTTCTGAGGCTTGCTCATTGTGGATCCTGGGAGACCCATTGCGGCCCAACAACCTTGGGAAGTGGGAATGAGCCGTTCTCACTGGTGATCTGCCTTTGTCACTACATAGAAGAGCATCGCCTAGGACAAAAATACGGGAAGCAAAACATTGACAGAGGCTCACGGTGCCTCCTGACCACATGAAATTTACTAATCCCATTTCTTCACCTATACAGTGTTCAAACAATAAAGGCTCCCAAGGTGTGATATGTTAAATGCAGGCAATATAGAGACATAACTTAATACATATCAGCTCACTATCCTTCTCTGATGGCATACATATTTGTTATCTTTGTTTGATTTTTAAATTATCATGACTCAGGTACAAATAAGAACAGATTTCTGCATGCCAAGACAAGAAAAAGAAAAATTTTGGGGTAGCTGTTACACTGATACTATTTGAACTTTACTCTGAACCTAATTTTTCCAGTTATAAGAGCACTCATGGAAGTTATGTATTATTTCCAACAACCAAACATCAAGATTGAGAGTCTCAAATTGAAGCTTGAAGATATATGCTAATAAGGGATACTCCCAAAGATCTTGCATTTTTTTTTTTGGTGTAAAATGCCAAAATATAGAGCGGATGCATAAGGAAGCAATGATTTCAAGGTCCTCTCTCAGACTTCTAGGTGATAATCAGTAACTACTCTAAATGATAACCAAAGACAGATAGAATGAGAAAGAGTAGGGTTGCTTACTAAAATGCATGCTTCTGAAAACTGAGGGTATACAAAGGAAGAAACAGGCATAGCCTTGTCAACACTCACACATCAAAAGTGACATCCCTGCACTCTGCAAAGCTGAGAGATGGCTCCAGCAGGCTACTGATGAGTGACAGCTTCCACCAGGGCTTCAGAGCGAGAACACAGGATCTTTATCCCTGATACTGTCCTCTCCCAGTCCTAACAGTATCCAATACTGCCCCAGGTTCTTCTGTGGAAAAAAATAAATAAATAAATAACAAGAGAAAAGAAAGAGGAGTTAGAAAAGAGAAAGAAGAGGCACCTGGGGTATGTATTTGTTTCTTCGAAACACAAGTGCCCACCATGTCCTGGTTCTGTGCCAGGCATGTGGAGGAGATGGATGTGTGAACAGTTGGTTGCAATTCAATGTGACACGTTAATGGAGTTATGTAATAAGTTGAGTCAAATGAAATTGCCTTTATGAAGGTCTAAATGGTTGGACAGTATCCATTTCATAAGGTTCCATCTAATATAGAGAGCTCATTCTTTGGCCTCTGAGGTCACAATTAAATAAATCTTAAAGGTTAGCCTGGCATTTTCCAGATGACTGGAAGAGAAAGTTGGTTATAAACAAGAGGAAAAAATGTGCATAGGTCAAGGCAAGGCGACGTGAGGTGCCCCTGTGCTCAGGGAGGGACATAAGGGTCTCCGTGGTTGGGGAAAAGGTGGCTGCTGACAAGTGGTAGGAGTAGCAGAGAGACAAACAGTGTTTTTGTCGGCTGGACTGAAGTTGTCTTCATCACTGGTAGGCAACAGAGATCTACCAAATTGTTTAAAATACAAAAATGGGTCATGTGGTGTAATGGTAGATTTTGGGTGTCAACTTGACTGGATTAAGGGATACCTAGATAGCTGGTAAAGCATTATTTCTGGGTGTGTCTATGAGGATGTTTTTGTAAGACTGACTCCTGAATCAATGGACTAAGTTAAAGAAGAACCATCTTCACCCAGTGTAGGGGGAAACCATCCAATTGGCTGAGGACTTGGATAGAACAAAAAGGCAGAGAAAATATAAATTTCTCTCTCTCTCTCTCTCTTTCCCCTTTGCCCCCTTCTCTCTCTCTCCCTTGCTCCCCTTCTCTCTCACACATACTTTCTCTCTCTCTCTCCCCCTCTCTGCCCCTACCCCTCAGAGCTGGGTCACTTTTCTCTTCTTCCCTTGGACATCAGAACTCCAGGTTCCCAGACTCTGAGACTTGCACCAGTGGCCCCGTGGAGAAAATTTTTACTTTAGCAAAATTGCAAATCATCTCATTCATTCAGTGACTCATAGATCTATTCAATCAAACTGTATTAGATGTATACACTATGTCAGGAACTGCGATGACTGCTGGAAATTTGTTACCAAAGAGATACAAGCTTTTAATGTAGTTAAAATTTTCCAAAACAAATAGACAAATAACCAATAATGGCAAACATGGAGAACCATGAAAGTTCATAGAAGCTTTCCTTCATGTGATTGAATGAAAAGTATCTCTGCAAGATCCTGAGAAAGAATGGGACATTCAGATAAAGGAGTGCTGTCATTATGAAAGTAGAGCATTTGAAAAAGAGTGTAGAAAACAGAGAAAGAGATAGGGAGATGGAGGGAGAGGAGAGAGAGAGAGAGACAGAATGAATGGAGGAAAACAGAGAACAAGACAGGGACATGGAGGGGGGAAGAGAGAGATAGAGAGAGAAAATGGAGGGTTCAGAGATCTGTCCAAGCCTCAGATTCTAATGTAATATTAATGCACTCCAATATGTCAAGAAGGTAGTCACCCTAAGACAAATTCATTCTCTTTGTGGGCAGGTGCTCTGACCACAGGGTGCCCAGCAGTCTTGAGCTCAAGCACATGACTAGAGGTCACTGCTAGGAAGAAGGAAGACCCTCAGGGGATTCACAATTGATGGCACACCATCCACGTCAGTCTGAAATTTAACAGCAGGCTGCCTACATTAGTGTGCTGCCTTCAGTCTTCCATGTTGTTGTGACAGATGATTAGCAAAGAAGTGCTTGGGGAATTGTCCCCACTACTCATTATGAATTTTTCTGAATTAAACATCTGTTGGCAAATAAGTTAGCTTCCCAAATCCCACTTCCTATGTCATCTATACATGTGTCTTTGTGATATAATAAAAATTCAGTGGTCAAATATATAAGAAATGCTTTATGCAAAGTTGCATATTAGTTTTGGATTGTAGTTTTCAAAATCCATGTAATATGAGTAGTGGTATGGATATTTAGTGCTCTTTTCCTTAATGCACACATTCATGTCAGTGTTTGCTTGCCATACTGAAGTGAACAGTAAAAATACAGGATTTAATAAGTAGCAGGTATCCAAACGTAGATGCTCAAGCTGTTTTTTTTAACTTAACATTTAGATGTCGAAGTTGTTTTACAAAATAAAATGTGAAGAGAAGATTTAGAAATAAAAATATTGCAAATATAATCAGGCGCCTGTTTATTAAAGCAAAATTTAAACTCAGATATTTCAATCACATGTATTAATTAGCAAATCACTGAGACCAATCATTGGTTAAACATGCCAAAAACCATAAAAACATTGTTTTGATAAAAACAAACTGAGTAATTTGGAGAGTTAATCTCATTCAGAACAACTTTAAAAGCTGGTAAATATATTTTGCTGAAAGACATGGAAGCACCAGCAAGGTACTGAAGTAATTACAGGACAAGACAAGTGAGAAGAAGAAAGTCTCCAAAGGCAAGCCCAGCATTTTGACCTTCCTTTCCTCTAGGAACATCTACTGATTCCAGAAAGTTGAGAGACTAAGAAACAAAACAAGCTTTTGTCATCCTTTTGGGTCTGAGAGACAAAACTTGGAGTCCAGGGCCTGCCTTGTGGGGTGGTCACTGGTAAGTTCTCTGTGTGCTGAGCTGAGAACTTGAAGGACCACACCATGAGAGAATGAGCACACTAAAAACAGGCTGGATTACATAGACTGAACTCCAGGCTTCAATCATCACAGCCCCTAGATTACCAATGCCCAGGTCCACCCACCAGAGGCAAATGAAAATATTCTTTGCAAGATCTCATAGCTTGGAGACTAAATTATTTCTGGTTTATTCATTATCAATTTTTAATACTTAATCATAGGCAATTATGCAAATAATGAGAAAAGAACGCATTTCTAAAAGTGACAGACAATAAAAACAGACTCAGCGGAGTTAGATAATAGAGTTGTCTGACACAAAATTTAAAATAAATGTGCTTAACATCTTTAGTAATATAAAAGCAAGACAACATTTTGGTTAAAAAAATGAAAATTGTGAAACAGAACCAAGTGGAATTTCTGTATATAAAAAAATAAAAATAAGAACACAAGTGTGTTTAATATCCAAATAAACACAGACGAATAAAACATTCCATGAACTGGAAGATAGAGGAAAAGAAAACATTCAGAATGAAACACACAGGAAAAAGAGGCTGGATGATGGAGAATGGGGTCAGAAGAGACAGTAAAAGCTGCAGGAGGTAGGGAGATGGTCTTACATACACACAATTAGAGTCCCAGGAGGAGAGAAAAAGAGAAAGTAGCAGAAGTGACCTAAAGGCCAAGAGATTTCCCACTGATGCAAAACCACAGCAAACTAATTCAAGAAGCCCTACAACCCCTCACAAAATAAACATTCACGAAAACAAATATACACAACAAAAAAAATTAAAAAGAATGAAAAATATTTAAAAGTAGCCACAGGAAAAATAACCCAGCATATCCAAACAAGCAACAATTAAACCATTGAGTTGATTTCTCAATAGAAACTAAGGAAGACAGAAGGCCATGGAATGAGCTCAGCAAAGGCTCAATTAAAAATAAAAGCTTATCTAGAATTCTATATCCAGTAAAACTATTCTTTAAAGATAAAAGTGAAATACAGAATATAGTACCAAAGGATCCCCTTTAGGTAGAAAATTATCCCAGGTAATAACACAGAAGCAGGGAGAATAGATGACAGGAAAATGATAAACATGTGGTGAATGTACATGAATGTGTTCTGGATAAAATAGTTATTAATAATTTACCGTGGAGTCGAGGTCAGGAGATCGAGACCATCCTGGCTAACACGGTGAAACCCCGTCTCTACTAAAAATACAAAAAAAAAAAAAATTATCAGGGCATGGTGGCAGGCGCCTGTAGTCCCAGCTACTAGGGAGGCTGAGGCAGGAGAATGGCATGAACCCAGGAGGCGGAGCTTGCAGTGAGCTGAGATCGCACCACTGCACTCCAACCTGGGAGACAGAGCAAGACTCCGTCTCAAAAAAAAAAAAAAAAAAAAAATATATATATATATATATATATATATATATATATGTAAAAAATAATTTAACGTGGGGTTTCAAAAAATGCAAAATTTAAATTAAAATAATAATAGTGTAAAAATAAGAAGAAGGTAAATGAGTGAAAATATACCAAGGTTCTCATTTTCTTGGAAATGAGTTCAAAAATGAAGCAGAAAACAGATTTAGAAAGTTCAGGTTGTGTACTGTAATTTCCACAGGTAATTACCTTATAGTAGGTAAACACCAGAAGAATGAAAGAGTGTAAATATAATAGAAAGGGAAAATGAAATAAAATAGTTTCAATAATTTTATAAGAAGGAAAGAAAAAAGATCATAGTCAAGACAATTAGAAAATAAGAGTCAGGAGTTTTAAAAAGCAAGCGTATTAATAGTCATATTAAATGTAAATTGACTAATATATGAATTAAAGGGTAAAGAAAACAAAGCTCTTCATTCTGAAAAACAAGTACAAGTGCACACTGCTGGTAAGAAACACACTAACACGATATAAATAGAGAAAGCTTGGAACAAAAATGATGGGGAAAATTAACACCATGTAAATATTAACCAAGAAGTGCCACTGTACCATATTCATATGGCTGAAAAGTGACTTCACAGCAAAACATATTACTGGAGAGAGTGACATTCCATAATGGTAAGTCTCAATTCATCAGGAACACATAACAAATCAATCTTAGTATATAACTAATGACACACAGCCTAAACATAAAGCACACGTTTACAGAACTAAAAAGGAAATAGGCAAATCCACTATCACATTGGAAAATCTCAACAAACTTCTGTCTACAAACAATAGAAGAAATAGCCAAGAAGATACCAGCAAAACAGTAACATGCATAGATCACTACATCCATCAATTCATGAATGCCATGCTTTTCAATTGCACATAAAACAGTATTTTTAGATGACCATATTCTGGCCCACATAGCAAGTCGCCACTGATTTCCAAAGATTGAAATCACGCACGGTATAGTCTCTGAACACATCATACCTAAGCTAAAAATTGGTAATAGAAAGATAACTGGAAAACGTCTTGGTTTTGGAAATTATGCAATAAAGTTCTAAATAACCCATTGAATTTCAAATGCTTTGAACTGAATTATAAAAAAACTAATACATGTGGGAGGTAGCTAGCATGTTGAAGACAATGTGGAGATATAAATGTATATTTCAAGAAAATTAAAAAGTTGAAAAGTATTGTTGTAAGCATCCATCTCAAGTAGTTAGAAAAATAATAGAAAATTAAATCTCCATAAAGAAAAGACAGAAAATAGTAAGAGAAGTAACTAGCAGCTGGGCACTGTGGCTCACGCCTGTAATCCCAGCACTTTAGGAGTCCGAGGTGGGAGGATCTTCTGGCTTTATATGCCCATCCGGGGCTTGGTTTGTAAGAGCATGACCTGATGGACTGGACCTTCTCAGTGTGACAACACATCACGTTTCCCAGCCTGTGATGCTGAGGTCAGACCCTAACCCACGCTCTAGTTTGGACACAACTCCACATCATTTATCCACCTTTGGCCACATTCTGACTTCTCCAGTGGGAAACTTCAACAATATTATGGGCAGGAGCAAGAATGAGAACGAAACCCCTGGGAGATCAATTCTGAGATGCATGAAACACCAGAATGAAGAAAAGAAACTGAAAAACTGATTCATAGTGAACATGTTATTGATAAAACTCCAATCTACAAGCATTTCTTTGTACCAGGAGAAATAAAAGAGTTTTGAACATTTTGTATGAAGCAAAATGTAGTAAACACACAGCAAACACGGTCTCCATTATTATTAAACAGATATATACAGTGTCATGGGTGAGGCCTTTCTTCAGTGTCTGTGGCATATTGTTTTATTTCAGTGAAAATAAATACATTTGGAAGAAATTTCAAAAGTTCAATCTCTCAGAACCCCCGACTGGACTTCTAATTTTCTTATAAGGTCATGGACTTTACAATTTTGAATTCTCTCACATTGGATTATCAGCCTAATTGTTGTAAGAGAAACAACAAAGACCACTGGGTTTCTAACCAGATGTATTTCTTTGCCTAAATGAGAGGACTCTCTCCAAGTCAATTCCGTCCATACATTTGGAAAAGGTTTTAAAAATGCAAGATGAGAACTAAGGTTAAATGATAACACAGTGAAACATCTGAGAAGCCTTGACCTTTCTTTTATTCCAAATAAATAGCTGTCTCTCTGATCCTGTCAACTCAGTATGTCAGTAGCTAGGAGCTTAAAATTCTTGTCCCAGGAGAGGGGCGGAGGAACTTAAGTGTGCCAAGTTTTTGAGAAAGGAACTAGGCACTAAAACGAGTTGGTGTTCAGTTCTGACCTCTTTTTTCTTCTTCTTCTTCTTTTTTGAGACGGAGTCTCACTCTGTCGCCCAGGCTGGAGTGCACTGGTGCATTCTCGGCTCACTGCAACCTGGGCCTCCCATAGTTTTGATCTCTTTTAGCATGAAGAAAGAAAACCTTGGAAAACTGTGTAAAAAACTGTCCTGGAAAACAATTTGGCCTATGTGTCGGGAACTTTGCAATGTTCTTACCCTTTTCATTGGCCCTTCCAGACCTCGAAACACGTCCTAAGGAAAAACTCGCTCAATAATTTCAACTCATTGTTTACTTCGTGTCTTGTGCCAGAGACATTTATGATACTGAGTGACAGATGTCTCTTTCTGCCCTTAGTGTTTACACTTTACTAAGAGAAACAGATATGAAACAAATAATGATCCTCAAATATAATTCTCACTGAGACAGCTTTAATAGTGAAAAGCCAGCGAAAAAGTGTCCATTGTATGGAAATTGTTATATAAACTATAGGAGACAAAATATTCAACACGGTAAATTTAGCACAGACATTTATTTCCATTTCTTCCTCAAATATTACCAAATTACCAAAAAATGTATAAGACCACACAGAAAAGATAATAGAAAACAGCTGCCTACCTGAGGTATTTTCAAAATTTTGAAGAAAACATGGGGATTTGGAGGAGAGCCTGATTTATTAGAACTGAGGAAGCAGTAACTTAAGATAGAGTGACCACCTCTGACCCAAGAACTCAGAAAAACCCATGCCTTTCAGGCACCAGTGACATGGGATGGAGGCATGAGGCCCGGGGCAGAAACAGAGTACTGACTAAAGCCTCTAGGAAAAGATGTCCTCTCCCTATTTAGAGCGGCCAAGCCTCCTCCAGCCTCAAGCAAGAGAATTTTTTTTATTATTATACTTTAAGTTCTAGGGTACGTGTGCACAACGTGCAGGTTTGTTACATATGTATACATGTGCCATGTTGGTGTGCTGCACCCATTAACTCGTCATTTACATTAGGTATATCTCCTAATGCTATCCCTCCCCCCTCCCTCCACCCCACAACAGGCCCCGGTGTGTGATGTTCCCCATCCTGTGTCCAAGTGTTCTCATTGTTCAATTCTAACCTGTGCAAAAACTGAACCAGAGAAGCTCTAGAACTTTTCCCTGTGAAAAACCTGGCTTCCCCCAGAATCAGTGAACAGTGGAAGTCCCCAGTTTACAAATTACCCCAACCCATACCTGGCCCTGCATACCCCCATGCACAAAGCATCCATTGTTTTTTGTTTTTTGCTTTCTATCTTATTTTTAAATACAAATAGCTGACCAAGGATCAGTACACATTTTGGACAACCTCCAAAATGAAATGAAAAACAAAACAAAACAAAACAGAAAAATAAATAGAGCCCAGTATAAACAGAGAGAGTGGACAAGAGAAGAAAACTCAGATAATCATTCATAAACTTGCATTCCTAAAACTAAAACACCATGCTATGAAAAAACATCAAAGACTAAGAAGAAATCTCAAATTAAACATGATAGCTGAACATTAAATCAAACCAATAGAATATTATAAGAGGAATAAAAATGGAGAAGAACTCCCAGAGGAGAGTGAAAGATAACAAATGTGGAAAAACAATAAAATGTAATGAAAACGGAAGAGTCAGATGCTGGTTCAACATTAACTTTGAAAGAAAGTTCAGAATTACAAGACCGGTAGAATTGAAGGAAGACAGCTCTGGTTGGGTGATAATGGCTCCCAAAGAAGTCCAGGTCCAAATACCTAGAACCCATGAATGTTACCTTATTTGGGAAAAAGGTTTTTGCAAATGTGATTAAGGATCCCGAAGTGAGGAGATTATTCTGGATTATGTGGTGGGCTACGTGGCACCATAACTGACTTTATAAGAGGAAGGCAGAGGGACACTTGTAAGACACAGATTAGAAGGCCACGTGAAGATGTGGGGAGAGATTGAAGCAGTGTGGCCATGAGGGACACCAGGAGCCACACAAACTACAAGAGTTGAGAGACGGAGCATCCCCCACAGCCTCCAGGAGGAGTATAGCCCTACTAATGCCTTGATCTTGAATTTTTGGCCTCTTCAAATGTAAGATCATAAATTTCTATTGTTTTAAGCCACCAAGATTGTGGTAATTTCTTACAGGAGTCATAAAAAAGACTCCTGATACCCCAACTTTCAAAGAAATGAAAGTTCCCAGAACTAAAGGAGAAGTGTCCTGATAATAGACGCTACCGGCATTTTAGCACAGAGTGAAAAAAGAAATCTATATTAAAATGCATCACTGGGTGTCTTAGTCCTTAAGGGGCTCCTATAACAGAAGACCTGAGATAGGGTAATTTATAAAGAACTAAAGTTCATTTTCTCACAGTGCTAGAGGCTGGGATGTCCAAGTTCAAGGTGCCAGCATGCTTCCACCTTAGAAGCAGAGAGTAGACCAAGGGCTACTCAGTCTGGCGAGAGCTGCTCTCTGCTTCCAAGATGGCGCCTTACTGCTGAATCCTCTAGAGAAAAGGAATGCTGTGTGCTCACATGGAGGACCCTGAAAAGGAATGCGGGGTGAGCGAGATGAAAACTTCGGAAGGCAGGGGAAAGCAGAGAGGTTGGTTTAAAGAGAACTTCTTCATTGAGGGGTGCTGAGCTGAGAGACACAGCAGGAGAAGGAATCATCCAGGTTGCAGACAGTGTTTCAGGCTGAGATCTGAAGGGGAAAAGAGAGCAGCCTGTCAATTTGCTCAGAGAATTCAAGGGGTCAGCAGGCACACAGCTGAGATGTTGCATGGGTGTGGGGAGAGTGAAGGGATGGATGGGGGATGAGGAGAGATGCGACCAGAGTTTTCCACAAATTTCAGATCATGAAAGATTTTTTTAAAACTTTACCTTTTAAACTATAGAGAAACATTAAGTGGTTTCTATATTTGTTTTTATTATTTAAGGAGGAAAGGGGTGACAAGATCTCACGTGTATTTTGGAACACTCTCTCCAGTAGTGGAGATTAGAGAGAGTCAAGGCTGGACACAGGACTCTTATTGGGAGGCATCCTGGCCAGATCCATGAGTGTCCCAGTGTGTGGTGGTGGAAATGGAGCAAAAATCAATGTCAGAAATGTGCAGGAGGTGAGGAGACACCTGTGCAGGCAGAGGTTTCTGTGTAGGAACCTGGATGCAGGCTTCTGTGTGGGAACTTGAATGCATGTTTCTGTGTAGGAACTTGAAGGTAGGTTTCTGTGTAGCGACCTGGACACAGGTTTCTGTGTATAAGCTTGAACTCAGGTTTCTGGTGTAGAAACCTAAATCCAGGTGTGGGTGCAGGAACTGAAGGGGTGTTGGTTGTCCTCATGGAGATGAGGGACACAGAGGGTGAGCCATTTTACAATGAGTTTATAGTGTAGCTGTCTGAAAGGCAGGGTTATTTGCACCATGTACTCTGGAAAGCAGTCTGGGCTTCGTGTACTGAGCACAGAGCCAGAGGCCAAAGTCATGAAGGTGAACAGCCTCTCTACCCACAAACGAGCAGAGGGGTAGAAGTGGGAAGATGGAGAGCCCTGGGGCTGAGCCACATTTACAAGTGAGTCCCTGCAGGAGACTGCATGGAAAAAGAGGGCAGGAGACAATAAAGGGGCCTATGAGATGGGGCGGAGTGAGGTGGAGGCTCTAGCAGGGGCAGCTCCCCAAGCCAATCCTGAAAAGTGACTGCAGAATGTTTTTAGAGTCAGCCGTAAGGAGGTCATTAGTGACTCAAGGAAGGGGATTCTGAGATGGGCTTAGAGAAGACACAGTGGTATGAAGCCAAAAGCAGGCTTATGGGGAAGAAGCCTGGAGTTGAAGGGTGATGGCTGTGGGTGGTGTGGTCCCATGAGATGAGGATAGCTGAGCAGTGGGAGATGGCTGGCGGAAGGCCCAGGGCAGGCAGAACACTGGCCACTGAGAGGTACAGGGGGAAAGGGAGAGGCTGAAAGTTAGACCCAAGGCCATGCTTTGACAATACACCTGAACCAGAAAGGGAGTTGGTCAACATTCATGTCCCCAGACTCCAATCTTAGATGCCCTACCTGTTTTACTCTTCACTCTTGCTGCCACCATCTTGAATCCTTGGCACCAGGTTATAGTTCCTGTACAGTGTTTCTCGCATTAGTCTTTGCCCTTCCGTTTTCACAACCAACATCCTAACGTGGGATCCTGTGGTTTCATACGTGGACCACTCTAGGGCCTCCAGACCGGGCTCTGCACATGGCCCTCCCTCTCCTAATCTACTCAGTACCTCTCTGCAAAATAAATATTGCTAGATTTTCTGTACAATTCAGGTGGGAGGCTACACTTCCTATGTTGCTAGTGTTTCTTGGATGGTCAGACCAAGTATCCCAACTGGATGTTAAGATCCTGGAGAGCAGGACTGTGGCTTACAGTCTTTTATTTCCCCACAAATTTTGATTAATAATGTTTTTAAATAAAAGTAACTGGGGCCGTGATGATTCAGTTGGTCAAGCAACAGGCTGAGTACAACGTTTATAGAAAGGCACACTGGGCTGGGTGCAGTGGTTCATGCCTGTAATCCTAACACTTTAGAAGGCCAAAATGGGCAGGTAGCTTGAGCCCAGGAATTTGAGACCAGCCTGGGCAACACAGGAAGACCTTGTCTCCACAACAACAACAACAACAACAACAAAATATTAGCCAAGAATGGTGGGTTATGCTTATAGTCCCAGCTACTCAGGAGGCCGAGGTGGGAGGATAGCTTGAGCCTGGGAGGTGGAGGTTGCAGTGAGCCAAGATCGTGTCACTGCATTCCAGCCTGGGCAACAGAGCAAGACCCTGTTTGGAAAAAAAAAAAAAGGTACATTGGCTTAGTGGTTGAGGGCTTACACCCTGGAATGACACAGTCCCAGTTAACATGTTCTGAAGTAGCTTGGATGGGCATCCTCAAAAAGATATGTCCACATCCTAATACCCAGGCCCTGTACACATGAGTGTATTTGGAAAAAAGGGGTCTTTTCAGGTGTAATTAAGGTTTTTCAGCTGTGATCCTCCTGGCTTATCTAGGTGGACCCCACATAGAATGACGACTGCTGTCCTTATGAGAGACAGGAGAAGAAGGCACAGGGACAGAGACCATGTGATGGCCAAAGGGAAGATTGGAGTGACAGAGCCACAAGCTTAGGAATCCCTGGAGGAAGCAAAGGAAGATTGTCTCCCACAGCCTTCAGAGGGAGTGTGTGGCCCTGCCAACATCTGGACTTTGGACTTCTGGTCTCCAGAGTTGTAAGAGAATAACTTGCTGTTGTTTTAAGCCTCTCAGTTTGTGGAACTTTTTGTGATGGGAGCCCCAGGAAGCTAGTGCAGTGGCTTTGGGGAAATCGCTCAACTTCCACAGTCAGGCTATTTCATAGTTGCACAGACTAATGCTCAGAGAGATGCGGTGAAACACTTCATAGAAAGTGGTTTGCCTGTGCCCGACACAAAGTGAATGTTTCCTATAGGCTGGAACACTTGACTGTGGCAAATAGACTGGCTTCTATGAAGATATGGACTTAGGCCTGGAGGTGGGGTACGCAGAAGCAAACAAGTATTTTTTAAGACCCACCCTCAAAAAACAGTGCCTTGTTTACACACAAATATTAAGTTGATGCAAAAGTAATGATGGCTTTTGCCATTAAAAGTAATAATTATTTTGGATTAGCTATTTCTACTTGCATGGTGAAAATACTTCCTTGGAGAATTGAATGTGTGGATAATTTATAGAATGCATACAATTATTTTATCTGCTTAAGTCATCAGTGCCTAGCTGAGGATGAGGAGAGGAAGGTATGGTTTTATAATATCATACCCATTCATGGTAAGGAAAGGTAAAGAGCAGAGGAATCTTGACATCTGCCTATGGAGACATGCTGAGAGGCAAACTGAGCTCCTCTCCAGTTTCTCCACCTACAGACAGGGAAAGAAAGGGCCAGTGTTGCCTTTGATCTGGGTGGCCTGGGCTGGCATCTGTATTTCCACCTCTCCTCCTGGGTACATGTTACGGTTGCATTGTCATTCTCCTTTGTAGCTATGATATGGGAGGAGGGCAGGGAAGTACTGGGTAGAGAAGGGTGGGGTACGTGGTGAGGGCTCCACCCTCAGGCCTGTGCTCTTGGACCTAAGTGAGAACAGGACCTAAGTGAGAACAGGAACTCCTGTTTTCATGCCCAAATGTTGCATTTTCCAAGATCACTCTGGCCCACCACACCCCCCATCTTGTGCCCATATGAACCTAAGACCTTAGTGGACACACACACAAGTGGCTGAACTTCAAGACCAGCAGACCAGTGACAGTGGAACGACACAGCAGACAAAGAGCGAAGGGAGGGGACATCTGGATATCAAGGGGAGTTCCACCGGGGTGGGTGGAGAAGAATCTGGCCACTGGGGAAGATTATCTCCCCCACCCCTCCACCTTCCAGCTCCCCATCCATCTCCCTGAGAGCCACCTCTACCACTCGATAAAACCCTGCACTCAGCCTTCAAGTTTGTGTGTGATCTGATACTTTCAGGACAGGGCAAGAGCTTGGGATTCAGAAGGCTGTCACACTGGGTCTCTGATCTTGACATAAGGCAGAGGATCTACTGAGCTTATTAACACTCAAAGCCATCTGAAGACGGCAAAGCTGAAAGAGCTTTGTAACACAGGGGTTGCAGGCACCCACCCCTAGACACTACCTGAGGGCAGGAGCCCAGAACACTTGCCCTGCCCTCTGCACCTGACCCTCTGCATGCTCCCCCTAGGGGTTTGAGCTTCCAGGGGACCAAACAGGTGAGCCACATCCCTGTCACACATCCTGCAAGGGGAATCAGGGAACTCTCCCATTTCAGTTAGGCACATTCATTCGCTTACTTTGGCAAAGAAAATGTGAAGAGTGACATGTGACCGTTGCTGACAGCAAAGCACTGTGTGATCGGTCCTATTCTCTTCTCCCTGCTACAGGAGATAAAGGCTGCCGCCGCCCAAGTGTCTGATGAACCACACCGAGCAGAGCTCTCTGAGCCTGGGTTGTAAAGTGATGAACTTTGTGGTTATAAGCCTGTCTTAGTCTGTTTGGGCTGCTCTAATAATATACCATCAATTGGGTAGTTTATAAAACAGCAGAAATTTATTTCTTACAGTTTTGGAAGCTGGGAAGTGTAAGGTCAAGTTGTCAGTGGATTCAGTGTCTGGTGAGGGCTTGCTTTCTGGTTCATAGACGGTGCCTTCTCACTGAAACCTCACATGATGGAGAGGGTGACGGAGATCTCTGGGGTCCCTCTTATAAGGGCACTAATCCCATGTATGGGGGCTTCACCCTTGTGACCTAATCACCTCCCAGAAACCCCACCTCCAAATACCATCACAGTGGGCATTAGGTTTCTAAATAGAAATTCTAGTGGAGACACAAACATTCAGTCTATAGCAAAGCCCCTGTGGCTTGGGGTGGTTTCTAATGAATAGTACAACTTTACTGTCTCATGTTTGCTGAATGTATCCTGGTTCCTTTTAGAGGGATTAAAGATTCTCTATGGAAATCTTCCATATGATGTTTTGTTTCCACAACTGAAAGATGGGGCCACGCTATTTCTCAGTAAAATCATGCACAGATTATTTATCAGCTAAATAAATGGGTTTTGATTCTCTGAGATTTAATTTTGTACTCTCCATAAAACTGAGCTCTTACAAAATTTGCACCATTAAAATTTGTTTAAAATAGAGAATACTGTATGTGGATATTTCATGCATACAGGTACAATTGTTATTGTTCTTGTTTTGTAGAATGTGAACTGAGCATCTAGGAAGCTATGTTCTATCTACAAGAACAGGACCATATCATGTAGTATTAGTAGATACCTAAAGCTATTCCACTTCCCAATTGCTGTGTGATACTTAGGGAAGAGACACCACAAAGCCAGGTCTCCTGTTCACCTGCTGGCCTCTCCTGGTGGGGAGTGACTTCCTGAGAGCATGCTGTATTCACCCTGCAGCCCCAACACCTACTACACTGAAAAATACATAGTGGACAAACAATACACCCTTTATAATAATTGGTGTTTCTAAAGTTATACTAGCCTCTAGCCGGGTGTGGTGGCTCATGCCTGTAATCCCAGCATTTTGGGAGGCCAAGGTGGGTGGCTCACCTGAGGTCAGGAGTTCAAGACCAGCCTGGCCAACATGACAAAACCCTGTCTCTACCAAAAATACAAAATAATTTACCCGGGTGTGGTGGGAGGTACCTGTGTTCCCAGCTACTGGGGAGGCTGAGGCAGGAGAATCACAGAGGCGGAAGTTGCAGTGAACCGAGATCCCACCACTGCACTCCACTCTGGGCGAGAGAGCAAGACTCAATCTCAAAAAAAAAAAAAAAAAAAAAAGGCCATTCTCGGAGGGTCACATCTGTAATCTTAGCACTTTGGGAGGCTGAGGCAGGTGGATCACCTGAGGTCAGGAGTTCAAGACCAGCCTGGGCAACATGATGAAACTCCATCTCTACTAAAAATACAAAAATTAACTAGGTGTGGTGGCACGTGCCTGTCATCCCAACTACACGGGAGGCTGAGGCACGAGAATTACTTGAACCCAGGAGGCAGAGGTTGCAGTGAGCTGAGATCGTGCCATTGCACTCCATCTCAAAATAAATAAATAAATAAATAAAGTTATACTATTCTCCTATTTATTTTAAAAAGTAAACAGCATGTAGTAAACATCAAAATAGATGAACAATATCTTTTGGGTGGATAGACAGAAAGGAAGATAAAAATGTCATTCTAAATCTACCTTGTCTCGAGAGAAATGGTGGAAGGCTTTGGTGGATTTCATGTTTTGCCCAATGGCTACTATGACAGCTGGTTGGTGATGCAGATGTCTTAAATGGGACTTTGTTTTTCTGCTAGGGAAACTGACATGCAAATTATATTAACATATGGCATAAGCGTTTGATTAAAATCAGAAAAGGTAATATAAACTACCTGATATTAAATTTTGAAATAGGGCAGAACTCCTTTCATACACATACATTATTTTCAGAAGAATGATTCTGAGAAAAAAGATTCCCAATTATTTTAAGATTATAAAGTCAAAAATAGAAGCATCAGGAAAGTGGAGGGCCAGCTCTGTTTATGTGGAATTTCTTGCATATTTTGAATGAATGAGCTACGTAGAATAATTTCAAGAAAAGGGCTTAAACTATTTATTTGAGACATCAGTTATGGTTTCAAAATTTATTATTGCCTCTTCATTAGGAGTTTCATAGTATTGTCTCTACTTGCTGTTTCAGTGAAATATATACCTTGTGGGAAAAAACCTTTTTTGACTGCATACTAAAGAACACCCAACCAATAAGGAGTTCAATGTCCCATACAACTGGAAGTTGGAGATAATGTATTTCAGGATAGGTTAGTGCAGAGGTGCATCTATGTCATCAAGGAGCCAGGAAATTTCCCTCCTACTGTTATTCATAGTATATTGGCTTTTACCCTGAATATTGAACCTTTTTCATTGCAAGAGGAAACCATAGTTTCAAACGTCATATGCTTCTATGTAGAAGACAGAGGATACTTTCTTCTCAAGCCTGTCTTTTATTAGAGTATTAGATTTTTCCCAGGAATCCAACAGCCGCCTTACACTTACATTTCAAAGTCAAAAAATGATAGATAAGTGAGGTGATGAATATGTTAGCTTGATTTAATCATTCCACATTGTATACATATATCACATCAATGTATACAATTATGATGTGTGTATTAGTTCATTCTCACAGTCTATGAAGAAATATCTGAGACTGAGTAATTTATAAAGGAAAGAGGTTTAATTGACTCACAGTTCTGTATTGCTGGGGAGACCTCAGGAAACTTACAATCATGGAGGAAGGCAAAGGAGAAGCAGGCACCGTCTTCACAGGGCAGCAGACGGAGTGAGTGCAAGCAGGGGAAATGCCAGATGCTTATAAAACCATCAGATCTTGTGGGACTCTCTCATTATCATGAGAACAGCATGAGGGAAACCGTCGCCATCGTCCAATTACCTCTACCTGGTCCTGCCCTTGATACATGGGGATTATTACAATTCAAGGTGAGATTTGGGTGGGGACACAGAGCCATACCATATCAATGTGTCAATCAAAAATAGTATAATTTTTAAAAGCCAAATATTGTGTTAATTATTGTCTGATAACACTCAGGCAAGAACCCCATAATTAATATGTTCATCCCCCATGTACTGAAGGGCTGAAAGTCTAACAGCTACATTTCTGAAACATTCTTGCAGCTTGAGTTTGGGATGGGAAACTGTCAGGAGAGAATGTGTATAAAGTGTTGTAGGCAGAACTGAGGGGGAAGCCATCACAACTCTGTCTGTGTCATGAGGTGTTGTGGTTCCATCAATGGTAGAAACAGCAGCAGCTCTCCGGAGTCTGCATGGCTATATCCATTGCCAAAAAATCATCTACTGAGGCATCCTGACCACAGCTCTCCAGCACTTCCAATGATAGGAAGAAGCACCTGACTCCTGTGTCAGATGACATTCTGCTTGAAATGTCTGTGTGGCTCCTGTTTCCCTCCTTGAACCCTGACTGATCCACAGTTACTGGTGCCATCATGGCTTCTCCTGCCCCGAGTCACAAAGAGACCCACATTCCATGAGCGTATTGCCACCTAAGACTTGGATATAAAAAGCTGGCATTCTTCCAGCAAAACAGAAAGTGGGGAGGGTCTCATTGTGGTGGAGGGACAATCAACAGTGACTGCCTTATATCATCAATCTCTATTAGATTTATCTTCCCTACCATTAATTCAAGTCTCCAAAATGGTCATGATAGAAACTAACCTTTTTTAAAATGAGAATTTCATGTTCCTATTTCTTAATAATTTTGTTGCCACCTTGGTTTTCTATGGAGGTGATATAGAAAATCTTGGCCTTAAATTTATTATGCAACTTTGAAGTGGTTAAATTTAAGGATGTGGTGATGTTTTAATTCATGTCTCCAATAGATCTGTGCCGTGTAACAGTTTTTACATTCTCTATGCACTTTTAAATCTTTGCTCAAACCTAAAGCCTTTGTCTGCCAATTTAAGTTGGAGTTACTCCTTAAAATGTACTCTGAAAAGCTTTCATTTAAAAAGCATTACTTAGTTTGACAACTAGTCATCTCCTCATACAAAATATATTTCTGTAGGTTTTAAGAACACATTCAAGTATCCTCCATATCTCCTTTTTTATAAGACAAATTATGAATTCTAACTTGTTACTTTCATTTACTTTCCAAGACAAGGAACTGCAATCTTGTTCCAGATCAGGACCTGGGGAAGAGTGCTAAAGTGTCTCCATCCTCTCGGACAGTGATGGTGGTGGCACTAGCAATTGTTGATCTTTGTCTCATTTGCCAGTAGATCCAATCCTGATTATTTCCCTGCTTTATTCTGTAGTGAAGGTTTCTATACTATACAGACTGCATGCTTCAAGCCCCCATCCACTGATTCCTTTTGGGTTTGAACAATGGCTGGCACCGGAAGGATACTGAAGGTGGGAGGAAGGGAGGAGAGAAGATATTTCTGCTCTCTCTTTGTCTACCTTGGCTGGCATCTCTGTAACCTCACAATCTCTCCAGCTCACATTGCTCCACCATGATTTTCTTTTGTGCACCATGATCTCAGCCCTTGGCCCTGGCAGCACTACCCACTCCCCGCCTTTAGCCTGGGTGATAGTGTGTTTATTCATCTCTGTTACATCACTGTTCTCATTTAGATTCTTAGCTCTTTCACCACTGTGTTTACATTTTCTTAGATTAACTTTCTTTATTTTAAGTCCTTTAAACCTTTCTTTATTTTGTACTTAAGTGGTCAGGCCTGACTGACACCCACATCTCATCTGCAGACATGGACAGGTGGAATTGAAGGTGCTTGGAAGTAGACGTTCTGATGGAAGAGCTGAAGGGAATAAAATAGAGATACTCTTTGAATGGATTAAACAAGCAAGAAAAACTTTTAATGAATAGCGGACCCCGAAGTTGCGATCCAGGAGAGACTTTTCACACAGCCAGGAAAGACAAGTGCAAGAAACATCAGTCAAATAGGCAAATGAGACATTGTTTGTACATTGGAGCATGGCAGGTTTTTCAGGTGCTAGGATCCTGGAGACGTCAGCCCGACACGTTGCAGTGACGTATTTGCTTTCAGTGCATCATGGGAGAATCATCAAATATATTCTGCGTAAGGACAGTGGATGCCAGTTCAGATGGTGGGATGCGAAGGTCATCGGAAAGCAACCCTTGCCCATTGTCTTGGCATGGTGCTTGACATAACACTCTTTTGGAATCACAAGACTTTTGAGTATACCTTGAGAAATCACAGTCCCATGAATCCTTTTCTGTTACTACCTTGACAAGAGTTAGAAAGCCATTTTGTACATTTTTTTTTAAAAAAAGAATAAAACTAAAAATGAGATGTTTTCCAGTAAAGGACCCAGGAGTCAGATGGAAAGGATTATGTCAAGCTATGTAAAGAGCATATAGCTAATAGGTCATAGCCGCTAAGAAAAATAGGGGAATCTGGGTGTAAAGGTAGAGAAATAGACACAAAAGATATCTTTCTTATTTTGTTACTCGTGGCCAATGACCTATGTAAGGGACTACTAAGTGAACCTCCACACTGAATCCCCAGGCAAAAGAAAAACCGTTTAACGAAGAGTTATATTATCTGTTTTTCTTCTTCATTTTCCTTTCTTCTTCTTTTTTTTTAAGTAAGTATAGATATTCTCATACTTTCAGGATGGACTTTTTTTTGAAATAGAAGCATTATTTTGACATTAATCTGACAATAACCAATATTCAATTCCCTGAAAAATATGAGGTTAAAAATGGGCATTTTGGTGTGACCAATTTGACAATTGATAGCCACACAAAAACTTAGACTAGTTGTATCATTGTTTTTTATTGTTTTTTTTCTTGAAACACTATAATAATTAAATAGATAGTGATCAGAAATACATGTATGTAGTGTACATATACAGTGTGTATATGCACACACATATGTACACATATATATTTTTATACTTCCTACTACTCCTATATAACTTTAAAAGGCCAGAGAGGTAACAGGAATTTAATTAGATTTCCTGAGCCCCTTTCCTTCAACTACAAATGAAGCCAATAAAATCCACTTCTTAGTGCTGGTATGAGGATTGTGGCTTCCCTATGTGCCAGTTACTCTTCCTTGTCTCAACAGAGAGAGCATCTGGCACATACAATTATTATCCTCCATTATTTGATTATAAGCTTTACTTTCAACCTCTGCAAAACCAAAAGAAAGCCTGATTTCATTGCAAACTTTCACTGTTGAAATGCCGGAGAGGCTCAGATTGGCGCACTTTATCATTATACAGAACAGTTGCAAATCTTAAATGAACACGTCAATTATTCATGAGCCTGAGGTCGTGAATGCCAACTGTAAATTATTAATCAGCCGATGTAAATATTTTAAAACCCTGGTGAGAAACACATTCTGTGAAAGCATTTCTGCAGTGGAGTGGATAAATACCAGTTTTTATAGCAAAAGGTGATGGTCACATAACAGCATTTATTCAAAACTCTGCACACTAGGGTGAAGCACATGGTTCCAAAGCTCCTTTCATTCAGCCCCTATCATATGGGGAAATGCATTTTAAATGCTACTGCTATTAATCCCATGTACTTAACCTTTGCAGTAATCAAATCTATATTTGGTTCTTTAATTCCCTTTATCTTCTCTATAATCCCTTTTAATTTTCATCTTGAATGCAACAGAATATCAAAGTATATCTAGGTATCTCCAGTTTTCACTTCAGCAAGTTACTTAATGAAGACCAGCAACATTAAAAATGGCTCTATTTTAGGTGACTTAGAGAGATATTCCATTCTACCCAAAGTTTCATTATCTAAGTAAAAATTTTTCTCCATTTCTGTATCTTTATTGTTCCCTTCCCTGTGACCACTCTGCCATTTCCCCTCCTCTGCCCATTGAATGTTACTCATCTTAAGTTGCTGTTTCTTTTTTTGATGTGCCCTATGTGACTATACATCTCAGTGGGAATGAACCACTCCTCGCATTTATTTTATTACAATTTTCCCAAATAAAGTTTTAATTCACTGAGGGCTGTATCTTCTTCACATCCACAAATAACCCACAATAAACACAGAAGTTGCTGAGTTAATGTTTGCTGAATCTTGCAAAATGAATGTTTGGATAAGTTAATGTACATATTCCAAACATCCTTAATTGGCAGATACCCACATTGGATCTGAAATTAGGTTTTTTTCCTCTTTTATCTATGGAGCAAAGTACCCTGATGATCAAGAGCCTTGGTGCTGAAGCCGGAATAGAAAAGTGTGATGTTTGGCTCTCCTTATTGGGCTGCTGTGAGGTTTACGTGAAATATTATGAGAGGAATACTTCACTCAGTGCCTGGTCTGTCGTAGGTGGTTGAGAGTTATAGTGCTTGTTGTTCTATGTGTTACTATTATCATTTCTGTGAGACTGATTTATGGTGATAATAATAACAATAATGATAATGATAATGATAGGCATCTACCGAGTCGCTAAAATTTCAGTCGCTCTGATGACCCAGTATTCTTGCTAAATTCTTCACTTGAATTAAGTTTCTCTACATAGCTCAAGCCATAGGAGTTCAAGTCTAAAAGTTAGTGTTGTTACAGAAACAAACAAAACCCCAGTTGAACTCCTTAAATTACAACCTCACTCAATCCCGCAATACAAATCCAATGTTTTTTAAATTCTGCTAACTAGCTCAGAAATGTCCCTGACAATTATGTTATTGTTAAAATGGAGGAGTGGTTTTTCCAATCCAGTATCTTACATGCAAAAAAACACACACTGGACTTGATAGTGTTTTTCATTGTTTCATCTAAAATAAAAAGCTTAAGCACAAATTTCATTTTTGTGATTAGGTAGAGAATATAGGCCAACAGCTGAGAGTGCACACTCGGGCTTTGAATCCAGTCTACCACTCACCAGCGCACAGCCTCAGAAAGCTCCTTAACTTCTTGGTGCCACCATTTTTCTATTGTAAAACTTGAAAGCTACTATTAGTAGCTATTAGTCCTTGACTTATGAAAATGCTTGGAAGATACATTGAGAACAGATTGTGGTGGTGTGTGTTACACAAATATTAGCTTTTGTGATTATTAATGACTCTCAAATTCAGACAGGAATTGTTTGGGAACTGAATTGAATGACAGCAGTACAGATCCAAGGGTTTTTTTAAATTCCCATTAAATCTTTACTAAAATGATACTGAGAGATCTTAAAATGTAGAAAGAGTCTTTTGTTAGGACAAATTCCCTATATAAATAGGGTACTGGGTTTTATTAAAACACCTACCTTTTGCAATTGGTATGCAAATGTTTTGATAGTGCCTTCCACGGGATCTTTTATTAGGAAACCAATGCAAATGTTGTAGTGTTTCATAATACATTTGGTGTAATTCAATATAAAACAATATTTTCTGATATTTAATTTATTACTTAAGATTTTCCGTAAAACATCAAGTAAATTGAAGATACAGGTGTACTCAGGTCCACAAAGCTACATGAACAAACTATCCACTGCTTGCCAGTAGACCTGTCTTTATAAACCTCAAACTTGGCTTTCACTAAAGCGCTAAATAAGAGACCACTCTATGGGGCCAGGCATGGTGGCTCATGCCTGTAATCCCAGCAGTTTGGGAAGCCAAGGTGGGCGGATCACCTGAGGTCAGGAGTTCGAGACCAGCCTGGCCAACATGGCAAAACCCCGTCTCTACTGAAAATGCAAAAGTGAGCCAGGCATGGTGGTGGGCTCCTATAATCACAGCTACTAGAGAGGCTGAGGCAGGAGGATCACTTGAACCCGGGAGGCTGAGGTTGCAGTGAGCCGAGAACATGCCACTATACTCCAGCCTGGGCAACAAGAGCGAAACTCCATCTCAAAAAGAAAAAAAAAAAGAAACCACTCTATGTGAACGCTCTTTGGATTTTACAAGAAACTATTGGCTACAAGATTATTCACACTGCTCAGGAATCCACCAAGTAACCCCTGTAAATTTCTCTCATAGAGTGAGGCCACGAAAAAAAAATTAAGCCTTTTTTTTTTTAAATAAACTGTTGTGCTCCCTAAAGCTAGTTATGAGGACTACACCACAGCTCATTTGGAGACTCCAGGAAAGTGGGATGTGTGTTTTGTGTTCTTCTGGCCGTCCTTCAATATACTTCCAATTTCCTGTGGGTTTCCATATATGGGTTTCTGTACTTGGTGATTTCTTGGCTTTGATATTATTTTCATTGTGTTTGGATCTGTACCACCTTCAATTTGTATGGATCAGTTAATTTTCACATATAATTCTTAAAGCAAGTGCCATTAGGCTATGATTTAATATTTTATCTTTTCAAATAGTCAAATATTTTGACCAATATACTTTAGGGTAAGCCTGTTCCAGACTCTTCATAGTTAGGAGGGAATATAATTGTGGAGGATAACACAAAGGCAGTATTTAGGGCCGCATGACAGGACAAGCTGGAGCCCTGCACCTGGTTCCATCTGCTAACAACAGGAGAGGACCAGAATTATAATAAATGTGCCTGCTCTTGGTTAATATAGAGATTCTTGATTTAAGGATATTGATTCTGGGCTACCACCTGAGACTAAACAGCAAATACCATCTGATATATTAAGCTCCTGCCTCTTGACGTGGCTAAGCAGGTGGCAGCTTTGAATCAATAGCTTGTGTTCACATTGCAGCTGTTATATTGGACTGAGCTGGAATGTCTCATGTGAGATGAAATAAACTTCTGTAATCATATTCCTCATCCTCACCTCTGCTGCCACTGATGATGTTGGTCCCTAGAAATATGCCATAATTCACAACCTTGTCAATACAGGATTATTTTCTTAAATCAATAGGATATTGTCTTAGTTCTTTTTGGGGTGGGTTAAATATGATCTCTATAAAGCTAGATCAATTTCAGAATGCTTTTTCAGAGAAAAAGGAAAATCACCAAGTATCTGTTAATGGTTTTGCTTAAGATACATATGGCAAAATACATTTTTCTTCAGTGCAATATAAATCTGGAAAATGACCAAAGTTCAGGATAACAGACAAACTTGACTGGACTCCCTTTGGCCAGGTCAGGCCACTAGAACAGTAAAATGGGATTCCCACATACAGAAATCCACAGGATCCCTAAACACATAAAATGAAGGAACAGTTAGCTAAACTCCCTTGAAGATTTACTCCTATCCACTTGCAAGATTGGCAAAATCAAGAAGAATATTAATAACTGCAGAGACATTTTTAGTCAAAAGTCAAGAAAGTAGGCTTAAAGGAGGATTTGGAGCCTAGGTGTTTTCAAAATACATGAAAGATTACTTCAAATATAGAAGTGGATTCCCTCCATCCAAGAAGGAGGCTGGGTCTGTGCAAGACGGGAGTGACATGGGAGGGACAGAACAAAGTGAGCGAGGCTCCAGCCCGCAATGCCCTGCACCGGGAGACACTGACTGCAGCTGCCATGTGGCTCAGTATGAATGCCCAGCTGCAGACTGCTACGGATGGGTTACTGAAGGACCTCAGAGCCACACCCACACTGTCCCTTCTAGTAACTTCTCTATGTGCAAATGTACAAAATGAGGGGGGAGGTTATGATAAGAACAAGATGTCTCTTTCAGTTTTTCACATCTGTCCTATTAATATTGAGTCAATGACGACATCCTTTTCAATAAAAAGGGTGAATAGTAACATCAGAGTCTCCAACGGCCTCACCTGGTTCTTCCACCCCCGCTACCTGCTCCTCTCTCCCATGCATCTCTGAAAGTGGAAACCCCATGCTTCCAGTTGCCTGGGAAGAAGTGTTGGGCCAGTTTCTCCCTTCCTCTCACCCTGTGTCCAGTCCACCAGCAAATTCTATTGTCTTCACTTTCAGAGCACTCGAGGGTCTGACTGGCTGACGCCACCCTGCTGCCCTCTGCCCACATCTCTGTCACACCCGAATGGGTTCTTCCTGTGGGGACCTGCTTTTCTGCTTCTATCTCTGCATGGTCATCAGATTTCTCCCGTAAAGGCTGGGTCAGACCACGTCACTCTTCTAGAATCTCCTCCAATGGCTCCCCATCTCCGTTGGGAAAACCATAGTCTCACGATGACCAACAAGGTCCCTATGCAATATGGCACCGCTGCCCACACCTCTGCCACCTCATCACCTCCCATTACTCACTGTCCTTAGGCACAAGGGCCCACATCTCCCTTGCCAAGCACACTCCCCTCGCCTGAGGCACTTGGACCTGCTGTTCTTTGCCCCTGGAGTGCTGTCCCCCATAGATCGGCTTGACTTCTCTGTTAAAATGCTGCTGCCTCCCTGAGGCCTTCCCTGGCCATCCATATGAAGGAGAAACTCTCCTTGGTTTACATGATCTCCTTTCACTATTTTCTCCCCTAGCAGCTTTCAACCTGGCTGAAACAACCTGGCTGCCGGCTTGTTGCTTTCTGTTGTTATTGCCTGACATATCCCCAGTGCAGGTAGGAGGGACTGGAAGTCATAAGTACTTAGGAAATACAGGTTCAGTGAATGAATAGAGGCAGGTGTTTTTCTTTACAGCCTACAGGCCATTTACAGAAGTGATTATTCCATAAAAAGCACCACAACGTGGCAATATAATGTGCTGTGTGTGGGTGTGTGTATGTCTTGTGGAACCTCAAATTCAGGATTATATACCTGATGTGCAGCTGAGGCCAAACACTGAGTCACAGGTGCTTAGAGATAAAAACTTACTTGATTTGGCCAAAGTGAGAAGGTGAATGGACAAGATCCCTCAAACCCATCTTAACAAAAAGAAGAAGCAGGGAGTTTTTATGCAGCAGGAGAATAAGGTAGGGGAGTTTCAGGAATCCAGGGGAAAAAGTCTGTGTTCATCATAGATAAAACCTTGAGCAACAAGACTTCTGGGCATCAACAGCTGGTTACAATGTCTTTCAGGGCGTTGATTCCTTCCGCAGACTTTTTTTGTGACCCTGAAGTTATTTCCTCCAGCTTGACAAAGAAACAGGACATCAGCAGTTTATATTTATATTGTAGGAACATAGAATGTTGGGCAAAAAGTGAGCAGTTAACATGTGCCATCAAGCAAGGGCCTGATCAGAATTTTCATTATTTTAGTGACTAAAAAAATCTGTGTTGCTGAAATCCCAAAGGGCCCAGTTACATGTATGTGTGTGTGTGTGTGTGTATGTATATATGTATGTGAACATGTATATATAACTTCATGATGATAAATACCTGAAATAATTATCATTTTATAATTGCCCCTGCTCCACACTTACATTGGAATCAAAGCATATTATAGGCCATTCTTCAAGAATGTTTTATATAAATCTGGGTGCTCCTGTGTTGGGTACATATATACTTAGAAGAGTTAAATCTTCTGATTGAATTGAACGCTTTACCATTATGCAGTGCTCATCTTTGTCTTTTTTGATTATTGTTGGTTTAAAGTCTGTTTTGTCCAAAATTAAAATAGCAACCCCTACTTTTTCTTTTGTTTTGTTTTCTAGTTTCTTGGTAGATTTTTCTTCATCTCTTTACTTTGAGCCTATGGGTGTCATTGAATTGAGATGGGTCTCTTGAAGACAGTATACAATTGGGTCTTGCTTTTTAAGCAACTTGCCACTCTGTGACTTTTAAGTGGGGCATTCAACCCACTTATGTTCAAGGTTAATATTGATATGTGAGGATTTGATCTTCTTATCATTATATCAGCTAGTTATCACACAGACTTGATTATTTGGTGTTTTAAAATAGTGTCAATGGTCTATGTATTTAAGTGTGCTTTGTGTTGGCTGATAATGGTCTTTCTTTTCCATTTTTAGCACTCCCTTAAAGACCTCATGTAAGGACAGTCTGGTGGTAATGAATTCCCTTAGCATTTGCTTATCTGAAAATGATCTTATTTCTCCTTTGCTTATGAAGCTTAGTTTGGCTGCATATAAAATATTTGGTTGGAATTTATTTTCTTTAGGAATGCTGAATATAGGTTCCCAATCTCTTCTGACTTACAGGGTTTCTGCTGGAAGATCTACTGTCAGCCTGATAGGGTTCCCTTTGTAGGTGACCTGCCCCTTTTCTCTAGCTTCTTTTAATACTTTTTTCTTTCATGTTGACCTTGGAGAATCTGATGACTATGCGTCTTGGAAATGGTCATCTTGTATACTATCTCACAGGGGTTATCTACACTTCCTGAATTTGAATGTTTGCCTCTCTAGTGAGGTTGGGTAAATTTTATGGACAATATCCTAAACTATGTTTTCAAGTTGGTTGCTTTCTCTGCTTCCCTTTCAGAGATGCCAATGAGTCATAGATTTGTCTTTTTACATAATCCCAGATTTCTTGGAGGCCTTGTTCATTCTTTTTAATTCTTTTTATGATTTTCATCTGACAGAGTTGATTTGAAGAACTGGTCTTTGAGCTCTGAGATTCTTTTCTCAGGCTGGTCTATTCTGCTGTTAATACTTGTGATTGTATTGTGAAATTCAGCTCTATCAACTCAGTTCAATTCTTTCTTATGAAGACTATTTCATCTTTCATGTCTTGTATTGTTTTATTGGATTCCTTAGGTTTTTTTGGATTGCGTTTTGGCATTCTTCTGAATCTCAGTGATCTTCATTCCTATCCAGATTCTGAATTCTATACCTGTCATTTCAGCCATTTCAGTCTGCTTAACAACCATTCCTGCGGAATGAGTGTGGTTGTTTGGAGGTAAGAAAACAGTCTGGCTTTTTGAGTAGCCAGAGTTCTTGTGCTGTTTTTTTCCTTATCGGTGTAGGATGATGTTCCATTAACCTTTGATTTTGATGTCCTTTGGATTGGGATTTTTTGCTTTTTTATTACTTGATGCTCTTGAGGGTTTGATTGTGGTATAAGGTAGAATCAGTCGACTGGCTTTGTTTCAGGGAGAATTTAGGGGACCAGGGCTCGGCTCATCACTCCTGGGCTGCATGCGCTAATGCCGGGGGGCTAGTACCACATCCCCAGCTTTGTTCTCTGTCCCCTTGAAGTTAGGAACCCGCTGCACTGGGAAGGTCGAGGTGTTCCCTCCCAGTCTGCTGGCAACAACACTCTGATGGGGGGCCCAGTAAAGTGCTTCATCAGGGTGGTAGCAGCAACACCTACAAAGAGACTGAGATAACAACACCATAATGTAAGTAGACTTCAATACTCCACTGACAGTATTAGACAGATCAACAAGGCAGGAAACTAACAAAAATATTCAGAACCTGAACTCAACACTTGATCATATAGACATAATAGACATCTGCAGATCTCATCACCAAAACCCAACAGAATATACATTCTTCTCATCTGCACATGGCACATGCTCTAAAATTGACCAAAAAATTGGCCATAAAACAATTCTCAGCAAATTTTAAAAAATGGAAATTATACCAACCACATTCTTGGACCATAGTACAATAAAAACAGAAATTAATGTTAAGAAGATCACCCCAAACCATACAATTACATGGAAATTAAATAACCTGTTCCTGAATGACTTTTGGGTAAACAATAAAATTAAGGCAAAAGTCAAGACATTTTTTGAAACTAATGAAAACAAAGATACTACATACCAGAAGCTCTAGGACACAGCTAAAGTAGTGTTTATACCAGTATTGTTTATAGCACAGTGTTTATAAGAAAGTTCATAGCACTAAACACCCACATCAAAAAGTTAGAAAGATCTCAAATTAACTGCCTAACATCACACTTGAAGGAACTAGGAAAACAAGAGCAAACCAATCTCAAAGCTAGAAGAATAGAAAAAATAACCAAAATCAGAGCTGAACTAAATGAAACTGAGATGCAAAAAAAAAAAAAAAAAAAAAAAAAAAAAAAAAAAAAATCATACAAAGGATAAATGAAATTGGAAGTTGGTTGTCTTGAAAGAATAAATAAGATTGATAGAGCACTAGCTAGACTAATAACGATAAAAAGAGGGAAGATCCAAACAAATACAATTAGAAATGACAAAGGGGACATTAACATTGACCCCACGAAAAAAATTACCCTCAGAGACTATTACAAACACCTCTATGCACAAATACTACAAAGCTACAAGAAATGGATACATTCCTGGAAACATACAACCTCCCAAGACTGAACCAGGGAGAAATTGAAACCCTGAGTAGATCAATAATGAGTTCCAAAATTGAATTAGTAATGAAAAGCTTAGCAACCAGGGAATACCCCGAACCAGATGGATTCACAGCCAAATTCTGCCCGATGTATAAAGAAGAGCTGGTATCATTCCTACTGAAATTATTCCAAAAAATTGAGGAGGAGTAACTCCTCTCTAATGCATCCTTTGAGGCCAGCATGATTCTGATACTAAAACCTAGCAGAGATGCAACTAAAAAAAAAAAAAAAAAATAGGCCAGGCATGGTGGCTCACGCCTGTAATCCTACCACTTTGGGAGGCCGAGGCTAGCAGATCACGAGGTCAGGAGACCAAGACCATCCTGGCCAACATGGTAAAACCCTGTCTCTACTAAAAATACAAAAAAAAAAAAAATGCTGGGCATGATGACAAGGGCCTGTAGTCCCAGCTACTTGGGAGGCTGAGGCAGAAGAATTGCTTGAACCTGGGAGGCAGATCTTGCAGTGAGCCAAGATCACGCCACTGCACTCCAGCCTGAGTGACAGAGAGAGACTCTGTCTCAATAATAATAATAATAATAATAATAATAATAATGTCAGGCCAGTATCTTTGATGAACATAGATGCAAAAGTCCTCAGCAAAACACTAGCAAAGCAAATACAGCAGCACATTAAAAAGCTAATCCACCATGATTAAGTAGGCTTTATTCCTGGGACACAAGGTTGGTTTAACATGCACAAATCAATAAATGATTTATGGTTGAACAATACATGGTTCAGCACATGCAAATCACATAAAGAGAAATAAAAACAAAAACTCCATGATCATCTCAATAGATACAGAAAGGCTTTTAATAAAATTCAACATCCCTTTATCCCTTCAAAACCTTCAACAAAGTCAGCATTGAAGAAACACATCTCAAAATAACAACAGCCATCTATGACAAACCCAAGCCAGCATTAGACTGACCAGGCAAAAGCTGGAAGCATTCCTCTTGAGAACCAGAATAAGATGAGAATGTCCACTCTCACCACTCCTATTCAACGTAGTACTAGAAATCCTAGCCAGAGCAATCAGGAAAGAGAAAAAAAAAGGCATCCAAATAGGATAACAGAAAGTCAAACTAGCCCTGTTTGCAGATGATATGACTTTATATCTAGGAAACCTCATAGTTTCTGTCCAAAAGCTCCTAGATCTGATAAAAAACTTTGGCAAAGTTTTGGGATACAAAATCAATGTACAAAAATCAGTAAGATTTTAATACACCAACAATGTCCAAGCTGAGGTCCAAATCAAGAATGCAATCCCATTCACAATAGCTACAAAAAAATAAAATACCTAGGAAATACAGCTACCTGGTGAGGTGAAAGAGCTCTGCAATGAGAATAACCAAATGCTGTTCAAAGAAATCAGAGATGAGACAAGCAAATGGAAAAACATGCCATGCTCATTAATTGGAAGAATCAATATTGTTAAAATGGCCATATTGCCCAAAGCAATTTACAGATTCAATGCATTCCTATCAGACTACCAATGACATTCTTCACAGAATTAGAAAAAAAATTGTAAAATTTACATGAAACCAAAAAAGGGCCCAAATAGCCAAAGCAATCGGAACAAAATGAACAAAACTGGAGGCATCACATTGCATAACTTCAAACTATACTACAGGGCTGCGGTATCCAAAACGGCATGATACTGGTACAAAAATGGACACATTGACCAATGAGAAAAATAGAGAGCTCAAAAATAGAGCTGCACATCTACAACCACCTGATCTTCAACAAAGTTGTCAAAAGCTAGCAATGGGGAAAGGACCCTCTATTCAATAAATGGTGCTGAGATAACTGGCTAGATATATGCATAAGATTGAAACTGGACCCCTTTCTTTCACCATATACACGAATCAACTCGAGATCGATTAAAGCCTTAAATATAAAACCTAATACTATAAAAATCCTAGGTGAAAACCCAGGAAATACCACTCTGGACATAGGCCCTGGCAAAGATGTCGTGATGAAGACACAAAAAGCATTTGCAACAAAAACAAAAATAGATAAATGGGATCTAATTAAACTAAAGAGCTTTGCACAGAAAAAAAAACTATCAACAGAGTAAATGGACAATCTACAGAATGGGACAAAATATTTGCAAACACAAAGAAGGAAAAATAGACACCGGGGCCTATTTGAGGGTAAAAGGTGAGAGGAGGGTGAGGATCAAAAAACTACCTCGTACTATGCTCATCACCTGGTTAAGGAAATAATCTGTATATTAAACCCCCAAGACACAGAATTTACCTATATAACAACCCTGCATATTTACCCCTGAACCTAAAACTTAAAAAAAAAAAAGTTTTGTAAATGTTTCATAACAGTCCTTACACTGCTTTTCCATGTTATCTAACTTTATTTCTGCTCTAATTTTTTATCTACTTTTGATGAACATTTGTGCTTTCATGTGAGGTACACAGAGCAGCATAGATATAAAATTTCATCTTTGCATCCTTGCATAGAATCTCATCATTTTGTACTTGCCTCTGTGTCTTTGCCAAATGCAAATGCTTTGTCCCTGCTTCTGAATGTCTTGCTATAACTCCCACCGCAACACCACGATTGACGCAGACTCGGTGTTCATTGCCATGTCCAGCCGCGGAGCTGTGCTGGGTGGCTGCATGTAGGTTTCCTGCATTCGTGTGAACCTGCCCTGTGTTTATCTGTACTTCAACCTGACAGTCCATTTATAAACCCTCTAAGCCATGGATTATTTTCTGTGTTCTCATTTATAAACACCTTGAAAAGTGTCACAAATGGTTAGGTTTGTAATATGTTTTTCAGGAAGATGAGGATGAGGAGATTTTACTAGCAATAAGATTACTACTTTGCTATTTTAAAAGAGCAAAATAGTTAATGTTTATACTATTTATTTTACAGTTTAGGTGCTTTTAAAATTTGGGATTAGAAATTTCAACATCATTTATAGTTATATCAAATGGTTTGCTTCCCACCACCCCCACCCCCCGACCACTCCCCAAGACTACCATGAATTCTGTTTTGATTTATGTGGAAGAACTAATTGGTCCGGAGCTAAGTCCTTCCTCCCGAATTTGGGGCTGTGACTTTCTTCTTTCTCTTCTGGCCCACATTGCTCCTGGGAACTGTGACCTCTGCAGTGGCATCCTCCTCAGGTGTGTTTGCTGGGAGTTGTTAGAAAACTTAATGACTGAGATAGGGCTTCTAGTAGACTAAAGAGAAATAGTTCAACATCATACGTGTTTATCTCAAAACATGAGGCCTTGTCATGGCCAAAGTTTTAAAGGCATTTACTTACACTTTAGATTTTTTTAAGTTATGGGTTCCTTCAGAAATATCCAGTATTTTTGACAAATTTCTGAAAGCTAACTCATCTTGCTCCTTCTGTATAAAATGTCTTTCTATCTATATTTAAGTTAGTTTATTTTGTAATAAATTATCAATTTATTTTATTTGGAAGGTAACTACATCATTACTTGCTACCAGTTTAATATTTAAATATTTACTATTACTATTTTAATATTTTATTTTTTATTTTAACTTTAACATAGGGTCACTAAAAGGTATTAATAAATTCCTAATGAATATTTTTGGTCTGTTATTTGCTTTGCTTTTATAATTCATACATTATAATGACATGACAGGCATGACTTTCAAAACATCAAAGATGTTGTGAACAATGAGAACACATGGACACAGGGAGGGGAATAACAAACACTGGGGCCTGTTGGTGGGGATGAGGGGAGGGAGAGTATCAGGAAAAGTAGCTAATGCATGCTGGCTTAATACTAGGTGAAGGGTTGGTAGGTGCAGCAAACCATCACGGCACACCTTTACCTGTGTGACAAACCTGCACATCCTGCACATGTATCCCAGAACTTAAAGTAAAATAAAAGATTTTTAAAATGCTGATTTTCTTTAAGTGTTTGGAAAGAATGAGTCGATAGTCATATTTACCATATCTATTGATTTTTGGTAAGTGTGATGAAAAAAACCTCATATGATGACTATGGATTTGTTAATCTTTATTTTCAAAATTTATTTTTATAAGTTAATAAATTCTAATTAATTTTAAAATTTAGCTTCAAGTTTTTCCATCAAATTGTGCTTTATGTAAAGGTAAAATCACTAGTTGTATAAAATTCTAAGGGCTGACATTGCTAGGGACAATTGGCAAAGATGTCAATGTAAACACAGACAATCATGGACCCACTGCACTGTTCTAAGGGGTTACCTGTATTTGCTATTTCATCCTCACATAGCTTATGACAGGGTAATTTTATCATCTGTATTTTTTTCCTTGAGGAAATTAAGGCAGGGTAGGTGTCCGTGGCTTATCTTTGATGACACAGGAGAATCAGGAGGCTATGTGTGTGTGTGTGTGTGTGTGTGTGTGTCTGTGTGTGTGTGTATGTATTGGAGGCTGATGATGGGAATTGGCCCCTATGGTGATGGAAGCTCAGAAGTCACACCATCATCATGGGCACACTGGGGAACAGGAGAGCCTGGGATGTAATTCAGCCCTGAAGGCCTGAGAATCGTGGCTTAGATGTCCAGTGGCAGGAGAGGATGTCAGCCCCAGCTCAAGGAGAGAGAGAAAATCTGCCCATCCTCCACCTCGTTTGTTCTATTTGGGTCCTCATGGGATCGGAGAATGCCACATTGGTGAGAGTGGATCTTCCTCAGTCTCATTTTTCCTGGAAACATCCTCATAGACACACCCAGAAATCAAGTTTAAACAGATTTCTGGGCGTTCCTTAGGCCAGTCAAGTTGACACCTAACATCAACCATCACAAACCCTTAGTCACCAATGCCACCCATTATGGCTGCATCCATACAGTTTTTATAAGGAATGTTATGCTTACGCACCTATCACATATTTAGGTACATGAATTCTATAGAGGCAGCCAAAATACACACACACACATACACATCACATGACTGTAGCACCCTTTTATATACATTCTGAGATGTATAGATATACACACAGGTATAGGTACATACACATATAGAGATAGATATAGATAATCAGTAGATAGGTAGATAGATAATTCAGACGACTGGATGGAGGGATGCGCAGATGCATGGACGATAGACAGTCAGACACTGAAAGTAGTCTGTGGCAGGGAGCCAATGGGGAGTCCCACTTTTTGCCAGTATACATCCATTTTCATGCTGGGGGAAGGTCCACTCTCCAAAGGAAGTGCTGAACTGCAAAAGTGATACCAAAATTGACAACTAAGGTAGTCACACAACATAAAAATATCTCCATGGCCATAGCAGATCTTGAAGTGCCACATAATTAAAGAACATTTGCACATTCATTCACTTATTCATTCATAATTTTTTTTTTTTTAGATAGGATCTCGCTTAGTCACCCAGGCTGGAGCCCAGTGGCACCATCAACCTCTCCAGGATCAGGCGATCCTCCCACTTCAGCCTCCTGAGTAGCTGGGACTACAGGCATGCACCAACACACCAGGCTAATTTTTGTGTTTTTCACAGAGACTGGGTTTCACCATGTTGTCCAGGCCTGTCTTGACCTCCTGGGCTCAAGTGATCCACCTGCCTTGGCGTCCCAAAGTGCTGGGATTACAGGTGTGAGCCACTGCACCCGGCCTCATTCATGAGTTTGACGTGAACGACCGCTGTTTGTCCAGGTCTTGGAGCTGGGAATGTACAGGTGAGTGTGCCACACAGCCCTTCTCATAGGGGGAGGAACCCCATACAGCAGTTATAACAGAGTACGAGCTGTGCAGAAGTAAAAAGAAAGAGGGAGAATCCAACTGGAGGAGGGAAAGATGTCCAAGGGGTGGTGGTAGTAGAGAGGAGTCCTAAAGGAAGAGAGATATGTTCTAGGCAGACAGGAGGGATATGGGGATATGTCACTGCAGGAAAGAAGAGCCACCCAGAGCCACACACCAGGATGGTGGGCACCCATCCCTACCCTCTACTCTGTTCAGGGAGCCCCTTTCGATGCTTTCTTATAAGGCGTCTTCCTCAAAGGAGGATACTTTAAGAAGTAATTGTCATGCCCGTTAGGGGAATGGCAGAGCTTGGACAGGAGAGCTGTGAGCGGTGGGGGCTACGGCTTGTAGAATGATTGCCTTGGCTCTGATACAAGCACTGGAAATCACACTACATAAAATGCTCTCGTGAGTAATAGATCTTTTAAAGTTTGGATAAGCACTATAAAAAATAGACCTTTCAGCAAGTTTTATATCCACTTTAAAAGAATTTTAATTGTATTTTTTAAAATAATCACTTTGGGTTCTAAGTAACATAAAATTAAATATCACTGAAATAATGTCAGTGCTCTGACATATTTATTGACTGAGAAGGGGTTAACCAGGTCATGCTCTGTTTGATGTTGCCAGCAACGTGTTCTATAACCGGGTATTTGCATATATATGGCTCATGGAACAGAAGCACATTTTGCAAGTGAGTTTTACAGTTACAGTAAAAGATTCAGGTCTAAAATATATGGCTGTTATTTTTGCGTTGAGTGTTACCTGTTCTTGCTGAATTTCGTTTTCATTACTGAAATGTTTATATGCTGTGTATATAGCCGTAAAGTGGTCTAAACTCTTCTTCCCCATGTGTAGAATCAGTTTTTTTATATACCTCAAATAGCTTGAAGATACCAATGGAATGAAACCTGTTTTCAGGATTATAAACATTTTACAGAGAGAAACAAAACATCATTTTTCTTTTTGTTGCAAAAGGTATGCTAAAAGCATGTCAGTTGTTTTGAAGTTGACCTATTTCTTTTTCATTCAGCCAGGTTCATTTTTATCCATGCCTGGCCTTCCTAACATCAAAGAAGAAGAAATATGATGTAATGTTGAGTAATTTGTGCAATAAATCTTTACTTATTAACACAGTAATTAAGTACTTATTTAATTTTTTTATTTTAGTAGTTTTGGTGGCACAAGTGGTTTTTAAATGGATGAATTTTACAGTGATGAAGTCTAAAATTTAAGTGCACTGGTCACCCCGAGTAGTGTACATTGTACCCAATATGTAGTTTTTTACCCCTCACCTCCACTCCCACCCTTCCTATTATGAGTCTCCATAGTCCACCATATCACTCTATATGCCTTTTTGTACCCATAGCCTAGCTCCCACTTATAAGTGAGAGCATACAATATTTGGTTTTCCATTCCTGAGTTACTTCACTTAGAGTAATAATCTCCAGCTCTATTCAAGTTGTTGCAAAAGATATTTTGTTCTTTTTATGGCTGAGTAGTATTCCATGGAGCATATGTATTACATTTTCTTTATCCACTCATTGGTCAATGGGCACTTAGGTTGGTTTAATATCTTTGCAATTGTGAATTGTGCTGCAATAAACATACGTGTGCAGGTGTCTTTTTAATAGAATGATTTTTTTTCCCTTGGGTAGATGTCTAGTAGTGGGATTGCTGGATTGAATGGTAGATTGCTTTTAGTTCTTTAAGGAATCTCTATACTGTTTTCCATAGTGGTTTTACCAATTTACATTCCCACCGGCAGTGTATAACTGTTCTCTTTTCACCGCATCCATCCCAATATCTATTGTTTTTTGACTTTTTAATGATGGCCATTCTTGCCAGAATAAGGTGGTATCTCACTGTGGTTTTAATTTGCATTTCTCCGATGATTAGTGATGTTGAGCATTTTTTTATGTTTGTTGTCCATTTGTATATCTTCTTTTGAGAAATATCTGTTCATGTCATTTGTCCACTTTTTTATGAGGTTATTTGTTTTTTTCTTGTTGATTTGTTGGAGTTCTTTGTAGAGTCTGGATATTAGTCCTTTGTCAGATGCATAGTTTGCAAATGTTTTCTTCCATTCTGTGAGTTGTCTGTTTACTCTGGTGATTATTTCTTTTGCTGTACAGAAGCTTTTTAGTTTAATTAAGTCCATGTATTTTGTTTTGTTTTTGTTGCATTTGCTTTTGGGGTCTTAGTCATGAATTCTTTGCCTAGGCCCCTGTCCAGAAGGGTTTTTCCTAGGTGATCCTCTAGAATTATGGTTTTAGGTCTTAGATTTAAGTCTTTTGTCCATCTTGAAATTATTTTTGTGTAAGGTAAGAAATAGGGATCCAGTTGTTTTCTTACCCACGTGGCTAGTCAGGTTTCCCAGCACCATTTATTAAATAGGGTGTCTTTTCCCCACTTTTGTTTTTGTATGCTTTGTCAAAGATCAGTTGGTTGTAAGTATTTGGCTTTATTTCTGGGTTTTCTATTCTGTTCCATTGTTCCATGTCTCTACTTTTATACCAGTACCATGCTGTTTTGGTAACTATAGCTCTGTAAATTTGAAGCTGGGTAATGTGATGCCTCCAGCTTTGTTCCTTTTGCTTAGTCTTGCTTTGGCTATTTGGGATCTTTTTTGGTTCCACATGAATTTTTAGGATTGTTTCTTCTAATTCTGTGAAAAATGACATTGGTGTTTTGATAGGAATTGCATTGAATCTGTAGATTTGCTTTGGACAGTATGGTTTTGCAATATTGATTCTTGCAAGCCATGAGCATGGGATGTGTTTCCATTTGTTTGTGTCATCTATGACTTCATTCAGCAGTGTTTTGTAGTTCTCCTTGTAGAGATCTTTCATCTCCTTTGTTAAGTATGTTCCTAAGTATTTTACTTTATTTTATTATTTTATTTTATTTTTGCAGCTGCTGTAAAAGGGATAGAGTTCTTGATTTGATTCTCAGCTTGGTTGTTGATGGTGTATAGCAGTGTTACTGATTTGTGTACATTGATATTGAGACTTTACTGAATTTGCTTATCAAATCTAGGAGTCTTTTGGAGGAGTCTTTAGGGTTTTCTAGGCATATGAGCATATCATCAGTGAACAGCGACAGTTTGACTTCCTTTTTTCCAATTTGGATGCCCCTTATTTCTTTCTCTTACCTCATTGCTATGGATAGGATTTCCAGTAGTACATCGAATAGAAGTGGTGAAATTGGGCATCCTGGTATTACCCCAGTTCTCAGGCGGAATGCTTTCTCCATTCAGTATGATGTTGTCTGTGGGTTTGTCATATATGGCTTTTATTATTTTGAGGTAAGTCCCTTCTTTTTTTTTTTTTTCTTTTTGACGGAGTCTCACTCTGTTGCCCAGGCCAGAGTGCAGTGGCACGATCTCAGCTCATTGCAACCTCCGCCTCCCAGGTTCAAGCGATTCTCCTACCTCAGCCTCCTGAGTAGCTGGGACTACAGATGCACACAACTGCACCTGGCTAATTTTTGTATTTTTAATACAGACGGGGTTTCACCACATTGCCCAAGCTTGTCTTGAACTCCTGACCTCGTGTTCCACCCACTTCGGCCTCCCAAAGTGCTCGGGTTACAGGCATGAGCCACCACACCCAGCCCAAGATAAGTCCCTTCTATATTTAAATTGTTGAGGGTTTTCTATCATAAAGGGATGCTGGATTTTATTAAATGCTTTTTTTTCATCTATTGAAATGATCATATATTTTTTGTTTTTAATTCTGTTTATGTGATGTGTCACATTTATTAACTCACATATGTTAAATCATCCCTGCATTCCTGGGATAAAACTCACTTAATCATGGTGTATTATCTTTTAAATGTGCTGTTGGATTTGGTTAGCTAGTGTTTTGTTGAGGATTTCTGCATTTATGTTAGGATATCGGTCTGCAGATTTTTTGTTGTTGTTATGTCCTTTCCTGGTTTTGGTATTAGGGTGATAGCAGCTTCATTGAATGATTCAGAGAGGATTCCCTCCTTCTCAATCTTTTGGAACAGTTTTAATAGGATTGGTACCAATTCATCTTTGAATGTCTGGTAGAATTCAGCTGTGAATCCATCCGGCCCTGGGCTTTTTTGTTGCTATTGGCAATTTTTGCATTACTGATTCAATCTCACTCCTTGTTATTGGTCTGTTCAGGGTTTCTATTTCTTCTTGATTTAATCTAGGAAGGTTTTATGTTTCCAGGAGTTTATCTATTTCCTCCAGAATTTTTAGTTTGTGGACATAGATGTGTTCATAGTAGTCTCGAATGACCTTTCGTGTTTCTGTGGTGTCAGTTGTAATGTCTCCAGTTTTATTTCTAATTGAGTTCATTTGAATTTTCTCTCTCTTTTCTTGGTTAGTCGAACTAATGGTTTATCAGTGTTGTTTATCTTTTCAAAGAATTAGTTTTTGTTTCATTGATCTTTTGCATTTTTTGTTTCAATTTCATTTAGTTCCGCTCTTATCTTTGTTATTTTCTTCTACCAGCTTTGGGCTTAGTTCTTGTTTCTCCAGTTCCTTGACGTGTGACCTTAGCTTGTCAATTTGTGATCTTTCAGGCCTTTGGATATAGGTATTTAGTGCTATAAACTTTTCTCTTAGCACTGCTTTTACTGTATCCCAGAAGTTTTGATAACTTATGTCACTATTATTATTCATTTCAAAGAATTTTTTAATTTACATCTTGATTTTATCATTAACCCAAAAATCATTCAGGAGCAGATTGTTTTATTTTCATGTATTTGTGTAGTTTTGAGGGTTTTATTTGTAGTTGTTTTATAGTTTTATTCCACTGTGATCTGAAAATATATTTGATATGATTTCATTTTTTTTTAATTTATTGAGACTTGTTTTGCGTCATATCACAGAGTCAGTCTTGGAGAGTGTTCCACGTGCTGATGAGAAGAATGTATATTCTGCAGTTCTTAGGTAGAATGCTCTGTAAATATCCTTTATATCCACAATAAGCACTTATTATAATTGGACCACAACCAAACTGAAAATACCTTCTGTTATATAAGTTGTCAAGAATGAAAGCAGGTTTAAAATGAATTACAAGGATAAGGTTTCTATGGGTTAACCATATACCATATTGAGTACAAGTAATTGCTTTTCTAGATACAATTGTTTCATCTATTTATTTATATATACTCAGCAATACCTATTAAGAATTTTTTTTCTAATTCTCTTAACTTATTCTACACATTTTTAAAAAACTCTATTTTTTAAGTAGATTTTTTATTGTGGTAGATATAAAGCATAAAATTTACCTTTTTAATTATTTTAAAGTTTTCAAGTCAGAGAACTGTGTACATTCTCAATGTTGTACAGCACCACCATTAGTTACAGAATGATTTTTTATTACCCAAAATGGAAACTCTGTATCCATTATCCAGTCACTCCCATTTCCCCCATCTCTAGTCCCTGGAGACCACAAATTTGTTTTCTGTATCTGTGGATTTGCCTGTTCTGGAGATTTCACATAAATGAAATCATACGACATGTAGTTTTTTGTGTCTAACTGCCTTGACTTTGCATAGCAATTGTACTTCTAGGTATATACCCAAGAGAATTGAAAGCAGGTTTCCAAATAAAAACTCGTACACCAATGTTTATAGCAGTGCTATTTACAGTAATCAAAAAAGTGGACATCACTCGGATGTCAATGTCAGTGGATGAATAAATAAACACAAGGCAGTATATCTAAAAATAAAATGGAACACTGGTCAGCCATAGGAGTAAAGTACTCATAGAGGCTATAACAAGTCTAAACCTCAAATGCATTATCTTAAGTAGATTTTTGTAGGCAAAATTTTCATAGAACAATTAGGCTGGTCCCTTTGTTGACTCAGTGTTGCTGACTGTAGCTGTAGCTGGGAAATTCATTGCCTGTTGGGTTTGGAGACTGTGGCTGAGTGCCATGGGGCCACCTTCCATCCCTGGCCATCCAGAGCCTCTTCAGCCACCTTGATGCAGAGCTCCATCATCCTTGTATAACAAGAGACAGACCACCTACAGGGCGAATTAGCAGATGGAAAGATAATGTAAGACACCTTCCTGGATCTAACTGTGGGGCTAAGGGCAGATACTTATATTCTCTGAAGTTAACTTCATCTACAAAAAGAGGAAATAAGACCAGGTGATTACAAATTTCCTGCAACTTTGAAATTCTGAGACAAAAATAAAAATAAAAAATAAATAGCTATCCACGGTCTACATCGAGAGCTGCTAAGTCCATGGAGGGTTAGAAGGAACAAGCAGAAAGGCTGTTGCAAAGCCTGACCTTGCAGGAGTGACAGCCCACCTGCTTTAGGTGGGCATTTGCAGGAGAGCAGGGGTTGGGGCATTGGTGGTGGCCCGTCTGGCAGCATAGACATAGAGTGTCTGCTGAATGCATATGGCAGGAATCACTGTAAGAAAGATGTGAGGAAGATTTGTCCAGTGCACCCAGGAAGGCAGGGCCTGTTTGCAGAAAGCAATAATGCTGGCTGGGGACGAAGGAGGTCATGGTCACAGGGACGTTCCCAGGGCCTCATGGTTATTGACTTTAGATGTGTTGGGAGTGACTGGGGTGGGAGAAGGCAAAGGGTAAGAAAACATGGCCTTTGTGCTGGGCTCCCGGCCTTGCTGGGAGACTGACGTGGTGCAGTGACTATGGCTGATCTGCACACATGAGGCATCGGGGAACACAGGCCACAGTGACCATCACCGATGCTCATGAGTACTGCATGCCAGCACTATGCAAGTAGCATGAGGACGATGGATGGTGGGGGAATTCTGGCTGGGAGAGAGTGAGGAGGAAGCATTTAGTTGAGAAAATAAAGGCTTCAAGGAGCAGTCATGAGAAGGGGGCCAGGTGGGATAGTGAGGTTCCCGACAGAAAAGTCTAGAGCAAGGCTCAGATGCAGAAGGCAGTCCTTGCTGATGGCAGCAGGGGACACTGTGGCTGCCATGGGGGTGTGGGGCTGGGGTATTACTGGGATGCAGAGGAGAAGGTATGAAAATCCAGACCCCTGCAGGCCACCTGGCACCTTTACCTACCACTCTCAGCCCTGCTGGTCTCTGACTTGGTCCAAAGCAGGCCCCTTGTCCCATGCCTCAGCTGGCCCTGGGCTGCCCTGCCTGGGACCCTTTACACAATACAGCAGCATCCTCTCCCGAGGCTTGGGGCCCCTGAAGGGGCACCCAAGAGCCTGTGGTCAGGGCGTGTTCTGAGAAGGTATTTTAAACACCACCACCCTGGGGGATTGTCTTCCATTCCCTCTCACCAGTTTCTGCTTCCAAATGAATACCACATTCCAGATTAGAGGACTTCTTGCAAGATCGCCTCAGGTATCTGTGGAAGAAGTAAAGGTTTGCTGACAGATGAGGATTAAAAACAGTTCACTTGTGGGAAAATTATGTTTTAAAAAGGCTTTGTTTTTGGCAACGCATTATACCAGAAAAAAAATGACTAATGAAATAGTTTCAGACACACACACTTACACACACACAGAGAGACACTCAAACACACACACAGACATTTATACACACACACTTAAACAGACATACACAAAGACAAACAGAGATACAAATGCATACACAAGGCACACACACATACTGACTAATATACACACACACAGCTTTCAGCCAACGTCAGCACCCTCAATCTATACTCATCACAAACCTGACATTGTGGTTACCTGCTAAACACTTGTCACTGTGTAAGATAACCTTGAATCAGACAAATATTTGTGATATATAGCACTATAGCACTAAATGCAAGCTTGAGATTATCTAAGAAATAAAAAGATAAGAAAAACATCAATGACTTATTTTCTAAAGAGGGCCGAAGAAATAAAGATGTCATGATTGGAGAAAGAAAGAAAAGGAATTCATCGATCTCTCATTGTCTCACATTCCCCAAGCCACGCAGGGCAGGGGCTCCTGACCAAGTCCTTCAGAGCCTGGCTGCAAGGACAGTCGGTGGGCATGTCAGCCGTGGGTGGTGCGAAGTCCAGGATCTGCCTGGATCTGCCACCCGATGCTTCATTGAGAAAAGACACAGAAAAGTCAGCCAGGAGAGAGCTCAATGGTTCAAAATTCTCTCCATGATTACTTTTGGCTGAGGGGCACTGAACATTTGACGTTGATTGGCTGCATGAGCACGATGTGTGGCCCGAGCCCTCGGCTGCTGGACACGGAGGCATTTGCAGATTTGCTGATGACTCTGTCCCTCTCTGGCTTCTTGATCAGTTAACACAACCGTGTGATTCAGACCACAAACCTCCACATGGCTCATTCCACTCCCAGGCCTTTCAACCCCATTTGGGTTTCAACATAGGCATTTGGGGAGACACAAACATTCACACCACAGCAAGGTCTGACTCAACTCCAACTCCTCTCTTATTCCAAATTGCAGATCTCACAAGGTCATATTTTTATTTATAGTACTTTAAGAGCATCTATATTTGAGTAATTAAATAACTCTTCATCCTAAGGGAGGCTTTTGGCAGAATGAAAGGCAGTGCTATTAACACTGGCTCCAAAACAAAGGTGTGGATCAGAACAGTCCTCGGGAACAGGAGCGAGGCCACCGTCACCTTTGTTTACATAACTAAGTTTAACTGTTTCCTCCACTGTCAGGTATTTTCCTGCATCTGACATTGTTGCTCTCTTTTCTTTTTCTTTTTCTTTTTTTCCTTTTTGAGATGAGTCTCACTCTGTTGGCCCAGCTGGAGTGCAGTGGCACCACCTCGGCTCACTGCAACCTCCGCCTCCCGGGTTCAAGTGATTCTCCTGCCTCAGCCAAGTAGCTGGGATAACAGGGGGCCGCCATCACACCTGGCTAATTTTTGTATTTTTAGTAGAGATGGGGTTTCACCATGTTGGCCAGACTAGCCTCGAACTCCCAACCTCAAGGGATCCACATGTCTCGGCCTCCCAGTTGCTCCCTTTTCTGGTCTCATTCCTCCCTGTCCTCTGTTTTTCCCTAGGTACAGTTGTATGGCAATCATCCTTTTCCCACAAGCCTTGCCTGTTCTGGTGTGTCTCTGTGCTTTGAAGGTGCAATTCTTCTGCTGAGAGGCCCCTTCTGCTCCCATTCATGTAACAAACTGGTCATCCTGCGTCACCCACTCTACTGTTGTAGCTATCCCTCACTAAGCTTCAGCCCCCCTACTGCATGCTCCCCCAGTACTTCACCTTACCTGTGACAGCGTGATTCCCATCACGTCACCATTAGTGGACCACATGTCTCCTTTGTCTTTTGCTTTTAATCCTCAACTCCTTCCTTGCAGACACACTGCTTTATTTATTCTTGTGCACACTTCCTGCCACCCAAGAATGGATACTTAATCATATTTGTTGAAACAAAAAACAAATTAATTCATGAGTGAATAAATTAGATGGCAAATGAATGAGTGGAGTGTACAAACAGGTAAGACCACTGGGAGTCATAAAACATGGAAAACCAGTCATTACACAGCATCACAAACCACGGAAAACCAGTCATTACACGGCATAACACTGAGCCTGAGGGTACCAGGCTTCCTGGCAAATATGCCAGGGTTCATTAGTGACCCAGACAACTATGCAGGCACACATAGTGTTCTTGGGTGAGTATCCTTTCATAAAGCAGTAAAGACAGCAACAGAACTGTTTGGGACAGAGGTCTCTGGGTGCTCATGGAAAGAGTGCATTGAACAGGCAAAAGCTGCCTTCTGACTACTTGACACTATGGCTTTGACCTGGCTTCTCCTGAACACTAGAGAAGGTGTTTCCGTGAGCTTGGATTTGAAGGGCGCTGTCTGCTTCATTAGATGAATACATCACATGGAAGGAAGGGGATTTTTCCTTTCTTTATAATTTTATAAAGGATCTTTATAATTTATAAATCTTTATAATTTTGTGAGTGTTTTACAATGAACATATGTACTTTCATGATAAGGAAAAACAATAGCAAAGTGAATCAATGCAAAGGTTTTCTTTCTGTGGAAGAGTTGACAGAGGAACATCTTTGTAAGCACATTGAGAATGTGCTATTAGAACATGTTTCTTTCTCCATATGGGCCCTGTGAGGCCATGTAGAAAAATCCAGCAATAAAAGGCAGATGTAAGCATGCCTTCTTTAAGATGCATTCATCTTGCTTCCTGGTTTTCACCAGCAGCCTGCACCAAAGAGAAGTCTCTCGGCTTATTCTCAGAGGAGGTCTACTTTGAAGCAAGGTTGGAGTCAAGAAGTAATCCTGTTGGCATGAAGAATCTAATCCCCCAAGTCTCTTTTCTTTCTCAGCCCTGCTGGCAGTAATCCCTCTTCTCTCCTTGTAGGAAGGCTGGAGAAAGACCTTTCCACAGAGACTGGGTTTTCTCTCATGGGGAATCCCAGCATCTCAACGAGACCGAAGGCTAGTTCTCCCTTCAGGTCTGTTGAATACATAGATTGACGGATTGATAGAGAGAGAAGGGGAAGTGGTCAAATCCTCTTGTAAACAAGTTATTGGCAGATCTCCGGACAAACACATGAACCATACTTGAGTTCTCAGGGAGACCATATCAATGAAATGCTTTGAGCAGGAGGTATGTGCTTGTCTAGGATTCCTTATGAAAAGCAGACTTAGAAACTAGGGATTCACGGCTCATGGCTCCCTGGAAAATGTCATGGAAGTTATGTAACTATCTAAGTATAAAATGGGTATGTTTCATGACCAAATGCCTCTCGTTTTGTGCAAGAAATGTAGCTCTATATTATATTGCACTATTTCATATGTTAATTTGGGCCACAGGGAGTCCTGAGGTGACAGGAAAGGACTCAGGGTATCAAAGCTGGGGCCCCCACTGCTGGGCTGTGCCTTGTGATTGCTTTTACCCTCACAATTATTTGTTAAGCTTGATATACAGAGACACTGCAGATGCATGGCAGTCCCTTGACAAGCCAACCCTTTGTGCCACCTCAAGTCATCAAAGAGTAACTTAGCATGGTGCTTATATTAAATTCTCACAAAATAAACATTATAAAAGGGGTTGATCCCCCAAATCAAAACATAACCCAATATTATCTTTATAAAATTAAAGAGACTTTCCAAATATTATGGTCTGGGCTTTTCCAATAACAGATGTGGTAAAGGTAAATGTCTCCATTGAGCATTTCATTCTGTTTTCTACATAAATGTCCATTTAACCAGGTCTATTTATAGTGGTGCCTAAAGGTCTGAGAAAATGCTGATTTATTCATGCAACATACATGAATTTAGATAAATGAGATACATTTAAGAGATACATTTAATTTCATCTAATCAATTGTTATAAGGTTAGTTTTAAGCTTTTTATTGAAATATTAACTTCTTAATAAAAGTTTCTTTTTCTTCATTCAAAATAATTAACACTTAAGCTAATAAAAAATGACAGCCTGGAACTCAGATCTGAGAGAAGTGATAATAAGGTTGCAGTTGGCCAGTGTCTCCTGTGTGCAGGGAGTAGGAGCACAGAAGAGGTAGAAAATGTTCCTCTGCTCCTTCCTTGGCCCCATGTTTCCAAAAGCTGGGCCCCATTGCAGCTCTAGAGATGATGCACCAGAATGTTCTTCCAGGTGTGAAACACCAAAGGAGGCCAAGGAATGCTGGAAGGAGAGGAATCTCAGAAGGTGGCACATCCGAGTCACAGGTAGCCGGTCATGGCAGCGACTGGGGCCGGGCCTGTCTGTATACGTGAAGCTGTGGGACCTCAAGGCAGCTCTGGGCCAAGCAAGCTGTGGTGCCCTGGGGAAGCCGGCCGTTTTTCCACTGTGCCCTGAGACTCCCAGCCAGGCCCTTGGCGTGGCCTATGGCAGGATCTGCCAGGCATCTTTGGACACTGTCGGCCCTGGGGGTGGCTCAGCCCTTCAGTGCGGGCACTTGCTTTGCACAGTTTTCCCGAGGGCTTGCTGCATCCACATGCTGCTACAGCTGTGGTTTCCTGTAGGGCTTATGTAGGGTGGATTGCAACTCAGCACCGAATTACAGTCTACAGCCTGAAAGGAGCCTAGGAGAGTTAGGATAAGGTCTTGCAAAGATGTGTTCATTTTCTTGTTTTCATCCCATTTTCAGATTTTAAAACCTCTGGAAGGCTGGATGCAGTGGCTCATGCCTGCAATCCTACTGCTTTGGGAGGTCAAGGTGGGAAGATTGCTTGAGGCCAGGAGTTCCAGACCAGCCTGGACAACATAGTGAGATCCTGTCTCCACCAAAAAAATAAAAAATAATAAAAAAAAAATAAATAGCTGGGTGTGGTGGTGTTCACCTGTAGTTCCAGCTACTCGGGAGGCTGAGGCAGGAGGGTCGCTTGAGCCCAGGAGTTCAAAATTGTGCTGAGTCATGATCTGCACTCCAGCCTGGACAACAGAACAAGACCATGTCTCAAAAACACACACAAAAAAGGAAAATAAAAGCAAAAACAAAACTACACAAGCAAGACAATGACAGTATATGTAGCGCAAACTGAAAACCTTTGCAACAAACAACGCACAGGAAATGGGCAGCTTGAGTGGGCTGGGTGTCAATCATGGCTCTCCTCTTTTCATCATCAACAAAAATAGATTCACAAAATTCCCATCCCGCTGTGTTAGCTGACAGCCCAGAGCACACAGCTGGGTAATTTGTGATGGTCTTCAAGCCATCAGCTTGAATTAGCCAAGTTCTTTCATAAGTCTTATATTAATTTAAGATTTTTAGAAGACTAAACAGGATCCGGATTTGTTGACAAGTAAGAAATGCAGCAAAATCCTGAAGGCATAACATGTGGGGTCCTGTTTTGTTTCAATGAATGTTTCCCCTCTTGCTTTTCTATCTTATACATTTAATATGATAATTTCTAAACCCGTCAGAGTATTCTGAGATAACATCAGTCCAGCTATATACTAATTTCCTGTTCCAGTGGCTGTCAGCTTACATAGAGCAAAGAATACTGAAGGTAGAACTGGTTTTAGTCTATAACTGTCCTGGGCTGTATTATAAGCCATTATGTTCATGTTCACTCTCTCATGACCACTAGGCTGGCACAGAGTAGGACCTCATGTATTTCTGTTGAATGGATGAATGAATGAACACAACTGAAGGTCCCCGTGGCTTTGGAGGACACAGATAATATTCTCAAGGCCTCTATCTTGCCACCAATTCTTAGCCTTCACTGTCGATTTTTGTGGATACTCAAATATATGATCATGCCCATATATCAGGTAAAGCTTTCCAAAATGACAGTGCTCCCTTGACTACACCAACCTAAAACTTCACTGAAAAGCTACTTTATGATCATGTTACAAGTAGTATGAGCTAGAAAGTTTCACTCAAAGGGATAAATGCCCCAAAATGAAAATAATTCTCACATACTAATCAACTCTGAACAGTGGGTAGACTATCTCATGAATTTTTTTAATTACCATGTTCTGCTTATATTCCACCCAAAAATAACTTCTCTTTAGCTGAAAAAGAAGTCACTGGAGGCTGGCATGAGAATTTAAATGCTTAGATTAAAATTTAAAGGCAGTTTCAAGCATCCATTATTGAAAAGGTTCTGTTTCAGGGTGGTTGTCCGAAGTCTATTAACAGAGATTTTGAGGCTATTGGTTTTTAAATTTTTACATTTGCTGCAATATACTAACCTATCCTCCCTTAGAAGTAATTGAGTCCATTTGGAGCTACGTATATTGTCACTGCAGGGGTTCCTCGGTGATAATCTCTCTCAACCCTCTTGTTTCACTGTGACGTTCCTGCAGCCCCTCAACTGCAGGTCACAATACGAACCCCACACTTTTACTCTACTGCACATTGTCCTAGCTAGTTTTAGTCTGTAACTGTCCTGAGCTGTATTATAAGCCATTAAGAAAGTTTAATTAAGTGGTTTTTGCTTCTCACATCAATTTCATTACAACACCATATGATTTTTATTCATTTTGATAATGAATCTACATTGATAATAAAGAGATCTAGAAATGCATTGACTGAGAGATTAGTATATCCAATTTGCTATAAACGTCTTAAATAATTTATACACAATTACTTTACATGCATGATTTGTAATCTCCTTTGATGAGAGACTTGAATAAGCTTGTGTGTTGCTGTTCTACTCTTTAACAAGGAGGGCATGGTAGTTCTTGCCTCCACCTCTGCAGGGAATGCTTCATAAAACTGCACACCATAGAGACAGAAATAGGTGAATTTCCGTCTGCAGCACTACAACAGAGTAAGCCTCTCTGACCTTCAAGATAGAGGTGTGGCCACCCGAGGAAACTGGGGCAGGACAGGGATCAGTGCCTCCCCTGGCCTCTCTCTCGCCTCTTCCCACTTGAACCCATAGGAGACCCAGCAAAAATGGAATCAGGTTCAAACAGTTCCGAAATACTTATTCAGACAAATTACACTAGAGCATACCTGACCTGTTAAATCAGTACCATATTATGTGCTTCTGCTGAATGTTTCAGATTACAGGTTATGTTAAAAACAAACTAAATATACAAACTTTTTACCTTCCTATGTTGAAACTATGTTTTCATCATTTAAAAAAATGCAATGTAGCTTTATTTCTTTAAAAAACAATGGTAGGATTCCTTATTAAGGGTGATGTAACTGCTTCCTGATTATTATTAAAGAAGGGCATTAGGACTTAGAGCAGTAACTATTAATATTTTATACCCTGTGCTGCAGCCAGAGAGAATTGCATGGTCAGGAATCCACCACTGGCTAATAATATTAGCAAATCTTGATTAAACAAACTAGTAGGTGCTGGCACTTTATATACATGGTTCCATTATCTTTTGTAACAAATATATAAGATCATCATTAGTAGGTCCTTTCACACACACACACACACACACACACACAAAGAATGGGCCTCAAAGAATTTCATTTGTCCGTTGACATCTCATGGGACAAACACTGCTCTGACCAATTCTAACCCCAGATGGACCGGAGCCCAGAATTTGAGGTTTTGGCCAAGCATTATATTCTCTCACCATTGAGCATGAGACGTGGGTCTTTCTATGGGATTGCTCTTCTTCTGATCTTAGCAAGAGTTGCTAAGAACAGGTGGGCCTGAGGTTTGGTTGTGCTAGAAATTGAAAAACATCACTGGGCACCTGTTGTGAGCTAGGGGCTTTAATACCAGAGTGAAAGAATAAGCTTCAAAACACAAACAACTAGAAGACAATAATGATGCATGTTGTAAAAGAAGTATAAAGCACTCTGGGGGTTCCCAGAAGGGAGAAGATTGGGGTAGAGATGAAAAGAAATGCTGCTACTTGGAGTGAGCTAAGGGGGGCAGATGGGGGAGGGCATTAATCATAAAGGGAAAATCAAACACAAAGTATGTTCAGAGAGAAAATAACTTGGCTTGCAAAGAGGAACAAAGAAGTCCAGAACATAGGAATCCCTCATTATAAAATTAATTTAAAAATACAGACATTAGAAAGAAAGATTCAAAACTGCTAAGATTATAGATTTCATTATCATCTAATTATGTTGAATAAACAGCAATTTTTAACATTATTACCATAGCCTCATGAACACATCTTCAGAGATCAATATTACCATAGTCGTGAACAAAATTGTTTTAATTAAGGAAACAGTAACTTTTAAGAAGGGGTCAAAGTATTACTTATTTATGAGACAAGTGCTCTACAGAATGACATTGTTATTTTTACTTTATCTCAAGATACAAAGTGTTATTGTCTCTGAATGCAGAATGTGTTGTGGGTGCTGGTGGACAATGATGGCAGGACAAGGTGCTGCTCATGTCCCATGGTTTCACCTGTGGTCAGTCATGCACCTCTGTATCAGCCAGCTATTGCTGTATAACAACCATCCCCAACTGCAATATGTTAGAAACAGTGCTCTGTCTTTGCTCACATTATCTGTGGGTCTTCTAAGTTTCTGCTGACCTAAACTGGACTCATCAGCAATGGCTCTACCTCACATAGCATATCTGTGGTCCAGGTCTACCCCATACATCTGACCTCAAAGCCAAGGCTGTAGGGACAGCAGCTACTCTTGGGAAGTTCTTCTCTAGGCAATGGCAAAGATTTGAGATAGTGAAAGGATGCAATCAACCAAAACAGGGCATTGGACAAGTCCAAAGAGAAGGGCAGGGAAATGCACTCTCTTCATGATGAGGTCATGGAAGATGTGGATACATAGAGGGGTGAAGAATTTGGGACTGTATTGCAGTCTACCACAGCCTTGAAGGTATAGATTTGAGCATAGGTTTTGTTATTTTTATCACATATGGTTAGTTTTACGGTTTTAGTTACTGTTGTTACTGACTTAAGTGTCACAAGAGATGTTTATTATTATATAAATACTCTCTTATTGTATAATTTTAAAAACTAGTGCTGTACACCAATAAGACTAAGAATTAATGTCTTTCTTGAAGCTTTATAAACTCTAACTTGTAGCTTCTCTGTCAGAATTACTTTATTGCATCAATTAGTTAATCTATTAGGACAGACATGAAGAAGCATCTAATTTGCTGCTACTGTATTTTCCTTGCATAAACCTTTAAGTTTAAGGGTATCTACTTTTTCTGAGGTTACAAAATTGTCAATGTTCCCACACTGCCAGGAAGAGGTTTTTTTGCAATTATAAGACTGGGATCCCACAGGCCATGAGGCACTGGCCACTGTTTCTGGGCAGTCTTTGCTGATAGAATTTTTAGATCTGAAGAAGAGTCCCACTTTTATAATTGTAGGCTTGTTACAGCTAATTAAATGTGATTTCTGGCATGATTAAAATTACATTCTTATAGTTAGAAGAAAAATTCTTACCGACTTCATGGAAAGAACATCATAAAACAACCATTAAATGTAAAGGAATTTAGTCCTTAATTGGTGTCCCCATTTTTTAAAAAGGTTTTTAGACAGGTCTATATATGCACTTATTTTCTATTGGAATCATTATACTTAAGTTTGCATATGATTTGTGAGCTTATAACCTTTATTAAGTACTTTCATAAGATTTTTTCTCAATTCTGAGGGATTAGTGGGAACAAGATACTGTTTAAAGAATGTTTCATTTTAGTTTGTACAACGATTGTCTTTTTAAATTGAGTGTTAGAGATAGATTAAGAAGAAAGAAGAGGATTTCTCATGTGCTCATTAAAAATGGAACTTTAATCAAAATTAAATCTGTTCTTTTTGTCCACTTGTCTGTAATTTTTAAATAATGTTGGGTTAACCAGATAACTTTCACAATATCAGCTTTCTCGGTGAACTCTGCATCCTTGAGTCGAGTCACTGTGGTAGTAATGGTCAGGAGAACCTTGTTTAGGCATTTAGGACTGTTCTCTTGCTGTTTCTTCAGAACACTGCATGGCCGCTAGTTCACAGATAGCTCAGGCCTTTAGGGAAATGTAAGGGCAACAATAAGCACCAGTTGACAAGGCTCATTGAGGTTGGACAACTCTGCTAAACTGATTATGACAAACAATATCAAAATGGGAGAGATTGGGGTCCTTTTTTAAAGTGCATATGTAATCAACTAGTAAGGATTCAATCTAAGGCAAAGCTAAGATGATGAATCTATTGAGGTTTGTAAGGGCATTGACTCAGCTCCAGAATATTTTAATTTATCCCATCAATATGCAGTCTGGCAGCCAACAAGAGACAAGTGCATGTAGGTATCCAAACTGCAAAACTCACAATGGCTGAAATATCTTCATCTTAATTTAGGTATCAACTTGGTTGGATTAAGGAGAACCTAAAGAAGTGGTAAAGCCTTACTTCTGGTATGTCTGTGAGTGAGTTTCCAGAGGAGATGGGCCTGTGAGTCTGGGAACTAAATGGGGAAGCTCCATCCTCCATGCTAGCAGACATCATTCAATCAGCTGGAGGCCTGGATCCAACAAAGAAGCAGAGAAAAGGCAAATTCCCCTCTCTCTCCTGGAGCTGGAACACTCTTCTTCCCCTGTCTTTGGGCATCAGAACTCCACGCTCTCCAGCCTTTGGACTCCGGGACTTGGGCCAGCACCCCCATGTCCCCACCATATTCTCAGGCCTTTGGCCTTGAACTGAGAATTATACCGTTGGCTTCCCTAGTTCTGAGGCCTTGTGAGACTTGCACTGAGTCACACTACTGGCATCCCTAGGTCTCCAGCTTTCAGATGGCCTGTTGGTAGACTTCTCAGCCTCCGTAATTGCATTAGCCAATTCCCTTAGTAACCCCTCTCATCTCTCTCTCTGTCTGTCTATCTATCTATCTATCTATCTATCTATCTATCTATCTATCTATCTATCATCTATCTATCTATCTACCTACCTACCTATTTATCATCTACCTATCTAATGATCTATCATCTATCATCTATTTATCAATCATCTATCATCTATCATCTGTCTATCATCTATCACCTATCTATTTATTACCTATCTATTTTCTATCTATCTATTGAGAGACACAGTATGTGTGTATATATATAAATATATATATGCATATGTATATGTGTGTGTGTATATATATATATATGTATATATATATATATATCTCCTATTGGTTCTGTCTCTCTGGAGAACCCTGACTGATACAATGATGTTTTTATTTATTCCTAGTTGCCCTAGGGAGTAGATTTCACTTTTTTGATTTGCCTGTTCTCGTATTGTTGGTTCAATAGACAGTAGAGCTCCAACAATTGAGTGTAGCTAACTTAAACTTTGGAAAATTGCAAGCCAACCCAATTATTTCTAGCATTTCTCTTCTTATGAAGTAAAGCAGTGCACCTGTTATGGGACGCAGCTACCATTAGGCAAGCTCGTAAGATATTTTAAGTAAAAAAGAAATCATAAAAGCTTTATTATTCCAAATTGGAATAAAAATTTGAAACAGAAGACAATAAATAAGCTGAAATCATAAATATTTAAACACAAGAATTTACTATAGTCTGAGTCTGAAGTGAAAGCACAAACGCAGAGTAACAGCAGGCAAGAATTACACAATTATCCAGAGATTTTAGTGTTTTTCAAATAACTTTTGTTCAAAGATATTTCATGAGAAAAACAAAAAGCAAAACAGCTAACGGGATAGTGTAGTGATTGTAAGAAACTCTGCTATATAGGTACAGAATAACTTTTTACTATTTCCTGTAAAGAGCAGAATGTATATTCATATGCCAAAAGGTCAATTTGGAAAAGCCACATTTGAGATTTTCTGTTTTATACCGTTCATGTAATAATTGTCAGACAAGTTTTTGCAAATCTTTTTCTCATTTCTAAGTTATACTCATTAACATTCAGCAAACTTGGTCAAAATTTTAACACGTTTTATTGCTCCTTTCAAGTTGTTCATTTTGGGGGTAGCATAAACCAAAACTCACATCCTTTCTGATTTTCCACACTTATTTTCACTCTCAAATGTTTTTTCTTACTTTCGTTCTTATTCTGGCACAAGCAGACTTTTATATTTTAAGACAAAATTATGTTGATTTCCCCTTGCTAGACAAACACAAAAGCACTCAAGTTTCTCTATAAATATCCCCTACAGTCTCATTTTATTATCTGTAGCTTTCTCCATAGTTTACAAGAACAAATTCTCTTTAAAAGATAATCGTTGTTACAATTCAATTTATTTTAACAAAATGTTCACATATAATTTGAAATATCTTGTGGACAGAAAGACAGCACGATTGAGCTACAAAAATATAGTCTAAGAGGCTGAGCATGGTGACTAATGCCTGTAATCCCAGTACTTTGGGAGGCCAAGATGGGCGGATCACCTGCGGTCAGGAGTTCGAGACCAGCCTGGCCAACATGGGGAAACCCCATCTCTACTAAAAATACACAAATTGGCCAGGTATGGTGGCACATGCCTGTAGTCCCAGCTACTCGGGAGGCTGAGGCAGAAGAATTGCTTGAACCTGGGAGGTGGAGATTGCAGTGAGCCGAGATGGCGCCATTGTACTCCATCCTGGAGTAACAGAGTGAGACTCCATCTCAAAAAAAAAAAAAAAAAAAAAGTCTAAGGAATTTAAAAGTATAAATTATTGGGATTTCAATAAGAATAAACTAGGCTTGCATAAACTAGAATACTTTGGTGACATTATGTTTTATACGCTGATAAAATAGAAGGAAACTATTAAACAATATTGAAGCTGAAATTTTTAAACCAGTCTATTCAAGGATTCATCTTGATTAAAAACAATCCCTGAATATTTTCTACTTTTATACATTTAAAAGTTCTTCAAATTTTGCTTGCTTGTACTAAAGTTTTCTCATAGTTATTTTTCCATGTTATCAATTTCTCTTTTTAAAATTATTTTGCAACTTATTCAGCAAGATCATTAACTTAACTCATGGCTAAACGTTGTCTTTATTTTCTGATTTCAACAAGTAATCTAAATATTTTTAAAGCTGGCAATTTTAAGGCATTAGAAGTTCAACATTTTGCTTTTGCACTCTGCAAATGCTTGAAATTACTTAAATTTATATAAATGCTTAAAATTTTATCTAAAACAATCAACACAGGAATGCTGTTGAATTTAAGGAAGCTTATAACTTACCTTTTTTTTCTGAAGCTAGGAAAATATATCAATGTGTTTTCTGGGAAATGTATTTCACACAAATATAGTCAGAGAATTCAATCAAATTTTGGGCCAGCCAGGAAACTTAGGAGGTATTTATAGATACGTGTATCATTCATTATGTGCCATGTTTTTAAATACTTGTCGATCTAGACTGTAGTTTAAGTTAAAGGTGCAAATTTAGAGTTTATTCATATCGTGTTGTTAGCACTTGTGGCTCTTCCTTACAGACTGACTTGCTCATTTGTGTGTTTGCACAGGGCTTCCCTGTCTTCTTTTTAGGGAGGAGACAGATGGTCACTCATTCAGAACCCTTTGAACGTCTCAGGAAATTGCAAAGCTCCAGACATACCAGAAGCCGTCTCTCCTTCCATCACACATGTGTTCCCAGTCTGAAGGTTGTTAAATGGACTAAGGAAAACCATCCCAGGTGCCTACTCTTTGCTCTCTGAGCCACTGTCCTTCTATTTGTACATTCTCTTTCCTTTAGGGGTAAATATATATGTTTGAAGTAAATATCCTTAGAGTGTGCACAAAATGAGAGATTTTTTTGGATGGGGGTCTCACTATGTTGCCCAGGCTGGATTCAAACTTCTGGGCTCAAGTGATCCTCCCGCTTCAGGCTCTTCAGTAGCTAACTAAAATAATTCTTAGGACCAATTTACTTAAAATGGTGTGTGGCGGGGGTCGGAGGTAGGTGTGTGGAGTCAGGGAGAGTGAGAGTGAGAGAGAGATGGGCTAGCTGGCCAAAGATGCAGAGGGGGTTACAGCTGTAAGCACATCATTGTCATAACGGAGAGGGCTGTAACAAAATGTCATAATGCGGGTAGCTTATAAATAACAGAAATGTATTGCTCATAGTTTTGGAAGCTGGGAAGGCAGATTTGGTGTCTGGTGAGGACCTGTTTCCTGAGTCACAGATGGTGCCTTCTTGCTGTATTCTCACATGGTGAAGGGAACAAGCTAACTCTGTGGTGTCCATCTTATAAGAGCTCCGATACCATACATGAGGGCTCCACTCTCATGACCTAATCACCTTCCAAACGCCCCATCTCCTAAGATTATCACATTGTGAGTGAGGATTTCAACAGATGAATTTTGGGAGGATATAAACATTCAGATACAGCAGAAGGAGAAATGGGTTATTTTTATTCTTTTTTTTCCCACTTATATAATCAAAAAGAGAATTAGAAGTCTCCATTGAATCATTCTAGCCATAGGTCAAAAGGAAACACAGACCACATATTAGGGTTCATACAGCTACTCACCTTCCTAGTGGAATAGTTTTTTGGGGGGAAGATTTGAAATTACAGTGGCATGCTAAAAAAGACTGTTAAAGTGAACTAAATATGGCCTGAGAAGGGCTCTGTACTTCTATATTTGAGTCCTTGTGGAGGAACTATAACCTAACTTAATAAGCAGACAAGACTGAAACCTAACTTAGGAGTATCCACCTGTAACAATAGCTGAGTCTTGGCCAATCCTAGCAGCCATGCTTCAACCAGTCGTCATGCTGAGTGTTCAAAACAGTGGTCACAACCGTACTTCCCTTCTCCACACTTTCCTTATCTCTGTTTCTTATTTTATTTTATTATTATTATACTTTAAGTTTCAGGTTATGAGGAACCAAACCAAAGGGAACTGTATTTGCAAAACAAATTTTTGATGTTGGAGCTTTCCCAAGAAAAATTCCAAGAATATGTGGTTTATAAACTGACTAATCTCTAATTTACAGTTTTCCCACTTAGTCAAAAAGTAGTGTACTATAATCCCTTCTCCTGCCTTCTAACCTATCTATAATAATTATGATTGATATTTCAATAAATACGGTAATTTGTTTTAATTAAAAAAAACAAAAACAAAAACAACAACAAAAAACTGTGGTCAAATAAGGCAAACACTAACCTGTGACCATTCCAGCTGTTTCTGTACCTAACTTCTGATTTCTGTCGTCACTTTACTTTTTTTTTTGTCTATAAATCTTCTTCCACCACATGGCTGCACTGGAGTCTCTCTGAATCTGCTGTGATTTTGGGGGCTGCCCAATTCACAAATTGTTCATTGCTCAGTTAAACTCCTTTAAATTTAATCTGGCTGAAGTTTTTCTTTCAACAAGACAAACAGTGTAGAGGATTTTATTAATTGTTAGAAGAAGAGATAGCAGACCAGTGATGTGGGAACTGACATAAGGAAGGTGGCTGGAAATTTCATCATTCTTACAAAAAAATTCCTATGACCCAGTTGCACAAATCTCAAATGTCACAAGATACTGGAGTCCCCAAGACAAATGAGCCAAAAAGTCAAATGCACATACTCAGGTGCACATACACACACACACACACACAGACACACACGGCTCATCAGAAAATGTCAAATGGTCAGACCATAAAATCCCCCATGTGTGCCACCAACAGGGAGTAGGCGTGGCAGTGTTCAAGTCCGAATCAGGCCCAGTTTGGTCATGCACCTGACTTAGTCTGGAAATGGAATAGGAAGAGAACCAAGGAGAGAGAGAGAGGGAGGGAGAGAGGGAAACTCCCGACAGCATGTAGAACTCAAATTCGTGCTTAACAAACAAAGAAGTTAGTGAGGCTGACTTCTGCAGAGGTGCAAGTGGAATTTAGTGGGTTCCTTGATGTGCGTTTGTCTCAGCAAATCTCAGTGCAGCCTCCATTTAAAGAAGGAAGACTCAGAAAGAATCTCAGAAAAGCAACAATAAAAACATTTACCTGTAAACAGGCACAATCATTAGAAGGCTTTGCTCATTCAGTAATAATAATAAATACGAACAGACATATGAAGTACTGGAAGCGCACGCACACACACACACACACACACACACACACACACACACACACACACACAGTTACTATGGCCATATCCCCAACCCCCGCCCCCTTAAAAACATATTTTCATGGTGAAAAACACCCATGTCTTCACCAGATTATCATATCTACAGAGGTCATGACATATCTCTGTCATTACTGATGCTAAAGTCAGGGATGGAGAGATCGCAGAGGAGTGGGCAACTGTAGGAAATATGTCTGGTTTCATTTAATCTGGGGACTAGAACTGGAAGATGACTGTATTTCTCCCAGGGATGGTGTTTTTTATCCTACCTCCTACATGGGGGCTGGGCTGAGCCTACTTCTTGACAATGGCAGCAGGAAGAAGTCCCAGCTCTGCTTCCAGAGTGGGCAAACCAGGATGCAGGCAGAGCAAAGCCCTGCAGAGTGCCAGGCTGGCAGGTTCACCTTGTGCTTGTTAAAGGACGGATCAACCGGGCCAGGATAAACTCAGACTCGTCAGCTCACAGGCAGACACTACTTGACTTCTGTATTAGTCAGGGTTTTCTAAAGAGACAGAACTAAGGGAATATATATATATATATATATATATATATGGGGAGTTTATTCAGTATTAACTCAAACGATCACAAGGTCTGTATTAGGGTTCTCTAAAGAGACAGAACTAAGGGAAATATGTATATGTATGTACATGTATATATACACATATATACATATATACACATATATATTACCTTAGTTTTGTCTATATATATGTCTATATATATCTCTCTCTATATATATGTCTATATATATCTATATATGTCTATAAATACATGTCTCTCTCTACACATATATGTCTATATATATATACACATATATATATACACACACACACATATATATATATATACACACACACACACATATATATATATGGGGAGTTTATTAAGTATTAACTCACATGATCACAAGGTCCCACAACAGGACATCTGCAGGCAGAGGAGCAAGGAGAGCCAGTCCGAATTCCAAAACTGAAGAACTTGAAGTCTGATGTTTGAGGGCAGGAAGCATCCAGTACAGAGAAAGATGTAGGCTGGAGGCTAGGCCAGTCTGCCTGTTGACATTTTTCTGCCTGCTTATGTTCTAGCCACACTGGCAGCTGACTACATTGTGCCCACCTAGATTAAGGGTGGGTCTGCCTTTCCTAGCCCACTGACTTAAATGTTAATATACTTTGGCAACACTTTCACAGACACTCCCAGGACCAATATTTTGTATCCTTCAATGCGATGAAATTGACACTCAGTATTAACCATCACAATTTCCCACAAACACTGAGTTGTATCAATTCAGAAAGAATCAAAGAGTTGCCAAGTGAGAAGCTGCCAGTGGAGACAGGAATGATGTCTTCCCAAGGTCCAAGTTCACCTCCACCAAAACTGAGGGTACAGAAAAGTAGCCACAGACACCTTTGTTTAACTTGGGTCTGATAACCTACAGGTCACATTCGGCAGCTTCCAAATTAACCACCTAGGGAAGGTCTTATGATTCATAATGACATCCCGTTCCTAAGCCCAGAATCTTAAGTGAGTTTCTCAAACCTTATCCTGAGCTCCTCAAGCCGTTGATGTACTGATAAGTATGTAACCTACTGACATTGAAAAGGACCCTGATTTGTTTCTGAATCGTGAACTTTTGCCAATTGTCTTGCACATAGAACATTTTAGCCTGTATGTTGTTATCTGTAGCCAATGAGTGTAACCTCTGTATTGTACCCTTTAATGAAAACGACAACTGTGACATGAGAAGTCTCCCTCCCTCTTCCTAAACTTTCTCATAAAAGTCTCCAACTTGTAGCAAACTTTGGAATTCACCCGACTTTGTTGGTGTGTCTTCCTGAGTCAGTCCTCAAATTTGACTTCCAGTAAACTTATATCTAATTATTTCTGCCTCAACAGCCTTAATTTCGGTCAACAGGTCACACCCTCCTGGCTGGGAAGAGAAGTGACTAGATCAGCAGATCTCATAGCCCCAAGATCCCTGTAGGACAATTTCTGGTAAGGGCTAGAGTTCATACCTCACTGAGGCGGTGCTGCCTGTTTCAGATGTTATCTATTTATTTATTTTCATTGATATATAATAATTGTACATATTTATGGGATTGGTGGGATTTTTGATACATGCATAAAAAGTATAATGATCGAATCAGAGTAATTAGGATATCCATCACCTCAAATGTACTTTTTTTGTGTTGGGATGTTTCAGATGTTTAGAATGCTCAGCAGATTGTACCCTCTTCCTAAATCTATACTGATTTAAATCAACCAAGCTAACAATCAGACACTTGCTAGTTACCTTTTTTCCCCAAACCAATTACACGTGTTGATAAATTACCCCCTCCTGAAATTAGCTTATCTATGTGATATTCCATACTTCTCCATAGTTTAAAGTAGAGATTAGAAATAGTAATTTGCCAGCCCTTATGTTAAAGCAAATGACTTGGGCCTCAGTGTATTTTTGTCTTAAATTTTCAAGATGCCAAGATCTTTTCCGAGTAAGTAAATCAGGTAATTTGAAATCCCTTTATGCTTTGTGCAACACAAATATCACCTAAATCGGAGGGCTCAATATATTTGGAAAACAACATGTAGTCAGAGAAATCAGGAGTGATGACAGCATTGAGTGGATTCATTGTTTAATTCAATCAATACCATCTTCAATGGAAAAGAAAACAATCCATGTTTAAATTTAACTGATTTATGATGCTTCCCTGGCCCTAAAGAAAAAGAATGTGTGTCATTTATAGATGGTGACATCTACATCAGAGTAATTGATGTTTACAGTGTGGGGTAGCCAGGGAAGTCTGAAGACAGATTTCCCATGTATTTTCATGCAGGCTAGTATAGAAGTTGTATTAATTATGGACAAAAATGATTTTGGTAAACGCATTGCAGATCTACTAATTCATGGGTGATTACAAGGCCCAGATATTCACCCCTTTTTTTTGGACCCCAGAAGATACTGTCCTATTCCTTCTGTTGCAAAATAATATTGTCACTTATAACCTGGAAGCAAGACTGTAGCAGATGAGTGTGTAAAGGGGCTCAGTGTATGTAGTATTGTCTCCAATAGCCACTGAGACCTCTCTGATAGCCAATTATATTTTATTTCTAAACCTGTCACTTTCAGTAACAAAGAAGCCTAATGGGGTGGACCACTTAAGTGTTCACCATGTGTAGGGATTGCAGGCACCAGGTATTCATGCCTGCTCCTCCCCATGTTCACATCAGTGAATTCGGTTGAGTTTGCTGCCAGGTCCTGAGAGTGTGCTGGATCTGGGTCTACAATATATAAAGGGGGTTTCCGATTCCTCCCGTGGAGGTGCTGTTGCCTACTGGGCATCTGTGTAGGTTATTCCTACTGCAGACTTTTAGGTTACTCCCAAAGCCTCACTGGTGTTACATCCAGAAGAACATAAAACAGGGAATCATGGTCATTTTCCCATCTCACTTTTATGTGGTTAGAAAATTCCATCTAGAGGCCCGTTCCTCAGTTTCTCTTCACGACTCCAAGTTCTTCGTGTTCATGTTAATCTTTCCACTGACTGAAATTCACTGAAAAAGGGATTCCCATGGAAACACAGGGGGCCATGTCTCTACCACAGCAGAAACTGGGCTGGTGTAGAGAGGCTGAGACCCATGAAGCATCTTTGCAGGAGCTCATGAGGCCTGTGGAAGGAGGCTGCTTTGGAAGCTGGAAGGAGGCGGCCATGGTGCGAGCAAAGGGCATCTGTCAGCTATGGGCAGCTCGCGACTTGTAGCCCTGCTCAGAGCCTCCAGTGCTGAGAACCCTCCTCCTGCCATCTTTCCTTCCCTTTTATCCCCACCCCTCCATTAAAGACATCTTCAGGGCACCAACACTGAGCTGCTGAGGGCAAGCCCTGTGTTTTCAGCCCTGAATGTTTCACACCCAGCTCAGGTCACAACACAGATGAGGCTCTGGCAGTGTTTGGTGATCGAGTGAGGCACTTTCAGCCTGAAGGTGCCCTGAGGGGAGATGAACCAGGTGAAGAGAGAGAGAGGGAGGTGGGGAGAGATGAAGGGAGAGAGAGGAAGGCTGAGAGAAAGGGAGGAAGACTGAATGGGCACAAGAAGTTCTAAGATGGACACTGGCCTCCCCATGTGACACTAGGGATGGGAGGTGATCCTCAGCACCCGAGCGTGTCATGTGTCACCCGATCCTTCAATTTCCAGAACACTGAGATTCCATAGCGCATCTGAAGGCTGCTGGGAGGCTCTCCAAGAATTAAAGGCAAAGACCATAGCAGTTAGGGTCAAAAAATGCAGAAAGCTGGAGGAGGACAAACAGAAGTTTCAGCTGCCTAGTGCCCAGTGACAGCAAGGCCAGGCCACATGGCCTATGATGGAGGCAGGTGGAACTGGCAGTAGGGTGTTCTCTTCTCAGGTCAATAAAGCCCCAGCTGTTTTAATGAAAAACAAAGGAACTATTTTAGCCACTCTATTTATTTTAAAGGTTACATAAATTCCAAGGTGTTTATATAAACTGTATTACCCTAATACAATCCATATAATTTAACTGCAAAATCACTGGTTTGCGAATTTGGTGGCACACTCCAGAGCCTATGCCGTGCCTCTCACAGTATAACGTGCACACAAATGTGACCATGCAAACTCCGATTGGCCCATATCACCCCGACGACTCCTGAGATTCTGAATTTATGAGGCTCCCACAGATGCTCACTCTGACTAGCTTCTTGGCAGAGGGCTCTACAGGTTCCTAGGGTTCCCACCTGGGGTCTAATCCTGATTTCTCCACTTACCAGCTCGTGGTCTTGGACCAAGGTACTTAACTCCTCTGAGCGCAGGGTTCTCTCCTTTGTGTAAAGTGACTGATCCTGGAGGCTACATTCTGGAGTTTGTGTGAGGGATCCAGTGATTTGATACACACAAAATGTCTTGGACATTTCTTGGCCCGTGGAAGAGGTTCACAATGGTACCTGTTAGCCTTGTTCTCATTGGATGCTGTTGAAATGTATCCAGAACCATTAAGGGGGGACCTGGGGATTAGAAGGCATCAAGGCAGCCTCCCCGGCAAGCGCTCAGAGAGAGAGAGAGTCTGAAGACCACAAGCTCCCCAGTGCGGCTCAGCTCTCCTAGGCCCTGGGCATGGGTCTTCGAAACCCTGGGCTTTCTCCCAGTGCAGCGGCTAGCCACATGATTGCGTCCTCATTCATTGCTGTCCTGTGTCCAAGTTCCACATAAGCTATGGAATAAAATTACACTGAAGACTCAGACAAGTGACTCCTCAATGAGGACATTAAAGTTGCCTTCAAACTGCTGACCGCTCCTTTGGGTCTTCCTGAAGATACTTTCCAAACCGAAGACGACACCCAAACCTCTTTCATATAACTTTGAGAAGTGTACGGATCTCATCAGAAAGCCATTGATCAAACCTCCATATTCCAGACTAATTTCACAGGTGGCTAAGCTCATTATCTTATAATGATTTTTATTATAACTCTTGGAGAGTGATCTTTACCAATTTGTCTCTAAATTCTGGGAATATGTCTCTTTTTGAAGCGTATACACCAACTATCCCTGGATATGAGAAATGAAATTTTGAGTAGCTATTATGTTTCTATATATTAAAATTATATCTACAAAACTTTCTTGGAAACCTTAATAACAAGCAAAATCTATATGATGTAACCATTTCCATGTATTATTTTTACTCATGTTTCCAGGGCAGGAGCTTCACGGTATTAAAGATAGCTGTGTCCAGTGGTGGAAAAGAGGGAAGAAAGCCTTAAAGATTATCTAATTCACCTTCCCTCTTTCTACCACGGTTGAAAAATGGGAGCCCAGGTAACATAAATGACTTGTCCAAGGTTACTGGATTTAGGTCTCATTTTAATATATTTTTAAATATGTATGAAAATAATTACCTGAATCGAAATGTGGGAACGAATGGGTCTAGATGAGATTAACTTTCAAGAAATAATCTCAATAAGACATTTAATTGTATGAATTAATAATTCTAACCAGGGTAAAAAGAAGCCTGTTCTTTGTATCCAGATAATATGCAACAGAGTTGGACCATGCCACTGCCCCTTATGGTGTGGTTCAAGAACACGTGCTCTACACCCGATAGGAGTTTGGTGGGAAATGAGTACAGGAAGTGAAAGAAAGAGTTGCTGGCGATCAACAAGGCCCTCAAGGAGCCAGGGGGACATCAGGACAGCTTCCACCTCTTCCTTCTCAGCAGGACCCTCATTGTTTCATCAGGGTGGTTTCTGACCATCCCAGGAAAAAAAAAATGTCTGCAATGAAAAATGCATGTGCTACCTATCAACACAGGGCCACTGGGTTTTGGTCTTGAGTTCTAGGCACAGAGATTAAATCATCTAATAACAGTGGAGTCACTTCACAGCATCTACTTTTTTTGAGAAAGATTAACAACTGTCTTTTTTTTTTTTTTAATGGAGTCTTGCTCTGTCACCCAGGCTGGAGTGCAGTGGCATGATTGTGGCTCACTGCAACCTCTGCATTCCCAGTTCAAGCAACTCTCTCTGCCTCACCCTCCCATGTAGCTGGGATTACAGGCACCTGCCACCACGCCTGGCTAATTTTTGTATGTTTTGGTAGAGACGGGGTTTCACCATGTTGGCCAGGCTGGTCTTGAAATCCTGACCTCAGGTGATCCACCCGCCTTGGCTCCCCCAAGTGCTGTGACTACAGGTGTGAGCCACCGTGCCCAGCTGCCTGCTGTAATTTTAAAAGAAAAAGTGAGTTGGCAGAGAGTGCCCCAGTCATCTACAAAAGAGACACTCGCTACCCCGATCAACCTTCCTGTTCATCCAGGATTAAATAAGCAACAAAGTAACTTTGTCCCACTCAACAAAAAGAATGTCTTTTCCGATAGAATAAAAATCCGGTAGGAGACTTTGACCCATTTTTTATTAGAAACCAGGGAGCAATGGTGTACAGAGAGGGAATGGCTTTATTGCTGCCCAAACAAGAACACTCCCCAGAATCTTTCCTCACACCATTAGTCTAAATATTTAATATACTATGGGATTAGCTGAGAGGAATCAGAAGTTTTACTAATGTCTGGGGATGTTTTATAGTCTGCCGCAAATGAGTTCTAGAAGGTTTAATGTATGGATCTGGATAATGAAAAACAATTATAAAGAAATAGCCAAGCTGAATGTAGGCAACACGAGTAATATACAGTAATAAAATGGAAACAAGCTTGGGGTGATAAGAAACTCAAATAAGTGTCTTAGGAGAAGTCAATATAATTATAAGTTGGAGGACTCAAGATGAGTGCTTTTTGAACATTTGAAATCAGTTCAAGAAAAGGGGCATGATGGTATTTTAAGTTTTCAGAGAGCTAATTGTCATTGTTTCCGATGAAGATGAAATTTCACTAAAGTCCCTCCTTGCCCACCAAGAGGGAAAGGCCCCGTTCTGACCCCAAATGTATTAATGTCCTATTCTTGGCGTAGGCACGTTTTCTTTTAAAATTACAGAGGGCGGCCGGGCACGGTGGCTCATGCCTGCAGTCACAGCACTCGGGGGAGCCAAGGCGGGTGGATCACATGAGGTCAGGAGTTCAAGACCAGCCTGGCCAACATGGTGAAACCCCATCTCTACCAAAACATACAAAAATTAGCCAGGCAAGGTGGCAGGTGCCTGTAATCCCAGCTACACGGGAGGGTGAGGCAGAGAGAGTTTAAACCACAAATTGTGTGGTTTAAAAAGGCAGAAATGTATTATCTCCCTGGTCTGGAGCCTGAAGTCCAATCAAGGCATCAGAGGGCCTTGTTCCCCCTGAAGGATGGAGGGGAGGGTCCTTCCTTGCCTCTTCTTCATTTCCGGCCATGGCCATTGCTCTCCGGGGTTTCCTGGCTTGCAGCTGAGTCACTCCACTGTCTGACTTTATCTTCACGTTGCCATCTTACCTCTTTTCTTCTTGTCTTCTTTGTATAAGGGCAACAGTCACATTGGATTAAGGGCTCCCCTTCCTCCAGTATGACCTCATACTAACTAGTGAAAAATGCACTGACATTATTTCCAAGCAAGGCCACATTATCAGGTGCTGGGGCTTGGAGCTTCAACGTATCTTTTGGGGGGACACAACTCAACCCATAGCACCAAGGAAGAACAGTACCTCCTCTGTAATTTGAACACATGCCTTCCTTTGGGCGTAACTGCTGTTAGCTTCATGTTTTATGTTCTTTCCTGGTAACTACTGAGTATCTCTGCTTAAGGGAGGCCTATTCAAGAACTTTTTCAAGTATACACATGGCAGCAGACTGGCCACATTTGTAAGAATTTCACCGTCCCAGCAGTTCTCAGGGTCCAGGAAGCTCTCTTTGTTAGTGCATAACTGGGTCACAACCAGGAACTTAGAAATGAGAAGGCTGGGACTGGAGAACCGCACCAGGCTCCTGGTTCCTAGGAGTGACGACTTCTATTACTAGATTCCCTATGGGGTGTCTGTGTGTGCATGGACGCACGCTGGAGAGAGACAAGCAGATGTATTTAAATAAGTGACTTAAAATCTACCAGCATAGCTGAGCACACAGGGAAATCTGATTTACTGCAGGCTTACTCTTTGAAAATCAGTGATCCAGGGCATAAGTAGTATGCAAACATTTTTTATTTATCATTTTTCTCTTTTATCTCTCCAAATATTTCCACCCATCTTAACACAAGGTTTTACTAAGTCCCAGTATAGGAAATCTATGAAAAAAAAGAAACAAGAGCACTGGCTGAAGTGGATGGGGTGGCTTCCATTGCACCTCTTTTTTTCATGGATTCTCACCCAGCACAACTCGCATTGCAGCTGCAGCTGTGTGCACAGTTTGGTGCAAACTCAGACTCATCCGAAGTTAGTGGAGTGTGATGGGATGCTCAGTTTTATGTTCAGTTTTATGTGTCAGCTTGGTTAGGCTGCAATGCCCAGTGTTACGGTCAAACACTTGTCTAGATGTTGATGTAAAGGTATATTTTAGCTGTGACCAAAGGGCAGAGCTAAGAGCCTAGGTGGCAAAGTTAAGCCAAAAGCCTTAGGAGACGTGAATGAGTGAAACATGTCTAAGGACCAGGAAGGATCCTAAGCAAGGAGCATGCCCTTTTTCCAGTCTGGATTATCCTAGTGGGCCATAAATGTAATCACAAGTATCCCCATATGAGAGAGATCCAGGAAGTTTCAGCACAGAGGGAGGAAGAGGCACCGTGACCACAGAGGCGGCGGAGACGGGAATGATGTGGCCATAAGCCAAGGGTTGCCAGCAGCCACCCCAAACTGAAAAAGGCAAGGGACAGATTCTCCTCTTGAGCTTATGGAAGGGGAACAGCCCTGCTGACACCTTGATTTTGGAATACTGGCCTCCAGATATGTGTGAGAATAAATCTCTGTCATTTTAGACCATGTAATCTCTGGTGATTTGTTCTAGAAGACACACAAAACTCACAAAGAGAATGAGAATGACATGACAGGGCCCACAGAGAGATGGGCAGGCACATAGGTCTCCTCCAAGGTGCCCTGCCATGGTTAGAGCCACCCTCAGTGGGCAGCCACTCCCCTCACCACTGCACTCTCCTTGGTGCGTGGCTGCCACTTAGATGTAGGGTCTAGACCTGGGCGTTGTGCGAGTAGCTGCAGGCCTGGGGTGGACACAGCTCCCAGCCAGCCTCCATCCCACTGCACAGACAATGCAGACATCTGTCCGGGTCCCTCTGCCAGCTGAGAAAACACATGATAAGGGAAGCATTTCCTTATTTGTCAACAGGGCAGTGGCGGGTTTGACACGGCTGCCAGCTCTGCCAACTCCCACAGTGCTCCTGTTCTCCTTAGATGTGAGGCCCAGAGCAGTCTGACTGGCATGACCCTGGTGTCCCACAGCCAAGTGCCAGTGCTTAGAGCTGCGTTTTCACAAAAGCTCACAACAGTCCTAAAAGAAGAGCTTGGGGAAAGAAAACCTGACCAAGGCAAAGCCAGGAAGAGCCATTCAAGGCCCCGTCTTTCCATGATTTATGAACACAGCAAACCAGAAAAACTGGGGTATTTCCTGGGGGTTGAAAGATACTATACCCAGCCTAGAATCTGTCCCTAGACTGGGCTCAGAGACTGCAGCATCCCCTCTTCCCTGTGACCGTGGCTGACAGGGCCAGGACATGGGAGGACGCCAGCAATGGTACCGACTGCTCAAGGGTGAGGATGACAGGGTGAAGGACAAGGTGCCAGGCAGCACAGAGCAGGGAGTGCCCCCGGGCCAGGACTGTTGGAGTCTCACTGGGCTGAGAACTCCCAAATATTCTATGATTATTAGGAAATGGGAAAGAGATACACTGAATTAAGAGAACGCACAACAGAGAGGCAAATACAATAGCCGCTCATGCCACTTACCTGGATTCCAGTTCCCTCCTTCTGTGGTCTGGTGGGTGGGTGGGGTTCTGTGCTGACGGCCAACAGCAGGTGGCATTTCTGCATCCCAAGTGTATCACCTGCTCAGAGCTGGCAGAAGGTCCAGTTCTACCTGCAGCCCTCTGAAGCTCTACCCTCCCCGTTCCTGACATCCTGGAAGACCCCTGGGAGGACTGGTCTGGTCTTCCTGGCCTTCAGGCCTTTGAGAGTGGTACAGGAGACCCGAAGCGTCTCTCCATTCAGAAATGAATCTTTCAGAGTGCAGCAGCAGAGCCCCAGTGTGGAAAATGATGTCATCCGCCACCCATGTATGCCTCGCGCACCTCACTCTTCACGCATTCAGAGCTTGGGAAGTACGTGATGATCTTTCACAGTGGGGAAACCTCCTATCTCGCAACCACTCCTTGTCTTTCTATTTATTTTTAAAATTAATCTCTTGATTCACTTTATGTTTGTTTTGTCTTTATGTTCTTTTGTATTCCCATCTGTTGAATTGTCTTATCCTTAATGCCTGTGAATACCTCAGGATGCTTATTTGTGAAGGCTGCTGCTCTACCCATGAGGGTGCCTGACTCAAAATAAAAGCCACACCAGGTGGCCAAGAACAGTCATACTTTTCCAGGAAGGGGCACTACACCCCACTTGGAAATCTAGGCTTTTGCTCTCCTCATGGAGCAGGTATAGTGAATTTCACTGACATACAAAATTATCTTTTTGTTTCAGAATGAGACTCCCAGACAATATCCCCTAGAGGGTTATAGAACCGCAGCCTGAAGTAACATAGGGGATATCGGACTCATTACATTAACTGTGTTTATCCAAAATTTACATAATCATTTAGGAGCCTTGAAAACCCATTCAGGGTCGACTGACTTTGAAATATATTTCCATATTAGCAAGGTACCTAAAGAAAACCACCTCCACAGTGAAAGGTATTTGTAGGACCTAGGGCTTGAGGCAACTTTTCTAGTTTCTGTTTGGCCTGGACTTGGATTGTCCATTTTGCTTGATCTGAAAGAAAGCTGACAGTAATGGTTCCCAGTGACCTCCCAAGTACAAGACACCAACAGACTTCATTTTCCTGGGGCTTATGGTGAAGCCAGCTGTGCTGGGAGGCTTCCAAGGCCAGGTCAGGTTTGGGGGAGGCTTTCAGGTTGATGGCACCCCTGGGTGGGTTAGGGGGTTAGTGGGTGGTATTTGGGTTCCACATCTGCCGTGCCCTACGGATCCCCTCTTTCCCACCTATTTTTAGATTTGAACCTGTATCTGCTTAGTGGCAGATGTCCCAAAAACCTTTCACAATTACCTAAATAAGTATGGAACGAAGGTCTCATTTCTAACCAGTGTCAGAGGTAACTCATCTCACAAGCTCATTCTTTTCCAGTTGACTCACAAACTAAAGGCTCAAAGGTACAAGTAATGCATTTTTTTAGCTCCATCAGTGCTGTACATTGCTGTTTTATCATTCTCTAAATTCTAGTTTCCTTTTTTTTTTTGATCAGGGTGAAAGTTTATTAAAAAGCTTTAGAGCAGTAATGAAAGGAAGGAAAGTACACTTGGAAGAGGGCCGAGTGGGTGCCACGAGAGACCAAGTGCACCTCTAATTTACTTTTAAAGCAAATGAAAAACAATCTAAAGAGGAAAAAATGCTGGATTTGGTTTTGGAAAGTAACTGCAGTCTGCCATGGTCTGAGCATCTCAATGGTCAATAAAAACAAACAGAAAACCACTTAGAACAGCTGTCTTCGGCCTCCGTGGCCACTGGTAGGCAAAGCAAATTAAGCTTCACGTTCATTATAAAGCCAAAGGCTGTTTAAAGTCCCACAGGATCTTCTTGTGTTCCTGGAATGTTTGCTCCTCAGTGCCTTTGCTCACACTGGCCTGGCTGTCTGGAATCCCATTTTCTCTTCTGTTTAAGCCACACACATCACTCAAGACCCATTTCAAAAGATGTCTTCTCGAGGAAACCATCTCCAGCATGAGCTCTTCTCTGCTCTGTGCCCAGACACCTCTGCTTGGAGCATCACAGAGCTCCAGATAGCTTGATTCATTGCTGGGATCCTGTCTCATGGGCTTCCATAAAGGAGCTATGAGATGTTTCAGAGCTTCCCCTGTGCTTTTTTTTTTTTTTTTAGTTCAGTAATACATGACATCATTACTATTATAAGATTCACTTATCATATCTATTTCCTGCATTGGAATACGACTTGTTAAAGGTGGAGAATTGCCTTATTCAACTTTTTACTTTTTATTGTTCTCCTCCCACCGAATACTCATCCTTAGATAAAATAGGTAGTCAATTGTTTACTGGTTTTAGCCTTTCTTAAATCATATTATTCACTGTTTTGACTTTAATACAGTATATTATGTCCTGCCATCTGTGGTAGACAGAATAATCCCCTCCACCCCCGTGAAGGTGTCCATGATCTAATCCCTGGCAGCTGTAAGCATGTCACCTTGTGTGCAAAAGGGATTTTGTAGGTTAGATTAAGGTTACAGCCTTGAGATGGGGAGATTATCCTGAATTAGTCAGGTGGGCTCAATCTAGTTACATGAGTCCAACTTTTCCTGGTTCTGGTCAGAGGTAGATATGATGACAGACGCAGGTCAGAGACATGTGCTGTGAGAAGGACTCAGCCATCACCACTGATTGTGAAGGTGGCAGAGGCGACCGGGAACCATGGAAGGCAGAAGCCTCTAGGAGCTAGAAATGGCAAGGACTACATTCTCCCTGTGTTCCTTTCCTAGGGACCGTCACAGCCACTTACCACAAACATGGCAGCTTAAAGCAACAGAAATTAATCTTCTTATAGTTCTGGAGGCCAGAAGACCACAGTCAAGGTGACAGCAGGGCCCTCCTATCTTGACAGACTCTAGGGGATGGTCCTTTCTTGCCTCTTCTGGCATTTGGTGGTTGCTGGTGATTCTTGATGCTCCTAGACTTGTAGACACATCTCTCTAACCTCTGGCTTCCTTGTCCCGTGACCTCCTCCCTGAGTCTATCTGCATCTCTGTTTCTCTGTTTTATCTTCTTATAAAGGCATCAGTCATTGAATTATGGCTCACTCTAATCCACTGTGGTTGCATCTTAACTTCCCTAATTACATCTGAGATTCCAGGTTGACATAAATTTGGAAGAGGCATGATTCAATCTAGTGCACTCCCTAAGAGCCTCTAGAAGAAACATAGCACCGCCAGAGCCTTCACTTCATCCCAATAAGACCCAATTCCTACTTCTTTTCTCTAGAACTGTAAAATAGTGAATTTGCATTGTTTAAGCCACCCAGCTTGTGATAACTTGTCACAGCAACCATAGGAAACTGTCTGCCACTGAGACTGGGGTCACCAATTTTGTCTTATTATGAACCACAAACTTTACGGGTATCTGGTGCTATGTTCATTCCTGAGGACGACATATTCATAAATATGTCAGGGAAACAATTCACTGCCAGTGATCTCCTTAATACATTCCAACAAAGGTCACTGAGAGGTTTTGTAAAGTTTCTACTGGTGTTAAAATAGAAAGGACTGTATTATTATCATAAGATGCATTGCTTTGAGGCCTGGCTATACCTTCACCATCCTTGGAACTTCTTGCATTTGATACCTTGAGTTGCTTAACTCCAGTTTCCACATATGTGCTTTCTTGCAGTTTTTCATTAAAACTCACCAAGTGATGGTAAACAGAATAGCAGAAAATAGAGGGTTTTTTTCTATTTTTATAGCCAAATCTGAGAAATGCCGACAACAGCAAAAGCATCTTTCTGATTTCACAGTCAAACCATTATAAATAACAGACTGGGGTAGCAGAGTGGCTTACCTGCTCCTAAACCACCACTTTCCAGGAACAGACATGCATTAGACACAGGTTTCAAAGCAAGGCTCACTCACTGATGGGCACTGCTGTGAAGAGGACACGCTCCTGCCCCCTCTTCCCCATGAAGGCCGTCCCTGTGTCTCAGTTCAAGCTGGGGCTGGAAGATCCAGCAAACAAGGCACAGCTGCAGGATGAGAGTGCAGGGGCCCCAGAATCTGGTGAAATTCTTAATTAAGGGACGCAATTCTGCAGTAATAGTTGTGCTATTCTTATGGCCCCTGTCCCAGTCATTGCCTGAGAACCCACAGAACTGGGTTCCTTAGAATATGGCCAAGCACTATAAATCAGCCTGTTTGTCTAACCACGTGTCAAAACAATTGATGAGTCTTTTTTTTTTTTTTTTTTTGAGACGGCTAGGCTGGAGTGCAATGGGGTGATCTCAGCTCACTGGAACCTTTGCCTCCCAGGTTCAAGCAATTCTCCTGCCTCAGCCTTCAGAGTAGCTGGGATTACAGGCATGTGCCACCATGCCCAGCTAGTTTTTGTATTTTTTTGGTAGAGACGGGGTTTCACCAGGTTGGCCAGGCTGACCTCAGGTGATCCGCCTGCCTCGGTCTCCCAAAGTACTGAGATTACAGGCGTGAGCCACTGCTCCCAGCCCAATTGATGAGTCTTCATTATTCATTCCTCAATTTAGAATGTTTATTTCAGATTATTTTCCTGAACTTTGAGAATTATCATATAGAATTGTAATACATTTTTTCTGTAAAAATGGTTTACACTTTAAACACAGTAGCTCTCTCTAAAGGATCAGGGAAACAAACTGTGAAGAATATGGAAAGCATTATGCTGTAAGGGCTAAGTGCAATGTGGTTTCAGAATTTCTGACTTGACTCTATATATTTATATATATTGATGTCTATATATAAAAAGATGACAGCATAGCCATATATATTTCCTGACATAAATCAAGAAAATGGCATTGAATAAATTCCACATTTCTGTGTATCTGTTCAGGTTAAAAGAATTTCTATATTAAGCCCTGCTGATGAAATCAGAACTCTTTCAAATTAGCAAATGCAGGCAGTGGATAAATTTCATCCTTGACATGGTCTCTTGAGGGGCGTCTAGGCGTTTTAATACAAAATAAGGAGCAAGATATTCTCTGCAGTGAGCCCAATTTGCCTTTGCGTTCCTACCAAAGCATGTAATAATATTCATTCATTAGCGGTTTGGTTGGTGTTATCGTGCAGAAAAGAAATGAGATAAATAATAAGCACTCTCTAGGCCACTGGAGCACAATTCGGTCAGTGTCACCATGGATGTCACTGTCTGTTTCAGGGAGCTTATTCCATAAGCCCACAGGATTCCTAACCACTAAGAGAACGAGATGATCATTGTCCTAACTGCAGCATCCAGACCATCCCTGTCCTGGAAGTCGTACTGGGATGGAGCTTTTTCTGAGGCAAGAGCAGTTATAAAAATAAACTCCAGTGTCAGCTGCAATGTACATTAGCACCAGCATCTTGAGACTGTGAGTTGAGAATCAAGTGACAAAAGTCAGTGCCCCAATCTGGTGAGCATGCTGGAAGATTGTCAGGTTTCCCTCTGGGTAAGACTCACATGGAGCCAGCTGGCCTCTCTGACAAGAGCTCTCCGAACTTCCGCTATCAGTGAGGCCGCATTACTGGAAATGACACGGTGGGGAGGTCAGCCATGCCCTGTGTTGAAACTCTCAGGGATCTCAAATAGAGGGTCTAGGCAGTTGGCTCAGAGCCTTGAGAGCTGATCGGGGCAGGGGTTTAGCCATACGTTACAGTGGCCACGGCTGGGCCAGCGGGCTGAAGACTGGCTTCTGGTGTCTTCTGTCTTTTATGTGTGCCATTGACAAGTCCTGGGGGTCTTGTTTCTCCTCCCTAAAATAGAGATGACATTACTGCTGTAACTATTTGATAAGGTTTGAGGAACAATCACAGGAAAATATATTGACAACTGTATATTTCTCTGTCAATGTGAAATAAAGTATTCCTATCATAACATTGTATTTCAAAAACTATTATTTTTTCCTCCTCTAAGTCAGAATCTACAATCCCCACTCCTCAGGTGGGAGACTCGGGCCACAGAGAAACTGATCACCTGGCCCCAGATCCCAGAACAAGGTGCTGTGAAAGGAAGCACCATCACCCCTCTTTCCTCATTTCCAACGGTGCAGGGGGCATGGGTGAGAGGTGGCTGCTGTCAGAGTTTCAATCCGGGACAGGCCAACTTCACGTCTACTTTCTTTTGACTCCCCAGGATATCTCTAATTATTTTAAAAGATACACTAAATTATCAAATGTATGTTTAGCCAAAAATCGATTTCGATTTGCTTTTGAGGAAGGTTGGCAGGTTATGCTAAAAGTGTATCCATTAGGCCAGCTCCTCAAAGAAAAAAAAAGACAGGTCTTTAAAATAACAGTCGCTAATATTAATCGCAGGTCTTGTCTCAAGAGACTCACAGCAAGATCCAGGAATTGATCTTATCGATCTGCATAAAAACCCCAGGGAAGGAGGGAGGAAAACAGGTGCAGCTTTTATTTTCTCACTGAAAGACAAGACAATTAAGGCTGGGAACCAGCGTCGGGGAGCTGCCAGGATAGGGGCCTGGGGGTCTGACTCTGGGGGTTCATCCATGAAGGTCCCCTCTGTGGTGTGAGTGTTCTCATAACAGTGTTGCATGAATATTCATGGATGCAGCCACTTAACATGGGAGCCAGCTTTATCCCATTTGGGCCATCACCATCAACAGCAACCAGGCTTTTAAATTCACCTTTAACATGTTCAGCCCTTTGATTCCTTTCCTTTTAAGATAACACTCTTTATAAAAGAGCCGTCATGTTTAAATAATTTGTCGATGAGAATGTGAAGTTGGAAGGCTCTGAATTTACACTCACACAGTGGAAGGCATCTGTTCTCTGGAAAACAAAGGGTCATAAATATCAATATTAGACAAGAATTCCAGGCACCCTTCCCCCACAGGCATATTTCAGACTTAATCATTAGCAAGAACGAGCTCTGCTCATTAGTTCTACCCATGGGATAAGGCTGCTTTATTATTGTCAAGACTTAGGTCTCTAATTATTTACAGAACATTTAGTTGAGGGCAGAGAGACCACGAAAGAGACTCCTGACCTTCAGGACCTCGGTGAAGGCAACCTCCAGGCTAGCAGGGGGAACCCGGGACAGAGTTGCACACAGGAAATCGTGGTGGTTTTTCTCTGAAACCACAGCACAGCATCAGATGGAAAGATTCCCCAAACCTGTCAAAGGGGAGATGCTGGGATATGAATCCCATTATTTTAGTGCTCTACTCTAATTTTTCATAATGACTGTTTCTCAATGTTACCTATATTGTTTTGACAAGTACCTATTTAAGGACACAAAGAAGACGGATATTTTAAGGTGTGGGAGCTAATGTGTGTCAGACTCCATTATTTTCAGTGAAATAGATAGATTCTCTCTGTGTGGGAGGAAATGGGGCACAAGAGACAGAGAGACAGTTTCTCGGCATCCCCAAAGGTATTTCCAAGTTAAAACCTAGACGCCTGTGAGAAGATAGAGCAAGAAACATCGTATTGGATGTTCGAGCCAGAGGAATGACTGACTGTATGTGAAGGGGAGGGACCATCAGTGTGTCCTCATGAGCCAGGATGGAGGCAGGCTCTCTGTGAAAGACTAACTCACAGCAGATGAGGACTCAGAAGGACAGGGCTCTTTAGAGATGCCTAGACTCCACAATCCTTGCTGTGGAACATCTGGGGCTGGCTTGTCACTCAACTGTGATTACATGTTCCTTGTGGCACATCCAGGTCAAGATGTCAAGATTCTTGCAAGTTGAGTGGCTTTTGGGGGGTCTGGTTGTAGATTTGAGCTTGACAATGTGATACTCATGCTCTTTGCATCTTAATTCAACAAATATTTATTGGATAACTCCCACTGCTGGACAGTGCTCTATGTGTTAGAACTTCTGACATAATATTGCACATATGACAAGATGGTCATAGATACAAATTGCAACAAGATCCCACCAGATAGACCCATCTGGGTAATTTGTACCCCATATACAAATTCATCTGGGTAATTCAAAATCTCGTATGTATAAGGAACCTTCCAAATAAAGTTCGAACTCTAGAATTGCCTCCAAAAGGACTCTTTAGATAAAGGCAATAAAAAAGTATGAAACTTACAACTGCCTCACCCTCCTGTTTGTGCACTCACTTTCCTTCCCCAGCCCCACCTTCTCCTGACCATCCATACCACCCCAATATCCTTAAAATTACAAACTTCATGTGAAACATCCCAGTACTTCCTAGTCCATAGACTATGCACCTTTTCCTTTTCCATCTCTGAGCCATTGCTAAGGACTTCCGAATCCAAGGATCCCATGGAGTGAGAAACTGAAGAATTGAGACTTGTTTTAGATACAGAGCTTTCCCTGACTTCTTGCTCACGTGATCTTTGAGTGAGATCAGAAAATGCAAACACTTGGCTTGAAATGGCTAGCCGGCATGACCCTGAAAGGAATTTAAAGCAAATAAAGAAGAGAGCCCTCCTACTGGCAAATGATGGCAAAAGGCTGCGATGATGATGATAGCTTGGTCTAGAATTTCTGCTTAAAAGCACAGCAGGGAGGAGAAGAATATCTGAGGTCAGGCAGGGAGTCCTGAGGTACCTCTTGGTGCCTCTCTGCCCTGTGGCCACAGGGGAGAGGCAATTACAGTAACCACAGCCTACAAAGAGAAATGGAATCAAAGACCAGACTCAGACAGAAGAGATGAGGCTAATGCAAGCAGCAAATGTGGAAAAGGGAGAGACAAATGTCAGTTACAACCTGAGACAACCCCAGCAATGGAGACTTAGCTTATTCTAGAAATTCCCTTCTTTGATGTCTTCTAAATTGTGGCAACATATGCATAACACGAAATTTACCATTGCAACCATTTTTTAAATGCACTGTTCAGTGACATTAAGTACATTCACATTGTTGTGCAACCATCACCACCACCAGAACTTTTTCATCTTTCCCAACAGAAACTCTGCACCCATTAAACACTAATCCCCTATATTCCTTCCCCCAGCCCCTGGCAACCACGATACTACATTCTGTCTCTATGAACTTGACTATTCTAGGTGCCTTATGTAAGTGGAATCATAGGGTATTTGTCTTTTGGTTACTGGCTTAGTTCCTTAGTTCACTTAGCATAATATCCTCAGAGTTCATTCAGGGTGTAGCGCATGTCAGAATTTCTTTTCTCTTCAATGCTGAAAATATTCCATTGTATGGAATAGTTTTGTCCATTCATCCATTGATGGACCCTTGAGTTGCTCCACCTCTTGGCTGTTGAACAATGCTACTATGAATATGAATGCATAAATATCTGTTTGAGTCCCTGCTTTTAAGTTTTGGGGTATATAATCAGAAGTAAAACTGCTCGATCATTTTATGTCTTTTTAATAGTCTGTGGCCAGCCACCACCTTGACGATTAAGATAGAGTGAGTTCAGTGTGATCACGCATAGATCCAAGTGGTGCTGGGGCACGGGGAACTGCAGCTTTGGGTACCCCATGTCCTGTGGTCATGTCCCCGCACAGACTTTATGTAGAGCAGGTAGGCCATTCCTACATGGGCTGACAGCATCCCACCCCAAGAGTTTGCCTCACCTCTGCCTCAGTTTTGTGTGTGTGTACATGAGTGTGTGTGTGTGTGTGTGTGTATGTTTCATTCCCCCCCCTTTTTTTTTTGAGACAGGGTATCACTTTGTCACGCAGGCTGGAGTGCAGTGGTGTGATCTCAGCTCACTGCAACCTCTACCTCCTGGGCTCCAGCAATCCTTCCACCTCAGCCTCCTCAGTAGCTGGGACCACCGGTATGCACCACCGTGCCCAGCTAATTTTTTGTATTTTTGGTGGAGATAGGGTTTTGCTATGTTTCCCAGTCTGTCATTTTATTTCATTGTTGTTTGCTTGCTTGTTTGCTAGTTTTCTGGAAAGTCAATGTAGCATTTTCAGCTTGAGGACAGGGCAGCCTGGAAATGTTTGGGAGAAACTTCCTCTGGGACACACCTTCAACCAATGGAGAATAAAATTAGTGACTAAAACCTGCAGCGTGTCATTCTCTAGATGGGCAGTTCTGAGGCATGTCCCTGTGATGCTTAAGTGTCCCTGGCAGGATCAAGCTCCAATTCCCTCAGTGGCAAAAGCTCAATAATTCACGAATCATCACTCCTATTTCCTCCCTGTCTTACTGTCTGCACTCTCAAATAAACCACCTGTGCCCAAGCCCAAACCTCAGGTTCTCTGTTAGGATGATCCCAGAAGAAGAAGATAATAAAAGTCCTCAGTTGGCCACATGGATGGGCAATAATTGCCAAAAATTATACATACATAAAGCAAAACAGCCCCCTCTGCTCACAGATTTCCTAACCTTCCAGAGTTGAGATCTTCTGTTTTGGAATAGGAGTCTGTCCGATCATTAGAGAAGAGAGAGCATGTTTTTCTTATCTGAAAAGAAGGAGGAGAGATTAAAAAAATTAGACAGAAATATGCCAAGAAACCTAACAAATCAGAAATATTCATTTGTACGTATTACCAGCCAAATAAAAGCAGAAGTTTATGATAGTGGTGTGTGTATAGTGGTGTGTGTGTGTGTGTGTGTGTGTGTATGAGGTGTGTGTGTATGAGGTATGTGTATGTATCATGTGTGTATGTGTATACATGTGTGTGTATATATACACATACTGTTTGTTATGACCATATTTTACCACTGTTTCTGAATTCATGGTATAGATATAACATTTTTTGCCCAACTCATAAATTTATAAAATATACAAAATCACGAGGGTATTTTTCAGGTTATAATTGCTCACCAGTTGATATTTCATGTCTAATTAGCTTGGTTTCTTTCTGAGAGTGTAGAAACCTCTGAGCAGGTACACACTGGAAAACTTATTTATTATGTGCATCTACATTTTGAAATGAATAGGTCATATAATAAAAAATGGTTGATCTTAATAGGCTCTGCTTAATTTCATACTTTATCATCTTTTGAAATATCCCAAGAGTGAACACCAAGGAAACTCTTAATGTTTATGATTGAGATGATTTATGTTTTAAATTACAATGATTTCTTCAGTTTTAGAAACGAAGAAGTTCAGTTCATAGTACGAGAATTTTTGAGAATTCTTGGAATTTTAAGTGAGCATGTTACATTAGTGTCTATTTGTTTTATGCTAAATCACTGTAACAAAACAAAAAGTTGATACTGAAAAAAAAGTTGAAACAGAAAAAAAAAGATGGTTCCCATCTGTTGTGGACTGAACTGTGCCCCCCCAACCAAATTCACGTGTTGAAGCCCTAACCCTCCAGTGTGACTATATTAGAGATGGGGCCTTCAGGAAGGTAATTAAGGTCTAGTCAGGTCATAAGGGTGGGGCCCTAATCCAATAGGACTGGTGTGTTAGTCTATTTCCACACTGCTGATAAAGACATACCGAAGACTGGGTAATTTATAAAGAAAAAGAAGTTTAATGGACTCACAGTTCCACATGGCTGGAGAGGCCTCACAATCATGATGGAAGGCAAAAGACACATCTTACATGGCAGCAGGCAAGAGAGAATGAAAACCAAGCCAAGGGGAAACCCTTTATAAAATCATCAGATCTCATGAGACTTATTCACTACCATGAGAATAGTATGGGGAGAAACTACCCCCACGATTCAATTATCTCCCACCAGGTCCTCCCACAACAAGTAGGAATTATGGGAGCTACAATTCAAGATGAGATTTGGGTGGGGACACAGAGCCGAACCTTATTAACTAGTGTCATGAGAACAGGAAGAGGTGCCAGAGGCTGCCTGTTCTCCCTTTCTCTCTCTCTGTGCATGCACAGAGAAGAGGCCAAGCAAGCTCAAAGTGAAAAGGCACTGTCTATAAGCAGGAAGAGAGGCCTCAGCAGAAACGGTTGTGTAAGCACGCAGCCTGTGATGTTCTGTGTGACAGCCCTTGCTGATGAATATGCCAGCACTCCTGCATTGGATGATCCCTAAGAATGGGTGGTTTCACTTAACTCTGTGCACCCCAAACCACTAGGGCAATATTTTAAATTTGGCAGATTATCCGTGAATTCATATTTATTGAATTCGGATCAATTCAGTAAGTGTTGATGGTGATTACACTGAAATGTGAGGTCTCTATCTTGAAGATGAACAAGTTACAGGCCTCACTTTTAGAGGTCTTGCACCCTCATGACTGGTGAGTGGGTAACTGAGCTGTTCCTGTGCATACATCCTATAATGCACACATCAGACAAGCCAGGGCAGCATGCCCATGCAAAGACAAGACGATCTACTTATCTGTGGTGGGATTACTCCTTGCAGTCCAAATGTCTAAACAGTAATGTCATCATCAGTCAAACTACTACGAGCAAACATCAAGCAGATCCAGTGAGTCCTAGAGACGGGGTCAGAGGTTGCCCCCAATCTCGCTGCATCCCCCAACAAGATATCAGCCTAAGGCCCACTTCTTTCCATGGACAACCCCTTTGGTATTTGTACTCAAATCCCATAAAAAAGTTTTGGCAAAACACTTTAAATGTACTGCACTCTCTCTTTGCACCTCACTCCCATGGAAGTGCCAGAAGCTGGGCTGGGCCACTGACTTCTGCCCCTGCCAGGACTCCTTCCCAAAGAAGCTGGGGGAACACATGAAAAATCCCATGATGCTGAATTCGACAGCCACCTACAAATCATAAAACATGGAAGGATGTCCCTGTGTGGCCCTGTGTGCACTGCCTTGGTCACTGGGAAAGGTCAGGTGCAGCCTGCACTTCTTCAGAGATATTGCTGCCTCCACAGCTGTCCTGGCTGGTTCCCATTCACATGCCATCTCTTCAGATACTGACATAGGAAGGCAGCAAATTTGTGTCCCCCTTGTCAGCTGAGATGGGTTCACACTTTGATGAGGTTCATCAACTTCCAAAAGCTGTGTTAAGCAGCATCAAGACATGTTTCCTAAGGAAATAATTTGGGAAAGACTGAGTGTCTAACTCATAAGCCACCTTATGTTGAAGGATATCTAGGAATAATTTTACCAATTCTTTAAAGAAATTTGTGGAGCAGAAGACGGGCAGAGTCAAAGTGCCACACCCACAGCAGAGGGCTCCAGCTTTCTAGTAACACTTTGCAACTCACTCAGGACCCAGCTGAGGTAGGAGAGAAACAAAGCCCAGGAAACAAAAGGAGAGAGGGAGAATCATTACAGTACCAACAATGACATAAAAAAACTACATAAAATAGAAATGAGCTGCAGCTGCTTCCCCATCCTAGGGATGGCAGGGCCCTCCTTCCAGTGGAATAAATCATTGTCTCTTGGGTCCCCATTGCAAAACTCACAGCAATATCTGGAAGGAGGAGTCAAGAGGCTGGGTTGTGCTGCGAAATCATGAAGGGAAGTAATTTGAAGTTCCTGCAGGCAGTTCACAATCAATGTGCGGAGGGGTGTGAAAATGAAAAGAAAAAGAGAGCAGAGGGACAGAAGAGGGAGGAGCCTGTGAACTGGGTGGGAGGCCTAGGCCCTTCCAAAATATACCATCAGTAAAAGAAATCCCTGGTGCTAGGAAGAGTCAATGCCTTTCTAAGGATGGAAATGCTGGCCAGGACAGCTGGAACTGTTTGCATCCCAGCAGACAAATAATTCCTCCCAGATTCATCCTTTGCTAGGCCCTAAATGTCAGTAAGATTTTCTATACATGTTAGCTTTATGTTCCACGTGCTTTAAGTTGATGAAGGAAAAGGGAACTTCTTATCTGCAGCATTTTTCCACCCTACTCCCCACTTCTGGTAATCAATGTTAAAAACAGGTCAAGCCTCCCCCACTCTTCCCCACTCACATTTTCATTTGCAAACTCATAATCAGCTCCCTCTGCTCCTGGCTTCTCTTGCATAACAAATAAGTGCTCTGTGAAAAGCCTGCTGGGTCAGTGAGGAGCTTTGGAAAGACCACATAACGTTTTCATATTTACAAACGTGTTTGCATTCTTGTTTCTTTTTTTACAGCTTCCATTTCTTTGCTGAGATTTTCTATCTTTCCATTTGTTTCAACAATGTTTGCCATTACTTCTTGGCACATTTTATAATAGCTTCAACTTTTTAACATATATTTCCAAAATCTCTGCCATCTTGGCATTGAAATGTATTGAATGCCTTTTCACGGGTAATTTGAGATCTTCCTAGTTCTTTCTATGATGAATTTTGAATTATATTTTGGACAACTGAGTATTATGTTATGAGACTTTATGTCTTGTTTAAATTTTATGAAAAATGTTGACATTTTCTGTTTCAGGTGACAATCATTGGGTCCAAGCTATAAGTTATATTTAGCCTTCTGTAGGTCCACTATTCCATTTTCAAAGACTTTGCTGCACCATTATGATCTGTAGCTCTGTAGGTGACATCCAGTCTAAAACCTAGGCAGTAGAGTATATCCTTTATTCTAATTCTTGGGGTTTTTGGCATGCTGTTTTAGAAAAGCACTATGCATCTGTAATTTGAGTTGAGCCTAGGAACTGGTAAATAATTTCATGGGGTTGTTTTCTAAGTTATTCTCTCTCTATAATGCTCTCAAGTACTTTTTGGTTTTCTAGAATTCCCCTTTTTTTAATTCTATACCCAAAAAAGCTAGGGCTTTATTTAGCCTACCTACTATACACTTCCCTGACTATGCCAATCATTAGGGCCATGGAATGGGAGGACATTAAAAAAAATGAAACAAAAATGTTTACCCCACCTTCTTAAGACGAAAGCTCCCTCGATCAGAGAAGTTTCCTTCCTTCATAGATTTAGGCACTTATGGGTCCAGCTGCCCTTGTATCTCCAGGAGACAACTTTATTACTTCTTGTGCTGAGCTAGAAGTTTTCTTCTGGAGCTTTCTTTGTCCACACTGATGCCTACCTCTGAGTTTCATGTTATCTTGCATCTGGGACGGGAGAAATTACAAACTTGGCCCTGGTTTGATGGTCCTCCAAATTCTGGCCATTTTCTTCAGTGCACCTGGTACTATTTAAATCCAGACTTCTCAAATAGTTGATCCCTGCATTCTGTCCGGGTCTTATAGCTTCATTCATAGAGGCACACAAGGTAACATGTGCTTACTCAATCTTACCTGGAACTAGATTCTTGCCAAATGTGTTCATCATCCTGATTTCATGTCTTGTGATTGAAATAATCACTCCCCTGTTTAAGTGGAAATGAATTTAAGTTTTTCATATACATTTCTTAATTGATTTCTTATAAGATCCTTATTATTTCACCACTCTAACAGAAGAGGAAATTCAGACAAAGAGCCTAGAGTCACAAAGCTAATATGTGGCAGAAGGGGCTCAGAACTGTACCTTTAAATGCCAAGTCTAGCACTTTCAGTGCCACTTCCTAGAATTTTTTATAAGCAACATAATCAGCTGGGACACATATTCTTACAGAACCAAGATTTTCCTTCTGGAATGAGGAATCAAAAGCTTTGCATAAAACAGAATTTTCTTCTCATAGACTTGAATTAGAGTGATGATGATGATGATAATGGTAACAACGATGGTGATTTAAGAATTTGTCATAGCTGATGTTCAAAGAAGTAATTTTCAGAAAAATGTGTGTGTGTATGCCCCTACAAACCTCCTCTATCAATATATCCACCAAGGATAAAGTATAACCATTATCATACTGTTCTCCCAAATCTTGATATGTATGTATTTATTCTTTATATAACCCATGTAGCGTTTCCTTAGGGACCTTCGTGATGAAGAGTATCAAGACCTCAGATTGGGTAGATCACATTTCCGTAGTAGAAAATATTGTTTTATTTTCTTGGAGCTTGATGAATAAGAAAAGAAATGAGTTATATTCTCTTCCTGTTTACAGAAAAAGTATTACTGAGAATGGATGGCTAATAGTAATTTCAAAATTTCTGAAACAGAATATTGAAACTAATGAACATATATTTTCCAATTTGTGTGTGTATATATAGAGAGCGACTATATAGATAGCTTTATAAATCACCTCCTTTCCTATTGAGAAGTAGGAATTTTATATTTTCTACTAAAATTGAAAATGGAAATTCCAGTTATTTAAAACTCTGAAAATGAAAGCCCTCTCACAAGAATTCCCCTGACGAAACTTGCTAGAGGCATCTGGTGTCTCTGAATTTTAATAATCTCTTTTTTAAAAAAGTTTTCTTTTTTATCACACACATTGAATGTAAGCATTTGTTTTCAAGCTTTCACCTCACTTCCATGTAATCAGAATAATAAATATGGTAACTCCGTCTTTCAGCCGGAGGCTTAGAGAAGTACGCCACTGAAAACCTTCCACATCCTTTGATAAACACTCCCTTAAGGCTTTCTGCATGCCTTGGAAGCTTCCAGGGTGTCTTTGCATTTTTCCCTTTTAAAAGGATGAAAACGAAAGATATATTAGAGAAGGAAAGGAAACAAATTTGGCATACGGTTCCATAATAGGAAGTCCTATTTGGCATTGAAAGGAAGAAAACTACAAAGAGATTCAGGAGAAACTTTGCTTCAAATAGACCTTTTTTATTCTAACAAAAACAAATAATAAACAATGCCTCCTTCCTTTCACTTCATCTGTTCTGGGGAAAGAATAATTTGTCACAATGACGTCACTAGAAGCAGACTGCCTCTTGGAAAGGCCTTTCTCCACTCTGCTCCCTCACAAGGGAAGCCACATCTTCAGGGGCCAAATCCCTATCCCTCCGGTTCCAAACATGCGTATGTATGCTAAGAGCCAGTGCTAGGAGTCAGAGAGAGGCTATTAATGTAAATATATTTTCTGATGGTTACAGTCTCCGTTTTAAGTTCCTGTCTCTCCTCACTAAAGAATATAGTTGTCATGACAAAATACAATGTACAAGACAATAAAGTTTCTTTTTTTAATTATTATTATTATACTTTAAGTTTTAGGGTACATGTGCACAACGTGCAGGTTAGTTGCATATGTATACATGTGCCATGTTGGTGTGCTGCACCCACTAACTCATCATTTAACATTAGGTATATCTCCAAATGCTAAACCTTCCCCCTCCCCCCACCCCACAACAGGCCCTGTGTGTGATGTTCCCCTTCCTGTGTCCAGACAATGAAGTTTCTAATTATCCAACAGATATGAATGCTGACCATTACATTTGTACCTTAATGTAAGTAAATCCAATAAAAATGTGTCTCAGTGCCAAACTACATATCCAAAGTCTCTTCTAATTTTAATAGCTTATGATTCTAGAAAACTATTAGAGTTAATATCTAATCCAAATTATAAATAGATGTATATATATATATATATACATGAATACTTGCGGTGTTTGACTACCTTGTAAATTATTTTGAATAGTTGAGTCTAAGTATCTAAAATATTTAGTCTTTGAATTTCATGAAACTATTATATTGATTCCACAGTATCATTGCAAAAAAGAATCTACTCAGCAAAGAAAAATTTTAGCCTGGTCACATTATAACTTCTGAATGAACTGGAACTTAAAAGCTGAAATGTAACTGCATTGTTAACCAAGTTTCATCTTAAACTGAGCAGGACTTAAGGAAAACCCTGGCTCTGTTTAAAAATATTACTTTTTAACAGAACAATGGTTATGATAATTCAGTCATTGCTTCGAAGGAATTTATAAAGAATGTGAATTATTAAGATTGGCACCATGCCTCTCACTTGGAATGTCATTCCATGAGTGTTCAGAAAGACAAATGCATACATTCACCAGAACTGATCACAGAGCTACTTTGTGACAGCAAGTCCATGGGAAGGCTACAGGATTAACCAAAATAGAGCTCTATTCTGCATGGGTCAGTCCATACTGACAGTCATTCATTGTTGTTATTCTGAACATTATAGGAAAGACTCATTTCTTCTTGATGATTCTAAGAAATTATCCTAATCTGTTACTAAAGAGTCTGTTACTATGGATTCATTGTAGAAAATTTGGAAGAAAAAAATTTAAATGTATCTATATCTCAATACACAGATATAACCACTGATAATAATTTGATGATACAGTGTCTTTCTTACAAGTGCTTTTCTATGCAAATACACACACACTGTATAGGTATATGTATGTGTACATGTACATGTAGAGATAGCTAGATTGATGTTTTGAAAGTGAAGTTTACCTAAGTTGGTGTTTTATGTGTGTGTTTGTTTGTCTCAACATCTGTAATGTAACTGCTTCCCATGGGAGTAGGGTGTGGCTATCCGGCTCTGAAGTTTAGGACTGTAGCCTGAATGGGTGGTTGTGAGCCATTGAAGCCATGGTCTAGGCTCAACACCTCAGGAATCTTGTGTCTTTTGTCTGTTAAGCACCTGCTATGTGCCCCACTAGGTGGGCTTATATTTGTTTGTTTCCTTCCCATGAATCAGCCAGGTGCCTCCTGGTTTAAAGTCAGGGAGGGTGAGCAGCGAGGCTGGGTCCATCCCACAGGGATATGGATTTGCAATATGGACTCCTGACCATTTAAGTGTTGCCGCTATCAAAATTAAGCCCAGGCGTATCTTCATCCTACTGCCTCATTCTTTCACATTCAGCTGGTAGCCAGTGGACAAGGTATTTTTTTTTTTTTGAGACTGAATATCCACCCAGGCTGGAGTGCAATGGTGCGATCTCAGCTCATTGCAACCTCTGCCTCCCAGGTTCAAGCGATTCTTCTGCCTCAGCCTCCCAAGTAGCTGGGACTACAGGCCTGCACCACCACGCCTGGCTAATTTTTATATTTTTAGTAGAAACGGGGTTTCACCATATTGGCCAGGCTGGTCTTGAACTCCTGACCTTGTGATCCACATGCCTCAGCTTTCCAAAGTGCTGGGATTACAGGCATGAGCCACTGCACCCCGCCTAGTGGACCAGATCTTAGGGTTCTCTAGCTGAAGGCAGAGGGCACATGCAGAGCCTGTGGGTCCAGAGACAAGTTATCCGTGGCCACTGCCCAACACACTTCTGCAATCGGAAGCTGGAAATAATAAGAAGCAAGAGCAAAGGTGATTGGTTAAATCATTTTCTATTGTTAGAGAGAAACATTTCCTGATGGGACCCAAGATTGTAGAGAAAGAATACAAAAATCACTCCTGTTAATGGGACAGCAACAAATATTTTACCGTCTCCAAAAATCAAAGCTTAAAAGGCGGCAAAGAAAAAGCTGAGCCTTAGAAATTTATTTCTAAGAGAAATATATCTATTTCTCTTAGCTCTCAGGCTACCCTGATTTGTGTGCCCCTGCATGTATGGCAGATGATAAGGGCTCTTCCGTGGAGAGGAGCTCATTAAATATCCAGCAACTTAATACGATCAGCCATGGAGCCCCACCCACATGACATGCATGAGCATCTTCCAGATGAGAACTGCTAATACCAGAACGTCCTCTAGATGAGGTATCTATGTACCCTCCCACCAGCTTTCAGGGGAGTCCCAGCTTGCCACAACCTAGCCATATTGGATCTAATCAGTCATGTCCTTTCTGTATCAATTAGATGTATGAAAGCATGTCACTGTTGCTTTAATTCTGTTTCTGTTATTGTTAGTGGATGGATGTCCTTCCACCATGCCTTCCCCTCTAGATCTCATCTTCTGCTATGGCCATCTTTGCTCCATGTGCGCCTTGCTCTTTTACCTGTGAAGTTGCCTTTTTTCCATAAAAAATAATAGTAATAACTACATTTTCTGAACTCTTACTATGGTCCAGACATAATGCTAAGGACGTAATAGATATTACTTACTTGGGCTGGGCATGGTATCTCACATCTGTAATCCCACCACTTTGGGAGGCAGAGGCAGGTGGATCACTTAAGGTCAGAAGTTCCAGACCAGCCTGGCCAACATGGCAAAACCTCATCTCTACTGAAAAAAAAATACAAAAATTAGCCAAGTGTGGTGGTGCCCGCCTGTAGTCCCAGCTACTTGGGAGGCTGAGACAGGAGAATCGCTTGAACCCAGGAGCCGGAGGTTGCAGTGAGCCAAGATCAAGCCACTACACTCCAGCCTGGGTGACAGAGTGAAACTGTGTCTCAAAACAACAACAAAAAAGATATTACTTGAATCTTCAGAACAACCCGATGAAGTAAGTACAATCATTATCATCCCATATTACAGAAGGACAAGGTAAGGTGCCAGGGGGTTAAATGACTTGACCAAGATCACACAGGTAAGGATTACACATAGTACTGGACAAATAGTAGGTCCTCGTTAACTAGTAGCTACTATTATTACTGGTATTATTGTCTTATGTATTTTTAAATAGACCTTAATGTTTAGAGCAGTTTTAGCTTCACAACAAAATTCAGGGGACAGCACAAACAGTTGCCATATAGTTCCAACCCCCTTCACACACACACAGCCTACCCTGCTGTCAACCTCCCCGCCACAGTGATAAATTTGTCATGCTCAATTAACCTATGCTGACACATCATGATCACCAACGTCCCTAATTCACATTAGGGCTCACTCTTGATATTGCGCACTCTGTGGATTTGGACAAATGTATAATGACATGGACCCACTATTACAGAATCATACAGAATCATTTCACTGCCTTAAAATCACCTGTTCTCTATTTATTTTTCCTCCCCTTGACTCCTAGCAACCACTAAATTCTTTCTTTTTTCTTTTTCTTTTTTTTGAGATGGAGCCTCACACTGTTACCCAGGCTGGAGGGCAGTGGCATGATCTCAGCTCACTGCAACCTCCACCTCTAGGGTTCAGGTGATTCTCTTGCCTCAGCCTCCCCACTAGCTGAGTTTGCAGGCACCTGCCACCACGCTTAGCTACTTCTTGTATTTTTAGTAGGGACGGGTTCCACCATGTTAACCAGGCTGGTCTCGAACTCGTGACCTGAAGTGATCTGCCTGCCTCAGCCTCCCAAAGTGCTGGGATTACAGGTGTGAGCCACCTTGCCTGGCCTAATCAATGAAATTTTTAATGTCTCCATAATTTTACCCTTTACATAATATCATAGATTTCGAATCATATAGTATGTAGCCTTTTCAGATTGGCTTCTTTGAGTCAATACACATTTAAGGTCCCCACGCGTTTTTGTTGTTGTTTTGGTTGTGTGTGTGTGTGTGTGGGTATGTGTGTGTGTGTGTGGCTTGATAGCTCATTTCTTTTGGTGCTGAAAAATATTCCATGGTCTGGATGTATCACAGTTTGCTTATCTACTCATCTACTGAAGGACATCTTGGTTGTCTCCAAATTTTGGCAATTATGAATAAGCTATTATAAACATTTGAGTGCAGATTTTTGTGTGGACATAAGTTTTCAACTTATTTGGGTAAATACCAAGGAGTGCAATTGCTGGATGATATTGTTAGAGTATGATGAGTTTTGTAAGAAACTGCCAAGTTGTCTTCCACAGTGCCTGTACCATGTTGCACTCCCACCAGCAACGAATGAATGCTCCTATTGCTCCACCTCCTTGCCACCATTGGGTGTTGTCAGTGTTTTGGATTTGTGACATTTAAAAGAGTACCGTGGCATCCCAGTGTTGTTTTGATTAGCTGTTCCCTAATGACGTACGATGCTCAGCACCTCTGCATGTGCTCATGCCACCCTACGTCTGCCTTGGTGAAGTGTCTGTTCAAGCCTTTGCTCACTTATTAATCAGGTTGCTTATTTCCTTATTGATGAGTTTTAAGGATTCTTTATATGTTGTGGTTGACGGCCCTTTATCAGATATGCCATTTGCAAATATTTTCTCCCAGTCTGTGGCTTGCCTTCTCATTCTCTTGACAGTATTTTCCACAGAGGAGAAGCTTTAATTTTAATGAAGTCCAGCTCATTAGTTATTCCTTTCATAAATTGTGCCTTTGGTGTTGTGTCCAAGGAGTCACCACCATGCCCAAGGTCATCTAGATTTTCTCCTGGGTTATCTTCTAAGAATTTTATAGTTTTGCATTTTCCATTCAGGTATATTATCCACTTTGTTAATTTTTATGAAGGGTATAATGTTTGGGCCTAGATTTATTTTTTTGCATGTACATGTCTAGTTGTTCCAGCATCATTTGTATAAAAGACTACTTTTTCTCCATTGCATTCCCATTACTTCTTTATCAAAAATTGGTTTACTATACTTGTATGAATCTATTGGGTTGCATTTTAAAAGGATTTTAGAAACATTCATGCATCATGAACATTAATCCCTTGTTTATTTTATATGCTTAAATCCTTTCCTTCTAGACTGTTGCTTACCTTAATTTTTTTCATGGGACGGAGATTTTAACATGCAACATTTTAACCTATTGTTTCTCTAAGCCTCTGTGTTTTCTATTTCACATAGACAGGTAGGTATATTATATTACTAACATTATTATTATATATTATTAGCATAACAAAAGGAAGATGATGAGGTGTTTAAAAGAAAATGAAGAATAGTAACATAATAATAGAAAATTTAATAAAATAATATAATATATAATATAATCATAATTTTCTGTCATATAAATATTCTATATTTCAAATAATATATTTTCTATATATTATTTACATATAACAATATTCCATTCTGTTATATAATATAATATTCTTATTATATTTTAATATAATATTTTATAATTATATATTTATATAATGATTAATAAAATATTAAATACATATCAATTAATATATAACATTATATAACAGTAATAATATTATATATTTTGTTCTCACAGCCTCATCATCCTGTTTTTATGTTATACTGATTCATCTGACATTTATCTTTGTGTGTGACATAAAATAGAAATATATCAAACTTTATTTTTCCCAAATTGATGGCTTTTCTAAAAAATATGAGACCTATTCCAAATGTTCCCCACTCTATTGAAATAGCTTTTCCACACACTTACTATAAAAAGGATAAGTTATTCTCCACTGTGTTTTTTTCATTTTGAAATTTTTATAATGCTTGTCATGAACTTCACAATGCTTTTTCCTTCCACACAAATTTTATAATTGGATTGTCCAGTCCCCCAAAGCATATTTTGTGACCTTGCCAGGTGTGCATTAATCCGTCTGTTTCCTTGAGAGTGGGACACAGGCTGACGCTCCACCCAGGATCCCACGTGCATCTCCTCACATTTCTTTTACGTTCTAAAGATTGTTATAGATTTCACATATATTTAGGGAATTATTTCTTTACTTTTCTATTAATGCAGCTGTAAAATTTTAGTTATAAAATGTTCTAATTGCTTATTCTAGTACAGGGAAGGTTATTGTTTACAGTTCTGATAAGTGGCTGTTTTACTCAGTGTGCAAGGGGCTTTCCGTTTATCCTCCTGGCTTTCCTAGGCATCTAATTACACTGTTGGTAAGTTCCAGTTTCCTCTAACTGATTTATTTTTATTTTCATCACCGTGATGAGGACATTGGGCAACAGGTGCTGTTAGCAGGAAGAACAGGAATCTCTGGCTTACACATGACTCTTACAGAAATTGTCCAAGTTCACAAATCTCTGGCTTACATATGACTAACGGAAATGGTCTGAGTTCACGCACATGGAAGATTTAGTGCAGGGTTCTAGTAGACAGCACATATCAACTTAAAGAACTTTCCTCTTTTACTACTTTGCCAGTTTTTTTTTTCTTTTTGAAAGGAATGGTGGTGAATTTTGTTACATTCTATTTCAGCATCTGAGATAATTTTCTACTTGAAAATTACCTAGTTGAAAATGCTGCTGTGATTAATTTCAAAACAGATCACTTACTTTTCTAAGTCCTTTAGTGACTTAGAAAGGTAAGTATTGCTGTGCCTGTCTTTACAGATCACCACATCGATGCTCAGAGAAGCCAATTAACTTGCCCGTGGTCACAGCTATTGAGTTTTGGAGTGAAGGTTAAATTAGGTTTGTCTGGCACCAAAGCTTATGACCTCACTTGGGCTGGACCTTAGGGCTAAAGTACTCTTTTAATCCTCCCTTTAGACTGTGGAACACTTTTGAATTCCAGAGAGGGACGAATGGCAGGGAATCATCATCAGTATAAAGTGTCCCTGTAGAAAGCTTTTGTCCTGCTGCTGTGGATGCAGTTGCACCTGGTCCCAGGGGAGCAGGGATGGAGTTATGGCGAGGACCTCCTTCAGGGATTCCTCAGCCACTACTCTCATAGGCAAGCTGTCTGCAGTGCCACCTGAGAGCCCATGGCCTCAGCACTGCTGACTGATGGTGGGGACGGAGGAGGGGAGATGGTGTCTCCCTTTTGGCCAAGGATGGCAGTTTTCTCATCTACTCCTCCCTGCTCAGGGTGGGACAGACCAGTGTCTCCACTAAGCTGGAGGCCTGAGACGCTTTGTCATCATCCCCCAGTCTTTTTGTCAGATGTAGGCAATTCCATGTTGTGGCAGCACCTGTCTCCCCAGGGTTGCCCTGGGTCCTCACCCTCCTGGGCAGTTTCTTCCATTCATGAAAACAGGTGAGTCACCTGGGCCAGCCTAGACCCACCTGGACAGCCGGCCAACCTCAGTTTCACCTCAGTGGAGGTTTCCATCAACTTCCCAGCAATCTATGCCCTCTTCCCTCCTCCTGCATCCCAGGGGACATGGATGCCCAGCCTAGAAGTTGATCCCAACTGCTTCTGCCCTACGCCCAGCCAGTCTCTCCAGGCTGTATTAGTCCGTTTCCACACTGCTGATAAAGACATACCTGAGACTGGGCAGTTTACAAAAGAAAGAGGTTTAATTGGACTTACAGTTCCATATGGTTGGGGAAACCTCACAATCATGGTGGAAGGCAAGGAAGAGCAAGTCCCATTTTACATGGATGGCAGCAGGCAAAGAGACAATGAGGAAGATGCAAAAGCGGAAACCCATGATCAAACCATCAGAACTCGTGAGATTCATTCACTACCAGGAGAACAGTATGGGGGAAACCGACCCCATGATTCAATTAGCTCCCACCAGGTCCTTCCCACAACACACTGGAATCAAGGAAGTACAGTTTAAGATGAGATTTGGGTGGGGACACAGCCAAACCCTATCACAGGCTCTGTTGGTTCTGCCTCCTCAATGTTTCTTGGCTTCGTGCCCTTTTCACATCTCCATGAGAACAGTCTCAGCCACCCCACCTTCTGTAGGTATCACAGAGCTCCGTGGTCTGCCTCTACATGGCTTCTTCCAGGCCTTTCTTTATTCTGCACCATGGTGGTCCTTCCAGAAGATAAGCCCCTGAACGTCCACCTCCATGGCTGTCAATTGCTCTTAGGACAAAATCTATGCAAGGTTTTCAAAATCTGTACCATCTGGCCCCTGCTTCCTTCCACACCTCACAACCCCCTCCTCCCTTGTATTCTACTTCCCATGCCAAGTGAAATTCTTCAGCCTGGTCCCTCTTACCTCCAGGCCCACACAGACTGCCTGGTCACTCTGGGGTCCTCACACCCTGTCTCCCCAGTGCAGCCCTGGCAACCTTACCTGCAACTGCAAGCAAGGCACATCTCCACCGGGGAGACAGTGGGACATCTGTGTGTCCATTGCTACAGCCAGAAGGATTCTCAAAACAGAGCCTGGAACTGAAGATGCTTGGGAAGGACCTGTTGAAATGGTGTCGTGTGAGGGTTATGGGTTGAACTGATCCCCACCCCCTACCAAATTCTTATGTTGAAGTCTTAACTTCTGCTGTTTCAGGACAGAACCTTATTTGAAGATAGGCCCTTTAATGAGGTAATTAGGCTAAATAAGGTCATATGAGTGGGCTCTAATCCAATATGGCTGATATCCTTATAGGGATTGGAGACTGGCCTGGGCAAAAAAGCAAGACCTCATCTCCAAGAAGAAGATGAAAGAGAGCAAGAGAAGAAGAAGCAGCAGAAGGAGAAGGAGAAGGAAAAGGAGAAGGAGAAGGAGAAGGGGAGGAAGGGGAAGGGAAGGGGGAAGGAGGAGAAGAAGAAGAAGGAGAAAAAGACGGGGGAGGAGAAGAAAAAGAAAGAAGAAAGAAGGAAGAAGGAGAACAAGAAAAAGAAGGAAGAAGGAGAAGAAGGAGAAGGAAGAGGAGGAGGAAAGGAGGAGAAGGAGGAGGGGAGGTAGAGGAGAAAGGGGAGGAGGAGCGGGGGAGTAGAAGGAGGGGAAGGAGGAGGGGGAGGGGGTGATTGGGATGCAGATAGGACACAAAGAAGGATGACCATGTGAGGACACAACAAGAAAGCAGGCAAGAAATTGAGGTCTCACCGGAAACCAAACCTGCCAATACTGTGATCTTGAACTCCTAGTTTCCAGAAGAGTGAGAAAATAGACTTGAGATGTTTAAGCCCTCCAGTCTGTGGTGCTTTGTGATGGCATTCCTATGATACTAATGCAATGAGCACCCATGGTTTACCTAAGAGAGCAACACTTTTCAAGTTCTTATAGCCACAGGGAGCAAACACACAGGCAATGGGCTTCAGTTCACATGTCCATGTCTGCTTCTTGCACTCGCTGCTACTGACCTCCACTGGCTTTTGTCTTCGGTGGTAGTTTGGCATATAATCCCTCTCCTCATCAGTTTAAAATCCAAATTATACAAAAGATATTACACCTTGTCTTTAATTTAGGCATGACCAAGGTAGCATTCTATATCAATCTATAGGCTATAACAAATAAATATAAAAACTGATGCCCTCACAAGCTAAAGAATGCAGGTGGTAGAAATAAACTGCAGAAACAAATACACACATACACACATGCATAAACACACATGTAGAAACACACACATGCATAAACACACATGCCCACAGAAGGGCATGCACACATACACATGTGCACAACACGCAGGCATGAACATGTATGTATACACATGCACACACTTATAACAAATATGCACACATACCTACAAGAGTTGTAAAATACTCAGTTACTCTGAGTTTCAGCTAACTGAGTCTGAGGGGTATTTGGACTGCCTTTAAAATTTGTCACATTAATTTTTATGCAGTCCAGAGGCTGTATTGGTGGCTGTCACTTCTCCCTGCTTTATTTTATTTTATTTTATTTTATTATTTTATTTTATTTTATTTGAGACAGAGTCTTGCTCTGTTGCCCAGGCTGGGGTGCAGTGGCACGATCTCGGATCACTGCAGCCTCTGCCTCTCGTGTTCCAGCAATTCTTCTGCCTCAGCCTCCTGGATAGCTGGGATTACAGGCACACACCACCACGCCTTGCTAATTTTTGTATTTTTAGTAGAAACAGGGTTTCACCATGTTGGCCAGGCTGGTCTTGAACTCCTGACCTCAAGTGATCCCCCCGCCTTGCCCTCCCAAAATGCTGGGATTACAGGCATGAGCCACTGTGCCTGGCCCTCCCTGCTTGATGTTTATTTATTGCCTTTCTACTTGGCTGCTTTTTTCCAGAGATGGCATGGTTGAGTTTAGGTCCATGATCATATTCATTGTCATGTCAGCAACCATAGCAAATGCCACCGTCTCTTCTCCCTGTGCTGTTACAATGCTGGGGAGATGCAGAAAGGACAGAGACTTATTGACATAGAGTTATTTAATTATCTTGGTAGCCTTTTGAAAAACCAGGAAGGAAGTGTTCCAGGCAGCCGCCTCACTATCTCAGGCAGCATTTTTTGGTCACTGTGTTTCTGCCTCTCACTTTCATATCCTTGCTACTTGCTCTCCTGGGCTTTCTCAAGAAAATGAAATTCCTCCGGATTCGTAGCCTTGGATATGAGCAGCCATGTCCCGTACTGCAGGCAGCTGCCACTGAACTTTCAAAGCATGCCTGCCCAAATCCCAGGGCTTGACTCTTCACCATCATAATAAAACAAGATTTCTAATGCAGTGCTGAAGCTCAAGATAGAAAGATTCCTGTTTTGCCAATGTTAGCTTTGCCAACAAAATAATGCATTTGCCTGGGCCCAGTCTTTTTATTGAGGATTCCTGGTGCTCTAAGTTTATGTCACTGACATTTATTAAAATTAAAAAAAAAAAGGTCTCAGTGCAGAGCTGAAGCATGAAGCATGCAGACGAAGCCATGCAGCTCTATGAGGTCTCATCACCACCAGGGGTTCCCTCCCACTACCCCCACAGAGGGTGGGCCAGGCCGCACCCCAGCTCTGTATCCTCTCCAATGCTCTGAGATGCATGGGGTCTGCCTACAGGGGATTTCATGGAGAGAGGCCTTCAGGCCATGGCCTCAAGCAATACCTCATTCCTCATTCCTGAGCAAGAGCAGAGGCCTGCTTGCACTTGCACCCAGCTAAGGGGAGTGAGATGAGCCATGCATTCTGTGTGGGCTTTTGCTCAGCAAAGGCATAGAAAGCAGGGTGCCTGGAGGGAAGGATCTGGCAGGGTCTTTGAAAGAGGCAGACTAAGGGACGCTGTTGCTGGAAGGTGAGCATCCTCAGTTTATTTGTTACTGATCAATGGCTGCACCTGTTGGTGCCAGCGATAGTTCTGTGCACTCCCCCTGAGTGAGCCTCCATGGGAACCCTGAACCCCACTTTGCAGAGGGCCTTGTGTCTCCATCTGTAAACACCATCTCCCTGTACTACTTCTGCTTTCTCAGCTTCAAAGAAAGAGGCTGAGCTTTCTCTCTGAGTTCTCAACCCTTTGTACCAGCTAACTCTGTTTCAGATATATGGATAACCCAATTCAAATTGGCATGAGCGTAATAACAGGGCATCTATCTATTCATATTACTGAAAGCCCATGAAGTAGGACTGGCTTCTATCAGGACTTGACCCAAAAGCTCAAGTAACACTAGCAGTCTTGGTCTCCTTCCCCGACTGAGCTCTGCCTCCCTAGCCCCTCCCCTGAGTGCAGAAGTCACATTGACTTTCCTCATGATAGCAAGGTGGCTGCAGGAGCTCCAAGCGTGAAGCTGTTATACCATCTTTCAGGGGCTGAATTATAGCTCCTGCAAAGATCTCCACACTGCAATTCCCAGAACCCTTGAATGTTACCTTTTGTGGAAAAAGGAACTCTGTCGATGTGACAGAGTGAAGGGTCTTGAGGTAGGGAGATTATCCTGGATTTTCCAGATGGACCCACATGTAACCCAAGGGTCCTTATGTGAGGCAGCCTGCAAGGTCAGAGACAGGGAAGGGGGCATGATTACGCTGCATGGCTGGATTGAGGGTGGAGGAACACAGGAGCCTCTAGAAGCTGGAAAGCAAGGACATGGATCCCCACCCCAAGAGCCTGCAGAAGGGCCTAGTTCTTCCAACATCCTGACTTTAACCTAGGTAGACTGACTGGGGACACTGGCCTCCAGGACTATAAAGTAATAAATCTTTATTGTTTCATGCATGCCAGTAGGTGTACACTCACTTTTCAGAGCAGCAGGAGGAAATTAATATACCACCAAACTTCTTTTTCTTTCCAGAAGCCACAGCAGATATCTCTCCTTGCCCTACTGGCTCTAACAGTGTTTTGTTATCACACCCGGATCAATAGCACAACCAGAGGGATGGGACAGGTACTGATGGACATACACCTGGAAAATAACTATGGAGTTTTGAATATTCTATGAGTGAGGCAACATGAGAGTTTCTTTATAGGAATGCTCTTGAATCTAAAAAGAGAAAAAATAATAATAAAAACAACCTCACGAGGTTTCAATATCCCTACTGTCAAAACGAGAACAAATATCTTGCAAAAGGGCATCTAAGTTGCAGAGCTGGGGCTTTCTGCCTCCAAACCCCAATTCTTTCCATCCCTTTGCCTCCATGTCATGTCACATTCCTTTTGTCACATCCCACAACCATCACCATCATCATCACTGCTGCAATATGGGCCAAAGAACCCGAAAAAAAGATGCTGCTGTATTTCACAACTTTAGCATGTGAGAGGAAGGCCTTGCTTCATCTGACAGCCTGAGAGTTGCTCCTGGGAAATAACCAATCCTGTTTAAAGCTGAGGTTAGGGCCTTGCCCAACCCACTTCTTCTGTAGTTGACACTTGAATTGCATGACATGGGGCCAAGGTCTCTGCAATTTCAATTTCTCCTGAGTCTAAGTCCCTTAAGACCAATGAAGCAATGAGGGGGCCTCATCCTTAAGGAGATGCTGCTACTGACCCACTGGAGTTTGGAGGGACTGGTCCACCCAGACTGGTTCTGTTCATGTCACCCCACCCAGTCTTCCTGTTCCCTGGGACTTGCCTTGATATCTTGCGCCTTGTTTATGCAACATCATTTCACCTCCTCGTGAGCAGAAACCTCCCTTTCCATGTGCAGAGACTTAGCAACACGAAATACTTATTGCATTCATGCCGTGCGGTTTGCCCTCCTGTTTCTCTGCCTTACTGTGTCAAGATGGAAGCACTTTCCACCTGCAAGGCCAGATCCCCCACCCCAACCCCTCAGGCTGGTTCCTGCAGTGTTTCATGAGGTGGCCTGGGACTGAGGCCCCTGGATCCCTTCATGTTCCAGGTGACCTGATCCTTGAATCACAACAGCACCAACTTGTAATTGGATCTGCTCCGTCTTCCATCCCCATGAAGACACACGCTCCTGCAGCCCGGCTTCATGCCGCCCTGCAAAGCTGCCACCCACAGCCCCTGCTGAGGAAGCTTGGACCCCACCAAACCCTCCACACCCAGGCTGCCCTCCAGAAAGAGCCCCATCCCTGATGGTTTGTTACTTGCTATTGCAAAGTTTAAAAGCAAGCATCTCTCATAACAGTAGCCTGTATATGCTCAATCTTTTTGCTTTTCTTTCTTTTACCCTAAATGTATTCCTTAAAAAATGACAATCCATATGAGCCCATCAATCTCTATTTTTAAAGCATAGCACCTCTCCCTTCCTCTTCCTTTCCTGCTCATCTGTGCAGAGGAAAGACAAGCATTCCTGCTCCTTATGTTAGCTCTAGGAATTGCCTGGCTCTCCTCAAGGAGAAAGCTTCACTCATGTTACAGGGAAGGCTGACTTTTGCCTGTAGATAGTAATTGTTTAGGCAATGTGAGATGCAACTTGGAAGAAAGTCATATCATGTTTTTGTTTTATTCTGGATTTCTGCCTACTAAAATGCTGACTAAGCAAAGAACATGGGGATAAATATAAGTCAGAATTTATTTATTGGGGGAGCAATCAACACAAAAAGCTTAGTGGCTTGGTGGATTTCTCTCTCTCTCTCTCTCTCGTGCTCTCTCTCTCTCTCTCTCTATATATATATAGGTCTTCACCATCATAATAAAACAATAGGTATATACAGAGAGACAGAGATGTGTATGTATATATATATGTGTGTATATATATATATCTTTTTTAAAAAGTAATGTCATTTCGAACCGTTTTCTTCATTATTAATTTAAAGAAGAGTCATGAAGACAGAATTACTGGTATGAACAGGAGCCAGCATTCAGAACTGGAAAAGAGATCCTTATTTCTGCTTCCACTCACTGAGGGAGAGTCTGAGAAGCAGAAGATGAAGGGGAGACAGTAACTACAGTCACGTGCTGTATAAGGACATTTTGATCAAGGATGGACTGCCTACATGACAGTGTCTCATAAAATTGTAACTGTATTTCTATTGTGTCCTTTCTGTGTTTAGATATGATATATTCAGAGTCACAAATACTTACCATTGTGTTACAGTTGCTTACAGTATTCAGTAGAGTAACACACTGAAGGTGTTTGTAGCCAAGGAGCAATAGGCTCTACCATACAGCCGATGTGTGTAGGAGGCTGGACCATTGGCATTTGTGTGCGTACACTTTGTGATGTTCACAGGACGGAATCACCTGTGTCTTAAATTGTATCCCCACTGTTAAGAGATGCCTGACTGCATTCAAGTCACCAGCAACGGATAATATCAGCACGCCCAGGACAGAGCCCCTGGCCCCCAGCCTAGAGCATAGCCCCATGTGGCTGTCACACAGGCCGTCAGCTTGGTTTTACGACCCTTCTTAGGTTGCAAACTTATCAATATTTTTCACCATGGAAAAATAAATTATGAGCGATTGGCTTGCAGATAATCTTTGCATGATCATTTCTGTGTAGCTGAATTCAAATATCATCAAATATTTGATAAGGCTTGGATATTTAAGGAAAAATGGTAATAATTTAATGTGCTTTTAAACATTTACACAAGTGATTAAAATCTTCACTGTATCCTTTGCTATCTGTCTGCAGGAGAACACTGCAGAGTGTCTTTGACAGACAGCAATGTCCCTCTCTTGTGTCCCTGCAAGGCCATCACTGTGGGGGCTGGAACTGACTGACCCGACCCTCAGGCCCCTGGCACGTCTGGGAGCCAGGGAGGTTCTAAATATTAGGCATAATTTACATTGTGTAGTGACATTTGGAAGTGTGAAATAAATCCTCATCTTTTGGTGTTCATTGCTTTCTGAAGGAAATCTTTATTGTTACATTTTAAATTACATCATTAATAAAATCTAGCTATTAAAAACAATTTCTTTTGGTAGAAAATAATCACTCTTTACATGCATCAATTATTTTGTCTATTTGATCTAAAGTCACTTTGGGAAAGAATGTAATAAATATTTGTAGTGGGGGGGTAGAAATGCAGGGAACTGAGTTGTTTCTATGGCTGAGAGTGAGTGCCACACAAGAGCAGGATTCATGGGATTTGTGATATTAACGGACTTTAAGCAGCCATGGAAGAGTGGATGCAATGGTGCCCTTGATGATGTAGAGACTTGGGATCAATGAAGGGTGCCTGCTAGATAGGGATCAGCTGATGCCTGCCTCCCTGGCCACCTCAGTGTTAATGTTCCCATGCGTCTCTGGACATCCCCATCTACTGATGGAGAGAAGTGATGAAAGCCACCCCTGGTAGGTCTTCAGTTCTCATTAGGATGTAACGTGTGCATCAGAGCTCTGGGCGCTCTGTGCATTGCCCAGGTCACCCTGGTGATAGCCTAAGAAACAGTGCAACAAATCACCAACAACTTTTGTCTCTTTTATGCAAAAATGGTGATTTTTTTTAACAACTTAAGACCTTAAAGCCAATTTCTATTAAAGGAAGTCACTGTTAAAAGCAACTACTGCAATGAATAAAATGTGACTACTGTAACCTCATGAAGGAGGACACCCCTTTCTTGTAACAGGAGCCATTTTACAACATTAGGGTTGGAAATGCGTTTTGTTCCTACAGGCCTGCACAGCTATGACCCTTGACACATACCGACTCTCAGAGGCACTCAGGAATCCAAAGCGCCTCTAAAAATCAGTGCCTGCCATGGTCGTGAAGGTCTGAAGCTAGATCTAAGGGGCATGTTACAGGCTTTGCCCTGCTTGATCTCTGTGACCTGGTGTAAGCTATAATTATGACATCCCGCAGGGTCCAAGCGGGAGAAAATAAAGCACCCTCAAAACAGCACTACAAAGTGCATCCAGTCAAGGGACTATTTACAGAGTTGTGCACAGGGCCAAGGGAAGCCAAGAAGAGGCGGCTGGGCACCCAGGACTGGAACAGTGCAGACCTGGGACCACTGCCAGATCTTTCACAGCAAATGACGAGTGTGGCAACCAGAACTCAGAAAGAGCAGCCTTTTCAGAACTGTGGCCTGTGGTGGGGGCACCCAGTCTGCAGTCTAGTGGGAACGGAGCTGGGGGAATGATACCCCAGGCTTGGCACCTGTCACCCACCCACCTTCTGTCTGGGCCTCCCATTGGCTGCACCCAATCTAAAGCTAAAGACAGGGGAGTCCATTCATGCCATCCATATGAGGGACCCTGGGGGTCTCAGATCTGGGCACAGAAAGGTAAAGGATTTCGGGGGTGATTGGCTTCTCACTGCCTCATCTGATTTTCCCGGTCCCCCTCCCACAAACTTCGGGCTGCTCTTTCACGGTATGTCTTGTGGCAGCCTCCTCCTCTGCTCATCTGCAGAAGTGGCTCTTCCCCAGGGGTCTACCCTAGCCTTCTGTTTATGCACCCCCACCCCAGGGAAGTGTGGCCATGCCCCTCAGGCCAACTACCATCACATAATCTCTCCACAGTTTCATCTGCCATTCAGATCTGTTCAGGGAACCCCTATCTGCTGTCTCCACTCTAAAGATGCCGCCAACATACTGCTTTTCAAACTAGTCTGCCAGGTAGTATTTATAGCACCTGCTGCCACTAATGCCTGTCGCCTCACCATCCTAGTCTTTCCTTTTTTTTTTTTTTTTTTTTTTTTGAGATCAAGTCTTATTCTGTTGCCCAGCCTGAAGTGCAGTGGCATGATCTCGGCTCACTGCAACCTCTGCCTCCCGGGTTCAAGTGATTCTCCTGCCTCAACCTCCTGAGTAGCTGGGACTATAGGCATGAGCCACCACGCCCGGCTAATTTTTGTATTTTTAGTAGAGACGGGGTTTCACCATGTTGGCCAGGCTGGTCTCAAACTCCTGACCTCAGGTGATCCACCTGCCTCAGCCTCCCAAAGTGCTGGGATTACAGGCATGAGCCACCACACCCGGCCAACCACCCTAGTCTTTCTAGCCCAGTTATCCTTCCCTTCTGTCTCTTGTTCCTACCTCCCATGGGTCACCAAATCCAAGCCGAGTACCTCTCAAATATGATTCACTGTATTCCTTCTGCCCAAGTCCTGGCAGGCCACATTTCTCCCTTAATTCCTGCAAGTATTTCCTAACTAGACCCCTGATCCCAGGCCTTCTTTCACACAATACAACCCTCTCTGTACACAACTCATATTTTTTTTTCCTAAGCATATCTAAAATGTTCACATTTAATCAAGGGGAATTGTGAAGAGTTCAAACAATAGACAAAACAGTCTACTAACATAGGAATAAAACTAAATAAACATGTAAGTCTTTATGAATCCTAAAATTCTATAACATTACAAGGTTGGATGAAAAATTAAAACCTAAATATCAATGAACTGCATATTAAGCTTTGGAAGAGGAAGGCCTATATTGAGCTAATAGCACACCTTCTTTTCTAAAGAAATTGTTTAACAATTGCTCAACATTACTGTTTACTAATGACTAGCATGAAGAAGAAGGAAAAACTTAAATTTAAAAAAATAGATATCAAATGTAAAAAGACCCCATGTTTTAGGACCTGCATACCCAGACTCACGAAGGGAGGGGGATAAGACATGAACTCAGGTCTCCTGGCTCCATGCTTACCGATTTTACAAATCTCTCCCTGCATTATCAGGAAGAGGAGGGGGGCAAATTAATTGCATGGTTCCTAATTTTGACCATTCAGGAAGGTTTTTCCTTACAAAGCGGTACCCCGCCCAGGGTCCTTCTCATATATTTATTACTAATCTGGAAGGGAAAAGGCCAGTGAGTTGTCACGGAAACTACAATTGGCAGAACAGATAACACCTCTATTTTACCCAGAAAAAAATACATCCTGAGCTTCAAACACCAGCCAGTGCCAGTCAGTCCTGGCCGGGACCACCACCCTCACCTCCCCTTCTACACTGCCTTGGCTCCAGCCCTGATCACCTCTGTCCTGAGTCTCAGAGCAATGACTCTTGGCATCACCCACCTGTTGTCCTTCAAGAATGTGTAACAGTGCTTAAAAATGAAAACCTTCTCAAGTCCCTCCATTCAGCACAGCCTTGCCCGAGCTGCCCTGCCTACATCTCCAGCATCACCTCTCACCTGCTTACCACCCCAGCCCTGCAGGCTTTCCTTAAGCAACTCATCCACAAGCATGCTGCCTCAGGGCATTCGCACACAGGCTCACTTAACCTAGAACATCCCCAGGGGTGATTTTCTATTTTGTTCACCATTATATTCTCCATTCCCAGCAAGTTCCCAGCAATTTGGCATTAGAAGCATGAAGGCAGTAAGAACATACAGGTCCATAAGAGGGCTAAAACAACCTGGCTGAAACAGACAGCTGGGAGGGTGTGGCTCAATTAGGAGGAAGAAACTGACACCCTGGGGGTTCCTATGTATGGCAGGTTAGAGAAGGTGAGGTTTTCCAACAATATCAGCATCTAGCAAAGGTGACATCAACTGAGGTTCAGTACATAGGGGTTCTATAGTTTTATAATCAATAACTGCATTGACTTTCTAGAAGATCTTATCTGCTTTCACACTTTTCTCCCTCATCAGACTGAACCTGGCGGAACAAAGTTCTTATTTCCCTTTATTTTCAAAGCACAGGGTCTGGCACATAGCAGATGATTAATAATTGTTTAATTTGCTATCTTGTGATTTATGGTTTTATGTGGTCAATTCAGCAAGTCTCTAAGTATATTCTGCACTATTAGTTTAATTCAGAGTGTAGTCTTAAAAGTATACTTTAAATGTGTAGACATACACGATTTTCATTTCTCACAGTAACTCATATATGAGAAGAGCCAAACTCATAGGGACAGCCAGACAGGGGTGCTCCACCTGCCACTTGGCCCAGGTGCTGCCGCCACAGTGCTGCCCTTGAATTCCAAAACCCAGTCAGGGCGAAATGGCCTGTGTTGAGTCATTTAGAAGGTAAATCACTAGTAGCACATATCCAATAATAACGTGATCAGGACTGTGCACAGCCAGCCTCATTAGCATATACTTTTATTCCAGTCATGACTAGCACAATTAATTACACAAGCTGTGACTCAGACTTCCAATTTCCATGGTGCTATCTATTAATTTCAAATTAATGTTCTGCCCTTTGTCAATGAGCTCAGGGTACTTTATGCTAAGAGAATAAACATAAGTACATAATGTAAGAACATTTTTGGCTTCCAAAGTTTTTTTTTTTTTAATGAATGAGAAATGAAGCCAGTTTCCAGCCCAAATTTAAATATGAAAGCTAAGTGGCACTAGAAACAATGATGCTCTAAGTTGCACTAGAAAGAATGATGCTAAGAAGAAACAGTCTAGGGGGGTAAAAGGGGTGGGTGTTAAGAGACGCCTATCACCAGCCAGCCTCTGTCAATTACCAGCTTTTTGATCTTGAGTAAGCTGGTCCAACGCTCTACACTCCAACTTCATTCTATGTTAGCCAGAGATAAACATGAATGGCCTCCCTCTTCGTGGATCTTTTGTAAGCACCTTGTGAGATAATGGATGTTCTGGAACCCTCCAATGGGATAGTTGAGGAGTGCCTCATAAAATGATTATTTACAAAGCTGCAGGGAGGAGGTAGGGAATGCCCAAAGGCATAGTGCTTTGTTGTCAGGAGTGAGGGCATGGAGGATGTATTAGTCCATTTTCATACTGCTATGAAGAAATACCCAAGATTGGGTAATTTACAAAGAAAAAGAGGTTTAACGGACTCACAGTTTGACATGGCTGGGGAGGCCTCACAATCATAGTGGAAGGTGAAGGAGGAGCAAAGACACATCTTACATGGTGGCAGGCAAGAGAGTGTGTACAGGGGAACTGCCCTTTATAAAACCATCAGATCTTGTGAGACTTCTTCACTACCAGGAGAACAGCACCGAAAAGACCCACCCCCATGATTCAATTACCTCCCACTGGGTCCCTCCCATGACATGTGGGGATTATGGGAGCCACAATTCAAGATTTAGGTGGGGACACAGCCAAACCATATCAGAGAAGCTGAGAACCCAGGCAGAGAGAGTCATATGAAGAGGGACTCCTGGCAAGAGGTGGGACCCTCAGTGGCCAGCCACAGGTGCTGCCAGTTGTTAACCTGACCTCACCTTTCTCCCTCCTGAGGTAACTGTCACTGGTTGTTTATTACATGAACACAAATGGAAGCCAGAGAACAAGGAAGCCTGTTGGTGCAACCCATAGAGGTCAAGCCGAAGATGCTGGAAGCATCAGGAGGGGCAAGTCCAGCAAGATTGCTTCACCAAAAAAGCTCATCATGTGCTCTGAAAGAGGGCTTTTTAAAACCACCCAGTTTGAAGTGAGAGTTAAAGAACCAAATAGAGAAAGGCTATAGTTTTTTAAGCAGGTATAAATTCTCAGAATCAAAGAAGCTTTGCAGTCTGCAAATGTGTTATGACTGGAGCATGTAGTCTTATCCATCATACACAATGGGATTTTGGTCATAAAACTGTACTACACCTAGCTCTGGAAATAGACCAATATCAGAGCTTCTCCTAGACAAGGAAGAAAGGCAACAGAGAGTGTTCCTTTCCCTCAAGGCCCCTTCCAGGGCATATAACACAGTTCTCCTTCACTACTCAAACACACAGTAGAACAGCAGGCCAGCCCTTCCCTGTGGATAGCAAGTCAGATACCAAGAGGCCACCTCTATTCCTGGGGAGCAGGGAGTCCTCGCTCTAGCTTTGGGTACTAATTCCACTGATGTGTTAGTGAAAACACTCCAGTAGATGCAGAAAATTATAAATTCTCATTTTTAAAATTATATTTTGAGAAGTTTCTGGTAAGATGAATTTTGGTTAAAAAATTCCTCATTTCTATATATTGTTATTGTTAAGTTATATCCTCAGAGAAGAAAATGGAAACTGACAATATGAAAGACTGGCTATCAAAATACCCCTGTAAACCAAAAAGTATCTGGGACAGGCTTCAATCAATTTAGAACGTTTATTTTGCCAAGGTTAAGGATACACCAGTGACACTGGCTCAGGAGATCCCGATGACATGTGCCCAAGATGGTTGGGGCACCGCTTGGTTTCATTCACTTTAGGGAAACATGAGACATCAATCAATATATGTAAGATGTATCTTGGTTCGGTTCAGAAAGGGGGGACTACTCAAAGTGAGGAGGGGGCTTCCAGGTCATAGGTAGATAAGAGACACACAGTTGCATTCTTTTGAGTTTCTGATTAATCTTTTGCTGAGTGCACAATTTACTGGAATAGTCACTTATGCCTGAGTCGGGCTTAGCCAAACAACAGGACAAAGGCAGCAATCAGATATGCATCTGTCTCACGTGAGCAGAGGGATGACTTTGAGTTCTGTCTGTCCTTCATCCACAAGGAATTTACTTGTGGGCAAACTGTGAGGGAGGTATGTAGCTTTTTAAAATATTTGTAGCTATCTTATTTAGGAGTAGAATGGGAGGCAGACAGTTCCCAGCTTGACTTTTCCCTTCGGCTTAGTGATTTGGGGGTCCTGAGATTTATTTTCCTTTCACAATCCTTAATCTTCCACCTAAGGAAAAAAATTCCAGACACTTCTCAGATGCTAAGAAAATAACCGCTAAGATGAGGAAAGGGTCATTCTTTGACCATCTTTAGCTTTCCCATTATTTGGGCAAATCATGCTGCCACATCTAAACATTAGGAGAGCCAGCCCAGATCTTATTACATCTCTTTAAAGAACACACAAGGAAACCAGCATAGAAAACCCAGAACTGTGACTAAGAAAGTAGTGATGCATATTTGATTATTGAATATGTAGTTTGATGTTTTTCGGATCAGAAATATACTGGCATTTCATTATAATATAGCCTATTTTTTCTATACTATACTATATACTATACAACTTTATATACTACAAAACATGAATGACAATTTCATACAGAAACCTCCATATAGAATAATTACTGCCTCCAGACGTGCTTTAAGATTGCCAAACCTCTCATCTAGTGCTCTGCATCCCCAATCACAGATAGATTCGTGCTGAATGTCCAGCAAGTGGCTGATACGCCATACGTCCTCAGTCTGCTGTCCCTACACTTGAGCCCCTCTGCCTCCATTCCTTTTCCCCTTCCCATATGTACAGAACAAGGAACGTGGTGCATATTTGGTGGTGGGATCACTGGGCCCTGTGAATCATTTTCAAAGGCATTCTTTCACTTCAACATATTTTAATACAGCCCAACTCTTATTTTAAGTTAATCTTTACCAAAGTACAACCAATACGTCTAAATAACTGAGTAGGAATACTAACTGAAAGCCCAGTAAAACTACAAAATTATCTCAAATACATGTCATTCTTGAACTCCTGACCTCAGGGGACCTGTCCACCTTGGCCTCCCCAAGTGCTGGGATTACAGGTGTGAGCCACCACATCCAGCCTCAAATACATGGCATACTATAACACTCTGGTTGACAGTGGCTGCCAAGTGATCAGAAAGAAGCAGACTGAGAGGATGAGAACATTCACACGAAAACCTGTTTTCTTCTTCTGTGTTTGCCTCTTAGTCACCTAGTTCTGTGTAACACATTACCACAACTCCAACAGCTAAGACAACAGAGATCTATCAGCTCAGAGTTTCTGCGGGTTAGGAATTCAGGTGCTACTGATTAAGCTGGGTCCTCCACTTATGGAAGTCCCAAGGCTGCAGTCATTCAAAGTGTCACCCTGGACTGAGTTCTCATCTGAAGGCTCAGTCAGGGCATGGTCCATTCCCAAGGTCCTTCTGGCTGTTGGCAGAATTCGTTTTCTTGAGGTCCTGGGATGGAAGGCCCTGGCTCCTTACTGGTTGGCAGGTGGGGGCTGCCCTTAGGCCCTTGCAATGTGGTAACTGACTTCTCCAAAGTCAGCAAAGGAGGGCCTCTCTCAAACCAGCCTACTAAGACAGACTTACATAATGTGATGTAATCCCAGAAGTAACACCCCATTACCTTGGCTATATTCAATTGATAAGGATCAAGTCCCACTCATACTTCAGGATGTAACTACATTTCTCCAGGAGATAACAGGCCAACTTGGAAGTATGGCTTCTAGAAACCCTACACTAAAGACCTCTCCATGCAAATAATCACTATCCTCCTTCTTTGTATGATTCATTCACATGTTTTTCTGAAAGTAAAGAATATCTGTATTAGATGAGAACATATTCATTTGAAATTAATCATGTGAAAGAGGCCACACACACAACAGATTCAGCATATCATGACAAGGTGCTACAAATGTTAGATATAGTTGTAATGTTGGAACACAAGTTAGTCTTCAATTTAAAGTGACCTAAAATATATGCTTTATTTTTTTAAAATAGAGCTAAAACAGGCCACAGGTAAATTTTGTATTTCTTTTTACTAATGGTAAGTTCATGAGAGACTAAATCTTCCCATCACTAAACCAGGATTGTGTGTATAGACTCAGTAATTCAGAATTATAATAGTAATTTTATAATAGAACTAAAGACACACACACTCTCATGCATGCACACATACAACATACATAATTATAAGCATATATACATATAGCATAAATATAAAAACATATGCATAAATATTGATTATATAAATACATATTCAAATAAATATGTTTATAAATATAAATCTATGCTATGCTGATAACACACATATGCTTATAACATACACACAGACATATGCTTATTACCAAAAGATAATAGATTAAGATGTTTTGAAACTTTTATCCTGGAAGCCTGTTTCCACGATGTGCAAATGGTGAAAAATGCTTAGAAACAGCAGATTTAGCAAACTGGCAGACAAAAATTATGATCCCTTTGCAAAAGGCAAGGGCAAATCATACAATTAATAGTGCTGTAATATAAGAATTAAAGTACAATAAAAATATCACTGACATACTAATTATACTGAGTCTAATCATAATTATCACAGCTCTTGAATTCTGAAAGAAAAATTCAAGTATAAACAATAGTTCAAACTAGAAGAAAATATTTTAAAAGAAGTGTTCTGCTGGGCTAACCTTCCTTAATAGGTTTATATTACATAACATCACATTAGCATATGTTTCTAAAAATACCACTGAAGTTATAGATTCCAAATCTCAGAATTAAAAGGGTTTTGACAAGCTAGTTACCCCATCTGTCTAACCCCACTATGTGTCCAAAACAGCACACTCCTTTCTGCAATACCCCTTACTAGCATCCTTTACTCAACATGTATTCAGTAAGCACCTTTTATATAAAGGTTTTGTGAACAATAAGCCAAACATATTCCCCATCCTCCTCAGAGTATATTCAAGTAGGGAAGGATAGAAGAAAAGCAGTGGCAGCAGACGTGGTAAACTCTGATATAAAGCACAGAACATGGTCAGGAATGCTGGCTCACTCCTGTAATCCCAGCTCTTTGGGAAGCCAAGGCGGGAGGATCACTAGAGGTCAGGAGTTTGAGACTAGCCTGGCCAACATGGTGAAACACCGTCTCTACTGAAAATACAAAAATTAGCCGGGCGTGGGTGGCACACACCTGTGATCCCAGGTGATCACACTTGTGAGGCACTCACTTGTGAGGCTGAGGCATGAGAATCGCTTGAACCCAGGAGGTGGAGGTTGTAGTGAGCCGAGATCATGCCACTGTACTCCAGCCTGGGTGACAGAGCAAGACTCTGTCTCAAAACACACACACACACACACACACAGACACACACACACAGACACCACTATATAACTGGAGTTTCTAATCCAGGATACGAGTAGCATAGTGGTAGGCATGGCTTCCTGGAGGAAGTGACAACTAATCTAAGCCTTGAAGAATAAATTGGGAGTTAGCCAGGAAAAGAGAAGAAGGGTTAAGTCATATTCTAGTCTAAGGACATCAGAGAGCAAGTGCCAAGGTCTGACAGCAAAGCCAGATATGACATATTCTGGGAACTGTGAATTCAACATGGAGGTGCAGAGACTGAGGAAGGTGGTGGAGTGGAGAGAGAGGCCGCATAGGATGGTCAGGGAAATTTTAAAAGCATGTTGTGAAGGGAATTTGGACCCTATCCTAAGGGCAATCAGAATCCATTTCCAGTATCTTTTAAGCAGAAGAACAGCAAGAGTAAGTTTTTTTTGGAGAGGGATCATCCTGGCTATTTTGCAAAGGTTGAAATTGATTGAGGTGAGATTGGAGTCAGGTGAGTCTGTGTGAAGATCATTGCTGTAACATGGCAGGAGGTGACAGTGGCCCAGCATGTGATGACAATGATAAGGATGAAAAAATGAAATTAATGAGAAAATATGGAGGAGACAGACTCCACCAGACTTATGAAGAGCCGATATGAGGACTGAAGAAGGCGGAATCTGCAAAGATGATGTCCTGTCTACTTAGGGGAGCACTGGTGTTGCCATTCTTCTCAATGGAAGGCCAAAAGGTGGCAGAAGGTTTAGGAAGGAAAGAAGGAAGATTATAAATCCCGCTTTGAAACTATTAAGTTGCCCAAATGACATCTAAGTGAACATGGCTGATAGTCTGCTATAGATGTGGTTTGAGTATACGGATTTGGACCCTGAGTCATTCTGTGCTCAGTCACAAAAATAAGAACCATTCTGGGTGAATGCAAGCAATTGGTATGTTTCTTAAACACTTCTATATCATGAAAAATGTATTTGGGTTTATTTCCTTGTTAATTCGTATTTATTTTTTCCAATAATATGGCAACATATAATCTAGAATTTGTGATTCCATTAAAATATTTTTCCCATTTTAGAGATCTGAAACTCTCATGGTAGGGTCCAAAACTCTCCTGAAGATAAGGCACAGACAGAACGGACAGTGGGTGTGCCTGATAGGTCCTCTGAGAAGTGGATGTGAAGATGGGATGAGAAATGCAACCAATTAATTGAAAGAAATTAATGTATACAATAAAGGACAGAGAGCAGAAGAAAAAGATGAGAAGAACCTTGAGACCGTGATGCAGATTTGCTACCTGTGAGAGAAGAAGGGATTGAATAGGAAGGGTCTGAAACCTCAACAGACCTAAGGCAGCTTCAGCCAGGCCATGGGGAGTCCTGGAGCAAAGACTTCCTGTTGGAGCCACTCATGGGCAGGAATGGGACAGTTCTTGTTCTCTGGCTATGCCAAAGCATGGGTGCAGAGCAGCCTAGGGTGAATACAGAGGAATGGGGATAAGGGCTGTCAGTCAACTTGGCTTCCTGAAGCAGATTTCACTGAGGAAGGCCAAAGTGCTGCACTTCATGGCCACCAGTGGGAGACAGAGCCAGAACTCAACGCCCACTTCTTCAACTCCATAGCGAAAAGATCATCTGCTTTTCACAAATTATTCTTTAATTTGGACATTCCACTACAATATTTAAAACATACTTTAATTTTGAAGGCTTTAATGAGGCAAAACTTTGAAAGCTTTGATGGATAAAATTGGAAGTGCGTTTTCAGTTTATTTTAAAACTTCCCATAATAGAGAGCTCTCAGGTAAGGAGAAGTTGCTATTCAGTCTTCAAATCTACAAGATGATTTCACCGAGATACTAGTCAAGACTTCTACTGGGAAATAAGAGCTGAGGACCTTCATTTCTTTGGTGTATTACTGGGTTTCATGTTATTATTTTAATCTTGGGATTATCTAATATATAAGTCACAGATTTATCTTATTATATAGGCCTTGTGTATGTATGGATACACACATACACATATATATGATGTGTGATATATATATATTTAGTTTATACTACATATATGTATGTATATATATGGATGTGCATGTGTGTATATATAGCGAATATTGAAGATCTTAGGTTAGAAGCAAAAGAAATGGAAGAAAATTGCTGTAAATGCCTCAAAACCAAATATCTAAGAATATCTGTCTCCTAGATAGAACAGACTATAAATGGGTTTCTGTTGTTGTTATTATTGTTTTACCTAAAAGAATATGGTAAAAATTATGTAGAAAAGCAAAATTCCGAAAGCAAACCTTAGTCATTTACAATTAAAACATGTTTTAGCTAAGACAGGCATTTACAATTAACACATGTTTCAGCTAAACATGTTTTACATTTTCTTTGAAGGTGTCAAGTGTTTTGCCTGCATCAGCCGCTGGACACACACTCATTTAATTCTCACAACAGCTGTAGACAACAGGTGCTGTCAACGTCCCCTTTTAGAGGTGAAGGACTCAAGATTTGAAGAAATGATGCGACTTGCCCTAATTTACATGGCCCAAGAGGTTTGGTGTTTTGCCTTCATTTTAAATTCAATTTATTTGCAATTATATATGATGACGGAAACATCACTTTTGCAGGGTAGAAGCTGGATGTAAGGATGCTAGCCATGAAACAGTCTAAGATGCCTTTGTGGTTTAAACAGCATTCCAAAATGAAATGTACAAATAACCTCTGAAGGTTGAAGCTAATAATCAGGCTTGCACGCCCTTCATTTTTCCTCTTGAGCTGAGGAAAGCTGATGTCTGCACACATGAGCAGGTTGGGGGTGGACTAATCAGTAGTGCCACTCTGCAAAATTTAAGAAACACTGCAACAAAATTAGGCAATTTAGTAGTGACATGGCCACAGCCTGCTTTGCTGGGGCACTACATATATTTGGACAGCAAGGATAGGCATGGAAAGAGTGTTCTGTCACACACCGAATGTGCAGAGCCCCGGACTACAAGAAGAGCACAGCGCAGTGCAGCCCCCTAGAGAGTTGTAACTGCAAATCATACTGAATCCAGCAGTGTTTATGACATTCTCATCATTACGGTTTGTGGAGCCAGGCTCTAAACCCAGCTGCTGGTTGTTAATGTAAAGCTTCTGAGTCCAACTGCAGAGCTCAACCTGGAGATGATGAAAGCACCTTCCACACATGGAGAGACCTGGTCCTCAGTGGGCAGAGCCTGTCCTCACATGGCTATAATGACTGAAACTAACAGAAGCAAGCCAATTTCACTAACCAACCAATCACATACAAAACAAAACAAAAACAAAAAGGACAATAACAAAAGTTACAGGTGCATGAAATGATCTGAAATGGTTTAAACTGCAACAATCAGCAAAGGAAGGCATGGATTATGCAAACACACACTGCCTGTAATTGGTGAGAGAATTAGAAGCTCCACACAATAGGAACAGCAAAGAGGATGGGTGGAAAAGAAACCGTGTTTGGCCAGGCACGGTGGCTCACGCCTGTAATTCCAGCACTTTGGGGAGCTGAGGCAAGCAGGTCACTTGAGGCCAGGAGTTCAAGACCAGCCTGGGCAACATAGTGGGGCCTCATGTCTACAAAATTTTAAAAATTAGCCAGGCATAGTGGTGTGTGCTTATAGTCCCAGCTAGTCAAGAGGCCGAGGTGGGAGGATTGCTAGAGCTGGGCGGGTCAAGGCTGCAGTGAGCTGTGATCACTCAGTCCCACAAAAAAACAAAAAGGAAAGAAACAAAGAAACAGTGCAAAAAGTTTAATACTGAAAATGGGAAGGAAGTTACCAGCCCTCTCAATTTCAATAACCTCAAATTGCTTGCATGTCTCACAAAACAACAGGTTAAGGTATGAAGAAAAAGTTGGGTAGCCAGGGTCTGCTGTCTGAGGAGTCAGATGCAGCCTCCAGAGAAGTGTCACTCCCGTCCATTCTCACACACAGATGCACCAATGGGCACCTGCAGTGATTACCGTGAGGAACAGACCAGTTCATTTCTAGCCCCAAAGTCTCTGCCCACAAGCTCAATGGTGCATGAATACATTTTTATTTTAGTTTGGGGCAGAATGTATTGACATCTTTAGGAATTATTTGCATACCACACATTCTTAACATTGTCTAAGACAATTGATAAACATTTATTTAAAATAGTTCTTATTCCAAATATTGCTGCTGTTATTGTTCATAAAAGTGTGACTTGAACTGACATACAGAGAAGATTTTGAGTATCTACAAGTTTTGCCACAATGAATGCTATGAACGTCACAGACTTTCCTAAGGTTAAGAAATACTTCAAATCCTATGTTCATGGAGGTTCTGAAAACAAGAGAGAAAGGCAATCCAGTACAAAGGATGAGGCCACTGAAATGCCAGAGCATTTGTTGTTATTTCACTTCTGAACTTGATGACAAGGGAGGACCTCCACCCAAGGAAACACCAGGACTCAGGCCCAACCCACATCACTCATCTTGAAAATGGAGAGTCCGTGAGCATTTGAATAAAAAGATTAGCATTATAACAACAGGGGGAAATCTCAACAGGGAAATACTCTATTTATAAGCTGAGTAGAAAATATATCTATTTCATCCTCATTTTAATGTCTCAAGTGAATGCTAATTTCCATAAATATCCCAGCGTCCTTTCAATTTTCTAACATTTACTCATTCTGTGATGTAAACAGTCTTAACACAAAGACAGGAAGCTTTCACTATGATCACTTAAAGAAGAAATACTCACTTTTCTCCTGGCATGATCTTCTCTAGTTTAACTTGAACGGGAGGAAGTTCAGGAAAACAGAGACTGTTCCTTCCTTGTAATACCTATTCAGTTTCCGGCTGGGTGCGGTGGCTCACGCCTGTAATCCCAGCACTTTGGGAGGCCGAGGCGGGTGGATCATGAGCTCAAGAGATCAAGACCATCCTGGATAACACAGTGAAACCCTGTCTCTACTAAAAATACAAACAATTAGCCGGGCATGGTGGCGGGTGCCCGAGTAGTCCCAGCTACTCGGGAGGCTGAGGCAGGAGAATCACTTGAACCTGGGAGGTGGAGGTTGCCATGAACCGAGATTGCGCCACTGCACTCCAGCCTGGCGACAGAGTGAGACTACATCTCAAAAACAAAACAAAACAAAACAAAAAACATATTCAGTTTCCAATGAAACTGGAAATCACTAATCACACCTATTTTTTTTTCTGCTTACGGTAGCAAACCAAACTTTCAAGTCACTGAGACAGAATGAGTCTTGTTTTTCTTAACATGTAAGTGAAGCAAACAACCAGATGAACAATTTAATTATAATCGAAGCACAGGTGCAAATGTAAGGCAGGATCCCCCAGGGCTGTCTCTATTGGGTTCAATTTCTAAAACTGATCATCTGGCTGACTCTGGCTAAGGCTGTTGCTGTTAGATGTCAGGACAGGGACCTCTGGAAAGTTAGCTTGGAATTACCTAGTTTCATGCATATCTTGTAAGCACCAAAGAAAGGAAGTGATTGGTCAGAAAAACACATTGAGTCAGGGGCCTTCCCCATGGGATTCTCCTTGTTCTACTTCAGGTAAAGACCAGTAGTGAATTTACAAAAATGTATTACAAGAGCATAACCTCACTAAAATGGGATACCCATTCCTGTGAAGCAGAAATGGGACCCAAACACACTGTGTTTAGTAGAGTCAAGACTCAGACCTCAGAATCAGATGGGAGACCCATTCCTGCTGAGCAGCATAGACTGGAGGAGACCTCTGTGAGCAGGGACCAGTGAGGCTCACTTACCATCGTGTGTCCCTGCAGCGACACGGCTGAAGAGCTGATATGAACCGAGTTCTGAACTAGGCCTTAATGGGCCCCTGAAGCCTTAGTAGCACTGTAGTCTCCCTTTCTCCAAGGAGGATGTGTCCCAAAGCCCCCAGTGAACACTGAAACCACAGGTTGCACCAAACCTTCTATGTACTATGTTTTCTCTTATATGTGTACCTATGGTAAAGTTCAATTTATAAACTAGGCACAGAAAGAGTTAACACCAATAACTAATAATACAACAATTATGATAATATGCCAGCATCACTACCTTTGCATTTTGGGGCTGTTCTTAAGTAAAACGAGGGTGACTTGAATATAAGGACTGTGATACCACAACAGTCAATCTGATAACTGAGATGGCTGCTATGTGACTACCAGGCAGGGAGTGTAGAGAGTGTGGATCCACTGGACATAGGGAGGATTTTTGTCCTGGGCAGGATGAGAAGGATGGTGAGAGATTTCATCATGCTATTCAGAAAGAATTTAAAACTTATGATTGCTTATTTCTGGAATTTTTTATTTAATATTTCTGGGCCACTGTAGACCTATAAACAAAAAATAAAACTCTAAGGCCCCAGTCTTGGCCAAGGGCATTCCAGAGTTAACCTGAAAATCTAGTTCAGGCCATGATGGAAGAGGGGGTTGGACCTAACCTCATTCTACCCTTCCAGCATGAACATCAACACAGACTTTAAGTCTGATAAGAAACATGTACAACCTATTCTCTCTGAAGCCTGCTACCTGGAGGCTTCATCTGCATGATAAAACCTTGGTCTCCACAACCCCTTATCTTAACCCAGACATTCTGTTCTACTGATAATAGCTCTTTCAACCAATTGCCAATTAAAATATGTTTACATCTATCTACGACCTGGAAGTCCCCCCTCCCACCTTCAAGTTGTCCCGCCCTTCCAGATCAAATCAGTGTAAATCTTACATGTATTGATTGATGTATTATGTCTCCCTAAAATGTATAAAAGCAAGCTGTACCCCAACCACCTTGGACACATGTTATCAGGACCTCCTGAGGCTGAGTCACTGGTGCGTCCTTAACCTTGGCAAAATAAACTTTCTAAATTGACTGAGATATGACTGAGTTATTTTGGGTTCACAGACCAAAGGTAACTGAAAACACAGAAGTGAAACTGCAAATAAGTGGGTGCTATTATATCTGTGTGCAGACAGGGAGGGGAAAATTAAGCACAGGTGAACATACACATGAAACAACTTGAGACAAGCCTGGAAACTAAAATTCCAAAGCACATGAAGAAAGACAGTCCCAGTGATGGAAGTCTGAGCTCCACAAACTCACTAAAGAAAGCAGTCATCCCAAAGAAAGTGCAAGTGAGAGAGCAGTCTTCCAAAAGAGAGAATGGCATCCAAAGAGACAAAATAAGAGCAATAGAACAGAAAGCGAACACAAACCAAGTAGAAAGAGACTATTTAAAGAGCCAGTTAGAAAGTATAAAAAAATAAATTTCAACAGGGTAATTAATGTGTAATAAGAATAAGGTGTTAGGGAATTAAAATGTTGTGGTGGCAAATATCCAAGTCTCATGGCCCCAAATATGTTACCAGTGGAAGGTATCCAAGTAACTGGCGGTGAGTCCGTAGAGCTCTGCAGCAACCTTAGTTCTTTCCTCCTCAAAAGAAAGAATTCAACTGAGGGGCATAAGGCGGAAGAGGAGACCGGGACAAGTTTCAGAGCAGGAGTGGAAGTTTATTTAAAAAGGCTTTAGAACAGGGAAGAAAACAAAGTACGCCTGGAAGAGTCCCAAGTGGGCACTGAGGTCAGGTGCAGTGTTTAACCTTGACCCCAGGACTTTGTAGGCCTTTCTCATGATCCTTCCCTCAGGGTGGGCATTATTTCCCAGATGCACGGTGTCCTCCTTCACCTTGGGAAGTGAGCACAGGCAGTGTGTTTAAGAAGCTGTGCACATGCCAGTCTGAGGCTTTCTTCCCTTTTCCTGTGGAGTGCCCCCAGTGGGTCATACTCCGCCATTTTGTCTCTTCATGCACATGCCCAGGAAGTTACTTCTCCCAGGCGCCTGCATTCAATGAACACTTTATTGCAACAGCTGTGGGGTATCAGGAAATGGCCTCTCCCTGGCACACGCTGACAATTTATCACTTTTAGAGAGGCAATGTGATCATTGTCGAACCATCACCTGACATTCCTAGTGGATGAGGGAGGGCCCTTTCCTGGCCTGCTTATGCTTGTCTAAATACCTGTAACAAAAGACAGTACCAGAGTACCCAACCTGAATTACAGAGAAATTTAGAACAAAGAAAATATAAAAATGATCCTAAAAGAGTAAGGATAAATTGAGAAGCTCCGACATTCACCTGGAGTTGGAGTTAGATGGAATGGTGAACAGGCAACATTTGAAGAGATAGTGGCTTAGAATATCCCTGAAGTAAAAAGAGACATAACGTCACAGGTGTTTCCTGGGTGTATGTGCAACAGGGTAAACTTTCAAAGTCTGTATCTAGTTACGTCATAATGAAACTGAAGAATATCAGGGGTAGAAAGAAACTTATAAAAGTTTCCAGGAGATAGAAAAAAAAAAACAGTTAACCCACAAAAGACTGATAATTTCTTAACTAAATATTAAAATTAACCGCTGCCTAGAAAAATCCATTAAAGGATTAAGTATATCAATTAAAAGATTTAGTTCATGCAGATAGCATAATTATTCATGATACAAATTGAAGCATCCCATTCAAAAAAGGCAATTCCAGGCACAACCATAAACAAGAGGTTATGGTTATAATAAGAACCATAAACTCTTATCACTAGAGTATATCTTTGAGTTCTGTTCAACCTCTTACTCTGTCTACACTTTCAAAGTCTGCAAATCTTTGGATTTGCACATGAATAACCCTCAGATCTGCCCTTTCAGTCCTGCTGCCTTCCTCCCCACGCAAATACCTGTGACCATCTCCTCCACTTCGATACTCAGCCCCACTCAAGGAACTCTTCAAGCAGTAGGATAACATCATGTGAGGTGCCTTTTTTTCTTATCTTGGTGAATGCTATCTGCATCCATTGCACAGTACTAACACTCTATCTTATGATTTATTTACATGGTGCAGCAGTATGTTTCTTCAGTGTAAAGCAAAACATAATTTTTATCTGATATTGTATTTTGCAAGCAAACCCTCAAATAGTTCATTAATTGTTAAATAATTATGTAGATGGTTTGAAAATTATTTTATAACGTGCACAAATCTTTTGCAAATTTTCATTTATAAGTTTAAATGTTTTTTAATGATATTGAGAGAAATCAGTGGGCATTTCGGTTGGGCTGGGGACATTATAATTTTCCCAATGTAAAATAACAAAACTTAGTCTTCTGCTTTCTGAAAATTCAGAATTAGTTTAGATTTGTGTAATGAAAGTTACTTGGATTTGCAAGGTAGTCATTATTGCAGTCGCAATTGATTTTTCACCTTCTGGTTTAAGATCTTGTTGTGCAACAATACAAGAAACTCATCTACAGAAAGCTCTGCAATGGAACCCGTATTGTAAGAGGGATTCAGTGACCCAACAGAGTGGGACTAGCACACCCATTGCTTCGGGTCTGACCCTACCTGCCTCTTCATCTGTGCACCATTCCTCTCCCACCCCTAGGACCAGTTCATGCAACTTGAGTTTGTCTGATCAGTCATGATTTTAAGTAGGATGAGAGTTAGGTCCTGCATGTGAGGATTCAGTATTGAATTATACTTGCAGCTTGGACTAGCATGAGGGTTCTAGGTCCTTTGTTCCCTTGACAATGATGAATTTTACCTGAGCCTTGTGATCCTGAACAATAGTGATAATTGAAGAAACCCTCCCACCCTCTTTTGTCCTGGGAAACAGTTTATTGCAAAGAACCACTCTTCTCTGTGTAACGTATACAAGACTCACAGTTGCTCCCCTGTATACCTACGGAAAAAACAGACACAGATCCTTCAAATTCCCATTCCTTGCCTCCTAAATAATGAGCTGAACTCTTTGCACTCACTCACCAATCTGAGGAAAATACCTGATCCACCAAACTTCTCTCCGTCTCCCAAGTCTCTATACTTCAATTTATCCTCCATCTGAAGCAGCAGACAATCTCTCCTTAACCACCTCTCTCAGGAATCAGTTAGGGAAAAACACTCCCTGATGGATTGTGCCATCACACCACCTACTCTCCTAAAGCCAGCTCTTTCTAGCCTCATTCACTCTTTCTATAAAAGAAGAGTCTTTTCTGCTGACCTTTGAGACAAGTGCAGATGTTATGGCCAGAGCACACTCCCTACATCAGTAGTTCCCCTCCCTTCATTGAAACAGTCCCTTTGGATAAAGTCTTTCTTTATCTAGTTCCAGGTTTGTTCTTATTTGACACCATGTACTTAAATCTTTCTATCTGAGTTCCTGGATCTAGGCTTTTATTTCTGAAATACCCCCAGGGTCAAAAATCCTGTCTTTAAATTCTGAGCTTGGGAGCCAGCACTCATTCCTCTAACACCTAACAGTGAGGTCAGACACTGCCTCAGCTTGGGAAAACTGTAGTCCCTGTTTCCTGTCAGCCTCTGACTCCACGGGATGCTGCTACCTTACTTAATTCCTATAGTCTCAGTGTATTCTTCATCATGTGATAAATACTTATTAAGTCACGTGGGTGAATTCACTAGGCTAACCTAGGCTTCCTCCTGCATCTTGTCGCTGTGGGCTTTCCTACAGTGTCTACCTCAGCCCAGTGAGTGGGTATGATCTCATATTCTAGCTTCTCAGAGTCTTCTCAATTCCCCTGTATCTCAAAATTTGAAAAAAAAAAAAATCATCGCAGCACTTCTATTTTAAAATAATGAGGGAGTACTGGGGAAGAATTTTTACAAAACTCATGGAAGCCAAGACATTTTATAGGGTTTATAACATTAAAACAAACTATAAACAACATCATTGCCCTTCTTCAAAGAACTGTGTTTAAAAATTTCATTTATGTATATGACAAACCATTATAAAACATTTAAACAAGCAATCCAGATCTTTAAAAATCAATACAGTTAGATCTCAGAAAATATGCTGAGTTTAAACATTTTGGATTAAATTTCTCTAAGGATTACAAATATCAATTTCCAGTAGAATGGCCTATCTTCAGATATCAAACTATTCAGCAAGTAAGATATTTTGGCAGCAACTTTTCACTAAGATTTACATTTTGGAATAACTTAAATTGAACTGTGATTATCTCTATATTAGGATGTTAACTGCTTTCTACCATAGCAACCATCTCCTAAATAATCTCTGCATGCTTGGAATTTATGCATAAACTTTGCTGAAATAATTTAATTTGGAAATATAAGGCCCTCCCTGAAGTAATTTGGCACTCCTGAGACATTGGCTGCTTTTCCTTGAATATTTTTCTGATAACTAACATTAATGTAAGCTTGTGTGGCTAGATGATACCTCATCTTATACACGCATATGTCAACCACAGGATTGCAGATGCAGAACTACAGGGTACAGTACTCCATAGTAGCCCAATGGAATCAAAGTATCCTTGTCTCTTAGCTAGAATTGTTCTCATGCAGATTCAGCTATTTAAGAAATATGGTTATTATACACTAGAAACTTTCAGAAGACTGCTTCCTGCCCTTCCTCTGTCACCTCAGTAAGAGCAAGTCCTCTCCAAGTTGTCCTCCACGAAAAAAGGTGTGGAGAGAGGAGAGAGCACAGATGCATGTCAGATTTGGTTGGATCAAGTTGTACCTGTACCACCTTCAAGCTTTTGACCATGGCCAAGTCACCTAAACACTGGTTCTCATCTCCTTCACTGGTGAAATCATCTAAGTCCCTCTTTATAAAATTGTTATTCTGCAGTGAGATAACACATGCCAATGCACTTGAGAGGCTGAAAGCATGACTCAGTGAAAGTCACCACCAAAAACAGAGAAAACTTCCATGGCAGCTTTGATTTCAATCCCCATGTTTCAGATAACAAGTGCCACCAACTCAAATATAATTTCAGTCAAGAGCCCCTTATACAACTGTGGTAATTTCCTTCTGCACATAAAATGCACATTATTTTATAAACCCAGAGTAAACTGCTATTAAAGACTTAAAATATAACAAGCCCCCCAAATATTCTAATTATATGTGACTAAGTCATAGGGGTTACAGCAGATTTGAATCTGACTTCAACCAGAGGTAAATTGTCCTAGCAACTCAGAGACCCGTGAAAGACAAACTGATGTTGTTACTGAAATTCAATGAGATTTTGGGAAAGTGTGTTATGCAGCATTGTTACAGTAAATCTTCCCTAATATAAAAATTGGTATCAGAAATGGGGTGCTGCCCTAACAAATACAGAAATTACATGGCATTGGCAGGGTGGCAAGCAATAGATAAATGATATTGGAGACTGAAAAAAATGGTTATTTATGTTATGCAATGGCAAAATATTTGGTCAAATTATTATCTCTGATAATCTAAAGTCAGAAAATTTTCTAATGGACTGACCTGGTGGCACTGGACAAAGAGGTTATAACTCAGATTGTGGTAGTATGAGTTTATTGTTATTATTCTATTTGACAAAGTTCTTTAAGGGGGGTTTGATTTCATAAAAGAACTACAGAGTTTCAAGCAGAATTAAAGGGAATAGGTAGCATCTAGAAATTTCAGATTCTGAGGATTTGAAAAATAAGACATTTCTCATTCATATTTACACAATGCATGGGGTTCAGCATACCTTCTCATCACACTGAAGGCACTTGTAAGCAATGTTGCAAGATAGATTACAGAGCATCTGAAGGTTTTAATATATCCAGGATGTATGGAATGGATGGCCTCCTGGGTATCCATTTCCCATATTGCTAGATATGTTACTTTTTTCTTTCCATATTCTCAGTGATTTTCCTTCCACTTCAAGAAGTGGCAATAAGGAGCTGCTTTGTATTAATTTATTGAGGGCTAAATCCACCTTGATTCTGGTAACCCAGCTGCCAATAGGTGTGCCATGATGGGTGTTCCTGCATAGCCTAGCTTCTCCCTGACTGAAGGTCAGACTGTGTTATCTGTCTAACCAGGCAATATGTCAAGACTTTCTTTTAGTGTTGGTCTTTTATGAAAACATATGAATGGTCTTTTGTTTTGCCTTTGAAACTTACAGAGCCAACAATTATAAAAACTTTCAAGGCACATTACATATGCTTGGTGATGAAGTGTCAAACATAGGGTGTTGATACATATAATGATGCTTGAAGAAGAACTGAGGAAGAATTTTGACATTATGAAGGAAATAACTGATCAGTCTATCTTGAAAAGAAAACATTACATTTAAAAATCAAAAGACACCACATACTCATTAAAATAGCTGAAGTCTAGAACACTTACAATATGTGAAGCAATAGTAGCTCTCATTTATTTCTGGTGAAAATGAAAAATGATACAGCAACTCTGAAAGGTAGATTGGCAATTTGTTACAAAGTAAACATAGTCTTCCCCTAGAATCTAGCAATGGTGCAGCTATGTATTTACCTAACCAATTTGAAAACTGATGCCCCAACAAAAACCTGAACATAAATATTTATGGCATTTCATTCATAACTGCTGAAAACTGAAAGCAATCAAGAAGTCCTTCAATAAATGAATGGATAAATGATCTGTGATAGATTTATACAATGGAATAATAATCAGTGATAAAAAGGAAATGAGCTCTCAAGCCAAAAGAAAATGTAAATGAATCTTAACTGCATATTGCTTAGTGAAAGAAGGCAATCTGAAAAGGCTGTATGATTCCAATTATACGACATTCTGGGAAAGGCAAAACTATAATGACACTAAAAAGATCAGAGGTTTCCAGGGGTTCACAGGAAAAGGGGAAATAGGTGAAGCACAGAAGGATTTTTTTAGAGCAGTAAAACCATTCCGTATGGTACTGTAATGGTAGATACCTGACATTATACATCTGTCAAAACCCATAAAAATTTACAACACAAAGAAAGAACTTTTACATATGCAAACTAAAAGAAGATCAATTAGGAATTTGGAGGATCTCCATGGGAATCCAGTCTCTGACAAAAGAATATAACTGTATTACAAATACATGAAACAACTTCACTAAAGGGGATGGGGGAAACTATGAAGAGGACTGGAGTTTGTAAGACTAAGGACAAAAGAAACTGCACTTAAGCACTGTACTCTGGTTGATAAAGATGTTACATATGGAGGTACAGATTAACAATTCTGATACTATTATACATGTGTACTAGAATTGAGAAATGAACTGAACAGATTTGATTGGTAGGAGGCAGATTTATCTCTGTTGGAGGAAGAGTTTACAGATAATCAAGAGAAAGGCTAGAATAATTCAGATAGTAATGGATTACATTAGGAGATGTTGAGGCTCAGAAACCAATACCCCAAAATTTTAACATGCCGAACTAAAGAAGCCTCAAGTTTCTCTGACCTTTCCCTCTCCCACTTTCTTTCCCAAAGAAGTTAGATTTTCTTTATCTGCCTGAGATTCAGACCCACCAAGGAGGATAATTGTTTTTTCTTCCCCTCCCTGTAAGATCACGCATGTGACCAAACCTGAACAGACCCTTTTGCAAGATAATGATTGTGTCCAAGGATCCTTTGAATCCCAAAAATACCAATTTGCAAGTTAATGTATGTTCCCCATCCAATAATTCTCCATACCAATCATTTATTGCCCCTCAACGAAATTCTTCTCTTCCCATAACAAAAATCCAAGCCCCCCTTACTTCTGTAACTTCAAGATGGTATATAAGCTTCTGTAACTCATTGAAGGGATGGGTTTTCATTCTGAAGGCTCCAGTGTATGCACATTAAATAAGTCTGTATACCTTTTCTCCTATTAATCAATCTACCTCAGGTCAGTGATTTTTCAGCAAACCTTGACCCTTTTAACCTCCTTGTGGCCCTTGACCCCACAGAGACATCAATATAAACTTGTAGTTAGCTTAATAGAGATGCATGGCTAGGTATAGAAATGTTTATAGACATGTGTACTTCTGGGGTTAGTATATACGTATATTCCTTTGATCCGTCAGGTGAGAGGACCTAGCAACAGACACTCTTGTAGAAAAGAGCACACAAGCACTCAGATCTTGGTTCCTAATACTATTCAATAAGCAAGGAACAAGGACTACTTGGAGAAAGGGCATATGATAAGACTGGGAAGAACATATACAAGGTGACACATCTTATAGCATCAAACAATGATGGAATGTTATGTTCTGAATGTTTGTGTGTCCCCAAAATTCATATGTTGAAATTCTAACTCCCAATGTGATGGCATTAGGATGTAGAAGGTAGGCCATTCTCTGGGAAGTGATTAAATCATGAGGATAGAGCCATCATTGAAACTGCCTTTGCAAAAGTTATAAGGGTAGCGGTCTAGAGACTTGGTGTGACTTATTGGTTGGGGATGAAACCATAAGAGTATACAAACGGTCTTCATGTGCTAAGTCAGTTCCTGTGGGATTGGGGGTCACAGTAGAGTCAGTTCATTGGTATGAGTCATGGGTCCCATTGGAGTCAGTTGGTTGCCAGAATGCCAAAGTCTAAAAAATATATCAAAGACCAGTCTTAGGTTTAGACAATAGTGATGTGATCTGTAGGAGCAATCAGGGAAGTTATTGAAAAGAGGCAAGCTAGGAAACAACAGCTGATTAATGTTTATGCCTACATTTTAGCAGAATTCAGGCCCCTTCTGTAATTCTAAACTTGTGGCCTTGTATTAGTCTTACAGAGGTGGTTTTGGCCCCCAGCAAGGAGGGGTCAGTTTCAGGAAGGAACTATTATTATCTTTGTTTTAAATTTAACACATGCAGTTAGCTTATGAGGTTAGAAGCAAGATGAAGTCAGTTAGGCATCACATATGATGAAGAGAGACCACCCACCATTTGTGTGAATTCAGATGTGGACCAGCCCCAAGTCATGGACACTCTCTCTTTCACCTGCTTACTCTTGTTGACATTCGCCATCCACCAAACAGCAATAGTGACAGCAGACTCCTATCTTTCTCCAACAAACTCCAATCAACAACATGTGTATTCATAAAAAAAACTTTAGTATTTCCTTGTTTATACATTTGATTTTGCAAAGTCTTTTTGTATTAATTATGTATGTTTAATATATTGTTTTATTATTTTTGTTACATTACATGTTCATGTCAGTGTAGAAGGAAAATATAATTAGCATCTTTGTCTTTACAGTATCATTGCATACTGCAAACAAATGCACAATCTAATGAGTTCACTAAGTGTTAAATAACTAGGTACCTGGTATTTTCAATTATTTACATTGTGGAGAAAGTGAAAGTTTTTTTTTAAAAAAAAGTCTTTAAAATTTAAAATGGTGATAGTTTTGGTTAGCTGTGATACAGTATTTTTGTCCCATTGTGGCTACACTGCTCTCCAACATGAGTCATGAATCAGCAGATCCAATGGCACTCAAAGGATCTGTGACAAGCAAGGCTACTGAACAGGCACTAAGGTCCATTCCAACCAATGACTCAAATCACAGAACCTTAGGTTTCTAAAATAAAACTTCAGAAAAATATTCCTCTTTTGATGCACATCTTCCAACTTGCTACTGAACCCTTATAGTCTCCAAGACATAAGATTGGATGTGAGTAGCAGGAAACCCATCAAGTAGAAACACATGCAACATATAGGGTTTCATAGAGTCCTGAAAGCACAAATGAGCAGCATGACCATTTGGCACAGATCTCATGCAACTCACTTCTTCTCTTGATCCTGTCCCTCACCTCACACCTAGGACCTCATGCAGAGTTCCCTATGGATTAGTTGACTGAGGAAGAAGAATAATATTCAGGCTTTGTATGTAGATCATTTTTACAATATGGTGGCACTAACCAATGGTTGACAGCTACAATATTATGGCATCACACAGGGATGTCCCTAAATGACATAGGTGAGGGAAAATTATCCAGGTAGCCAGAATTTTGAGCAATATAATTTGCTGTTCACATTTTCCAGGCTAAAAGACAGAAGAGAAACAGCTGTATATTGATTTACAAGCTATGGTTAATGAGTTGGTTTTATGGTCAGAGACTTGGAATGAACAGTCTTTTGGGGTTGAAAGGCTGGGTAACAGGTGCATAGAAAGATCTTTCAGGATAGGCGCAGGCCGTGAAGATGTTTGCAAGCCTTACGATTGCCTGTCAGAGGGCATCTCTGCAGAGGAGGAGGCTGTTAGAACCAGGTGAACTGTCTGTTCATTGTCGTCCTTCCTCAGCCACACCAGTGCCAAACTAAAGGGCGTGATGTCTGCTATGAGACAATCCATGGGGTCAACAACATGGAATTTTTCCCACCAACATGGATCTGGCTCCTGTTGCTGTTGAATTCCATTCTGACAAGAGCTCCATGCTCTGGCATGGTCATCTTTCCTTGAGGGGCCGTCCAAGTACCTTGCTCCAAGCTGATTAAGTGAAACAACTTCCATGATGAAAGGCGCAATGATTTATACTCTCTGAAAAATACACATATTTTGCATATGAATATGGATACGTATTTGTTTTTCTGATCTTTAATGCTTCTGTCAGCAAAATCCTCTGTGGTATGTGGAATACCCGATTCACCATCACGCTGTCTCACCATCACAGCTCATAATAAAGCAATGAGTGTTACAGGGGAAGATGCTAATTCCCCGGAGGACTCAGTGGTGTTGCTACACAGTAAGGGCAGAAGGGACTAAGTTTAGAACCTAGGGGATCCTCAGGGGTTCATATTACTGCTCACATGCTATGTAAAATATAAGTGGGAAACTATAGCGTCCTAAATGGAAAAACAAGATCACTTTAAAAATAAAGATTTGGGTTACTTAAAAAATAAAAGTTTGGGACACCCTAACTCACCCAGGAGTAGCTGTAGTACTACCTGAGAACAGAGGAAACGTGGACTGGAATTACAGTTATCAACTATGTTTCCATTGCAGAAGCATGGACTCTAGCAGCTTTGCATATTTCCTTTCTAGCTTGTTATAACTTGCATGTATTTACTAATTTTTCTACTTCCTCTTTTCCTCTATATTTTGTGTAAGAATTGTTAGTTGTTATGAATTTTACAATTTAGTCTTTAACTTACAGAATGTTCACATGGGATTGTGACTGAACTACCAGAGAAATGAGCATTATCTGAAGGTAGATACAGGGACTTTTGAGAGTGGAGTCTGCCCTCTTTGTAGGTGAGACTGTCTTCATCTTGATGAGGCATAGTTGCATTTTCTAAGCAGAAGTCTGCAGTTGCTAAAATGGAAAGGGTTTTAAATACAGGGTGTACTTGGATGCTTAGCAGCCCAAGGGGTGGGCTGTTCAGTCATTTGTTATTGTTTCTCAGTTCCTGGACTGTGTGATGCTGGGACTGCAACCCTGAAACCATTTCTCATTCATTCTCACTCATTTCCTGTCAGGTTCTGAGAGTCAAGATATTGGAAGAAGAATTGAAAGGGAAAAGGCACTTTCTTCCTGGGTCCAGCTCCTCTAAGCATCTGTCTCCCACCCACAAACACATGCAGCAGAGGGCAGCTAGAGTTCAAGGCTCTCACTTCCTCTGGCATCAACTCCCAGGACAAATGCCACAGCACAGTTTTTGGTGTTCCAAGATCCAGCCACATGGTGATTTGCCCTCACATCTAAATACGAGCAGTTTCTCTGTTGTCCCATTCTGAGGTCTGGGCGTTATCCTTGTAGGGGTTCTCCTCTGAGCTTCAAAGCCAATAATCCAGTTCCTTCTTGTGTTTCCCCAACTGTAGAGAGGTGACGGTTGTTTCCTTCAAGTTACTAGTAAATGCATCACCTAAAGCCTGGAGGTGTTAGGTACTTCCAAAATTTACTAATTACCCGGGTTACCCTTTTCTTGCCTTTTTAGAGTCTCAAATTATATGTAAACAATTACTTGTGTCCTCTGTTAGAAATCCCTGGCATGCTTTCTGCTTTCTGCATTAAATCCTAATGGATTCCGTTCATCAGGGGAAATCTGCACCTTCTGTGTGTGGAATATTCGGAATCCTCATGCTGCTTGTGGCTGCAGTGCACGTCGCACATCTAGAACTGAAGCCAATCCCTTATGAGGCAGTGACCGTGACCCACAGAGAAGTGTAGCAAGGAGGGTCGGCTCTCCAAGGCCATGGCTAATTGTGAGAAAGAAAAACCAATATAACAAAAATATTGGACTTGATGAGCCTGAGTCTGACAGAAAACTACACAACATATTACCGCACCTGGGTGGTGAAAGGATGATCTGCAGAAGAAAAATGGCCGGTTTTGAGTTTGCAGAGTAGATTACTTTACCCCGATTTCCAGGGAATTACCTAGAAAGAAAGGGGCATGAAAGGTGAATTTTAGTCTCCTAGATTGGATTCTGGATTTCTAAAATAAATAAAACTATTCCTAGAGAAAGAGGGGTTCCAATGCAGTTAAATGGCTCATACTTTCAGAGAACCAAGTGGGAGCAACCTCCTGGGGTCCACCAAGAACTGGATATCAATGTTGCACTCCAGAACCCAGTCTGCAGTGGTACCCCTCAAACTGCCATTGAGTTGAATAGAACTTGATGATCTGAGATTCTTGTACCAAGCAATCTTCCTTCCAGAGAAACCTAAACCTGAGCAACCAACCTACAATTATGTTCTGAAATAAACACTGTTTTTTTTTTAAGGTAGGTTCATCCAAATATAGATAGTTCCCCTCTCCTTTTACTGGGAGAAACTTTCCTGAAGTTAGAATAACATGTGACATATGTAACCCACAAGGACAGAAGAGAAAACAAAGTTATAGGGGTGAAAAAATTACACAGGTAAATCGCAGCAGCCAGCCTCTGGGCGTCAAGTACAATTGTGGTGTCTGTCTTGGAAATAATGGGTGGCTGTGTCAGCAAAACCAGGCATGGCTTCCATCTCAGAAAAATAAAGTCCTCATTGGACAATAATTAGTATCAGCAAGTTTTGAGTTCTCGAATATAGTTGAAAATTGTATGTGAGAATTTCTTGGTGCCTGATTTCTCATTGTCTTGGACCCACAAAAGCTACATGAGGTATTCTGGGAAGCTTATGCATGACAAGTAACACAGGATACAAGCCCTGATAAGCCAGCCTGAGCCACTTCCAACTGACTGCCTCTTGCACTGCAACTCAGGATTTCGGAATATTGACAACCAGAGGTGGCTCTGATGACACATAAATTCTTTTTCTTTACATTATTAAATCTCTGAAATAAAGACGGATAAATTTACAGTAGTGGGTGCCATGTGACATCCTTCAGCTTTAATTCAGAACCCAAATGCTATCCTATGCTGGCCAATATGCCATCTTCATGGTGTGTGGTCACCCAATGGTTCACACACTTGATTACATTAAAATGTACTTTAGTTTTCAGTATCTGATGGCACTTTCAAAGCAGTAACATTTTGGAACTATTAGAGATATTTAACATAATAACTCCATTTCTCAAAGTGGTGATGTATTCTGTAAAGGCCACGAAGCTGGTAACCATGTACCTCCTAAATGATTAAGATTTTATCAATTTGTATTTCTTAAAGTGAAGAACACTGGCATTTAAGCTTACATACACACACGCCAAAATAAAACAAACCTTCCCCAACCACTGAGTTACTGTAAAGCTCTTATTTCTAAAAAATCTAAAAGCCATAGAGTATCATGTTTAATTTTGTGAAATTCATTGGAATCTGCTGCTAGTTTTTGATTTGGGTGAGTCCGTCTTCCCTCACAGTCATCCACTCTCCCAAAGGGACTTGTTTTTTAATTCAGAGAAGCAATTTTCGAAAGTTTAGAACCCCAAGGTTTGCCAAATGTGCAGTCCGGAGGGAAGGCTGAGACCATTGCAAAGCGTTACCTGCACTGCACTGACTCATTATGAAGACGAACATGCCACTGACCCTCAAGAGTTTTAGGCAACATTCCCTTGACATCACCTCATTTCAATACGATTGCATTATAAAGGACCATCTCTGGCACTGACTGAATATTTCTAGATATACTTTTGCCATTTTACAAGTATGCCCAGAGTCAACCTTAGCTTCTTTAAGCTAAAAATTTCACGAAAAAATAATCTAAGCTCACTTCCTCTTTTTCGTGTTTCTTGATTTAGATCTAATCATTTCCTAGTTTCCTTTGAAAATACTCCCATATTGAGACTTCAGCACCCCACTGACAGTATTAGACAGATTACCAAGGCAGGAAACAAACAAAGATATTCAGAACTTTAACTTGACCCTTGACCAAATGGACCTAATAAGTATCTACAGAACACTCCACCCATAAGCAACAGAATATTAAGTTCTTCTCATCTGCACATGGCACAAACTCTAAAATTCAACACAATCAGACATAAAACAATTATCAGCAAGTTAAAAAACAGCAACAACAACAACAAAACAAATCATACCAACCACGCTCTTGGACCACAGCATGATAAATATGGAAATAAATACTAAGAAAATGTGTCAAAACCATATAATTACACGGAAATTAAACAACCTGCTCCTGAATGACTTTTGGCTAAATAATGAAATTAAAGCAGAAATCAAGAAATTATTTTAACTTAATGAGAACAGACACAACATACCAGAATCTCTGGGACATAGCTAAGGCAGTATTAAGAGAGAAGTTGATAGCACTATATGCCCACATCAAAAAGTTAGAAAGGTTTCAAATCAACAACCTAACACCACAACTAGAGGAAATAGAGAAACAAGAGCAAACCAACCCCAAAGCTAGCTGAACATGAGAAATAACCAAAATCAGAGGTGAAGAGAAGGAAATTAAGATGCAAACAAACAAAAAATTACAAAAGATCAACTAATCCGGGAGTTGGTTTTTTGAAAAAAAAAATATAAGATAGACTGCTAACTAGAATAATAAAAAAAAAAAAAAGGGGAGAAAAGATCCAAGTAAACACAATCAGAAATGACAAACGGAATGTTACCATTGAACTCACAGAAATACAAATAACCATCAGAGACTACTATGAACACCTCTATGCATACAGCCTAGAAAACCTAGAAGAAATGGGTAAATTCCTGGACACACAACCTCCCATGACTGAACTAGGAAGAAACTGAATCTCTGAACATAGCAATAACAAATTCTAGACTTGAATCAGTAATAAGAAGCCTATCAGCGCCCCCCCTTAAAAAAACCCAGGACCAGATGGATTCACAATCAAATTCTACCAGATGAATAAAAAAGAGCTAGTACTACTCCTACTGAAACTATTCCCAAAAAATTGAGAAGGAAGGGCTCCTCCTTAACTCATTCTATGAAACCAGCATCATCCCGATACCAAAAGTTGGCAGTGACACAACAACGACAACAAAACTTCAGACCAATATCCTGGATGAATAGAGATGCAAAAATCCTCAGCAAAATACTTGCAATCTCAATCCAGCAGCATATCCAAAAGCTAACCCACCACAATCAAGTAGGCTTTATCCATGGGATGCAAGCTTTGTTCTACATATGCACATCAATATATGAGATTCAACACGCAAACAGAACTAAAGACAAAAAGCACATGATTATCTAAATAGACGTAGAAAAGGCTTTCAATAAAATTCAACACCTCTTTATTGTTTAAAAATCTTCAGTAAACAAGGTATTGAAAGAACATACCTCAAAATAATAAGAACCATGTATGGCAAACCCACAGCCAGCATCATGCTGAATGGGCAAAAACTGGAAGCATTTCCCTTGAAAACCAGCACAAGTCAAGGATGCCCTGTCTCACCACTCATATTCAACATAATATTGTAAGTCCTGGCCAGAGCATTCAGGCAAGAGGAAGAAATAAAGGGAATACAAATAGGAAGACAGAAAGTCAAACTGTCCCTGTTTGCAGACAATGTGATCCTATTCCTAGAAAACCCCATAGTCTCTTCCCAAAAGCTCTTTGATCTGAAAAAAAACTTCAGCAAAGTTTCAGGATATAAAATCAATGTGCAACAGTCAGTAGCATTCCTGTACACCAACAAGATGCAAGCTGACAGCCAAATCACAAATACAATTTCATTCACAATTCCCACAAAAAGAATAAAATATCTAGAAAAACAGCTAATGAGGGAGGTTCTACAATGAAAGGTACAAAACACTGCCTGAAGAAATTGGGAACAATACAAACAAATGGAAAATCATTCCATACTCATGGATAGGAAAAATCAGTATTGTTAAAATGGCCATACTGCCCATAGAAATTTACAGATTCAATGCTATTCTTATCAAACTACAAATGACATTCTTCACAGAATTAGAAAAAAAATTACAATTCATATGGAACCAAAAAGAGTCCAAATAGGCAAGGTAATCCTAAGCAAAAAGAACACAGCTGGAGGCATCACATTACCCAACTTCAAACTATATTACAAAGCTACAGTAACCAAAAGAGCATGGTACTGACACAAAAACAGATATATAGACCAATTGGACAGAATAGACAACCCAGAAATAAGGCCACACACCTACAACTATCTGATCTTTGACAAAGCTGACAAAAACAAGCAATGAGGAAAGGACTGCCTATTCGATAAATGGTGCTGGAATAACTGGTTAGCCACATGTAGAAGATTGAAACTGGACTCCTTCCTCATACCATATGCAAAAATCAGCTGAAGATGGGTTAAAGACTTAAATGTAAAACCTAAAACTATAAAAAACCCTTGAAGGTAACCTAGGAAATATCATTCTGGACATAGAGCTGGACAAAGATTTCATTATGAAGATGCCAAAAGCAATTCCAAAAAAAAAAAAAAAATGACCAATGGGACCTAGTTAAACTGAAGAGATTCCGTACAGCAAAAGAAACTATCAACAGAGTAAACAGACAAGCTACAGAATAGGAAAAAATATTTGCAAACTATGCATCCAACAAAGTTCTAATATCCAGAATCTATAAGGAGCTTAAATTTACAAGCAAAAAACAACCCCATTAAAAAGTGGCCAAAGCTCATGAACAGATACTTCTCAAAAAAAGATATACACATGGCCAACGAGGATATGAAAAAAAGCTCAAAATCACTAATCACTAGAGAAATGCAAATCAAAACCGCAGTGAGATACCATCTCACACCAGTCAGAATGGCTATTACTGCAAAGTCTAAAAAATTACAGATACTAGCAAGGTTGTAGAGAAAAGGGAATATTTACACATTGCAGATGGGACTATAAATTAGTTCAGCCATTGTGGAAAGCAGTTTGGTGATTTCTGAAGGAACTTCAAACAGAATTACCATTTGATCCAGCAATCCCATTACTGGGTATATACCCAAAGGAATTTAAATCATTCTACCATAAAGACACATGCACACATATGTTCGTTGCCACACTATTCACAATAGTGAAGTCATGGAATCAACCTAAATGCCCATCAATGATAGAAGGAATAAAGAAAATATGATACATATGTACCATACTATACTTTACAGCCATTAAAAAAGAAGGAAATCATGCCCTTTGCAGCAATGTGGATGCAACTGGAGGCCATTATCCTAAGTAAACTAACACAGGAACAAAAAACCAAAACTGCATGTTCTCACTTCTAAGTGGAAGCTAAACACTGAGTGCACATGGACAAAGAAGAAGACAGCAGACCCCAGGGTACACTGGAGGGTGGAGGGTGGAAGGAGGGTGAGGATAGAAAACCACCTATTGGGTACCACATTGATTACCCAGGTGACAAAATTATCTGTACACCAAACCCCCATGACATACAATGGACCTATATAACAAACCTGGGCCAGGTGCAGTGGCTCACACTTGTAATCCAAGCACTTTGGGAGGCCGAGGCAGGCAGATCATTTGAGGTCAGGAGTTCCAGACCAGCCTGGACAACATGGTGAAACCCCATCTCTACTGAAAATACGAAAATTAGCTGGTCATGGTGGTGCACACCTGTAATCTCAGCTACTCAGGAGGCTGAGGCAGGAGAATTGTTTGAACCCAGGAGACAGAAGTCGTAGTGAGCAGAGATCATGCCACTACACTCCAGCCTAGGAGACTGAGCAAGACTCCATCTCCAAAATAAATAAATAAAAATAAATAAATAAAACAAAACAAAAGAACCTGCACATGTATCCCTGAACCTAAAATAAAAGTTGAAAAAAAAAAAACAAACAGTCGTATGTTGCTAACAGTTGTTTTGGATAAAACGTGCCTCATTCCCTACTGCCTGTAATTTAGGCGAGAAGGCTGGAGTGGGTGATACATCCCTGTACGTGTAGAGACTAGGATATCGAGACCACAGTGATCATAAGAGCTATCTCTCTCTTTTTTTAGATGGAGTTTTGCTCTTTCACCCAGGCTGGAGTGAAGTGGCGTGATCTTGACTCATTGCAACCTCCGCCCCCTGGGTTCAAGTGATTCTCCTGCCTCAGCCTCCTGGGTAGCTGGGATTATAGGCACCCACCACCACACCCAGCTAATTTTTTTTTTTTTTTTTTTTTTTTGCGACCATGCCTGGCTAATTTTTTTGTATTTTTAGTACAGATGGAGTTTCACCATGTTGGTCAGGCTGGTCTCGAACTCCTGAGCTCAGGTGATCCACCTGACTCAGTCTCCCAAAGTGCTACAATTACAGGCGTGAGCCACTGTGCCTGGCCACGAGCTATCTCTTAATGCTGTATGAGGATGGGGTGCAGCAAAAGCAAAACCACCTGTAGCAGATTGCTGGGTTGATTGGTAGCAACTCCATTGAGAAACAAATGTGTTAAGCATTTTACTAAAATGTTCACCTAAAATAATTTTAGAGTGTTTTCCTTCCCTCTCTCAAATCCAGGAATCAGTGAGTAATGAGAGTTCCCAGGAGTGGGTCCTGAGGTTCCAGCTGCCTGCCCAGGCTTGCAGTGCTGCTATCCATGCGAGATCCTCTGATCACAGACATCTCCATTGCTTCCTACAAGGGTTTAGCTGGTGCAAGGCTTGCATGGATGTGTTAAGTGAAGCAAGGGGGAAGCAGCAGAGAGAAGACAACCCCAGCTGTGACGGGAATCCCTGTCAAAAGCCTTAGAGAAAACCAATCTCTATCATATGCCCTCTGTATCAACATTCTCATAGGCACACAAATGCTTCTTGCATTGTGAAGTTTTTTTTAAAAATAAAAGGCTTGATCTTTGTATGCTTATTGTGTAACATGCTAAGTTTTACAGCAAGTTCTCTGAAAATTTCAAGCAAAGAATAATGTAAAGTTAGAAATGTTTTATATTATAGATAACAGAGATACAATAAAACAAAACTAAGATAAAGCTATAGAAGACTTCATTATGTATGTCCCCTAAGAACACTGTTAATTTTCATCTTAGCTTGAACCTGGGTTTGTGTTTCCTTTCTCTCCCATCCACCATTTAAAATAGCTTTTATTCACAATTACCACCACTTGGAAGCAACCAATGTGTCATTCAATAGGTGAAGAGATAAACTACATGACACTCTGGAAAAGGCAAAACCATGGAGACGGCAAAAGGATCTGTGGTTGCCAGGGGGTGGGGGAAGGCAGGATGAATAGGTGGAGCACAGAGGATTTTTTAGAGCAGTGAAAATATTCTCTATCATACTATAAATGAAAGACTATGTCTGGGCACAGTGGTTCATGCCTGTAATCCCAGCACTTTGGGAGGCCGAGGTGAGCAGATCACTTGAGGTCAGGAGTTCAAGACCAGCCTGGCTAACGTGGTGAAACCCCGTCTCTAAGAAAAATACAAAAATTAGCTGGGCATGGTGGCAGGCACCTGTAATCCCAGCTACTCAGGAGGTTGAGGTGGGAGAATTGCTTGAACCCAGAAGGTGGAGGTTGCAGTGGGCAGAGATTGTGACACTGCACTGTAGCCTGAGTGACAGAGTGAGTCACTGTCTCAACAATAAATAAATAAATGAATAAATGAATAAAATATTAAGTGATATAAATAAGTGAATGATTAAGCCATAAAAAGACATGAAGAGACCATAAATGCCTATTACTCAGTGACAGAAGCCAATCTGAAAAGGCTGCATACTGTATGATTCCAACTACATGACACTCTGGAAAAGGTAAAACCATGGAGACGGCAAAAGGATCTGTGGTTGCCAGGGGGTGGGGGAAGGCAGGATGAATAGGCGGAGCACAGAGGATTTTTTAGAGCAGTGAAAATATTCTCTATCATACTATAATGATGCAAACACACCATTATACATTTGTCAGGCTCATGGAGTGTACAACCCAAGACTGAACCTTAATGGAAACTGTGGACCATAGTTAATCCATCAGTATTAGTTAATAAATTCTAGCAAATATACCACACAGGATGTAAATAACAGGGGAAACTGTGTTGGAGAAGAGAAGGGTACAGGGGAACTCTATTATAGGATAGATTTTTCCAGAAACCTAAAATTGTTTTTAAAAATCTACTAATGTGGCTGGGCGCGGTGGCTCATGCCTGTAATCCCAGCACTTTGGGAGGCCAAGGCAGGCGGATTACGAGGTCAGGAGATCGAGACCATCCTGGCTAACACGGTGAAACCCCGTCTCTACTAAAAATACAAAAAATTGGCTGGGCGTGGTGGCGGGCGCCTGTAGTCCCAGCTACTCGGGAGGCTGAGGCAGGAGAATAGCGTGAACCCAGGATGTGGAGCTTGCAGTGAGCCAAGATCACACCACTGCACTCCAGCCTGGGTGACAGAGCCAGACTCTGCCTCAAAAAAAAAAAAAAAAAAAAAAATCTACTAATGTTTGATAAAACTGATAACATTGGAGCTATAAGTATTGATGCACAAAGCTAGGAGATGAACCCCACAGAGTAACTGTGTGCAAGGAGAACCAGAGTAGAGAATGAAATCAAACAAATATCCATAAAGATGAGGATCAACCTACCAAGTCTTTATCGTTGGTTAATTTGATCTAGTATTTCATGAAAAATGTATTTGAAACATGCATAAGGATCTACTGTGTGTTATATGCCAGGTTAGGCTTAATATAACAGAAGTAAGCAAGCCATCATCCAGCCCTGAAGATCTGACCCATGACAATCCAACCCACCACATTCAAGTGCACTGCAAGCTGCAAAAGAAGCAGAGAATTCTGATGGTGTGGGTGAAAAGCCGTCACGAGGAACTACGCGCATGCACCTCCTTTTCGTGTTCTGAGATGGTACGGATGACGATGGGATGCTAGTCATCCACTGGCATATTAAATGAGCTCATGGATTAGACTCTTTTCAGAGCTGCAGGTTGCTTGCATGATTCTCTCCTGGGAGGGCACTCAGGCACAGAAGCAGATCAAGTCCTGGTTTGATAAGACATAGAGAGAAGGAGAGCCTGGGGTCACCCAAAATGAAATCAACCCAGGAACAAAGCCTTGATTCTCAGAAGAGATGGGAAATTCCACGAAGGACAAAGCATCCCCATATTTTGTTAGATGTGGGTCTGAGCTCTATGGAGGGAAGAATTTGCAATGAAAAACAGAGGTCTGTTTTGCTAAAATCACTGCAAGAGGATGAAATGCAGGCCACATTGCCAGGGGACCCATCTAGCAAGGCATCCTGCATGAAGAGCCCAGGGCTCTTACCCCACACCTCGTGACACAGTAATGTGAAGCTCTGCTTGCTTAAAGTCTCTGCTGTTGGTAGCAATGAACTGCAGTGCTGGGCAGAGCAGCTGTCACCCCTAGCTAGAGACTGCAGTGTTTGTGGCAGAACAATCCACCGCCAGCACTTGGCAGAAATGGGTGTGTCTGCAACAGCACCATGTCCTATGAGACATACAAGGTATCTCAAAGGGATGCCCAGAAACACTTGGGGAGGAAGCTCTGCATGGAACTGGAGGGCCCTTATCAGGTTGGAGGAAAGCTAGTGAAATAGGGTTCCCCTAGGCTATAGGGGTCATGGGGACTCTGGTCATCCTTTAATAAATCTGTACTTATTAAGACTTAAAGCCAAGAGATTTTAAATGCCATATACATTTATAATGATTGCACGAACAGGAGTTAGGTTAAAAAGTGTCAGCACCTTTCCAATAACACAAGGTGAAGACCACAGGCAGCAAGAGGGAGCTGAATGTCAGAAAGAAGGAATAGAGGGCCCAAAAGTCAGCAGGGATGATTCCAAGAGTGCAGGAAATCAAGCTCCATCTAGGTCTGGTCTTAAGGGATCAAAATCTCTCCTGATATGTCTACTGAAGGCAATTTCTGGGGCTGTCCTTGGTTATCTTTGAAAATCATTGCTTTCTGTGGCCTCGAAAATACATGATGTCTGTATGGACTAAGTGACCCTGCCACATGCCAGACCATAGGTAAAACGAGTAGAAACATATGCACAAGTGGGAAGAATACACAGGAAATCAGGAGTTCATGGCAGACACTCAATATGACCTGGAAGTCTTACTGGGCCTGAAAAATTGTGGCAATTTAGCAATTCAGAACACTGCCACTGAAAAGAGAGAAAAATGTTTTTCAGATTTCCAGCTCCTGCTGCAAAATACGAGACAGGGTACAACATATTGTTACATTGTTATTCTAAAACATGATGTTTATTGGAAACAAAGTGAATAGTTACATAGGAAAATAATAAAATAAAACAATAAAACAAACAAGCTATTAATTCCCAGCCCAAGTGGATGTTATTTCTCATTGTATGGTCAGCCGTAGCAGCATTCTGTTTACCCAAAGATTCGATTTCCAGCAACTTCAATTTTGTGTTAGCAAACAGCTGTGACAAAGCCCATGAATTCAAAGCTTTTGAACCACCTTGGAATGGAAAAATGTGCATAAAATGTAAAATCTTTCCCTTTATCTTTATCTTCACTGTCTGCGTGCACTCTGTACACACGATGCTTTCCTGTGGGCCACTGAGCTGTGTGTGTGCTCTGTAGCAAATTAATCACAAATTTAGCAACTTAAGACAACACAATTTTATAATTTTACACAGTTCTGGAGGTCAGAAGTCCGACATGGGTCTCATCATACTAAAATCAAAATGTCGGCAGGACTGAGTTCCTTCCTGGAGGCTCTAAGGAAGCCCATTTCCTTCTCATCCAGGTGGTTGACAGGACAGAGCAGGACAGAGTTCCTTGTGATGGGACTGAGGCCCCTGTTCCTCACTGGCTGTCTCTTGGAGGCCACCCAGACTTTGTGGCTCATGCCTGTTCCTCCATCTTTGCAGCCAGCAGCACTGGGTTGAGTCTCTCTCACACTTCAGAAGCCTCTAGCTGTTTCCTCCCTCTGGAGATTCATCCCTCTGGGGATTCTGCCTCCGTCTTCCACTTTTAAGGGCTCACGTGATTACATTGATCCCGCACACATAATCCAGGATAATCTCCCCATTTCAAGGTCTGGTACAGGCCTTAATTCCATGTCCATCTGTGATGTAATGTATTCCCAGGTTCCAGGGATTAGGACATGGACATCTTTTAGGGGAGCCCAATTCTGCCTGCCACTCCCTCCAAGTGAAGGCAGGATTTGTGTGGTTCATTTATGTCAAAGTTCATGCCCCTGTCCTTCCACACTCTTCAGACACAACCTCATCATTCCTCCCTCTGCTTTTTGCTTACAGGAAACCGTTATCCCCAGGACACTAGCAAAGGCAAGGCACTCTCACTCTTGCTAATGTGCCATTATTGAGAGCAGAACAAAATCCACATAGCCCCTTTCTCCTTCAGATCCTCCACAAACTAAAAACTGCTCTGACCTCTGCCTGAATGCTCTCTTACTCCCCCTGCTTGTTGACTCTTCGCGGTTGGGGGCAGAAAATGGACAACTTCTCAGTTCAGTTGAGTGACAAGTTGTGTTGGACTTTCTATGGAACAGACTTCTGTCTCATGGACACAGGAGATGGAGGGAAGGGCTTCAGTGATTTTTTATTTTTGATGACTGGAGAATTCCTTCTTTAATCTGTGTTTGGAGGACTCAAAGATCACAACTTTTCCTTTCTCAATTGTCAGCTACTTATTTATAAAAATCATCATGACATCACAAGGGAAAGAGCCACATATACCACAGAGGAAAGGCTTTAGGTTGATGTTTTTGTTCATAGGGTCTTCAATGCATTTTTCATGCTCAATTATAGATGGTTAAAGTCAATGCCAGTGACCTACAAGTGTCAAGGAAAAGGAGCATTGTCCATGTTCTAAAATAAAAAGTAAATGCAGTGCAGTGGAAAGAGTAAGGTAAATTCATCATGTATGGCTTCCATGCTTGGAGTTTACGTGAATTTATGACCTAAACAAGTAAAGGCCCCATCACCTAAGCTAAAACAGGCCTCACAGCTTCACCATTTTACCTGACCACTAAAGGAGGTAATGGGAATTGGGGGTTAAAAAAACAAAACCCAGAAAATCTTGAGACTCATTAGAGAAGGAATTGAAAGGCTTCAATAAGGAAAGACTCAGGGGAAAAAAATCAGGGGGCTCAGAAGAGACCTGGAAACAGAAGTTTCTATTAAGACAATGGTATTTTAGATGCTGCTCTTGAAAAGGCAGAATTTCAAGATCCCTACCTCCAGGGCAGTGTCCCCCTACACGGTGGGATTCAAGAAGGTCCTGGAGCTGCAGCCCATTTCCATGCCCCAGATCACATTTCTCTCCTCCTCCCCACCTGCCGAGATAGTAGGACAGGTGTGGCTTCCTCTCCTAACAAGAACACCTTTTCCCAACACACACACACACACACACCCTTGAGTCTCCTTGCGATGGAGAGGGTCACGTGGTGTCTCACTTCGGCATTATTCTTGCCAAAAATGCAGAACCTCAATCTAACCATGAGAAAACGTTAGGCAAACCCCAACTGAGAGAATTTCCACAAAGGGCCAGGTTACTGTAGCCACACCTTGGAAAATGTTTAGCAAGAAGCAGCAGAAGAGTGCTCCCCAAGGCAGGGGTTTGGGGCGTTGTTGCCTTCAAGCTTGCTTTTATCCTGACACAAGAATCTTGCCTTAAAGGAGCTGATAGAACAGTTTGGGAGGTAAAGACTGTTCAACTGCATGCTGCAGATATAACCACTATGTAACTCAAAGAAGAGGAGAGGGGAGGTCATCTTCAATTGTTGGGTTGGGAACATTGGGAAGACATTGTTAGATGTGCAGAAGCTTTCTGAGGGGAGAGATGAAATGAAATCTGAGTTTGGACAGAAAGATGTATTGTACTGAGTTTGGGGAAAAATAAATATTCTAAGAGATAAAAACACACAATGGTCTAGCAGTGTGGAGAACAGCCCCTGGGTTTACAGCAGAATGATTTGAATTTAGAAGACAGCAGCACCTCCTAAGCAGGTGTGGAACAAAGAACAAGGGTAGTCACCATTGAGCTAATAATTCCTGCCTCTGAGTCATGCATTCGTTCCTATGGCTGCTGTAACAAAACTCACAAATTCTGTGGATTAAAACAAGACAGGTTTGTTTATCTTAAAATTGCAGAAGTCAGAAGTCCAAAATTAGTCTTAAGGGGCTGAAAGCACAGCTCCTTCTGTTGGCTGCAGGAGACCATTGGCACTGGCCTCTCCCATGGTCTGCTTTGGTTGTCCATCATTGCCTCTCCCCCACTGGTGTCATCCCTCTCTTTTATGAAGACACTGTGATTACATTCATAGTCCACTCAGATAATCCCAGACAATCTTGAGCAGCGAGGGTGGCTTAGGTAAAAAAGTTTTAGAGGATCTCACAAGACAAGCCCTGTGAGTTAGACTTTCTATGACAACTGGACAGCAATTTAAATGGGAAAGATTTGTTTGAGAGCAAACAAATGTGTGTCTGTCACCTGCAGGTCTCTTGAAGCAAGGACAGATGGGACACCTGGACACTGTTGCAATAACCCAGGCACAAGTAGGAAGGAAGAAACAAAGGGAAAGACAAGTAAGAGGAGAGTCAGCTTGTGGAAGGGGCTTCCAAGGATGTTCATTGCCCCAGATGCTGCAGCAGGCTGGCAGCCAGCGGCCCCAGAGGCTGTAAGGAAGAGCATCTTCCCAGCACAGTTCGGGGAGGTCTGCTCCCAGGCATTGGGATCATTTGATGTATTCTTGTTCCTTTATAACTAATTTGTCATACTTTTCTAGCTCATAGTTTTTCATGTTTTAATTTGGGAACAGTGTGAAGGGCATACCACACCTCAGCATAGAAACAAGGGATTTACTCACGGATGGATCTGAGTTTGTTTTTCATTTTCATGAAATGAAGGTAGTCTTAAACCAGTGACAGTGAACATTCAAAAAGAAAGTGAAGAGCAGGGCCCACCCCCACCCACAGTACCAGTCCGTGGCCTGTTAGGAATGGGGCCTCACAATAGGAGGTGAGCAGCAGATGAGCAAGTAAAGCTCCATCTGTATGTACAACTGCTCCCCATTGCTCACATGACTGCATGAGCTCCACCTCCTGTCAAATCAGCAGCAGCATTAGATTCTCATAGGAGCATGAACTCTATTGTGAATTGCCATGCAAGGGATCTAGGTTGCATGCTTCTTATGAGAATCTAATGCCTGATGATCTGTCACTGTCTCCCATCACCCCCAGGAGGGACTATCTATTTGCAGAAAAACAAGCTCAGGGCTCCCACTGATCCTACATTATAGTGAGTTGTATAACTATTGTATTATATATTACAATGTAATATATTCTAGAAATAAAGAGCACAATAAATGTAATGCACTTGACTTCTCCCCTCCAGCCCCCAGTTGGTAGAAAAATATTGTCTTCCACGAACCAGTCCCTGGTGCCAAAAATGTTGGGAACTGCTGGTGTAGAGAATTGTGCCTAGAAATGCTACACATGGAAGATAATTTAAATAGGAAGTTTGACAAAGAATAGAGTTGAAACAATTGTCAAAATTAATAGGTATTCCCTAAAGCATGTTCCCTGCCCAACCTTCATATGACATTGACTTGCACGCACTGTGATCCAAGAGTGAGGTTTGTTCTCTCTTAAAAAAGTCCTGACAGATATTTGATGTTACAAAAAAGTGAAACTTACATAATAAAAAATCAGAACATTTGTTATAAAGGCTATGAAACTAAGTAAGAGTTTTCTGAAATGTAACATCTATATTTGCACTTGCTACAATATACATTTTACTATTCTCATTTGGATAACACTCAATTCTATGCACAAGTTAGCTGGAAAAGTCAATTCCAATTCACTGTGGGATCACGTCGTAGATATTTAAGATTACCTAATTGCTTTGATTTGAATTCTTTAAAAAGAAATGTTATCACTTTCAACAGCTATCTAAATTGATCACTATTGCATATTCAGATGTTCATGCGAAAAACCAACAAGCAGAATTGCAAAAAATAATTCTTATTCAATCTCTTGGAAGTAAAACTGATAAACTCAACTTACTTTCATAGTAACACAAATTACTTAGCCAAACTTTTTTTTCCCCATCTATCTTCTTTTCTGGGTAATATATTTAGATGTTTAGTATTTTTTCCTGAATTTTCTTTTCTTTTCTTTTCTTTTCTTTTTGAGACAGAGTCTCGCTCTGTCGCCCAGGCTGGAGTGCAGTGGCGCAATCTCGGCTCACTGCAAGCTCCGCCTCCCGGGTTCACGCCATTCTCCTGCCTCAGCCTCCCGAATAGCTGAGACTACAGGCACCCGCCACCGTGCCCGGCTAAGTTTTTGTATTTTTAGTAGAGACAGGGTTTCACCGTGTTAGCCAGGATAGTCTCGATCTCCTGACCTCGTGATCCGCCGGCCTCGGCCTCCCAAAGTGCTGGGATTACAGGCGTGAGCCACCGCGCCCGGCCTTTTCCTCAATTTTCTTACTCTTTTCATCGTTTCAAAAAATTTTCAAATACAAATAAACTTTAAAAATATATTAAGAGCCCTATTTGGGGAATGCCAGCATGAACATTTTTACCCATGCTATTGTGTTCTTTACTTTCAATTTAAATAGAATAGTTGAGCTCGGTCAGATAAATAATAAGATTGTGAGAAACTCTTTTTGCCTGAAGTGATTAAAATGGATCCATCATTTTCCTGTCCTCCGCTCCTTCCCATTCCCACCCCAGGAAGGGCCTTCAGGACTTTGTTCCACGACCACCTCCGCAGAGGCCAATGGAAGAGGTTCGTGGAAACAGCCCTATTCTTTTCATACATGTCAAGAACCCCGGAGCTTTGGCTCAGTAAGAAACATATTGTCTGGTACCTTGACAACCTGAAACACTTTGAAAGCTAATTCCAGTTTTTTTCTAGCTATATGTACTCCAAGTGACTCAGAACCCCCAGGGCATGTGCTAACAGCAGAATCTCTCAGAGTAGGTACAACCTGGAGCAAAATGAAACAAATAGAAACAAGAATGCAGCTCACCTTGTTCGAATAAATCTTAGTCCTCACTTAAAACAAGAAAGCAACGTAAAAATGCAACCCTAGGTAATATCAAGTGCCTACACCGAGAAATCCCAAAGGGTTCACCTCTGTCTCTTCTTGTGTTTCCTTTCGAAACCAAGAGCATTTTTCAGAAGTTAACTAATAGCAAAAGTATCTCACTCTTTTTATAAAAAAGAAACTATTTTCCAAAAATATTTAGGAAAAAGGTTAATTTTTCTGTTTTCTCCAAAAAAAAAAAAAAAGCATTTTAGAGGCATCTTTGATTTCAGTTTTGCATCATAGAGTTTAAATCAAACAGAGAAGCACATCAGTCCTTGTGTCAGTCCCTTGGTGAGTGGGAGACTTCCCAGGGACCTGATGAAGGCAGCCAGTGTGGTGACACCTGCCCAAGACTGCATGTCCAGGAACTAGCCCAGTTAGCAGGACCCAGAGCTTGTAACTCCATCTTCAGAGCACTTTGGAGGAAAACCACATAGGAATGTAGAAACCTCCAAAAGGCCATTCCTGAGGTCTGGTGGGGCTGTCTGTTGGTGGTGGAAGCAGGGCTGAGTTTGAGGTATGGACCTGCGCTGTCTCACAGAGCCCTGCTAAGGACCTTGCACTCAGTTTATAGGCTGCCGTTGCCGCCCTGAAATTCTCAACAATATAATTGAGAAGGTCCTACATTTTCATCACGCATGGGCCCCATGAAGCCTTTAGCTGGTCCTGGTTAGAGTAGAAGCAGGATAGCATCAATGAAAAGCATTGGTGTGAATCCAGCTTCAGCCAGCTTTGGCATCTGGAGCAACTAATAGGATTTTCTGAGCTCCGTTTAAACCTAGGAGAATCATACTTGCTACCTCAGAGGTGAATAGGCTTACATATGTGTTAAGGCATGTAAAGCATCAAACTGTAGAAAGCATTTCATGTATGCTGTCACTCTGAAAGCCCATTTGCTTGCTAAACTGATCTAAATATTATAAATGTGGAGTGGAGATGTTTGGAAAAATCAAGAGCTTCATTTTTAAATCACCATTAATACCTCCATATTTTTAGGCCCTGTCTCTAAACCATATTTTTACTTCCATCTTAAGAAATATTCCATCATTTAACCTAATCTAATTGCATTTTTGCTCTCAAATTCCTCTTTAAAAAAATAGGTAACTAAAATAACTTTTAAAAGTGTATGAAGAAAAGAATCAGCCAGGCACGGCAGCTCACACCTGTAATCCCAGCATTTTGGGAGGCCAACGTGGGAGGATTGCTTGAGCCCAAGAGTTGGAGACCAGCCTGGGCAACATAGTGAGACCCCATCTCTACATTTTTTTTTAAATCAGCCAGGTATGGTGTTATGCCTGCAGTCCCAGCTACTAGGGAGAATGAGGTGAGAGGATCACTTAAGCTTGGGAGGTTTTCATTGCAGTCAGCTGAGATCATGTCATTGCACTCCAGCCTGGGCCACAAAGGAAGGCCCTATCTCAAAAAAAAAAAAAAAAAAAGGAAAGGATCAGGGAAAACCCTAAGTAGGCCATTTCTTTCCATACAGGGCTGTAATTTATTTTCTGTTCTGCAGCACCCGGAGCAATACCAGCATAGGCGGGAGTCACAATCCATGGCTTTGTAAGACAAGAGAAAGGATGTGTGGGACAGTGGCTTTTAAGCCTTCCTTGGCCATGAGTCCAAAGTGAAGGCTGCACAGATCGCTGCACATCACACATGCTCCTGAAAGACAGGTCATATGCAGCATGGAACCATCGTGACTCTGCCACTGTTCACTCCCCAGTCTGATGCTTCTGTTCTACTTTGATTTTTTACAGGCTGAATTGGGTTGTTGCAAAGTTCATACGTTGAAGCCTTAACCCACACTACCTCAGAATGTTTCTGTCTTTGGAGATACAGCATTTAAAGAGGTAATTAGGTAAAAATGGGGTCACTGAGGTGGGCTCTAATCCAATACGACTGGTGTCCTCATAAGAGAGGAGACTAGCATGGAGAAGGAGAGGCACCCGGGATGTGCAGGCACAGAGGAGAGGCTGTGGGAGGACACGGCGAGGAGGCTGCCATCTGCAAGGCCAGGAGACAGGTCTCAGAGGAAATCGCACCTGCCAACACCTTAATCTCCAACTTCCAGCCTCCAGAAATGTGCAAAAACAGATTTTGATTGTTGAGGTCACCCGGCCTGTGGCACTTTGTTATGGCAGTCAGAGTAAAGAGATACCAGGCCCTTCGGATGAAGATGGCTGATTGAACAAGCTTAATCATCCTCCCCCTGAACACTCACTTACATGATGGTAAAAGGGTTAACATGCATAAACCACAAGAAGAAAGGGAATGTGAGGAAAGGCGAGAGCCACAATATTTTGGAAGCTGAAAAGCAGACAGATGAATGAAACTGCCTTAGCAACCCCAAGAAAGGTGAAACCCAAGTGGACAGAGTGGTTCCTAAGCAACCCACTATGCCGCAGACCCAGACTCACTTGGGAACTGAAGCACGGTAGGCAAGCTCTTGAGTGGCTCATAGGGCACAGGACAGCCGTCGAGTTTGGCTATGAAGCGGTGAGACTCTCGGCTGCCCAACCCAGCCCACATCAGCCCACTCCCTCCTGCTGCCTTGAGCTTATCCATGGCTAAGTCTGCAGAGCTGTTCAGAGGACCTCTGTCCTCCTATGCCAGGCACAGCTGGGCACTGGTGGATGAATGAAAACAGGAGATCCAGGGAAAAACCAGGCTGGATGATAGGGAAGATAAAAATATACAAAAGTACAGTGCAGAAACAAGAACATTTTTTCAAAAATACATAATTAAAGTCCTCAAAAATAAGGGAAAACTTGGCATTGATTGAAAGAAGCAGCAGAATAATGTCCCATAGTATAAAGATTATTATTTATCAATTAAAAATTAGCTATGGATAAACATTCAGATTATTGGCAGATTTTAAAAATTAGTTTTTTATTTCAAGATAATTCCAGATTCACATGTTGTTCTAAGGAACAAATTACAAAAAGGTCCCCTGTACCCTTTACCCAGTTCCCCTGATGATAATTTATTTTAAAACTATAGTACAGGCCGGGCACGGTGGCTCACACCTGTAATCCCAACACTTTGAGAGCCCAAGGCAGGCAGATCACCTGAGGTCAAGAGTTTGAGACCAGCCTGGCCAACATGGTGAAACCCCATCTCTACTAAAAATACAAAAATTAGCCGGGAGTGGTGGTGCATGCCTGTAATCTCAGCTACTTGGGAGGCTGAGGCAGGAGAATCTCTTGAACCTGGAAGGTGGAGGTTGCAGTGAGCTGATATCACACCATTGTACTCCAGCCTGGCCAATAAGAGTGAGATTCCATCTCAAAAAAACAACAACAAAAACCATAGTACAATCTTACAACAAAAATGATGACAGCAATACAATCAAGATACAAAACAATTTTATTGTTCATTGATCTCTCTTGTTGTCTCCTTTTTCCCAGCTTTATTGTTGTATGATTAACAAATAAAAATTATATATATTTAAGGTGTACAGTGTGATAATTCAATATATGTATACATTGTAAAATGATTACTACAATCAAGCTAAGGAATATATTCATCAATTCCCATGTTTATGACAGCATTATTCACTATAGCCAGAAAATAGAAGTAACCTCGTTGTTCATCCAGGGATGAGTGGATAAAGAACATGTGGTATGAATACAAAATGGAATATTTCCAGTTTTGAAGATGCCCAACAATGCTTTGAAATATTACTACACCTGTCTTTTTTTAATCTAAGGTGCTTTTATTGTAATGAGATAGATTCTAAAAACATGGGTTTTCTGGGCAAAGGATATATGTATATAACATTTCGAGAAATATATTTCAAAAAGTTGTAGCAATTCTCATCTCAATCAGCAAAGGCTTGCTAGCATTGTTTCTCTTAATCCTTGTCTGTGTGGGAAGTTACTGTGCTTGTTATGGTTTGCGGATCTGCTGGGTGGAATACATTAACTTATTGTTTCTTAAACTTTCATTTATCCTGTATGTTGGTGAGATTGAAGTGTCTAGCTATTTGCATTTCCTCTTCTGTGAATTTTCTTTCTATATTTATTGCCCATTTTCTCACTGTGCTCTTCATCTTTTTCTTGTAGATTTATAGAAGCATTTTATACTGGCTCTATATCATTTAGCCAAGGGTGATATTCAAAATATTTGGGAGAGTGGGGATCGAAAGTGTGAAGAGTATGTGATCGCAAAACTCAGAGAAGTAATGGCTGGCTTTCAACCTGAGTGCAACAAGGAACTGACGTGGGGATTGAGCATGAAAAATAGGGTCTAACTCACCTTTCCGGAGAACCATTCTGGTTGCGGGGTGGAGAGTAAACAGAAGGGACAGAGGGGAAATAGAGATGGCTTAGAAGGCAGTTCAAGTTTTCTCCTAAATCATCATGCCTATGTGGCTTTTTCCTCTTCACAAATCCATGTGCAATTGAGTCTATGTATTTCCACCCTTTGTGAAATGCTTGTGCGTACAGGGAGTTGTCTATTTATCCTTCCACCTTGAATCCACCTCATCAAAATTTTCCCAGCACCTCAACAGAACAACCCTCATCAAGCCCACTGATGACCTCTGTTTTGCTAAGCCCACACATCCATGCTTACCTAACCTTAAACCACACACAGATGCTTAACTTGCCTTCACTCTCACCAGCATATGACACAATTGTGAGGCAGGTTCACTGTGCACAGGTTACCGCTTTGTCTGAGTACAATGAGACAGAACACCCATGCACACAGGTTACATGCAGCAGGTTTATTATGAATACTTCCAGATAGACTGCAGGAACACAGGAACCTGGGATGCAGAGTGAGCCAGTCTCCCCAAGGCCCAGGAAGCAGCCTGGGGCCAATGCAGTTTTGACTGTGTGTGCCCCGTGTTCACTGCAACAGAGGGACCAGGACCTGAGAGAGGAACTCACCCTGGGTTTTATACCCTGAGACGATGAGAATCTCTGGGCTACAGCATCAAAGTACATCTTGTTTCCAGGGGGCACCTGGAATAGAGTCTGGGCTGTTCCAGTCAGTCTCTTCCTATTTCTGAGTGTTACATTCCCAGCACGTTCGAGTCATTCTTGAGAACTACAAGCAAAACAGTGGGAAGAAATGACCACCCACAAAACCATGAATCATCCCCTCTGCCTGGAAACCTCTCTCGTCCCTTCAATTCTAGAATGCCAGCAATCTGGTTCCACTCCTAACCACTGGGTGCATCTCTCAGCATCCTTCTTACTCTTCCTCATCTCCTGAACTCTCCCTTTTCAAGTGCCCGAAGCCCCTTTCCTCTCTATCCATACTCACTCCTGCCAATCTCAACCTGATTCCTGATTTTTGTCAACTATCACATTTGTACCTCTAGCCCAGACCTCACCCTTGGACTTCAGAGATGAGTTTCCAACTACCTGCTCAGTATCTCCACCTACACATTTCCATCTGTTTCTTGGGGCTGCCAAAACATAACGCCACAAACACGGTGCTGTAAAAAAGTACAGAAATTTATTATCTCATAATCCTAGAGGCCAGAAACCAAAATCACTAAGTTAGAGGGCCCTGCTTTCTCTGAAAGCTCTAGGGGAGGATGCATTCAACACTGCTCTCCTTGTGTCTGGGGGTTGTAGGCAACTCCCAGCATTCCATGGCTCATGGATGCATTGCCTCAGTCTCTCCCTCCACCCTCACATCACCTCCTACCCTTCGTGTCTGCATATCTGTGTCTTCACTTGGCCTTCTTAAAAGGAACCATTCACAGGATTTAGGCCCCACCCTAACCCAGCATGGATGGCTTCAATTTAGCTTAACTATCTATATCTGGAAAGATACTATTTCCAAAGAAGGTCACATTCATAGGTACTGGGGTTTATATCTCCAGTCTATTTGAGGGGAGGCAGCATAATCCAATGCCAGTGATATCTATCCGGGATCTTACACCTGCCATGTCCAGAACCAGGTCGCCATCTTTTCCCTCAAGCCAGGATCCTCCCCGACAATATCCCCACCCCAGAAAATGTCCCTGCCATCCTCCTGGTTGTTCAGGCCAAATACCTCCTCTTTATTCATCCCACATCCAGCCATTAGAGAGCGGGGAAGACTCCACCTTCAAAGCACATTTCACTAGCATGAGCAGAGCTCACCTGGTCCACTGAGACCATTTGTCCCAGCTGCTGCCATTTCTGGCCTTGATTGTTGCAGTGGCTTCTTGCTTGCCCCTCCTGCCTCCATCCTGGTCCTCTTCAGTCAGATCTCCATTGAGGAGCCAAGCAATTCTTTGAAGCACAATGGCAGAAAATGACATTGGCTTACTCAAAACCTTTCGGTGTCTTCCCATCTCAAAGTAAAAACCAAAGTGCTCACAATTCACCACAATGTGCTGCAACACCAACATCCCACCCCACCCCTCTATCATTTCCCCACCCTGCAACCCTGCCCCACCCTACACCACCCACACTATCTTCCTTGCTCTTCTGCCATGTGGTGTGGTTACCTCTCTAAAGTATCTTCCAAATTTCTCCTCGATTTCAGACAAGTGAGATTCTGTGAAATAAATAGATAGCTGCTCATGGGTTTCTACCCACTGGAACATAAGTTCCCTGTGGGTGAGAATTTTTATTCATTTTGTTTCTACCCAGTCCCCAGCACTTAGAGCAATGGCTGGCACACACTTGGAGCTTCATAAAGATGTGTTGATTGTGTGAAAGGTGCAATCAAGATATTCAGCTAGAATAAGCCGTCTTCCTTGAGAAAGCATACAATGCGTAACAGGAATCAAAAGCAAGTTACTATTAGGGAAGGCAAATGAATAATTAAGTTGGAGGTTTGGAGACACATATTAGAGATAAGTGAACTCATGCAAGATTTGTAGTCAAGATCCAGAAAGGTGGCTGGCATGACTCCATGGCATCAAAAGCTCATCTACTGAAGAAAAGCCCTGAAGTATTTTACGATGCAAAGAAATTAACGCTCCCTCCTCAACTGCTGTCTGGCTTCAGGCTTCTTGGGCACAATTTAATGAAAGAGTAGGAAACAAAATGGTCATGGAGGTGTGCCAGTGCAGGCTTCTCTTCATACTGGATGGCAGGTGGCACAATGGCATTGTGCCTGCCAATCACAAATCAAGGAGTCTTCCTGGAGAAGGGAAGACCAGCCCTGATGTGGCTTTAGGGACTTGGGTTCCTTACCTCCATCCAAGGTAAGGATTAGTCTCCTTGAGGGGTATATTAGTCCATTTTCAAACTACTATAAAGAACTACCCAAGACTGGGTAATTTAAAAAGAAAAGAGATTTAATTGACTCACAGTTCTGCATGGCCGGGGAGGCCTCAGGAAACTTGCAATCATGGTGCAAGGTGAAGGGCAAACAAGGCACGTCTTACATGGTGGCAGGAGAGAGAGAGAGAGCAAGAAGGGAAGTGCCACATTTTTAAACCATCAGATCTCGTGAGAACTCCATCACTATCATGAAGACAGCATGGGGGAAATCTGCCCCCAAGATCCAATCACTTCCCACCAGGTTCCTCCCTCAACACGTGGGGTTAGAATTCGAGATGAGATTTGGGTAGGGACACAGAACCAAACCATATCAAGGGGGAACTACAAAACAGTTTTCATTCTATTTTTAGTGCCCTTTAGAGTGCAGTAATATTTCTGAAACTATGTAGATGATATAATATTTTAGAACTAGAGATAAAGACTGTTGAAGTTATGAAACTTGCCTATCACATATTACCATAGATAAGAACATGCAGTCTTGAAGTTGATGAAGTAGATCTTTTCCTGTTCAATGCAACTGCTCTGAAAGTGGACAGACAGAGGGAAAGCAGAGTGCATTGCGTGCCATACAGATGAGAAGTGTCATTCCTGAACACAACTACCTTTCTATTACTGATTACCTGAATGTACTCTGGGTCCTTACGATTGAGAAACTCATGTGCATGTGCACGTGCATGTGTGTATAGGTGTGTGTGTGTATGTGTGTGTAAGCTATGATGAGTTTATTTAGCAGAGATATATCTTCATTTTGGGAACTATAAAAGAAGACAAAAAGCAAAGATGAAAAAGCAAAGATAAAAGAAAACAAAAAGCAAAGACGAAAAAGCAAAGATGACTTTTAGAAGGGAACACCGCAAGCTACCAAGTGGCTCACCCCTGTGACTTGGCCAGTGCACGCTGGGTGGCTCTTTAGGCTCATCTTCATGACTTGATGCCCTGGCTCTTCCTGACAGGGTCACTGGGTTGGGAATACAGGCACAGAGGGCTCATCTCACTGCATCCACCCCAACATGCTCCTAGGTCTGGTTCAGAGTCCATCATGTCTCAGATTCCCCAATGCTCAGTCTCAGTGTGTGCAACTGGACACAACACATCTGATACTGCACTGAGCAATAATTCACAAATTCAGATTTTCTGTGGGTACATTTCGTTCGCACTTTCTCTTCTTCAATGATATTGTTTGCTTCTAAACTAAATTGTGTAGAGGGTAGGGTAGAGAAATTGGCCATAAAGATATGGGATGCCATAATTGCAAGTGTTTGCATTGTGAATGCTGGCATGCCACAGGATGCCATGTTGTTCCACCACTGTACCTAAGCCTAGTGGCACCTGTCGTACCCCAGGCACCAATGAAATCCTTAATAACTGCGTCCCTGCCCGGCCTCTGAGCCTCGACCTCAGTTCCTCCTGTCTGTGCTTCTCTCCCAACAGTGATGGCAGTGGCTGCTGCCATCATGCCAGCTGCAACAGAGAAGCGCAGCTGGGGCTGCACACTCCATGGAGCCAGCAGGAGATCTGCCCCTTCTGAGTTGGGACGGGAGGTCCCTGTTCCACTGCAGCCACCTAAACAGCAGCTGCAGACCCAGGCCTCCTGTTCTATGGAGCAGCCAGGATCCCCAATCTCCTGGGCGGAGCTACAGTCGCCTAAACTGCAACTGTGGATGGGGGCCCCCTGTGCTCTTGAGGGAGGGCTGGGAGCAGGCAGGATCTGCCTTCCTGGGTGCAGCTGTGGCCACCCTCCCGTGTGCAGGAGCTGGGTGTCTGCAGCCTGAACCCTTGGGGTCCCCAGCAAGGAGCCTCCCCATCCCTGCAGGCTTAGGGGTGTCTTCTCCTGCTGCCTGGCCTCTCTCCACTCCCAGAGCCTGCTCCAATCTCTGAGTGGGAGGTTGGGGCCCAATCTGGGGGCCACGAATGGCAGTGGGAGGCAGATTGATTCCTGGGTGGAAAGGGGCAGGTCCCCAGTAAGGCCCTACCTTCAGGGCTTGAAGGCTGGGGACCAGCTGCCGGTCCAGTGGAAGGGAGTGGGGACTTGTGGTGGCTCTTCTGGGCCACCCATGGCCACCCATGGGCCAATTCACAAGCACTTCCTCCCCTCTGAGGAAGAGCAGAGGATGGCCAGTGGATGAAGAGGGCAGAGAGACCGCAGGACAGGACAGTCAGCCGCAGAGAGAAGAACCCTCTCCACTGAGAACTTCAGAGACCACCTGCTGGCAGAGAGAAGCTACCCTCTCTGCTGAGAACTTCAGAGATGTGCAGCACGTCTGAATGACTTGCCTATGGAGAGGAGCCACCTTCTCCAGGGCCTCTTCTCTGCTGAGAGCTGAACAACTGAAGGGATGACCTGCCTACAGACAGGAGTTACCCACTCCTCTGAGCTGTTCTAAAGCTAAATAAAACTCTTCTTCTTCTTCACCCTTCACTTGTCTGCATACCTCATTCTTCCTGGATGCAGGACAAGAGCTCAAGCAAAGGCACAGTGGCCCCAGAAGTTTCCGGCCTGAAAAATTGACACCCCAGAGAGCCCATAACAACAGCACACACCACAACCCTCTTTTTTGCAATCTTTCTTCTCCTAAACCATCTGCAACGGAAATATATTTTAGCATATTGAATTAATTGAACCAGAAGTGATTTTCCATGACTAATGTGAAAAACAGATAAATAGGATTATTCTATTCCTGTCCTAAAGAACAAACAAAAAAAGATAAATTACCTTTCCAATTTACATGGTGAAAAAATTGTGTGTGATGTGTGTGTGTGACCCTCAACCAAAGAGAGCTTCTTCCTTCTTATAGAATGTCTGCATGTTGGATTAACACTTTTCAATGATAAAAGAGGCCACGTCTAAAGACCCACTTTCCCCTACAGTCTGCATTTCCTGGCCCATAGCAGGCAGTCATTTAATGTGTCCAACTGAACTGAAATGTTGTTGAGGTTTCTTGTTTGTTCCAGTTAGGCTGCAAAGCCCTATTTTAAAAATTCACTTTCACGGGGAACTAGAGTCTGGAATCAGAAGGAAACAAAGGGCATTCAACCTTTAAAATAGTTTTTCTTTTACATTATATAACAAGTAGAGGGCAGTCCATCTTCACTACAGTTCGGGGTTTCAGAATAAAAACTTTCTTTAAGGAGTTATTGCATTTGGATGTGAGATACAAATCAATTACATACAAATTATATTTCCAGTGAACTTTCTCACAGGAGGAGAGATTAACAACAAGAAATCAAAGCAGAAGTTTTCCTATCTCTAAAAGTGATGGATGCTGGCAGCCGCAGCACCAAATAAGAGGTTCTAATTGCTATTTCTTGATGTTTTCATACAGCTGCACTGGAGAGAAACACTTATGTTAGAGTTGATAAAATCTATTTCCCCTAGAGTTCTTTATTTTTTTGTTGAAAGAAATGGCCTCTAGTTAATGGACCTGAGTGTTTACTGTGCAGTTTGCAGAGTCCACATGTATTCAACAAGGACAACTTCCACATTTCCCTCTTGATTAGGAGAATTACATTAACCTCGTGGAGGACAAAAAAACTGTTGTTGCATAACTTTTAAGAGCAAAAGAATCTAAGAGCAGTTTAATTTGTGAAAACAGAAGATAATGAAGCTCAAACAACCTAATTTATCTCTAAAGCAGACAAAGTAATTTTAAGGTTGGTGTTTTTGTAATCAGCCAAGCATTGGAGCTGTTTTATGATTTTCAAAGTTAAAAATCATAAAATTTGATTCTGCTTTTCAGAAGCCAAGAAGCCAGGCAAAACCTTGGTTCTGATCCAGGGGAAAACTGACGTTGCTGAAAACTGGCTGATACATCTCAGTTGCCAGACTAAAAACACTTTCTCAAAGACAAATTTTCGGGAATGCCTGTTTATTCCCATGGCCATCACATCAATCAGTGAAGACTGCCACTAGAAGGGTTCCGCCGTCCTTGTGCCTGTTCCTCCCAGGCGCAGCATGGCTCTGCTTCCAGGCAGCTGCTGGTTCTCCCTTCACTGTGTGAGGGTGATCATATCGGAGCAATTATCAGCAATTCTGGGTCCTGGAAGAGATTGGTGTCTGCTTTGGAAACTCAAGTAGCTAGAGGCATTGTCAAGCTCTACAACACATTACACAGCAGCGAGATGAAGCAGGCTTCTCTCCATCATTCACTCTCTAGTTCCATCTCGGGGACTGCTGCAGGTACACGAGCCTGCCAAATAATAGAAAAGTTGCTCTTTCATTACCCAGGCTCTCTAATCAAATGGCAGGCCTATATCTTCAGGGTAAGCTACACTATTTTAAAATGGAGAAATATCTACAAGAGTCATTATTTATCCCAAATATTCTGAGATTTATTTGCTTATGTGTACTTTCAACAGCATTGCCATAAATATGTAGAAACACTATAAGACTTTTCTAAACATAAACTGCAGAGCTTGATAAATTGTCAAAAAATCAAGACTCTTTCCATCCTCTACTTTGATTTTTTACAAAATAGAATGTTACAAGCTTCCTGAAAGTACTTCTTATGTCCCTTCTCAAAGCCCACCTGCCCTCCTTCTGAAAGGTTACTACAGCCTGACATCTATCACCACAGATTATTTGTACCTGATTTTGAACTTCATATACATGGAATCGTTTGGTTGGTAGTTTTTCTTAATGTGGAGTCTTTTTATCAATATTATATTTGTGAAATTCATTGATATTGTTGCATGTAGTAGTAGTTGAATTTTCACTGCTTTGTGGTACTTCTTGGTATGAGTATAGCATAATTTATTTATCCATTCCACTGTTGATAGTCATTTGAGTTTATTTTAGATGGGTTTGCTATCAATTATATTAACATTTATATTACACATGTTTCTTTTGGTACACACATGCAGGTGCATTGCTGGGCATTGTATTACTTTCTGACGCTACATGGACAAAGAATCTCCCCAAAACATAGTATGTTGAAAAAATCGACAGTAATCACTTGTTACCTCTCCCAATCTTGATTGGTCAGGAATTTTGAAAGGGCACAACTGGACAGTTTTTGCTTGTGATCCCTCCTGTGTTTACGGGCAGATGTTGGCTGGGACTGGAGTCATGGCTCACATGGCTGGCAGATTGTTGTTGGCTGCTGGGTCGGGGGCTGTGTTTCTCTCCACCTGGGCTTCTCCATGTGGCTGCTTGAGTGTCCTCATAACTGGCTTTCCCCAGAGCATGTGATCCAGAAAAGCAGGAATTTCCTATGGATCTGCTTCTGTTTTCTGTTTTGCCTGTTGGCTTTTAGTAATTTGTTTGTGCCTCCTGCTAGGCCTGATAATTGTTTATTGAAGGTCAGACATTAAGTATGAAAAAGCTGTACGATTAACTTGAGTCTTTTGCTGCCATCATTTTCCTCTAATGAATATTTGCTTTTTAACTTGATTGATTTTCATAAATTTACAAATGAAAATTGTATATGCTTATGCTATACAACATGATGTTTTGATGTATGTATATATTTCAGAATGGCTAACTCAAGCTTAGTAACATTGTATTGTATACTTGACAATTGCTGAGAGTAGACTATAATTGTTCTCACCACAGATAAATAAATATGTGGGGTAAAGATAAGTTTTTCTTTGTTTAGAAGGCATTTGGGTGATGAGGAGGTTACTTTAATCAAGTCTGGGATTAAGCTGCTTGACACTAGGCTGTCATTTTCACAAATGGGCGGTTCTATTTCTGGTTCTAGGGTTCTTCCTGGAAATCCGGAGGATTTATGAGGGCACCCCCTTTTTTTCAGGCCCTGAACCCCAACTTTTGTCCCTTCTGCTCTCTTCCCCTGACCATGTCTCTCTGCCCAGAGCTGCTTAAAAATCAGCAACTGCCTGAGGGACACAGGAAGTCATGTTCACCTTCACGCACTTCCTTCCTCTCTAGACTGCAGCCCCTGAAATCTTGGGTACCTTAATAACCCTTGACTCCACATGTTGTATCAACAGCCAACCTTAGCTCAGGTTCTCAAGCATTCATCCGCTGCTTTCTGTTCAAATCCTTAGCCCTTAGGTTTTGCAATGCTCATGAATTAACAAGTGCTGTGAAGAATGAAGCCTCGGAGAATGTTGAACCTATCTCATGAGTTCTTCTAGGAAATTGTATTGTAATTTCCAGCTACTGACGCAGTTCTCTGATGCACTTAAACCCATTCAAGAGGTTTTTCATCTCAAGATTTTCTAGTTCTCAGGGGGCTGGTTGGTCTGAAAGAGGTTGTTACATCATCATAAGAAGCAGAACTTGTACAGAGTTTTAAACGAGACAAGCATTTGGGATGTAAGGCTTTCAAAGAAAAGAAATCATAAGGGTATGGTAGGTAGGCAGATTAGTGTCCCCACCCCCACGAAAAGATGTCCACCTCCTAATCTTCAGAATCTGTGACTATGTAGGTTACATGGGAAAGGGGAATCAGGATTTCTAATCAGCTAACATTAAGGGAGGGGGGCCATCTTGGATTATCTGGTAGAGCCCATGTGATCAAAAAGGTCCTTAGGAGACAGGAGAGGAGTCAAGAGTCAGAGAGAGCTTCGTAGATGCTACACTGCTGGCTTGGAGACAAAGGAAGGGGTCATGTGCCAGGGAAGGCAGGCAGCGTCTAGAAGCTGGAAACAGCAAGGGGACAGATCCTTCCCTCAGCCTCCAGAAGGAGCTCAGCCCCACCACTACTTTGGTCTTAGTCCAGGAAGACTTTTGACTCTGGAACTGTAAGATAATACATATATATATATATATTTTATATATATATATATGTGTATATATATATGTGTGTGTATATATATGTGTGTGTGTGTGTGTGTATATATATATATATATATGTATGTATAGAGAGAGAGACAGAGAGTCTTGATCTGTCACCCAGGCTGAAGTGCGATGGTGCAATCTCGGCTCACTGCAACCTCCACCTCCCAGGTTCAAGCAATTCTCCTGCCTCAGCCTCCTGAGTAGCTGGGATTACAGGCACCCACAACTATGCCCAGCTAATTTTTGTATTTTTAGTAGAGATGGGGTTTCGCCATGTTAGCCAGGCTGGTCTCGAACTACTGAGCTCAGGTGATCCACCCGCCTCTGCTTCCCAAAGTGCTGGGATTACAGGTGTGAGCCATCGTGCCTGGCCATATATGTTGTTTTAAGCCACAAAGTTTGTGATTATTCATTATAGTTGCAATAGAAAACTAATAGATGCATATCTTTTGATGTGTTATTAAATGTAAGGTTTGTTTTTTTTAATTCCCCCCAAAAAACAGTGTAATTCAGCTCTTATTCCATAGAAAAATGCATGACATAGCATCCAGGCTAGCAAAACTAAGGGTATATTTAGTTAGTGCTGCAGAGACACTAAAAATACGAGAGGACCAAATGAGAAGTCAAGTTTCTATTAAAATATCCTAGAGGTACAGCATCATAGTGTTTCCTTTCCAAGCGGATTGGATGGAAGGGAGAAGGGGATAAAAGTACATTCATCTGAGAATCAAGGCCATCGCTCTAGGTCTTGGCTCAGACACTACTTCCATAGAGTCCAGGGGTGGCTCGTCTAAGTCCACTCAGGGTGCTGTAAAACATACTCTAATCTGGGCGGCTGGTAAACAACAAGCATTTATTTCTCACTGTTCTGGAAGCTGAGACGTCCAGGATGAAGGCACTGGCAGATCTGGAAGTTCCTAGACGGAGACTTCTTTCTGTGTCCTCTCATGGGGGCGAGGGTGAGGGTCTCTCTGAGTCCTCCTTTTAAAGACACTGAGTCCATTCATGAGGACTCTGCCCCTGTGACCCAATCACCTCCCCAAAGCCTCACCTCCTAATCACATTACTTTAGGGGTTAGGATTTCAGCACATGAATTTTGGGGAGACACAAAGATTCAGACCATTAGACAGCTCGACCTGGCTCAATGTGTGGCATTTTATTGCAGTGAATCCTAAGGGAGCATTTTCCAAATCTTTTCCAGTCGTTAAACTTGTAAAGAGCATCCCTTTAGAAAGGATGACATCTTAGTGACGTGTTTCAACTGTGGTGAGAGCTACAGAATGGATCATCAATAAAGTTGAAGTGAATTTAATTAAGAAGAATGGAATGGATGGAGGAATTGAAGACCTTACAAGGAAAATTGTTAGGGAAACTTAGTAACATTTTGTGTTCACCACATTAAATAATAAAGACATAAATCCAATGAAAAAGAATATTGGTTACAGTTCACTTTTAAAGAGTAAACCCTCAGCTAGTTATATTAATTACGATTATTTTTACAAAATTATCTGCACACCACTTACTGTGTCTGTCTTCCAATGCCAATGCCTGGGTCTGCTTCCCAGCCCCCCTCTCCACCACAGACTGAATTGCAATTTGAAAATGTCAAAATTAAAATTCTTATAGATTCTGGAAATTACAGAGGCAGAAATTCATAAATGCTAAATTTTTTTAAGGAGAAAGGAGCTCTTTTTTGAGGATATATATTAATATTTAGTATATTAATATATATTTGAGAATATATAGCAATATTTTATATATATAGAGAGAGAATATATGTATATACTGGGAGTACATCTCCCTCTATAGATAAATATAGATATATGTATAAATATATAATATCATATATTATTATATTTAATATGTGTATAAATATATAATATTATATATTGTTATATTTAATATATGATATAATATATATTTAATATATTATATATAATATAATTATATATAACATTTTATATTTATATATTATATAAATTATAACATTATGTATTATATATTATAATATGTTACATATTATAATGTTACATATAACATATTTAGATATTATAAATATATGACATATAATATCATGTATTAAATATAATATATCTTTATATTATAATATTTTAATACGTTTCTGTAATATATAGTATACCTACGTAATATTGTTATGGACTAAATGTTTGTTCCCTCCCAAATTCATATGTTAAGATCCTAACCCACAATGTGATGGTATTAGGAGGTGGGACCTTTGAGATGTGATTAGGTCATAAGGGTAGAGCCCTTATTAACAAGATTAGTGCCAGAGAGAGACCCGTCATTCCTTCTGTTCTGTGAGGACAATGCAAGAAGGCACCATGTGTGAACCAGGAAATGAGCCCTCACTGAACACTGAATCTGGCAGCCTCTTGATTTCGGACTTCAAAGCCTTCCAAACTTGAGGGAAAAGTTTCTGTTGTTTAGAAGCCACCCAGTTTAAGGCATTTTGCTATAGCAGCCTGCATAGACTAAAACACTTATATTTGATATCTGTTTCATGGACCCATTTCCTACCTCAAGTTTAGGGTAATTTAGGATGAAAAGGAGGAACATTAGGCTCATAACAACAAATTACTGCAGGAATGAAATGAAACCAGAGAGGACAGTGGAGCATGAAGGTAACGTGTCCCGTGGGAAGTGGAAGTGTGGGATATTTAGCAAAGGCTGGGAATAAATTAGCCAAAGTCGGAAGTCAGATTGAGGTGAAACAGGAAATACAGAGCTAACTGGAGTCGAGACAAGTGTTAGGTAATAAGTGAGGAGGAAAACACGTTCTAGGAACATGTAAGGACAAGCCACAGCCCGGCAAGGCAGGAAATGACCGGGAGCTCCCGAGAAAGGTCAGCAAGGCAGGTGGCCTGCATGACCAAACACCCTTTCCTCTGTACGCCATGCTTGTCATGTCTCCTGCTGTGGTATAAATCAATTTTTGCAAGGCTAACATTGGCTCTGGGGAAGGAGAGTGAGCAGGTACCTGGGAATACCTAGTTGAGGCAACACGTTTGGGAGAAGAGACAGGTGCCCTGGTGAAAGATCCAGGAACAGTGACCCAGGGGTGAGGGGCTGCTGCTCAGAGCACCTTGCAAAACTCACCGTGGAGACCCATGCAGGGGAAGAGTCTAAATTCTATGTTGGCATTTTTTTAGGACAACGGAGATCTGAATAACAAAAATAATGTTCAAGATAAGCAGAGAGAGAACTGGCATGTAAGCAACAAAAGGACATTTCACCAAGACAAAAAGCCAGGAGCACATAAGGATTTTAGGCTAGACATAAAATAAAATGAACGTGTTCACTCTGCAATGAAACATTTAGAAATTGCATTTTAACCAAGACAGTAAAGAACTAAAAGATTATGGTAAAATACAACAGATCCGAAGTACCTGAATTTTTTTTCTAAATAAAATAGGCAGAAAGTCTGTAAAGTAAAAATTGGTGTCAGCAACATTTACAAGATAGTATTATGAGCTCTTTGATGGGAGTGTTTCTGCAGTGGCTTCACATTCATTAGTACAGTTCCATCAAAGCAGGCCACATAATCACATCAGTAGACAGACATGAAAATATTTTTCTTTCTTAGATGTCTATTCATTTTGAAATAAACTTGTGGTAAATGGAAGCAATTTGTGTTAATGCATGTTCCATCCATAATTTATTTTTGTCAGCTCGTTCTAGAATTAAACATTCATAGCAAAGTTGCCATCATTGTGTGAGCATATTAATAGGCAATTACAAACTGTTGTCACTGGAAACCAGATCTATTTCAATAATCAACCTTTTCTTGGCAAAATTTAGCTCGGTGTTACTTGCATAGCTGAAGAAAGAGACATGACACTGGATCCCCTGGTCTTTTCCCTCTTCCCTTCCCCTCCTAGTCTATCATGAAAGGCACTTGAAAAATCCGGTCTGATTCTGCATGAGACAGTCCAAGAGGCAGAGCTTTTTCTTTTCAGATGCAACTCACATTGATGATTGACAATTCTTCAGGCATGCTCTTGGCCACGTGGCAAAATTATCTCTGTGCATGGTATGCCAGGGAGACTTTGTTCTATCTGTGTTATTTCTCCACTGTGGGAATCTTATTAATCTGAAGTTAGTGATTGAGTTGGAGCTTACACTCAAATTTAATCTCGTGTTTTATTTGAAGAGCATCTATTAAATAAATGTATAGTATAAATAATATTTTAATACTAAAACTACTTCCATGAACACAGTTTTCAAGCACTTCCAAGTGTCTAGAAGCATCTGTTTACTTGTAAACACTTGACACACTGATTGGAAGTCACTCTTGTTTCTTTATTAAGGAAATTTCCTTGTGAACCACTTTCAGATAAATTGTTTCCAATGAGGCTCTTTTTAATATCTGTACACATAAAAGTACCAAAATAAGTTTCTTCAAAAATTTGCAATTCCTTCCATAAGTTGACTTCCAACTGCATACAACTAAGGCTATTGTACAAATATGTATTAATTCATTCCATAAATATGGGCTGGTGCCTGCTGTGTATACAGGGACTCTGTGGATACAGGGACTTAGGCAGCTGTTGACTTCGCTGTCTCCTGGTAACTAAGTATATAACTTTTAAGGCTCCAGTGGTGACGCAGAGAAGGAAGTGAGAAAGTCTCTTTCCCTGAAGAAAGCTGTAATCCATGAAGAGAGAAAAAAAATCCATGTGTACAAATGATTCGAACATGGGCTCGGCCTTATTTTTTATAAACATTTTTTCCCGCACACACTATGCTCTAAGTACTTCCTACCTTCAGCTCTTACAGGCCTTCGACAAACTAGGTGAGAGCGATACTCTTAGTTTCTCATTTTCAACATCAATACCTGAGACCAGAGAGGTTAAGAAACCAGTACAAGATCACACAGCCAGTAAATTCTAGAAAAAAGCCAGAGTCCAATGCAGGTGTTTTAACCTTCATATGAAGTTGCCCGTTCTTACGTGATAAATTATAGTTGCAGAGACTTTCACACATTATGTTCTCAGGACCTCTCCTTCCCTTCACACATCTTGAGGATCCCCTAACTTCATTTATGCAAATAAAACTGAGCTAAACTTTGCCAAGGGAATGCTCATGATTAAAACTGATCTAGATTTTAACTACTACTTCTAAGAATTGTTCTTTACAATGTTAGTAATTAAAGCTGTGACATTTTAAATTTATTTCATATATAAAATTAATTTAATTTATAAAAAGTAGGTATTGACACATTTTAAAATTGCAATGTAAAACTATTATCATGTTAACATAAATAACAAATTTCTGCTAAATAAAACTACATTTTCCAAAACCAACAAAAATTAGTCAAAGATGGAATTGTTTTACATTTTTGCCAATTTTTTTATTGCCTGGCTTAATAAAGTCAGCTGGATTCTCAAGAGACTTCTGTAGTTAATTGATTGAGATACAGCAAGTCATGCAGCCTCTAAAAATGCCTACTGTATACTTCTAAAAGAATGATTTTTTAAATGTAAATAGCACCTTAGCATTATTAAGAAAATGATTTTAACCTTGCAGGTCCCTTGTAAAGGCCTCAGGGCCACCATAGGGTCCTTGGGTTGCATTTTAGAAACCACTCATTTATTGATTACTATAGGGCCTGATATGGTTTGAATCTGTGTCCCCACCCAAATCGCATGTGGAATTATCATCCCCAGTGCTGGAGGTGGGACTGGGCGGGAGGTGATTGGATCATGGGGGTGGTTTCTCATGTTTTAACACCACACTTCCTTGGATGTCATTGTGATGGTGAATTCTCATGAGATCTGGTTGTATAAAGGTGTGTAGCACCTTCCCTTCACCCCCTGCACTCTCTCTCTCTCAGTCCTGCTCCTGCCATTTAAGATGTCTGCTCCTGCTTTGCCTTCTGCCAAGAGTAAAAGCTTCTTGAGGCCTCCACAGAAGCAGATGCTGCTGTGTTTCCTGCCTACAGAACCATGAGCCAATTAAACCTGTTTTCTTTACAAAGTTCCCAGTCTCACGTTTTTCTTTACAGTGGGGAAAACAGACTAATACAGTGCCTTAGGCAGTATGCATTGGGGGCTAAAGAGAAGTCAGGAGAGACATCAGAAATCTCAAACTCAGTGGAAGAAAAGAGCTGTAAAATTTTATTTCCCAAATTCTTATTACAAAACATTCCCCAACATACAGCAAAGTTGAATTTTATCATGAATGTCCATATGCCGACAAACCTCCTAGAGTCTATTATTAACATTTTACTGTATTTGCCTTTTTCCATATCTAGCCATCAATTCATCCCTCCCTCCATCCGTCCACCAAACCGTCTTATTTTTCATGCATTTCAAAATACACTGCACAACATCATCACATTTTTCCCTAAAAACTTCAGTATTTATAGGATTAATTGAAGTTTAATATTCATATACACATTTTTTCTCTTGCTATAAATTTAAATATAATGAAACATGCAAGTCTTAAGTATACATTCAATGAGATTTGATAAATATATGAACTTGTGTTACCCAACCTCTCTCAAGGTACAGAATGTCACTATCTCCCCAGAAAGGCCTTGATATTGCTTCTCAGCCAGCCCTCACCTACATCCCAAGCATGTAACCACTATTCTGATTTTTCTATCATAGATTAGTTTTGCCTGCTGTAGAAACTTCATATAAAATGTACTGTTTCATGTAAGACTTATGTTTCACTGCATAATATTATTTGCCAATCATACATGTTTTGCATATATCAATAATTTGTTTCTTTTTTGCTGAGGAAAATTCTATTGTATGAATGTATCAGTTTGTTCACTTCTTCTTTTATTGGTGATCACTTAAACCATTTCCAGTTTTTGTCTATTTTGAATATAACTGTTATGAGCATTCTTGTGCAAGTGTTTTTGTGAACATACATCTTCATTTCTTTTGGGTAAATGCCTAGTTACAGAACAGCTAAGATTGTTTAGTTTCATCAGAAAGCTGCCAGAACGTTTTCTTGAGCTCCCAGCCTCAAGTGATCCTCTCACCTCAACCTCCCAAAGTGCAGGGATTACAGGAGTGAGCCACTGTGCCCAGCCTCAGGAATTTTTCTAAAGTAGATGGACCATTCTTCTTGCACATCAGCAAGGTATGAGAGCTTTTGTTGCTCAACATTCTCACAGGCATTTTCTATTTGTGGTCTTTTGAACTGTGGTATTCTAACAAGTATGTAGTAGTCTCATCATAATGGTGATTTGCAACTTCCTGATGACAAGAAGCTGAGAACTTCATGTGCTTTTTTGCCATTTATCTGTAGGGAATTCTGATTTGTTGCTGCCTGAAGGGATTCTGAGAAGGCTGCATGGAATAGTGGAAGAGGCTTTCATAGGACAGACCAGCCAGGAGGACATCCATGAGGATGAGGACAGATGAAGTGCTAAAGCCCCAGGAGTGTTCAGAGAGGAAGAAGAACAGGATTTGGCTGGAGAAGAAGATCCTTGGAGGTAGGTCAGTGATCTATAGAGTCATGAACTGTATTAAATGGGAAAATTAAGAAGCATAAGTTTATTTAGTCATTCAGGATGAATTAAAATCTTGAACAAAAGAAGTACACAGCTGGATTTGTCTGTGTACAAAATAGATCGAGGGAAGAGAGACTACTGGGTGGCCAGGTAGGAAGTTAATGCAGGAGTTCAGGTGAGAGAGGTGAGGGAGAGTTTGAGTTAGATTTAAGCAGGTCTCAGCATCTGGAGTGGGAGGGAAGTGATGGGTCATCTGGAGAACTTGACTCTGTTACTGGGGTATTTGGGGCAGAGATGGAAGTAAAAGAGATAAATCTGAGTCTTTTATTCCACATGTCAGGTTCAATGGTGGTATCATTTCCTTAAACAAAGGAGCAGAATTGTTTAAAGCAGAGGACCTGATTCAAACCCTGCTCTCCCTTCTGGTTGGGTGGCCATGGGAAAGTTATTCAACCTATCAGTGCCTCAGTTTATTCACTGTAAAATGAATGCAATTAGAACAGCTACTTCATAATGTGATGGGGACTAATTCATTTAGTTCATTTTTTCCTTCAACAAATATTTATACTCCTGAAATGTAGAGAGGAATACATGACATGTTGTAAGCAGTCAGTAAACATCAGGTCTCATAATAATAAATAGGACATTGAGACTTGGTGTTGAGGGGAGTTCATGTATATGCTGTAGGACTTTCTCCTTATTTCAGCTAAGAGCTGGGTCCTTGTCACACAGCCATGAAATACTAGGCTCACAGACACTTTGAAGGGTGAGAAAAATGGAATTTATTGGGTGAAAAGGAAAAAAAGGGGAAACAAGGACTCTAGCAGAGCACGAGTCCTGCTAGTCTAGGCGTCCTGCCTCACAGATTGAATCCCAGGTTCCACAACCAAACAGGAGAGGCCGGGTTCCTCCCCAGCCGCAAAGCGCAAACTTCCCAAGGCTCCACCCCAATGCACACTCTTCCCAGTAAGCAGGCCAGCTGGGAGTTTGTCCAGGGATCCTTTCCCACCTGGCTGTCTCATTCCCCCTCTAACGAAGGACATCTGACTGCCCGTAGATGAAGGATTAGCGCAAGGATGAAGACCAGTCTTAACTGCCTTCTGCTGGTAGGGGGCGCTGTTTTGGGGGAAATGGCAGTCAGCGTTCCCTCCGAGGCTGATCGAAGGGTTCCCAGAAGAAGGCGCCATTATCAGAGGCTTTGGTTGCATGACCGTTGGAGTTCCATGGCCTGAAGGCGAGAAGGGACAAGCCGTTATTAGAAAACATGTATCAAACCAAAACAAAACAAGGGGAGGGGTAAGGACAGCTCAAAAGTCCCGAGGCCTTTTACCAGTCTGCACAGGGAGGGAGAGGCCAAAAGCCCAACTGGCAAAAAACAACAACAACAAAAAAAACCTTTGCCCTTTAGCCAGCATCTTGGGCTTCTGGGTTTCCTTCCTCTTAGCCCAATCCTAAGCCAACCGGTTTAAGGTTTGGGAAATTAACTCTTTATAGTTTGAAAGATGCATCTGAGAGTAGTGTCCTGTAGTACGGGGACACAACTGCCTGTCAGTGAAAAAAGAGCCAAGGAAGAGAAAGGAAAAAAAGACGGCATTTTTCAAAGGAGCCCCAGGGGTTCAGGATGCATTTGAAAGGGGTATAGATTAAAGATGAGTGGATACCCATCTAGAAAGAGGGGAGCAGTCATCCCTGGTTCCCTTCTCCTCCTAGCAGATACATGAGGGGGACAAAGAAGAGCATCCTCTTTCCCTCTTCCATCCTTGCATCCCTGAGTCTGGGTGACCTTGGCAGGCACCTCCCATGGGTGCTAAAGTGGCTTGCACCCACGAAGCAGGAGGGCCTAGAGAATAGGAATTATCTGCTCTCACCTATGTCTTTATCCCTCCTACTGCATTTATGCCATGGATACTAGCATGACCTTTATCCATGAAATGGAAGGCTTGGCTTAATCTGCAGTAATTAACCATACTCATCTGTGCTGTACATTTTAACCTCTATTATCATCTGCCTCTGGATCCCTTAGATCCAGTTTTCTTCCTAGGGCTTTGACCCAAAGCTTGGAATCGAGTTTGAGACAAAAATGCGTCTCCTGGGGGTTGCATGGACTCCTTATCATAAGCTGAATGCTAAGGTGAAGCTGTGGGATTAAATCCTCCTCCAACAAGGGAGAGAAAAGATGTCTTGTGACACACCCAGATAACTGGTGGCTACAGTTATGCTTGCTAGGATTTGGGTGCATGGTGCTTGGCTTTGGTTAGCTCCCTTGATCTTACCTCCCCAAACGGAAACCTCCAGGTGATAGGCATCCTATTTATACCCATCACTTGGCAGGATTTGCAGGAAAATTACACAGTACTAGAATATTGATCCAGATTTTTACATTACCCATCCCTCTTTTCCTTTCTGAGCTGCAGCCAGAGATTGCTGGTAGGTTCACAGGAATAAGCACGGTTAGTCTAAAAATGTAGGCAATACTTAAAAACAACTAGTGAGTTTATAATTTAATGACAAATGTATAAGTTTTGAAAGATAATTTCTCTCTCTCCAGTCCCCATTTTTGCTAAAAAAAAAAAAAAAAAAGAAACAAATCATGATAGGACTGAGTTGTTTGCAGAATAGACTTTAGTCTTATACTTGGCCTGTTTATTTGTATAAAGTGCAGCAAGAATAACTATTTCTACATAGGCCTTTTAGATTGGCTTTGATGGAACTCTATTCCACAAGGAGTCTCAGGTAAGACTTTTTAAAGCTGAGCCCAGTCATGGGCTTGTATCTTCAAATACCTGTGAGTTGAGTGATCCTCTCCTCTTAAGGTCCCAAGATAAACTTGGAGCTCCTAGGCCTGTTAGAAAGTGACATTCTTTATTGAACACAGGTCAGGAACCCTGTACAGGGACTGTGTAGGCAAGGGTATGAGGCTAGTTTCTCCTAAGGGGCTCTTATCAGCTCTACAAGTCGAGTTTGACTCCTGTAAGGGGAAGCATACACTTTCAGTCCAAGCCTTGATAAAACAACCAGTTTCTCCATTTGCATCCTGTTGCAAAAGAAAAGTGAATTCTTATTGCATTGATGCAAACAAGTATATTTCCATAAGTTATGAATACTCACAGATAGTTTCCAAATTCTGGAGAAGCCAGCCAGAGACAGAAAATATGCTACAAATTTTGTTCACAGGAGTATACCTTACTCAATTATTAATGGCCATAAATAGTTCAAAATAAGTTTCCTTGACTCTGAAAATCAAAACAAGGATCAGCAATACTCCAAGAAAAAGTCAAACAGTTTGCTTCAGCTTTCTGAGTTCAGTCCATTTAGTTAATACTTGTTTTGCTTGATATTCATGAACATTTTAGCTTTCATGAGTCCTGTACATTTTCCTTTATTCCAATGTCACAACCTCCAAAGTTATCAGAAACCTGTATTTAAGAGTACGTTTCAGAGTGCTATCACTTATTATAAACTATCTTTTGAAAAGGATTAAAACAAAACACCAATTGTCTGTGAATAACAAAATGTTCATGGTAGTCACAGTTAGAAACACAATTGACAAGTTTGCTTATCTCTGTGGCTTACAATAACTTAAAAACTTTAACTGTGTTTGATAGCATATACTCAGAGTTTAGAATTTTAGAAATCCCATACAATTTTGGAACATATATTAGCCTTATTCACAAAAATATAACCTAAAGAAGATTGAACATCATTTTGGCAATCTCATGTACCTAACATATCAAATAATCCTGTTTACATCTCTTTTCTGGGCACTCTGGGGGCCCTTCTGGAGCTTCCAAAAAGAAGGTTTCAGGAAAGACTATTTTGAAACTGTAGTTTGATTTTGGGAAGGCTCTGAAATGTGTTAGAGGTTTAAAACACTTGATGTAATGAAATAGAATTCCAGATTGCCATAAGTTATTTATTTTGCCAAAATGATGACTCAGAAATTTTAAAGAAGCAAAAACCTTTTATAATCCTGTACAAATTTTGCTAAAGAGCAGACCTGTGCCTTAAGAAAACCTTGTTGTACTTTTATTTCAATGCTCAATTTACAGAAAAACTATATAAAACCCTTTCGAATTTAGTTAATGTTTACACACAGAATTTCTTCTGCAAGATTAATTTTTAGAAACCTTTCAGAATATGTTTGAATCTTCGGCTTTATCCTAATTCAAAACAATTCTTAACCCTGGGTAAGAATTTACATTTTCATGCTTTTTTATAATCTCTTACTAAAAACACATTTTACTGTTTTTACACATTTTGCATATAAATCTATTTTCAGTAGTTTCAATTACATGTCATAATGTTAACTTTTACCAATGTTAACTTTAACGTAAAACCTGGTAAATTGTTTTAATTGCATGCTAAGTGCAGCCAAGGTTTGACTCCTTCCAGCATAATTAAAGTTGTGGTTAGTTCCGTATGTCCCTAGGCCTTACCAATTGTGGAGCTAACAAGTTAAATAGTTCTCAAAACCCAAAAGGCAGTTTACAACCTTAAAACACTTAGCAAATCTTGCATCTGACCTGCACAATTTAAGCCCACCTGTTTACATTTTGATGGCATCTGCATTTTACCAATAATCTTTCAGGCTGTTTTTATTTATCAGAGATTAAAGTCATGTGAACTGAAAGGAACCACAGCTCTTCCCTTTAAAAAATATTTTATCCGAGCACATGTCTTCCTTTAGGCCAAGTTAACTAGAGCTCTTTTTACAGGTATCATTATGCACAACACATGTATAACTACACAGACAGGCAGAAGAAAACCCAGTTGCTGTGTGGAGCCCTTTAAGAGAAGGGGCTAGGAAAACATGCAGATATTAAACCAGAAAGGAATCACTTCCTAAGGCAGGATATCTAAACAAAACCTTGCCATGGGGCTATAGGCCACGGCCCCAAGATGTAAAACAAGACGGATGCCTGCAGTGAAGTTTGCTGCAAACCATATAGACATGCAAAGTACACCAGATTGGCTATAGCTTAAGACCAGCCTCACAAATCCTTTTTCACAATTAAAACTTTACAGAGGATATAACAGTGATTCTTATCATTCCTAGCCTAGTAAAACGTCTTCTAAAAGGAAAAACTTTGCTTTTTCCTTTTTAAAAGTTAACTGCTGACAGAGTGGAGAAAGGGATGAAAAAAAAAAAAAAGTTTAAAAATGCCTGGGGAAGAACCTCTTATTCTTATGCAACTGGTTCCTCCACCCAGGAGAAAAGCTTAATTGCTTTGGGACGGAGCTGGCCTCCCTGGCCAGGGAAAATGGAAACTCCATGGGCATGGAGGAGAAAACACCAACCAGCAGCCTGGGGCTTCCTGGGCCCTGTGTCCCAGCCCCGGCAGGGAGGGGAGGGTGGTAGGGAGCTGCTGCTCACCTGGCCATTCCACAAAAGGAAGAAAAAGGTCATGGACAGGCCCCCAACCCCCAGTGGAGGTGGGGGCATGGTTTCCTCTATCCTCAGATGTCCAAGGATGAAAAGACTTAGAAATGAGAGGGAAAAAGATTTCTTGGTTTACATCTCACTCACCCTTCTCAAGCCTCACACTATGCGCACCAAAAATGTTGTAGTACCTTCTCCTTAGTTCATCTAAGAGCTGGGTCCTTGTCACATGGCCGTGAAATATTGGGCTCACAAACACTGTGAAGGGTGAGAAAAAAAGAATTTATTGGGCAAAAAGGGGGAAAAGTGGAAACAGGGACTCAGCAGAGTGAGAGTCCTGCAAGTACAGGCTTCCCACCTCACAGATTGAGTTCCTGCTTCCATCTCTGAACAGAAGAGGCCAGGCTCCTTCCCTACGGCAAAGGGCAGGAACTTCCCGAGGCTCCACCCAAGCGCACACTCCTTCCAGTGTGCAGGTCGGTTGGAGTTTCTCTGGGGACCCCTTTACACTTGGCTGTCTCACATGCACATTCTGCCTTTAAATGCACTTTGCTGTTGACGAAACACTTCTGCACATATTATTCCATTTAATTCTCCTTCAAACTGTAAGATCTGGGTATTGTCATGCAAATTTAACTCACCCAGGGTAGAAGCAAGAGATGGACATGTGAAAATCATCTGAAACCAGGACCCAGAGGAAGCCCAGATGTTGGGAATGTGGAAGGAGAAGAAAGAACTTGGGGAGTTCTCCAGGTGAGAGTGTAGGAAGCTGGGATCTGAAGACAGAGTTCAGGCTAGAGGGATGTGCAGTTTCCTCTTGCTACACAGGGGACCCTTGCAAATTAACATTTCCCAGTTCCAGCTCCCCATCCCTGACTCCCCTAGCAAGATCCAGTCTCTCTTCACTAGACCCAAGAGTTTCTTTGTTCCTGCATTGATTTTTCCTCTTGAGATCTCCTTCTCCTTCTCCACGGGTGCCTGTGGAATGGGGACATATTGACATTCCTAGGAAGACTGTAAGATCCTGGCCATGTGATACTAACTAATAAAATAACCACATAATCCATTAAGTGAGCATGCACTAGCATTACCCAACTAGGCAGAAGATGTAAAACTGTCAAAGAAGGTTTTATTCAATATGAAAGAACTTCAGCACTTAAAATAAATTTATGTAATCCCTTGGATTTTATAGAATGCAGTTATTAAAATAGAGGTTTCTGTAAAAAAAAACAAACAAGCAAAAAAATAAAACTTTTCAAACCTTAGGTCGGAGCACACCAAAGAGGACTCTAAGAGGGATAACCACCGATAATGACTCAAATGTGCCATTCGTTATTTATGATTTCTGAAAGCCAGAATGTTATCCTCAACTCGCACTTTGAAATTGAATTCTCTGAAAAACAAAAAAACAGAAGTCCCAGTTAGCGTTTTCCAGGAAATATTGGCTGAGATTCAGATTTAGAAAAAATGGTTTTGTACAACATTTATTTGACAATTAAATGTCTATATGTCTGTCAGGGAGAAAGTTAAATATTTGTTTATCTGTTCAGATAAATGTTACCTTCTACCTCAACTTGGAACACTGACATACATCCTTATTTCCTGAGTGGAAGTGATGTTTCTCCAATCTTCTGCCCTTCATGGCAGGAGGATTTACCAGGAAGCACATGACCTTTCTTTCTTTTCTCATCTGCCTTTGAGCCTTGTAATCAGCAGAATAATTATCCAGAAATAGGTTGTGTGATCTTGCATCTTTCATGCAAATAAAAAAGATTTATTTTCTCAGTAAACTTGACTTACCAAAAACAGCTGGCTTCGCCTGCCTTGGGATTCTATAAAGAGAAAATTGGCCTCAAGTTTAAAGGAAAAGCATCTTTATCAATTTCAGATACTGTTATGATACCATATTTCAATATTTCAAGTTAGATTAGATTAAGGATCTTGAAAAAATTACTACTTAAATGTGTATTCAAGCAGTCTCTTAAAAGTTAAGATTTTAACTTCCTAAATATTTCAATGGGATTTAGACCTTCCTTCTGGGTCCCAGAACTTGCAGCTTGAGGTCGTAAATATTATTTTTCCTTGTTTTTCCACAAAAGTATTTATACAGTGGGCAATGTAGGAGGCACATTTGCGGGCTCCCGGCATTGGAACTACTTTCATAAGTGGATTTGTTACCGGTGGATGGTGTCCAGGTTCTTGGCATCTTGAACAAAGAAATGGACAAAACACACAAAGCGAAGGAATAATAGTTTTTAAAGGAAAAACTGAGAAAGATTACATACTAGTTATGAAATAATTATCCTCGGCTACAAAGATGAATAACAAGGGTGACACCAGTCTGAGGTTGGACAGGCAGTTGTTGGGTGGATGTCCTTCCAGAAGTATTGTTTGTGAGAAGTTGTGATGACCTTTGTGCAAGTTGGTGATTTTTGCAGGTTTTTTTTTTTTCTGAAAGAAATTTTGTTATCGGGCATATAAGCATAAGAACTCTCTCTTCATGGCTTTTCTGGGCTCTATTTGTCAGGATTTTTTAAGTGATAGTGACTCCATTGTTATTTTTACAACATTCAGATGAGCTTACTTACCCACCTGGTACCTGCTGTGAATTTGTGTGCCCTTCTAATAAGGGCCACCTGCCCCAGACTTCAAATGGGGTGCTAGCAATACTTCTGTCTGTTATCTATTGGCATGATGATGCTGTATGGCAAACAGCCATGAAAACTCAGAAAGGCATAATAGCATTTATTAGCGCATGGGCTTGTGGGTTAGTGAATTAGAATTTCAGCTGGGAAGTTCTGATCTTGGCTGAGGTCACCCAGATGTAGAGTTAGTGAATGGGGGTCGGCTGAGGAAGAGCTGGCCAACTCCATGCTGTTCCCTGTTCTTTATCCTTGGAAAGGCCAGCCCCAGCACATTGTCCTGAAGACAGCAGAGCAGCAAAAGCCAAGTGTGAATCCAAATGCACTTTTCAGCCACCTGCACACATCACATTCCCAACAAAGCCAGTTCCCCAAAAGATGGGGTCTTTCCCTGTTGGGTACTACAAAGCCAATAGACAAAAGTAAAAATGAGCATCAGCAGTGCAGGCTTTATTCAACGGCCATGGAATTGAAAAGCGGACACATGACTCACATATCAACTTCTAAGCTCATGAGAGCTGGAAAGTCACAGATATTGGGCATCTTTATTGAAGGAGTTGGGCATTAGAAGCAAGGGGAGCAAAGTTTATGTCTTTTCTGGGAACAGATAAAGAACTTCTTGAACTGAGTGTCATTCTCTTTTTTGTCCTCTCATGGTTTCTTCTTGCCATTGTAGTGGTAACTGTCAACTGTCATGGCTCTGGAGGGAGTGCCATTTTGCATGAAAATTAGATTATGATAAAGTTAGATGTTCTTTTTTTTTTTTTTTTTTTTGAGACGGAGTCTTACTTTGTTGCCCAGGCGGCTGGAGTGCAATGGCGCGATGTCAGCTCACTGCAAGCTCCGCCTCCCGGGTTCACGCCATTCTCCTGCCTCAGCCTCCCGAGTAGCTGGGACTACAGGCGCCCGCCACTGCTCCCGGCTAATTTTTTGTACTTTTAGTAGAAACAAGGTTTCACCATGTTAGCCAAGATGGTCTCGATCTCCTGACCTCATGATCTGCCTGCCTTGGCCTCCCAAAGTGCTGGGATTACAGGCGTGAGCCACTGTGCCCAGCCTAGATGTTCTTTAGAGGTAAAGTGAGCTGCCACTTTGGATCCCACCAGTCTTAGCTGGTTTGGTCACAAGGGGAAAATCTCTGACCTCAGGCATCCTGTTTCCCAAAGATAAGCAGAATGAAGGCAGGTTAGAAATACACCTAGGTCACATAGACATCACACTGGGTAACAACATCTGCTAACATTCCATGACCTGAACAGCTCATGGCCAAAATCCAGGGATATGGAAACAAATGAAATACATTGTGCCCCTTTAGCGAGAGGAAATGCAAAGATCCAGGGTAAAGGACTTGAATACGGGGAGGGGTGTGGAACGGGAATGACTAAGGCACTCAATATCCTTAGTTCACTCTCTGATCAAAGCTATTCACATACCTCCTGTCTTACGTAGCTTTCACCAAAATAGACTCTGAGATACCAATTTGTGTTCACGAGGTTTCTGGGGAGTGCTGCCCACGTTGGGACTCAAATAGGATACCCCAATATGTGGTGCCTTGGCATGTTGAGTATTTAAATGAAGGACTTGAAAGAGCTCAGAAGAAAGGTCTCTATGACCTTCTTCTACCTCTAGCCGTTCTTTCTCCTCCTAAGCAAGCCATGACCAGAATTTCTCTTCCCCTAGGCGGGCTATACGAACTAGTGCTCCTCTACCCCACAGCAAGCCATAAAACCTAGAGAGGTCACTCTCTCCCTTTCTCCTTCTCCCTCGAAGACCCTCATTCCACAAAGACCCTGCCACAGATCTAGGAGGAAGGAAGGCTGCACAGAGAGGCCAAGAAGAATCTGAGCAGACAGGCCTGCTGGGTTTCTTCTTGGTCTGTGTCCATCAGATCACACGCTTTTGTCGAATCACACATCTACACAGCTGTCCACTCTTCATTGAACCTGAGCATAGAAACAGACAACGTTCGCTGGATCTTTGAGTCTTCATTTCTGAAGGCTCCTGTGTCTGTCATGTCAAACTTTGATTAAATCAATACTTTATGCTTTTCTCTTGTTAACCTGTCTTTTGTTACAGGAGTGTCGGCCATGACCCTTATGATGGGTAAGGGAAGGCATCACCCTTTTCACCCACTCATCAGAAGCAGGCCCTGAAGGGGAGTGAGGGAAGTGAGGGAAGCAGGGCTAAGAGAAAGAAAATGCAAAATGCACTGCATTTTCAAAAGGGCTACCTGGGGATAGGATGACCCTTCAAAGCTGTCTCATTTCATGGAAGGGAACCTGGCCTTTCTACCTCCTGGGTAAAAAGCTCCTTTCAGGGGAACTCCTGAAGATTAATACATGTGTGAGCCAGCATCTCACACTCCAGGAGGCTGAGTAAGGACTTCAGCCCTGATGGAGAAATCGAGGCAGTGGACACAGCATCCCCTGCAGGCTCCCTCCTGCCCTACTCAGATCACTTGGCTCTTAGAGCAACTTCACCCCCACTGAAAACAGCTCTTCCAGATTATGGCTCATCTAATTTCCCAAGGAACGTGATATAGGAGTTAAGAAGAAATTATTTAGGCAGATAGCGAGGGTAGGGAAGTCCTCGGAAAGGTTTTTCTTTTAATGAAAAGCAGCCCCCAAAATCATTTTCTTTTCTGACAAAGAGCAACCTGTAAAATCAAGCTGCAGACACAGACAAGCAGGCTGGAAGCTTGCACGGGTGAATGCTGGCAGCTTTGCCAATAGGAAGAAGCGACCTGGGGTCTAGGTATATCCAACATGATGGCTCCATCTTCCCCTTTCCTTGTCAACCACGTGCACAGTAAGGAGCAGGCAGCAAGGTGTGGGCCAAGTAAAGACCCCATTTGCATAATAATATTAGGGTGAGGTGGCCAGCTTCCCGGTGCTATGAAAAGGTCACACCCAGTCCAACCAATCTTTGGGCCCTATGTCCATCAGGCATCACCTCCTCAAGCCTGTCTATAAAATCTGGTGCACTCTGCCATGGTCCAGAGGTCCCACTCAGGCGCCCCTCTCTCTCACAGGAGAGAGATCTATTCCCTTTTCTCTTTCTTTTGCCTATTAAACCTCCACTCTTAACCTCACTCCATGTGGGTCCATGTCCTTGATTTCCTTGGCACAAGGCAACGAGTCCTGGGTATTTATCCCAGACAGTGATGCAGCTTCAAAAGTAGCAAGAAAGAGACTAGCACAACCAGCTAAACCCCAACACTGCAGCAGGTCTAAGACCACACTGATACTTTCATCTCTCTCTTCTAGTACCCATCATATAGTCCTTCTCTGGGTGGCTTCCTAGGAGTGTGGTGCAGACCCTCCTGTCCAAGGCTGTGATGTGTCATGTGGCTGTCTCAGGTTGTGGCTGCTGTAATTAATTATCTGTTACCATTAAAACTCGGCAGAGGTGGGTGCCTCTGGAAATGGCAAAGCAGTCATGTGAATTCCTCATGGGTATTAATGGTAAAATGGAATAAAATAAATAAAACAGTGCTTAAGGACACTAGAACTCACCCAAAAGCAACCGGAAGAAATGGTGGAATTGCAAGTTCATGGCTTCCTGTCCAGGAGTGCTGCCCTGGCTGCAGAAAGTGATGTGGGGGGTAGGGAAATGGGGAGGGACAAAGACGCAGCTGATCAACTGAAGGTGATAGCACTTGGAGCTTAGAGCCGGGAAAGCAGCTGGAAATAGGAAGAGGAAATCCTGGCACACAAGTCACAGGAGTGAAACCCAGAATCAGAGCACAAACTTCCCAAATCCCTGGCTGACAGCTAACATACACACACACAGAAATGACCCTCCACAGGGATAGCAGAAAATCAGGCAGTAAAGAGAAACCTGCTGTTACAAGACAGAGCAATGCCAGCCAGATCTGTGAGCCGGATGTGTTCCTTAGTGGAGCTCAACCTCTGCCATTGCATTGGAGGCAGCAGGAAGCTTGAGGAGTCTGAGCGGAGCGGCCGGGAAATGAGGGGTCACCCTAGGAGCAAGGAACTTACAGACAGCGTGAGCTCCCTCTCTGCCCAAATCCTTGACTGATGACCACATTTCATTTCAAAAAGGAGGCTAAAGGTGACAAGGGGTCAGGCTAAAAAAAGCAGCTCCAGGAAGTACTAAATCTATTTCAGGACACCTTACACATAGCTATTTGGAATGAGCGGACTTCTACCTCTTTTGTTGGTCAAAATAAAGCACTTTCCTTCCCAACTATTAAAAGAGCTTTTCATCACTCCTAAATCATATACCTTACTCTCAACTCTGCATTGCAAAGTTTTTTTTAAAAAAAGAAATCTAGAAATATATTTGATATTTTTAGAATATTTAGTATGTACTAATCTAGTGAGTCCAGTAGAAATACAATGCTAATGATATATGTAATTTTAATTAATTAATTTTACCACATTTTACATTAATTGATAAAATTGTACATATTTACCATGTACAACATGATGTTTTGAAGTCTATATACATTGTGGAATGAATAACGTACATACATATTACCTACATTGTTACCTGCATTCCCTTGATGGATGTAATTTTAAATGTTCTAGTAGCCACATTAAAAATTTTTAAAGAAACAAGGGAAGTTATTTTCAAAAACTGAGTTTATTTAACCTAACATATTCAAAATATTTTCATTTTAACACAAAATAAATATAGACATTATGCATATTTTATATACTTATTTCTGTCCTAGGTCCTCAAGATCTGTTGTGTATTTTTTACACTTGCAGTTTTCTTTAATTGAAGTGAAAATGCAGTTCCTTGGGCACACCAGCCACATTTCCTGTTCTCAACACCCGTGTGTGACTTACAGCTACCACCCTGGACACAGCGATGCCATTCTGTGATTAATATGGAGGTATCAGAGAGAGAATTAGAAAGAGTGCCTGCCCACAGGACACGTCAAATAGTGGAGCACACAGAGAAAGCAACAAAAGGTGAAATAAGCAAAGCGAGGGCTGCAAAGGGTGATGTGGGACAAGAGACAGTGTCTTGCTCAGGTTTACAGGGAATTGAAACAGGCTCTGCAGAGGACTTGGCATTGAGGATGGGCTGTTTATGGTAGGCAAGAATGTCTGGGGCAGAGGGAACAGTGAGAGTGACAAGCTGAGAGAGACTATGGGATTTTCAACCAGTGCAAGCTGATGGTCCATGGTGTCATACAAGCCTATGACTGTGTTGATTGACTAGTAAATGCTGCATCCACCCATAATATTATCATGCAGAGCTTGAGATCTTTGCCAAATATTTTCAGAGCTCACATCTTATACATGTCTCCAAAATCCACGTGGGAGAGGAGAAGTGAGGCTGGTTTGTCGGAATCAGCTATGTAGATGCCTGGTTAGAGATGCAATCAAGCTGGGGTTTGGCCATGCAGTTGGCCAAGAACAGTGAGCAACTGAGATTTTTAACACACATTTTCTTTATTACCTCTCATTGCCAAGAACAGTGAGCAACTGAGATTTTTAACACATAGTTTCTTTATTACCTCTCCAAAATGGAAGATCACTAGGTATTTAAGACAATTGTTTTATCTGCTTGAAGCATATTGCTTATAATGTCCAACATCACTGAGCACACAGTGAATATTTACATGGATTGCCCTGTAAATGTTAAGAGTTTTTCAAAGGCAGTTTGGGGGTGATAAAAGAAAAACTTTAGCCGAATTAAATTTAAAGGTGATTAATTGAGCAATGAATGATTCGCAAATCAAGCAGCCCCCAGAAGCACAGCGGATTCACAGACTCCAGTGCAGCCCTGTGGTGGAAGAAGATTTCTGGACAAAAAGAGAAGTAAGGTGCAGACATCGGAAGTGAGGAACAGAAACTGCTGGATTGATTACAGGTGGCATTTGCCCTCTTTGAACACAGTTTGAACACTCAGCAGTGTATGAGTGGCTGACATATGGCTGCTAAGATTGGCCAAGACTCAGTGATTGTTACAGATGCATTCTCTGTAACAATCCTACGTTAGGTTTTCAATCTTATGTACCTATTAATTTGGGTTATGGTCTGTCTGCAAGGACTTTTTGGGGCATATTTAATTCGCTTTAACGGGGGAAAGTTGGGGTTGGCTAAAAGTGGGTGCTTGCTGCTAACTGGTTGGGGTGGAGATGAAATCATCGGGGGTCGAAGCTGTCCTCTTGAGCTGAGTTGCTCTTGGGTGGGGCCGTAGGAGTGGGGTTGGCAGTTCCAGGGGGAGGCATCAGGTCCAGGTGGAGTCATGGGTGTCAGACCTGAAGAGAACCTGAAAAGATCTCTCAGGGGCCAGTCGGCAACAGTGATATTATCTGCAGGAGTAATTGGAGAAGTTGCATATCCTGTGACCTGTCCATAGGGTCGCAGAATTCAGGCTCCTCTTCTCCCCCTAGCCTAGTGGTTTCTTATTAGCTTTTCAAAGGTGGTTGAGTTTTGGGGAAGAGCTATTTTTGTTTATGATCTAAATGTCTTCCAAAATTAGCTTGGCCCAAGCTCCGGAATAATTGAGTCAGCTTGAAAGCTAAAGGCGAGAAGGACATTGGCTTGATCAGATCTCCCCTCCACAGCCATAATTTTCTCATTGATAAAATTTTTGCAAAGGTGGTTTCAAAGTTGTGTTTTTTAAAATCTTTATAAACATAATTGTTTTAAGAGTAGTTTGTACCTCCATTCTTTATTTCTTGCCTAAACTAAAAATCTATTTGAAACTAAAATCTTGGCCAGGGGCAAAGACAGAAGAAAGGCCCTGTGGAATAAGTAGAGGAGAAAAAGAGGCTCGGGCCCTTCAGGCTGACAAAGAGTTTTACAAAGGCCTAAAGACAGTACCAGGGCAGCAGAGGCCAAGAAATGAATGGAAGAAGGGTAAGCGCGATTGTCCTTTTCCACTGGGGTCCTCATTCATTCTCTATTTTAATTTTCTCTGAAATTCTTCCTGCCTACAAAACATGAAAGGGAGAAGTGAGAGGCTCCCAAGACAGTATTATTTTACCAGAAGCACATTCATAAATCACCCTGGTCCCCCATGGCCCTCACAGCCAGAAATAAGAGCCACAGCCCAGGCCCTGAACTCAGCCCCACCCAGAAGACAGTGACTGCAGTACACTGAAGTCTCATCAACGCATGCTGTCATGCAACAGGCTGGGACGCGGTTAGGAAATCATCTGCCATCTTGTTTTGATATCCTATGCTGTGAAACAATACTGCATTCTCCCTGGCCCTCATCCTTAATGTGGAGGGATTAATTCATTTCTCATTCAACTTTTAACTGAAATGGTAGTTCTGAGTAGATTACACTAAGAATTTAACTTCTCTCTTTCTCTGATATCTATCTCTGCCTATCTGTCTAAGTATATCCTTTTGTCCCTTGGAAATACTGTGTAGGATTTAATCATGTTCCCAGAAACATAGCACTTACATATTTTTAAAAAAACATGGAAGAACTTACGGACGTATAAGCCAAATGTCAATTCTACTCTTTAAACACTGGTGTTATAAAGGGTTCCACAATATATGAAGATTGTTATTACATTGCTCCTTTTGAAGTTGCCTTTGCAAAATTATGACTGAGACAGTGCAAGAGATCTAACCTAACCGACTTATTTTGCTTCTAACCTTTAAGCTGTCCTCATTCTTTCCTGGGTGTAGGCTCAACTAACTTTGGGAGGAACTAAGCTTATAGTTTAAAACAAAGACAATAACAGCTCTTTCCCAAAACAAACCTCCTTCTTGCCTGGGGACTAGATTGCCTTTGCAGGACTCACAAATAAGCCACAAGATTAGAAAATATGGTTTAGGAGTCATGCAGCTAGAGGCTACAAGATTCTGACCCTCCTTAAACTGCTCCTAAGATCAGTGCTTGAGATATTTTGCAGACCCTGCACTTGATGGATTAGCCAGCGTCACCCAGATCAATAAACTGGCTCATCTGATCTTGTGGTCCCCACTCAGGAACTGACTCAGCACAAGAAGACAGCCTTGACTTCCCATTATTTCATCTCTGAACCAACCAATGAGCACTCTTGACTCCTATGTCTTCCCCTACCCATCAAGTTATCCTTAAAAACTCTGTCCCCGAATGCTCAGGGAGACTGATTTGAGTAATAATGAAACTCCAGTCTCCCACAGAACTGGCTTTGTGTGAATTACTCTTTCTCTATGGCAATTCCCCTATCTTGATAAATTGGCTCTGTCTGGACAGTGGGAAAGGTGAACCCATTGGGTGGTTATACCCTGCTCTTTGTGTTCTAACTTTCGTAATTCCAGATCCACCCTGTGATTTCCTATGTGGCTTATCACATTTGTACGCAGTGTGATGCTTGCACTCATGAGAGCCCTGTGTTCTAACCTAGACAATTAGAGACGTCAACTCAAGAAACACATGTTCAGCATGTTCCAGGCATTGTGGAAGACCTAAAATGATACTTGGAGTTAGCAATTTAAAAACATCAGGAGAGGAGAAGGAGGTGCCAAGCAGAAGCAATACAGGCAGCAGTGAAGGTACTGTGGAGAGAAGGATGCCTGACCTTCATGGGGATTAATAAAGCTCAAGGCATTTGGAAGATGCATTGGCTCACAGGAGGCACTGACTGGTAATTCAGGAGAAGCCACTGCAAGCAGAAGAAATGTTAGAGAGAGCCAGAGAGTGGTATGGAGAAAGGTGAGCATCCCAATTAGACAGGGAAGCAGGATATATGAGGATGAGTAAGCGAAGGAAAAGTGAAGTGGGGTTGGTAACAACCAGAAGTGAGGGAGCAGAAATATGAAAAAAAAATAGTAACAATGTTTAAGCCACTATGTTTTGCAGTAAGCTACTCCAAAACATAGTGGCTTAAAACACAACCAAAAGAAAAAACCCAAAAGTCTTACTATGTCTCATGATTTTGTAAGTGATCGGGCTTGGAAGTCATCGGGTTAGGAATTTCTTCTGCTACATGTAATTTCAGCTTGGACCACAGGCATTTGGAGGCTTAACCAGGATGGGACATTCAGGATGACTCACTCACTCATGATTGTTGTCCTAGGTCGCCTGCTGGGAGCTCAGGTGCACCAGTAGGGGACCTCAGTATTCTCTCACTTGGGCCTTTTCACGTGGTTGCTTGGGCTTCCTCCCAGCATGGCAGCTGAGTTCCAAGAAGGAGAGTCCCAAGAGGACAAGTCCCAGTGAGTAAGTGCTTATCAAGACTTCTCTTGCATCAGCCTTGGTGATGTCCCATTGGCTATATGTAGTCACGTAACAACACCCAAGGTCAATGTGGGAGGGGACTACACAAGAACGTAAATACCAGAGGTTATGGTACATTGGAACTTATCAATGTAGCATCTACCTGAGGTGTGTATTAGAGGACCAAAAGCAAAAATTCTTTAAGATCTCAAGCAGTTGAAGGAAATCAAAATGAAGAGAAAAATGAATCCAATAATCTGTGAGCTATATAATGGACTAAATGCAGGGAGGAAAAGGAATGAAGGCTACAATTTGAGTGACTGAGAGGACAGTGGTGTCAACAATTTAGGTAAATCAGGGGAAGAACTGATGAGATCAAGATTTCATGAGGGTCTACTTATTCAATCCCCATTCTAATAGATGAGCATCCAGCCAGCCTGAAAAGCTTCCCCACCCAGTTGATTCACAGGAAGCGTTATGTACCTTGCTACACTCAGGTTTAAAAAAATATATTTTTCCTATCATCACTGACAATTTCCATTTTGATGGGATGGATGAAAATACGTCACTCCCTTCACCTTCCCCTTCCTAGTGTTGTGTCGTGGCACCCAACTTCAAAGTACCAAGAACTACGTGCAGGATGGTGGAAACTTGTGTTCCTTGAGCATTGGCCTGCACAGATATAAGCTACCTGTCACATCTCTGAATGATCCCTTCAGCCCAGCAGCTCCTAGCACTGAGGTGCCTCACTCAGGCTCTCTTCTCACCTGCCTGCCCCTGTCCAGGCCTCCTCAGCCCACGTGTCTCCTTTGCTACTGGACAGTGGAGATAACCCTCAACCACAGTTTTCTTTCATACTGATGGGCTGCGTGATATTGAACAGTCATTCTACCACTTTGTTATCAATGTATTATGTGAGCAAGTTACACATAATCATTTCCAAATTTCTGTATCTAATTTTTTTTTTTGAGACAGGATCTCGCTCTGTTACCCAGGCTAGACTACAGTGGCGTGATCATGGCTCACTGCAGCCTCAGCCTCATGGGATCAAGAGATCCTCTCACCTCAGCCTCCTGAGTAGCTGGAAGTACAGGTGCACCTCAATGACTGGCTCATTTTTAAATTTTTTGTAGAGATGGGGTCTCACTATGGCACCCAGGCTGGTCTCGAACTCCTGGGTTCAAGTAATCCTCTTACCTTGGCTTCCCTCTCAAAGTGCTGGGATTACAGGTGGGAGCCACTGCACCAGGCCCTCTCTATCTCTAAAATCTATGATTTAAATATAATAAAACATTAAGGTAACTACCTAATGTCAGCCTCCATATTCATATAAAGTCAAACCAATAAAACTATGAACTTGACCAGAAGGACTAAGTGCAATTACCCAAAATGAAAGTTTTACTATTTACAAAACTGGATCCACACTGGGCATTTCTTCTGCCCTTGCCCCTAGCCAGAGGGAGAAGAAGGCTCAGGCCCTCTAAGCTGACAAGGTGCCTCCGAAATAATGTGTTTATTCATACAGGCTTACCCAAAATGCTTGGGACCAAAAGTGTTTAGGATTCCAGATTTTCAGAATTGGGAAGCTCAACCTGTAATAGAAATTTATATATTAACCAATTTTGGTCTTTCTTCTGATTAAAATTTTAAGATGGGGCTTTTCTACATTCAAATTATTTAACCCACTGCTAAACAACACCTGTAATAATAATATCTGGAAGGTATTATTTTCATGCAAAAACCTAAAACTGCCATGTGAGATAATGATGGATGATTAAAATGTGTAGGTGGTAACATGAAGAAATGTAGATTTTCTCACTGAGTTTCTGAGCTGCCTTTTAAAAACTGATGAAGCATATTGTACATGAGCCAAAGCATTGGGAAACTTTGGTTTTGTTCTTAGGTAAAACTAGTTAAACATTTTCTTCTCGAAACTTGAAAATCGTTATCTTTTTTAAACTCTTCTCTTTCCTTCACTTTGACTGTTTCATAGGTGAAGGCCAATAAGGTATAAACAACCAAAACAAACATAAACAAATAAAAACCTTTCTTTCAGGTTATGCTTCTGAGAAATGATCTTCTATGTTACTTAGACCCTAGAGAGTAGCCAGACTGTAGACTGTTGTATTACAAGTGCTTTGAAGGAAGTGGAGTCCATATGAGAGAAATAGGCTTTAAGCATCTCAATGACACTTACATGTAGGCAAGAAATGGTGATCTATTCCAAAACATGCTTCACCCTCAATTTTTTTGAGACAATACCCATAATAGTCTTGTAATAATTATTTTAAGTATCTGTTTTGAATGTGACATATAATTATTAGGACTACCTAGAAAGGACGGCCAAAACAGTGCCTCAGTTTAACCAATGAAGTCTGAATCTCAAAGAATGTGAATTATACCTTCATTATTCACATTTCTCTTTATGTGTTAAGATATTTAGGATAGAAATACAAAAAAATAGTAGGACAGGATCACATACAGAATTAAGTATTTTGTATTAAGCGTGGAACTGCAGATAGAATTGGTTAAAAAGATATAGTTCAAATTACCGAAGCAAATATTTGCTATCTAAATTTCATGTTCTCTCCACCTCTAATGTGAAAAAAATAACAGGGACTCAGATACAGTACTGAAGCCAAAACTGAAATGAATCCATTAATATTCTCCCTGCTGCATGCTTTTACTGTTTAAATTCTCTGCCTCCCTATAACATTTATTATGTGGCAAAATTATTAGTTCATTATAGAGTAAAGGGATATGGGAAGCAAATAAACTATTATAAACCAAGAAAATTATATTAAAAAATCTCAGAAACAAACTCTGTATTGAAAAATTTTGATCATCAAGATTATTGACTTTAATAGCATAACAATTTACTCAATTGCCAAAGGATTGGAGACTCTGTCTGATCCCGCGAGGGGGAAAGCAGTGCAGCCGAAGTCAACCCTTTCTGCTCTCTACCTGTTCCCACGCCAACACTTCCAATTCCAATAGTGCAAGGAGTGAGTTCCTAAAACACGTATTTATCAGAATTCATTGGGTTTTTAAATTATTATTTTCTAAACTGTGTGCATGCACACATGTGAGTTGAAGCCAGGGTCAGGAAAGTTCTGTTTGGAAATTCTTTTAATTTGGGACTCATCATCCCTGGTCTTCTTTATGCAGCAGCTTTCGAGTCACGAGGCAGCATCAGAAGCATGAAGGGTGTGCAGCACTGTTTGATGTGATACCAGAATTATAAGGCATAGAAACACTTACCGGATTTGAAATTCAGGCAGTCACCAACTGACCTTCTCCTAACTCACGTCCCTCACATCAGTGAGAAAGACCAAAGCCCACTTAGAAAAGAATGAAAGGGAAGACTTCTCTTTTTTCTGGCATTACAAGTTTCCACTGTCCCTGCATGTGCTATTGACTGGAGCCACACTGCCAGGTCTTAGAATGACCCTAAGACCATGAACAAATGACCTCACCTATCTACTCAGCCTGAAAGGGCTGTAATGGGAATTAAACTAAGCAGTCAGTGTCAATACTTACAGGAGTGCCTGCCACAACTATGATCTGCTCTCTCTCCGACATGGTCCTTATTGCTGCCTAAGACCTTGTTGTACCCTGAGAAGCCTAGCACCTCCCTCCATGGCTGTCCTCTCCTCTGTCCACTCTCTCTGGAAAATATCTCCCATCTTGTAGTCCCTAAGTCTACATTTCTGGTTCACACCTCTCTTGGCCTTCAGAAACATTTCCTTAGCAGCTTATATGGTTTGTTTCTGTGTCCCCACCCAAATCTCCTCTCAAATTGTAATCCCTACATGTTGAGGGAGGGACTTGGTGTGAAGTGATTGGATCATGGGGGCGATTTGCTTTGTGAAGGAGGTGCCTGCTTCCCCTTTGCCTTCTGCCATGATTGTAAGTTTCCCAAGGCCTCTCCAGCCATGGGGAAGTGTGAATCAATTAAACCTCTTCTGTTTATAAATTATCCAGAGTCAGGTAGTATCTTTATAGCAGTCTGAAAACGGACTAATACAGCCACTTAGCGGATGTCTTCGCCTACATGTCTTACAGACACTTAATGTCCCTCTGGAGATCAAGCCATACTGGATGACTCACTCATTCCATAGTGCAGGCCAGCCCCACAGCCAGCATCATCAGCAACCCCATGCGCCTTCATTCACGTTCAGCCACTTCCTGCTCTCCCTCCACTCCGTCATCATCAATCCTGAGAAGCCTCATACCAACATTTCTCAGCTGTGCCTCGTCCTGTCTGTCCCCATGGCTGCTGCCCTAATTCAGGTCCTTTAATCTCTTATCTCCCTCTTACCATCCTCCTAGTTCAGACCCCTTCCCAACTACTAGCCACAAGGATATCAATGGTTTTCCCTTGCAAAGTTGTAACATTCAAACAAGTAGTAATAATAATAAGTGCCCATCTCCCCAATTAACCTTCATTCATCATTTGGCTTCGTATGTTTTATTTAATTTTATGTCCCTATTGTTTTCATCCCTCATCCTTTTCCTTTCTCTCTTTTCCCAGAAGTAGATATCATTCCAGCCCATAATTTTACATTTTTTTCCATATGACTACATCAATAGAGTAGTGTGTGACATGGCACTTAGTTTTCATATGCGTGTCTTATGTAAAATTGGCTTCTTCTTGTGATGAACCTTTGTGAGCCTTCAAATGAACACCAGTGTCTCTCCAGTGCTTACAAGAGAAGTCTGAAAAACTTAGCACATACTTACCTTGCTATCCTGTGTCCATTTCTCTCTTCACCTCGTCTATACACACACAAACACACACACACCACTTACACCACACACCAATGCTCCCGCAAACTTGCTGAGCAGCTTGAAATGCCCTAATCCACTGTGTTGTATTCTCACTCTCTTGCCTATGCTCACTATTTCTGCCCAGAATTCATCCCTCTCCCACCTGGAACCCAAGCCCACCTGATGAAAACAGAACCTGCTTTCAAGATATGATCCACCTACCTCCTGCCCTGCAGTGTCTAACAAATGCTGCATACTGTGCCACTTGTAGGATTGGCCTAATAAACATCAGATAAGGAATGGTTGATTCTCTAAGTGGCCATCCATCTTGTACATGTTCACACAACTCTCCCTCTCTTCTAGAGCACACGCTACACATGCTAGAGCACATGGTATGACATATGCTAGAGCACATGCTACACACGCTAGAGCACATGCTATGACACATGCTAGAGCACATGCTACACATGCTAGAGCACATGCTATGACACAAGCTAGAGCACATACTATGATACATGATAGAGCACATGCTACATACTAGAGCACATGGTACACATGCTAGAGCACATGCTAGAACACATGCTACACACTCTAGAGCACACACTATGACACGTGCTGGAACACATGCTACACAAGCTAGAGCACAAGCTACACAACACATGCTAGAGTGCATGCTACAACACATGCTAGAGCACACATTATGACACATGCTAGAGCACATGCTACACATGCTAGAGCACAGGCTATGACACATGCTAGAGCACATGCTACACAGGCTAGAGCACACACTATGACACATGCTAGAGCACACACTATGACACATGCTAGAGCACATGCTACACATGCTAGAGCACAGGCTATGACACATGCTAGAGCACATGCTACACATGCTAGAGCACACACTATGACACATGCTAGAGCACACACTATTACAGGCTGGGGAGCTGCACCTCCACTGCTTTTCACTCCCAGTGTTTAGAAAAGAGCGGAAGACCCATGTACAGTGGTGGAAGGGTGGTTAGAAGGACCCCTAGAGAGAGAGGAAAGGTATCATCCTCCCACTACAGATGAGAAAACTGAGGCTCCCAGAGTTCTGCTGCCCATTGTCTCGCCACAGCGAGGCAGATGTGTGAGACCAGGACCTAGGTCTTACTATTGGTCTATTGTTTCAAATCAGTGTGAAGATGAAGTCAAATGTGCAAAACAATGTGCAGGCTTTTCTTTCCCCTGCTGCTAAATGTTACTTGACTGAAAACATAATGGAAATGGAAAACTTACTTTAGACACCAGAAAAAGTAGAGCAATTTGGAAATTTCAAAGATTTGCATCTTAAAAATATTTATATCTCTATACCGAAGCACACAAATATATATATTTTACCATAATTTCTAGATATAGTTTCACCCCATCATATTTTACATAAGAAACAAGTCTTTGAGGCAACCCAAAGTGTGTTGAAGACTTTCTGAGGCTAAAGTGCTTGAAGCTGCTTTAAGATCAGATGCCCCCAAGGCCCTGGGCCTCAAGGCCTTTGTCCTTGCTGAGCCCTCTGCCCAGAAGGCTGCTCCCCCAGGCAGCCTCAGCACTCACTCCCCATGTTCTCAGGGAGGCATTCCCTGCCACCTGCGTAAGACCACAATGCTTGCCATTCCCCTTCCTTGCTCATTTTCCTGATTTGCCCTTATCATGATCCCATACTTCATATTTTATTCATCTTGCTTATTTTCCCTCTCACCCTACTCAAGTGTAAGTGCCATGAGAGCATGAAAAGTTATCTGTTTTTTTCATTTTTTTATTCCCAGCACCTTAAATTGTGCCTGACGTGTAGTAAGTGTTCTCCCAATAATCGTTTCAATTAATAAACCCCAAAAGAACAAAGGCTTTAGAACAGGATAGACCTGGGTTTAACTCTGTCTCTCCTTACTGCCTCTCTGAACTTAGATGCACCTCTTAACCAAGCTCCCTGAGCCTTAGTGTCCTCTTTTATAAAACAAAACTAATCACACTCTCATCTGCACATCGAAAAGAGGAAAAATAAGGAGGAGGCATGGGTCAAGCATGGGTTGGAGAGCTGCAGTAAACATCAGCTGCTCTCCTGTTTCCCAGAAGGCCCCGCATGACTCACAAATATTTGCTCAACATCTGCTAATAAAGGTCCAGGAACCATGATGCTAAGCAATCATGGACCTAAAAGTGCAAGATCCACAAATGAACCAGGGATGCAGCCCATGCCCAAGGTATGTTCCAGAGATGGAGACCACTCAGGGGCAACGCTTTGCCTTGCACAGGCACCAGGCCCACCCACCCAATAAAGAACTCACCTGTAACCCAGGGGATTCTGCGCTATCTTTTAGAAATCACTGTGCCTTGAAATCCATACATATTTCATATGTATAGATTTCATGACATATAAATTATATTACATGTATCAGTTTATATATATGTATAACAGGCAAATACACAATACATTATGAAATGCAGGCAATGTAAGTAGCTAAACAGTACTTAACCTAAGTTAAGGCCCACGAGCTTTAACTGTGCTAGTTCTCAGAGGGACTCCCTCTGACGTCATTACCTTCTACCTGGTGCAGCTTCCTTGGCTGCATTATCTGTAAGAGGATGTTATTTAGTTCATGGGGTGGGCTATCCAGTTTGGTAGAAAGACCCACAGCCCTACTCCTTCACTGAAGACCTCAGAGCCTCTGTGGGTCATGGCCTTGGATCTTGCCTAGTGGACTGTGGCTGCTTTCCCAGAACTTTCCTTCCTTGTAAATCATGGACTACAGGAAACGTTCTGATTTTAAAAGAGCAGCATTTTATTAAATTTGTCTGTCTGTTCTTATCAGCTTCATCATGTGTTAGCCTCTAGCATTCAATGTTTCCTGCACAATGAAAAATTTATTAGTATTAAATTTTATCTTAAATGCTAGCTGGCTAAAATGATCTGAAGGAATACTCCCTAGCTAAGAGCCCAGCAGATTCTACAAAAAGAGCAAATTTTTAACCTCTTGAGTAATTGACAGTAACATGTCAGGATCCAGTGAGCTCACTTTAAAGGAAGTTCACATCCAGGCATATGCAACTTGTGAGGGAAAACAAAACAACAAAACAAAACACCTTTAATTCAACTTACAGATCATCTGTACAAAAATTCAGAACTATATCCCATCAGAGTTATACGCCATTTCATTTATTAGAGGAGCTCAAATCATCCAACCATTCACAAAGGGTTTGCAGAAGTCTACAGCATGAAGGTCGAGGTGTATGAGCATGACCACTTGGTCTCATGCCCACGGTCTACTGGGAAGCATGTATGGAGTGTGAGGCACTGTGACTCTCCTCCTGGCCTAGCATGAGCTGGACTGCATTCGTGAGTCCTGTCATCCTCCCCATCCTTCCCATCCCTGGCCTCATATTCCACAGAGAACCTGGGTCAAAATAGAAGCTGCACAGAAATTGTCCATGGAAATTGAAACATATTTTGTTTGAATATGCCTGATATGGTTTGGCTGTGTCCCCACCCAAATTCCATCTTGAATTGTACTCTCACAATTCCCACGTGTTGTGGGAGGAACCCGGTGGGAGGTAATTGAATAATGGGGGTTTCCGTTGCTGGTCTCATGTTAGTGAATCAGTCTCATGAGATTTGATGGTTTTAATAATGGGAGTTCCCCTGCACAAGCTCTCTCATTGCGTGCCACCATCCACGTCTCCTTGTCTTCTGCCATGATTGCGAGGCCTCCCCAGCCACATGGAACTATAAGTCTAATAAAACTCTTTCTTTGCATTTTACCCAGTCTCGGGTATGTCTTTATCAGCAGCATAAAAACAGACTAATATGACACCTTACACTTTTAAACTAAGGAAAAGCAGTGGTGAGTCACAAAGCTGAGACTTCAAATGCCTCATCCATATTCTTCCGTTTTCACTGAGCATTTTAAGGGAAAGATGGAATTTTCAGTAGATGTTCTGTTGCCGGTTACTGGAATCATGAAAAATACAGGTAGATTCTTATTTCTGACCCAGTAGTTGATTTTGTAAATGACAACATATAAGAAAAATGAAAAAAAAAATCTTTAAAAATGTCAAATGGCTAACTATAATTTAAAAACTAAATATAATCCTTTTTAAACTTTTTAAACTTGAATTATGTTATTATTGTTGAGTTTTGAGGATTCTTTATATATTCTGGACACAAGGGCTTTATCAGATATTAGATTTGCAAATATTGTCTTTTAGTCTGTGGCTTGTCTTTTCTTTCTCTTCAGAGTGCCTTTCAAAAAGCAGATGTGTTTGATTTTATGACGTCCAATTCATTAATTTGTCATTTTGCTATCATGCTTCTTGAGTTATATCTTAAAAGATCTTTGCCTAATTCATGATCATAAATGTTTATTTCCTAAAAGTGTATTGTTTTAGATTTTACATTTAGATACAATAAAGAGAGTATCATTAACTATTACTGTGGGACCACAGGTGGACTCTGGGATATTTGCCCAGGAGAGGTTGAAGGATGAGAAGGATGAGAAAGATAATGCAGGTCAGTTATGTTCTATTGAATTCATTTTTAACAGGGTACAAGGCATAAAATGTTTTCTTGCAGTATTATTATTTCTCTACTGTGTCACCTTTGCACCTTTGTTGGAATTCGTTATCCATGTACGGGTGGGTCTGCTTGTGGACTTTATTCTGTCCCATTCACCTATTTGCCTACCTTTACACCAACATCATACTGTCTTGATTGTTTTATCTTTATAATGAGTCTTTGAGTAAGGTAGCATTTCTTCTCCAACTTTATTTAAAGAAAACAAAAACAAAAACGAAAACCTTGTATTTGCTATTCTAGATCCTTTGAAATTCCATATGAAATGTAGAATCAATCTGTCAATTCACACAATCTAAAAAGATGCATTGATTTTTATTGGAATTAAGTTGAATCTACAAAGCAATGTGGGCAGAACTGACTTCTTAATTTCTGACCTAAGGATATAGCCCAGACACCTATCAATTTATTTAGGTCTTTTAAAATTTCTGTCAACCATGTTTTGTAGTTTTAAATGCAAAGGTATTTCACATCATTTTAGGATTTATCATCAATTTTTTTTGCATACTGTTTTTCTATTCTGAAATTGTATTAAATTTATGTATTTGTTCTAAAAGTTTTCTGGGGCTGGGCGCGGTGGTTCATGCCTATAATCCCAGAACTTTGGGAAGCCAAGCCAGGGGGATCACTTGAGGCCAGGAGTTTGAGACCAGCCTGGCCAACATGGCAACACCCTGTATCTACTAAAGATACAAAAGTTAGCCTTAGCTGGGTGTGGTGGCACATGCCAGTAATCCCAGTTACTCAGGAGGCTGAGGCATGAGAATCGCTTGAACCTGGGAGGCAGAGGTTGCAGTAAATTTCGATCGTGCCACTGCACTCCAGCCTGGGTGACAAGTGAGATTCTGTCTCAAAAATTAAATAAATAAAATAAAATAAATAAAGATTTCTGGTACATTCCACCTAATTTTTTACATAGACATGACATTCATGAATAAAGACATTGTACTCTTCCCTTTCTAATCACAATGCATTTTATTCATTTTTCTTGCCTTACTGCACGGTTTTAGAACCTTCAGTACAATGTCGAATACAAATGGCAGAAGAGGACACCCCAGTCTTGTTCCTCAGTTTAGGGGGAAAATATTCAGCCTTTTTCTTCCATTAGGCATGATGCTATCTGTAGGTAGATAGATAGATAGATAGATACATACAAACATACATACATACATACACATATACATACATACATGTATTTTATCAAGTAAAGAAACTTCCCTTTATTCCTAATTCACTGAAAGATTTTTTTTTTAATCAGGAATACATGTTGGATTTTGCCAAATAGGTTTTCTATATCTGTTGGGATTATCATGTATTCTTTCTTTGCTAGTTGCTTAACATGATTGATGACAAACAAGCTTTGCATTCCTGGAAATGAACATTACTTGGTTATCTGGGTAATATTGGCCTCATACAGTAAGTTGGGAGATATTTTCTTCTTCAGATATTTAACAGACACTTTCATAAAAATTATATATGTAGGTAAATAAACACACAAAAAATTGTTCAACATCATTAGTCATTAAGACAATGCAAATTAAAATCACAATGAGATACCATTTTTACTTATATTAGAATGGCTAGAAGTTAAAAAGACTGTCCACACCAAGTGCATGTGAGGATATGGAACAACTGGAACTCTTTTTCACTGCTGTTAGTGAGGGAGGATGAATAAGGTTGGGAGGCCATACTGACTTGTCCCCTTGCAGGAAGCCCCTTGGGCCCCTTTCACATGCAGCTGGCTCCTTGCACTTGCACCCTCATGGTGTGTCAGCATCTAACTGTTTTGCAATGTAAGCAGCCCTGCAGGACACCAGGTAAGCAGCCCTGTGAGACACCAAGTACACAGCCCTACAGGACACCAGGTACACAGCCCTGCAGGACACCAGGTACGCAGCCCTGAAGGACACCAGGTAAGCAGCCCTACACGACACCAGGTAAGCAGCCTACAGGACACCAGTCAACCGCCAGATGGTTGCACATTCCTGATATCCAATAAGGGCCCAAGAAAGAGAACAAAAATCCCTTATTTCTGATTTAGCTTCCCCACTCTCTAGCCAATCAGCACAAAAAGCTCAAGGAACTTTTTGCTACAAATTCCTACCTGGGAGGAGGGTGGGGGCAGGGACTTTTCTGGGTCCCACATGTGCAGCTAGGCTCAAGGTTTAGCTTATAGTAAACTTTTCCTCATCTTAGCAGTAAAAAGCACACCCATAGGTAGGGATTTTCAATGCTAATGATACGTATGATGCATCTTAGAGTTTGTAGTTACTGAGCACATGCACCAACCTCACGTCTACCTTTGCATACTTTGCACACTTTGTACCTCACAGGAATTTTTTGAATATATATGAACAGCTCCCATAAAAAGAATTCCTCTTAAGGCACTAGCTGCTATCTCTCACCTTAAGCAGCCTGCTCTGTCTCTCAGCATGTACATTTGCTTTGTAATAAATTTATTGGCTTACTCTTACTTTGGACTTGCTCTAAAATTATTTTGTGTGGCAAAGTCACTGGGAAAACAAGTTAGCCATATGCCGAAAATTGAAACTGGACCCCTTCTTTACACCTTATGCAAAAATTAACTCAAAATGGATTAAAGACTTAAATGTAAAATTCAAAACTATAAAAACCCTAGAAGAAAATCTAGAAAATACCATTCAGGACATAGGCACGGGCAAAGATTTCATGACAAAAACACCAAAAGCAATTGCAACAAAAGCCAAAATTGACAAATAGGATCTAATTAAACTAAAGAGCTTCTGCACAGCAAAAGAAACTGTCATTGGAGTGAACAGGCAACCTACAGAATGGGAGAAGATTTTTGCAATCTATCCATCTGACAAAGGTCTAATATCCAGAATCTACAAGGAACTTAAACAGATTTACAAGAAATAAACAAATAACCCTATTAAAATTTGGCAGAGGACATGAACAGACACTTCTCAAAAGAAGATGTACATCCAGCCAACAAACATATGAAAAAAAGCTCAACATCACTGATCCTTAGAGAAATACAAAGCAAAACAACATCTCACACCAGTCACAATGGCTATTATTAAAAAGTCAAGAAACAACAGATGTTGGAGGGGCTGTGGAGAAATAGGAATGCTTTTACACTGTTGGTGGGAATGTGAATTAGTTCAGCCATTGTAGAAGACAGTGTGGTGATTTCTCAGAGACCTAGAGGCAGAAATACCATTCGGCCCAGCAATTCTGTTACTGAGTATATACCCAAAGGAATATAAATCATTCTTTTATAAAGATATATGCACTCGTATGTTCATTGAAGCACTATTCACAATAGCAAAGACATGGAATCAACCCAAATGCCCATCAATGATAGACTGTATAAAGAAAATGTGGTACATATACACCATGGAATATTATGCAGCAATAAAAAGAAATGAGATCATGGCCTCTGCAGGGACATGAATGAATCTGGAAGCCATTACCCTCAGCAAACTAACACAGGAACAGAAAATCAAACACCGCATGTTCTCACATGTAAGTGGGAGTTCAACAATGAGAACACATGGACACAGGGAGGGGAACAACATACACTGGGGCCTGTTGAGGGTGCAGGGGGAGGAAGAGCATTAGGATACATAGCTAATGCATGCTGGGCTTAATACCTAGGTGATGGGTTGACAGGTGCAGCAAACCACCGTGGCACACATTTTCCTATGTAACAAACCTGCACATCCTGCACATGTATCCTGGAACTTAAATTAAATTAAAAAAAAGAATCTGAACTGGCCTACTGGCAACAGTAGAAATATAAAAAGGCGCAAGCCCTTTGGAAACAAATGTGGAAGTTTCTTGAAAGGTTTATACAACTTCCATGTGATTCAGCCCTTCCACTCCTAATATTTACCCATGAGAGCTGAAAGCATATAAAGATTAATGCACTATTATTGATGCTAGCCTCATTTGTAATGAACAAAACTTGGAAATAACTCAAATGCCCGCCAACAGGAGAAGGGACAAATAAACAGGTGTATTCATGCAATAAAACACTAGTCAGCCATAAAGAAGAATGACCTACTAATGCATGCCACAACTTGCAATAATCTTGAAATAATTATACAGTGTGAAAGAACATAGGCAAAAGAAGCACAATACTGTATGGTTCCATTTACATTAAATTGTAGACAATGCAAACTAGACTCCAGTGACAGAGCAGCAGGAAGCAGATCAGGGATTGCTCAGACATGGGGCTGGGGCTGCACAGGGAGGTAGGAGGGAGAGTGCCGAGAGGAGTGCGGACACTCAGCAGTGATGGATGCACTTGTTGTCTTGATTGTGATGATGGTTCCTCAGGTGTATATATTGGTCAAGACTTCACCAAATTGTACTCTGTAAATATATGCAGTATAATTAATGTCAGTAATATCCTATTAAACATAAAAATACTATACATAAATAAGTTTATTTTCTGTATAAAATCTATTGTTCTTTGCTAACCAAACTTAATGCTTACATATTATAGACTTGAAAAAAAATTAGAAAGTTCAAGAAAGAAAAATGAAAATAGTCATCAAACCATCCCAAAATAATCACTTAAAAATTCTATATGTTCTTTTTTCTATGATGGCATATGCACTTTTCCTACAACTTCCAGAATATAAAGTACATACTGTTACATAACCTGCTCTTTTAACTAAAAAAACTATGCTAAGCATTTTACTGTATCATTAAGTCTTCTCCTGCAATGTGATTTAATGAGTTTATAATGTACCACTAGTTATTTAATCAGCCCTCTTAGATCTATATATTGTTTCTAATTTTTGCTTTGTAAAAATACTGTAACAATAATCTCTGTGTATACAATTTGGAATATGCCTAATTAATTTCTGAAGTAAATTCTTAAAACTTATTTCATATTTAAAGAGAAAATACATTGTTTGGTCAAAATATGTGTTAGTTTTTAAGTCTTTCCGTTCATGTTGCCAAATTTCAGGAGGATTTATTTTTAACAACTTGGTACTTTCCTGATTAAACATCCATGGATGCATGGCCATTATTTATATATACTCAGTAATAGACATGCACATAGCTCAGAAATAAATACAGAAATTTATTTTAAAAAAATAAAATTGATTTAGGTTCACTGAGATTATTTTATTATTTAATGAAAATCAAGATAATATGTTAGAAAAATCAACAACTTTTTAAAGAATTACTTACCATAGGCCCAATTGCCAAGAAATTGTTTCAACATCTAGTTATTGTTCTTACTGCTTTTTTCTTTATTTTTTACTTGACATATAATAATTGTACATCAACAACTTATTATATACTGTTTTTTCTTTAATACTGTAAAGCACACAAAAGGCTCAGCGCTGTCCATGCGACTTTGTGAAAGTGTGCCCTGACTGGTGGATGCGGGCCGTAACCTCATTTCCTCCAGTCCGCTGTGATTTTCTCAGGACCAGGAGAAAGTGATAATTGGTCCTTCCGGGGAGCACACAGAGGGACAGCCTGGGATCGCACAAGTAAATTAATGCCAAGGCCACAGGCTGAGGTGCTAACTGACGTGGGGGCTCTTTCTTCTACACTGGTGCCTCACACCTGACCTCGCTGGACTGGAAACTCTCAGAGTCCCTTATGTCCTCGAAGGAGAAGGGAGAGAGTTAGGATGCCCGCTCTTCTCCTTGAAGAGGTAAATTTAAGTTGGTGTCTTTGATTTGCCAAGAGGCAGAGGAAGCCCAGCAGGTGATTGGAGACAGAAAAGGCTAGTGTGCTGCCTGGATGTGGTCACCTGCTCCACTGTAGCCTTGCTCATGGTCTCCAAGATGTGTGAGTCTTGGAGGTGGAGCCTGGGACTCCCCGGCCAGTAGCCTCCTGGAGGAGGCACTCACAGCAGGTCCTCTCCCTGCCCGGCCAGCCTCCTCATGCCAGCAGCCCCGCCCCAACAAAGTTGCCCATGAGAGCCCACCAATGATCTCAAAACCTTCACCAGTCTCCTCTATGGTTCTCTTCACTCCCCCAGAACATTCCTCACCAGAACTTGGGCTGCAGGCACGGTGGTCCAGTGTGTGTTGGTTTCATCTGAATGTTCTGAGCAGGGAGCAGGACCATGGTATTTCATCATCCACATCCAGAAATAACTTGTGTCCATTTGTGCCTAGTGCACAATCCAGTTTACACTGATGCCTACAGCTGTCATAGGCAGAAGGCACTGAGGAAGCGAAGGCACAGCAAGGGCCTTTGTGGGGTGAAATGAAAGGTGTCCAAAGTTAACCCTGAGGTGACAAGAGAGACTTGCTCTGCTTCTGTTGCCTAGGCGTGGGAAGCAAAAGTGAAGGCCAGTTTGGGAGCCCAGGGAGGTCTCTACAGGAGCTCAGGGAGGGTGCCCTAGCCTTCAGCACCATAGATGTTTGCTCAAGAAAGTCGACACACCAGGCAGGAAGATGGCATTGCCGGTCCTCCACGCAGCACTGCCTCCCGAAGGCTGGGTCTCCGTAGCCAGGCAGCAGGCCCCTTGTTGCTTCGCCGTTGTAAAGGAAAATAAAAAAACTTCAAGACTCCCAAACTTCAAAAGGGAAGCTTGAGCCCGGAGGCTGAGTCATGCAACCCTTTCTTCCAAATGCATGGCTGTTACTAACATCATGCTTCAGCCAAATCCCCATGGAAAGGAAAAGGCCTCGGGCATCTGGAAGGGCTGCCCCACCAATCATTCATAAGTAAATGCTTTGCTGGCCTCCCATAAACAGGGCATACCAAGTGTAACTTTAGGCCTATAATCTAAGTCCAGATCATAAGAGTAAAGTCTGTTGATTCCACACTGATACTGTTGATTACAAGCTTATTTTTCCAGGTGCAGAGAAAAGACAGGATGTGATCAGTCATTCCTCCACCTACCCAGAGACATCTGCATAATCACCTCTTTCTTTATCCTCTTTTTCTCTTCAGACATTCACCTTATGTAAAATTCACTGGGCAGTAACTAAAGTCTCAGAGGAGTGTTTTACTGCCTACCTGCCTCTCTTCTTACATTCCTTTCCCCCGTTTAAGGAAATGTATAAATAAATACTAACTCTCCTGAAAACCTCTTCAGAAAAACAGCCACAGATGTGTCTGTAGCTCTTGTTTTTCCCAGACGCACCCTAAAGCAGGTGTCTTCATAAACCTCGATAATTGAGACTTACGTCTCAGTCACTTATTTTGGTTGTCACAGTCAATGGAGAAAAGACCAAGCAGAGTTTCTGCATTTTCTCCTGGCTAGACTCAGGCGATTGCAGCCTCCAGACACAGATGTTAGGCTTACGGTGCCATGTGCAGATTTTCATCTCCCAGGAATGATCATTTCCCCAATGTTGGTGCAGAGATGTGCATTTCTATTTCCCGTTCTCTGCAGTCCCATGGGGGTGCTGACACAGGATGCAGCCTGCAATTAGGCAGAAGAACACAAGCCCTCTTTGCCCCTTTCCTTCAAGCTGTCTGGCTAGCCTTTCTATTGAGCACTCAGAAAAAGCTCTGATTTTTTTTTTTTTTTTCATTTTGGATCATTCTGCTCTGTTGAGCTCATTTAACAACTTTATCTGACTCTTTTATAGAAGGTGAATGAGATTGGATACTTACGCAACTGTAATAGCCCTGAATCAAGTTTTTTTTTTTTTAATTTACACTTGAAAAGATGTACAGACATTCCTGGCAGTTCTATAGAAGCTTTCCATTGTACGAGTTGTGCAATTACAACAGGAGATGATTTGAGACGGAACCCAAAGACAGCAGTAAAGAAAGACCTTATGTCTGAAAAAACAAGAAGAAAAGAGGTATTGGGTAATTTAAACACAAGAAACTTCAGCTCCATATTTATATGGTGTAACAAAAAGCTTAGACACATTGAAATGGAATAAAGTAGGCCAACTACTGCCCTTAGGTATGCGTGCTCTGCTGCCGTTAACTTTCTAGAAATCCTGTTTACTTCACTCAGGCAAATGCAAGGTGAATTGCTTGGGTCTGAACTGGAGCACACTGGCAGAGAGTCAGCAACCAGACCCTGGTGCTTGACCTAGATGGCTTCTCAGTCATCATCACGCTCAGCAGCTGTGGCAATCTCCGTCCAGCGTGGTCCCTCACCCCTCAACGGGACCAAAACAACTGAACTGAAACAGACCCGACACTTGGTGCTGTCATACTCATAGGCTTGGAAATTCCTTATCGTCAGCCCCTGCCTTGGTCCCTCCACCTCCTGCAGCTCCTCGCAGCTGGGTGCAACTGCAGGCTAACCTTCCTCCCTCCTTGCTGCCTGAGTCAGACCTGGGTGTGGATGAAAACACATCAGCAGCCTAAACCTCAGTATCAATTTAGGCCCTGCAGAGCTTTAGCTGGATTGCCTGCAAATGAAATTTACACACAAGTGACAGGGAGAGTCACTTAAGTTCTCATCCCATAGATTTTGCCTGGTCTCCTAACCCAACTCTCTGGTCCTAGATTTGCAGGTTTAAATTTAAAGGCCTGCATGCCTGCACTCCTGGCTCCTTGCTGAAGCTCTGAAGCTGGAGGCTCTCTCTACAGCCCCACCCACTGGGAGATACAACATTCACGCACACCTCCCAGGTTGGACTCTGGGTCGCAGGTATCTTTAATCCAGGCTTTGCTTATGGGCTGGACCTCCCAGAGCTGGCAACAACCTCATCATCACTCCTGCTGCCCACTGCAAGGGCAGCCTCCAAGCCATGGGCCCCCATCCCTGCCATCTCAGGCCTCTGCCTACCTTCTACTGGCCTTGTCAGTATCAACAGGGGCTTGGCAATGACTGTACCTGGATGACAGGATTTACCCTAGGACCTCCTGGCGACCTGGATGAATGCAACCTTGGGAATGGCAAAGCCAGGCTTTGTAAATTTGGGCATCAAGTTAAGGGTGACCACTAGAAAACAATCTCAAGTGAAAGGATGTTTTCTGGTCCACTGGTGGACCCAGCCTCGGGCTGCCTGGCTCAATTTTAGCAAGAATCCCACTAAGGCAGATTAGAGAGAATCCCCATGCCCTTGATATCTGATCAAGTTCCTCATCTCTCACCCTTGATGCCTAAGTCCTTGGTCCACCTTTAGCAAGAATCCCTGCTGTTGAGGTCTCCTCTTAGTAATTTGCCACCCACTCACCCCTCCCTCTTCTCCTTGGCCATCAGTCTTTAGCTGGCTTCGCTGTATCTCGAGGTAAGCTCAGTTAAACAGAAGCCTCTCTCCCTACTGCCATAACACCAAGTGAAATTTGTCTTTACTGCCTTTAACTAGCATGCAGCTCTACTCCTCTCCAACAGTAGCTATCTCACCCTTTCTGCCTTCAGAGTCTCTCTGCTGGGACAGAGGCAGCCTGGGGGACAGGCCAGGGAAGAGGAAGAGGCAGCACCCCTTCCAGCCCCAGTTGCTTCCTCCCAGGAGGCTGACCTTTCTTGTTCTGAATCTGCTTCTCCTTGGAGACAGAATTCCACGTTCCTGATGACAGCCTGGTGCCCACTCCTACTCCCAGTAGTTCCCATACACCTTTGCCAATCCCTCTGGTCTCTGGCCTATACTAACTATTCGATGAAGCTGAAGCTCAAATTGTAATTATTCATTGCCTCCTACTGAGTACAATTATATTTTCCTCTTCCCTAATTAAACTGTATCTTATACTTCTGTAGTTTTAGTTTTCAGAAAAAAAGTCTAAAATAGTCTCATTAAGGGACTTATACTTGGTCACCAATTGATTTTATTTTTGTTACAGTGGATCGATGTCCCTAGATTTTTAAAAAATGGAGTCTCAAGAAGGATGAAAAATAAAATTGTTTTAGAAGCTACAAAAAGAAAGTAACCTGATTCCTAATCTTTGCAAGTGAACCAGCTAAGCCTGCCATTATATTAAAAAATAATACTGTATTTTAAAGGTATCTGTAATCCTAATGCTTAAAATATATAGCATATTAATGGTAGAGAACAAATGTTTCTCCTTTAGCATATATTATGGTAAACCCTATTCACTTTCAATGCAGGATATAAGTGGAATGCAGACGACCATCAAAAAGTATTTAAAAGCTACAAATAAGAAAACAAGGCTAAAAAGTGACACAGTCCATGAGGATGGCCAAGTTAGCTTACCAATGTCGGGATGGTCCACATTAGGAAGAATTAACATGCTTTATTACCGGCAGAAGTTGAAAACCTGACATGGAACAGGAAAAATAATTAAGGAATTCAGAAACAACATAAGGAGAAGAAAAGTATAAAAATAATGAAATTCCATGCTGGGTGTGGTGGCTCACACCTGTAATCCCAGCACTTTGGGAGACCGAGGCAGGCAGATCACCTGAGGTAGAGAGTTCAAGACCAGCCTGGCCAACATGGTGAAATCCCCTCTCTAATAAAAATACAAAAATTAGCCGGGCATGGTAACACACACATGTAATCCCGGCTACTGCTTGGGAGGCTGAACAGAGTGAGACTCTGTCTCTAAATAAATAAGTAAATAAATAATAATGAAATTCCTGTTCCAAATGCATTACCAGGAGAATTTTACTGAAAAGAGAAATTCAAGAGATTCCAAACACCAAATTGCTTAGCACATATAAAAATAAAAGTAGTAACATTTTATATTAAAACTGTAGTCTACACAATATGCACAATATGGAAAGTATTTATTCAAGAGAAGGATACATTAGAACATGGGCATAACAACTGTTTAGTTTTACTTTTATAACAGGTTGAATAAAATATTAACAAAGAGTCAAGCACATAGGTGTAAAAACAATAGTTTATGAAACACACAGCAAGAGCCTGTGAATTTATATACAAATGCATATAATACAACTGACTAAAACAGCATTCTCTATGCTTTAATAACATGCAGAGCTGGTTTGAAACGTAATTTGTAACTGTGCAGAACTCATGGCTTTTTTTTTTTTTTTTTTTTTTTTTTTTTTGCAGCTGAGACAGCATCAGGCTTTGTAAGATTTTCTAACTGAATAGTTAAGATTCACCCACAAAAGCATTTACTAAGCACAAGTGATACACCAGTTTCTACAGTTATTCTAAAGAACTGGAAATCATAGTTTCTCCCCTCCTGGAGTTTACAGTGTAATAGCACGGTCATCATCATAGAAGGACATCAGAAGTGAAATAACCACTTGGTTTACGTAGGGCCGTAAAGGAGCAGGGCTGTGGTGGTTTGACAGCAGTGGGTGGGTGCTGAAAGGTAATTCTGCCCACAGGACAGGTCAGTAGGAATTTCTGTTAAGGGGTCAGTGAGGGAACGAGTGTGGAACAGCAGTGCAGGGATTCGGTTGGAGGAGGAAATGAACTGTGTGCATTGTGTAGATGTGTGCACATGCCCTCTGTCTGTCTTCTTCAGGGTTGTGTTCCTGGGTGGAGGCTGAGCTGACTCCAGATTGAGACAGCAGACTAGAATGAGATAAGAGGGACTGGGAAAGGGGAGATAATATTTTCTAGTGGACTGTCAAAAGATTTCATGACCCCAGTGTTTGAATAGGCCAAAAGGATGGGCACTCTACGTACCCAGGTGAAAAGTAGAAAAGGAGTCTAACTGTAAAATTAAAACAGAAGGAGGAGGCCAATAACAAGAATAATTTGGAAGCTAAACCAACATCCTTCAAAGCAGCAAGTCCTTCAATCTGGGCTAGAATTTGGGAGACAAAAACAAAACGCATTAATCTTGTTCTATAGGTCCATCCAGTCAAACGTTGTTGAATAGAGCAAGGAGGTTGGGGTAGAGCAAAGACCTGGGCCATCCCAGAAAGGAGCAAGGAAACCTCCAGTAAACAGTTGGGTGGTTCAGTAAAGTACCAGTGCCAAGCTATGACCCTGTAGATGGAGGCAGGCAGCCAGGTGCAACAGGCCGACGCAGCTCCAGAAATCCTAATGGCGCAGGGAGTCATGCCTTTCTACCTGAACACAGTGGCTGGGGTCATTGGCATTGGATGGTATCACACCTGAAAACAAAAATGGGGGATAGGACTTCTGGAGAAACAAACACAGCACACGGGAAGACAAGGGGAGATTGGGATCATCAGGAAACCAATTCTGGAACAAGCATTTTGCTAAACCCAGGTCAGAAAACAAGCTGTCAGTTAGAAGGGGTTGGAGAATGTCCTGACCTGACACCACAGGGCACTGTGACACATGCCTGAGGTTGGATCTGGGTCCTGCCACTGGCCGGGGTTAAATTTCTGCAAGTTACATAACTTCCGAGCTTCCATTTCCTTGGCTATAAAGCTTCATAAGCCTGGGAAATTATTATACCCCATTTATATAGAGGCTAATAATTCTGCCCACAGTGTTATTGTGAGAATTAAATGCCTGTTTGCACAACACCTAGCCTATAAAGAATGTTCTATAAATTCAGTTCTTAAAGAAACTATGGCATAGGAAGAGAATCAGATCATCAGCAGGAAAGAAAATGCCCAGGAACTCAGAATCCATTCCAACTCACCCAGGTAACGTCCACCTCCCAGGCTTGGTGCTGGCCTCCCCTGCACAGCCAGCATGCTCCCCTCCTGCAGGGACAGCTACAAAATTTGTGAGGCTCAATGCAAAATGAAATCACAAGGCTCCTTATTTTAAAGTATTTTCAATTTTAAGATGACAGAGAAGCAAGTCCAGATATTTGAATAGAGTTAAAATAAATGGACTAAACCCAACAGTGAAAATTAAAGATCGCCAGATTAGATTTTTAAAAAAATCCAATTGTATGCTATATGTAAGAGATACATTTGCACTTACAGGCACAAAGAGCATTAAAGTAAAAAAGGAAAAAAAAGAAAAGTACATTTGGCAAATGCTAATCAAAAGAAAACTGAGATCACTGTATTAATATCAGTTAAAATAAACTTTAAGGCACAAAGAATTTTAATCATAGAGAGTCACTAAAAAATGATTTCTAAAAATAATTCAATAATAGAATTTAACAATTTTAAACCTCTGTGAAGTCTGTCAACAGTTACTAAATACCTGAATTAAATATCGACAGATATATAGGGAGAAAATGAACAATGTATCATCCTAGTGTGATCTTTCAACACCTTCTCAATTACGGTATGTCAAACAGGAAAAATTATCAAAGCTATAGAAGTTTTGAGCCACATCATCAGCATGATTTAATGGACATATATAGAATTCTGCATCCAGCAATTGTGGAATTACATTGGTCTCAGAAACACACACGAGACATTTACCAAAATTGGCCATGTTGGAAAATGTAAGACAAGTCTCAACGATTTCAAATAATTTGTATCCTACAGATTATATTGTGTGACTATGACGGAATTAAGTTAGAGATCAGTAAGAGAAAGGAAAGTAAAAGTCCTCTACCTATTTGAAAATAAAAGACCCACTTTTAAATTATTCATAAGACAAAGAAGAAATTGAAATGGAAATTTAGAAATATTTAATGATAATGAAAATACTACATTAAAACTTGTGAGATGCAAATAAACTAACACTTACAGGGACTATTTTAGCCTTACACTCTTTTATTTAAAAGAAGAAACTCTAAATATTAATGAGTTAAGCATACAGCTTAAAAAGTTAGAAAGTGAATCATTGCATAGACCCAAATAAAGTAAATGTAAGGAGATAATAAAGGGGACTGGAAATCAATTAAATAAATATTCAGTAGAGAAATAGAACCAAAACTTGGCACTTTGAAAAGGTTAATGCAATAGACAAATGTCTAGTAAAATTGATCAGGAGAATAAAAGGGCAAAAGAAGCAATACTAGGAATGGAAGTAGACGTGACTGCAGATAAAGCAAAAGTGAAAATATGACACGAATAACGTTTTGCTAGTCAATCTGAAAACTTAAACACAATGAAGACATTCTAGAAAAATATAACTTAGCAAAACTGAATCTACAGAAAATTGTGAATAACATTAGAACTAGCAAATATTTTGAGGCATCAGTTAAAAATCTTCCTACAGAGAAAAATATCAGGCTGTCATGGTTTTATAGGACACTTATACCAAACTTTTAACCTTATACAAATTCTCCCAGTGCATAGGAAGGAAAAATATTCCAAACCTTTCTATGAGATCAGTATGCCTTGATACTCAAGTCAAACAAAATAGTACATGAAAGAAAAGCAAACAACAAAAGGAAAAAAATATTACAGGTCAGACTCACTCCTGAACACTGTTTCAATATCCTTTAAATAAAATATTGGCAAACTGAATCCAACAGTGTATATTAAAAAATGGTAATCCCAGTGTCTACATTGCACTTATTGCAGGAATAGAAATAGGATTTAATATTAGAAAGTCTATAAATGTTATTCTCAGCATTAACAGGTTAAAGGACAAAAGCCCAATGATTTTCTCAATAAATTGTAGAAACCACTCTGTTTTCTCATAAGAGCTATGCAAAGAAATTCACCTTTTTAAATACATATTTTTAAGGTTCTGTTAGATTTAAAATATAAACAACTGTTGTGGGAATAGGGGTAAGGATCATTTGCACTCCTTTTGTGTTGATGTTATCGATTTACAAGATTTTAATAAAAGCAATGCCTAGTGCAAAGAAGATAATTAATACTAATTGATTCCCTGTCTTTGAGATACACGTGCTCTGTGTATGGGTGCTGGAGAGCCCAGGGCCAAGCCTGAAGTGGTCCATGCAGTCCTGTACCCCTGTACCCATCCCTTCCCTGCACCCACCCAGTCATTGAGTCCCTGGCACCTGCACCCCATTGCCCTGTGCATATTCTCATGTCCTGCACTCTCTGTATATCAGCCCTGCCTCTGTCAGCATGACCCTTGGCCCCTGCCAGTAGCTGAAATAAATGAAATCTCAGCTCCCTATACGGTTTCTTCTGCCTCTCTTGCATCCATAATGAGGATGGTCACCAAGCAACCAAAGGCCCTCAGCTGTGCCTTTCTGTCCCAGGACGGATGGGGGAAACCCCACCTCCCTGGCTCCAGGGTATCACTTCAGAGAGTCTCCCAGCCCTCCTGAATCACAGAATTGGTTTCTCTGCAGAACTACCCACAATGGAATGTCACCAGCCACAGCCTATGTACAGTTTATTGGATAAGACCACAACCAGGGCAGAAATAATCAATATCTAGTTATTGTTAGGCTGATAGATAAAATTAAGGGTAATGACTAAGAGAATAGAAAGGCATAGCTACAATAATACTGTGATAATACTACCAAAGAATAGAAAGGCATAGCTACAATAATACTACAATAATACTACCAAAAAAGCGTTACCCGTCAAGCACAATGGTTTTTCTTGCCAAGAAGGCTGGGAAATGATAGTTCAGCAAGATTGCTATACAAAATATAAACATATAAAAATCAGTTGCATTTTTGCTTTTGCCAGTAATAACCAATTACAAAATGAAATAGAGAAATTACATTCACAACTACTAAAATCATAGCATGTCTATGACATAATCTAGCTGATAGCATGCCAGGCTTCCCTGGGTTCGAGAGAGGCTGCCTTCCCAGCAACACTGTGATTCAGAGGCACTGGCAGAATCTCAGATCTCTCAAGTATTTCTGGAATTGGTGACGGGATATTACATGTGTTCAGAACTCAGACAGGACAGCAAGACTAAGCCACTCCATGCCTGCTCAGGGTTTTGCTTTTGCTTTTACTTTTGTTTTCTTCCTTAGCTTCACGTTGAGCTTCAGTCTTTTTCTTCTGGTCACCTGCACAGAGCTCTTCTGCTCCTATCTTCTCCTCTGACGTTCTTGAAGCTTACGGGTCAAAGCTACAGGGTGTCTTCTACAGGGAATGGGAGGGAAATTGTTTCTTTTCACATTCTCCTCAGCTAGCTAGCAATATCAAGACAAGCAATAAAGAGAATTTTTTTTTTTTTTTTTTGGTAGAGCTGCCCTTTTCACTGGTGGAACAGAAGAGCATTTCACACTGTCAAACAGAATACACAATATTAGCACCTGAATATTCAAAATGAAACTCAAGTGTAAAATTGCCCTTTCTAATGAAGGAGTCATCGGTTTATGAAATGACAGCGGGACTCCTTTGCAAACATTTATTTTGAGATCACTAAATAGAGCAAGATATTAAAAGCCAAATATTCCAAACTGCTGTTGTTCAAGTATTATTCAAGTTCAATAAAGAATTATGGTGAAACAAAAAGTTAGTTACAGTAAGAAGGAACACGACTCTCTAGGGTTTGGTTTGGTTTTGTTTTTCCTCATTTTCATTTCATCGGCACGAGTCTCAAATACCAGACTTTCTGCTTCAAAGTAGAGGTACCTGATAATGCAGTCGGATGATTTTATTTTTACTTTCATCATCAGCCATGTCCTCCACAGGGTTCAAACGAAGCGAATTGGTTTTAGCTGCATCAGAAGAAAAAAATCAGGTGACAGATGCTGATGCAGGACAGGTAAGCCCCCACACTGAGACATAGCCCAGGAAGGTTCTTGGCTTCACCCGGGAAAGGAATTCAAGGGCGAGCCAGTGACATTAGACAGCAATCTTATTGAATGGCACTGCTCCTCGCACAGCAGGGCTAACACATAGTCACTATTCCCACAGTCAGCAGTGTATGGGCTCTTGGCAACTGTATTTATACCCACTTATACCCATTTTCAACTACATGCAATTTAAGGGTGGGGTTATTGCAAATTGAGGGGTGGGTTATTTAGAATTAGCTAGGAAAAGAACAGTAACTTCCTGGTCATTGCCATGGCTCCTGTAAACTGTCATGGTGCTGATATGAGTGTCCTATGCTAATGAACAATGAGGGCTACTAGGGATAGCTTTCATTGCTACCTGCTTATTTCTGCTGGTTTTTTCACTTTATCCCATAGGGACCAGGAAATTAGTCTTACCAGTCTCTTACCTCAACACCAGAGTTCTCAAAATGATCTAACCTCTGTGACTATAGTGCCCTGGCATTGGGTTGAGCCAATTAGATTAATCTGGAAGTGTTAGATTAACTCTCTTTTCTCTTGGGAAGAGCTCCCACTCACAGGCTCCTCAGGTCTTCCTGCAAATGGCCTCTTTACAAGTTCTCAGGGGAGGATGAAATATCTTCACCGTAAATTTTGTCAGCCCTCTTCTGAGCCAGTGTTGTCAGAAACCCAGGTAGGCTGATCAGATGGCCATGATCTTAGATGCCATCAAAATCCACTAAGAAGAGCATGGCAGCATGATTTATTTTTATCCTATCCTTGCTGCCTCTTGAGTCTTCTAACTAAAATAAATACTTTCAGAGGCTGTAATACTAGGTTCTGTATAACATTTACTGGCAATGCAAACATAAATAAGACACAGGAATTTGTCTTATATTCATCATATAGAAAAAAATAAGATGCCTAGATTGCAATACTATGTTACAACAGAGGCATGTTCCAGAAACACGAGGGCCCTGCAACAAAGGGCTTTGGCTACGTGGGAGACCTGCGGGGCACTCAGGAAAGATAAGTAGTTGGGAAAAGAGAGAATGATCTTCTAGGCGGGGTGTCCACACATTCATTCACTCAGTTAGTCATCATCCCTTCAAAACAGGTATTAAGAGCCAGGCACTGTTCTGGGTACTGGGAATGAGGGTGTGTGGACAGGAAAGGGCTGGGGCTTTGGCTCCTAGACCGATGCCTCATAGGTGTTTCCACCTCACAGTATCTTCTGCTGATCTATTGGTTCCTCCACAAGGATAGAAACCCTCCAAAGGACACAGTAGACAACTTAAAGGGGGTCTTGCTGGCCAACCCTGGGACATTTCGTCAAAATAAATACTACTAGTTACAGATTGTAGCCCTTTGGATAAAATAGAAATCCATCAGTCTATAGCTTCTAGGCAGATGGAATAGCAATGCAAAACCAAAGACTAGAATGAGTTTGATGTGTCTGAGAAAAACTTAGAGAAAAAAGTACTATATCTGACGAAAAAAGCAAAGGTCAGGATCAGCAATATATCAAGACTTCACCCAGGTCTCTAGAAAGAAAGCAGGATAATCCCCCCAAAATGTAAATAAAAATAGGTCATCACAGAGGAGAAAATAAAACAGGAAGATGAAACATAAAAGGATGTTCAGTAAAAATAATAACAGAAACAATCAAATCAAAACAAATTTTTACAAACAAATTAGCATTTGGGGTTCTATTTTAATTAAATAGTTATTTTGACATCAGAAGCTTTTTAGATAATTTCAACTTTTTAGAGGTTGAAAGGTACATATGCAGATTTTTTAGAGGTTGAAAGGTACATATGAAAGGTACATATGCAGGTTTGTTACAGGAGTACATTGCATGGTGTTGAGGTTTGGGGTATGGATCCTATCACCCAGGTGGTGAACAAAGTACCCAATAGGTAGTTCAACCCACAACCCCTTCCATCTCTCCCGCCTCTAGCACTTTCCAGGGTCTCTTTTTTCCACCATTATATCCATGAGCACTCAATGTTCAGCTCCCACATATAAGTGAGAATGTGTGGTATTTGGTTTTCTGTTCCTGCATTAATTCACTTAGGATTCTGTCTTCCAGCTACATCCATGTTGCTGCAAGGGACATGTTTTCATTTTTTTATGGTTGCATAGTATTCCATGGGGTATATGTACCAATTTTCTTTATCCAATCCACCATTCATAGACACCTAGGTTGATTCCATGTCTTTGCTATTGTGATGAACACACAAGTGCATGGGTCTTTTTGGTAGAAAGATTTATCTGAGAAGGAGGGCATATACCCAGTAATGGGATGTGTCCTTTTGGTACAATGATTTATCTGAGGGGGAGGGCATACACCCAGTAATGGGATTGCTGCATTGAATGGTAGTTCTGTTTTTAGAAATCTTTGAGAAATCTTCAAACCACTTTCCACAGTAGCTGAATTAATTTCCACTCCCACTGACAGTGTATAAGCATTCCTTTTTTCCTGCAGCCTCACCAGCATCTATTATTATTTGGCTTTTCAATAATAGCCATTCTGACTGGTGCTAGATGCTATCATTGTAGTTTTGATTTGCATTTCCCTGATGATTAGTGGTGACGAGCATTTTTCATACATTTCTTGGCCACTTGTAAGTCTCCTTTTGAGAACATGAAAACCTAAGCAAACCAATAACAAGTCCTGAAATGGAATCGGTAATAATAAATTTAAAAACCCTACCAAACAAGAAAAGCCCTGAACCAGATGAATTCACAGCTGAATTCTAGCAATGTACTGAAACTATTCCAAAAACTCAAGGAGGAGGGGTTCCTCCCTAAATCATTCTATGAAGCCAGCATCAGCCTGATACCAAAGTCTGGCAGAGACACAACAAGAAAAGAAAACTTCAGGCCAATAATCCTGATAAACATAGATGCAAAAATCCTCAACAAAAGACTAACAAACCGAATCCAGCAGTATGTCAAAAAGTTAACACACTATGATCAAGTAGGCTTTATTTCTGGGGGAAAAGCTGGTTTGACATATGCAAAGTAATAAATGTGATTCACCACATAAACAGAATTAAAAGCAAAAAACACATGATCATCTCGATAGATCCAGAAAAATCCAATATTCCTTCATGAGAAAAACCCTCAACAAACTAGGCATCAAAGGAATATACCTCAAAACAATAAGAGCCATCTCTCAAAAACCCACAGCCAATATCATACTGAATAGGCGAAAGCTAGAACCATTGCCCTTGAGAACTGGGACAATAAAAGGATGGCCACTCTCGCCACCTCCTATCAGTGTAGCACTGGAAGTCCTAGGCAGAGCAATCAACCAACAGAAAAAATTAAAGTCAGCCAAATAGGAAAAAAAGAAGTCAAATGATCTGTCTTCACTGATGATATTTTATAAATGGAAGTGTTAATATATTAAGAATATATGATGAACTTCCAGATACCTTGTGCTTGAACTGTGCCACATTTGCAGAGAGAAAGAGAGAGGCAGAGGCAAGGGCAGGGAGAAAGGGAATTTACAAATATTATACTATTATTGGTAAGAATTTTAATGAATTGAAAGCCAGAACTGTCAAAAGACTGAAAATGCATTGTTAAATACTTTATGAAATATAAATTATTAAAATTGTTTGTCAATTTAGGAATATTTATCAAATTTTCAGATACAAATACACATCCTTCAGCAATTCCACATCTAGGATTCTATCCTAAAACAATGCTCACAAATCATCCCAAATATCAAATGTACCAAGATTTCATTACACTAATGTGCTAACAGCCAAAGTCTGGAGACAACCTGAATGCTCTCCAGGAATCTGCTGGTTAAAATCCACTATGATACCAGCATCATCATGAGATACCCCTTCACACTCACTAGAATATTTTTAAAACAATGAAAGATAATATGTGTTAGCAAAGATGGGGAGAAATTGGCCAGGCATGGTGGCTCACGCCTGTAATCCTAGCACTTTGGAAGGCCAAGGCAGGTGGATACCCTGAGGTCAGGAATTTGAGACCAGCCTGGCCAACATGGCAAACTGCATCTCTACTAAAAATACAAAAATTAGCCGGATGCAGTAGCAGGCACCTGTAATCCCAGCTACTTGGGAGGCTGAGGCAGGAGAATCGCTTGAACCTGGGAGGCGGAGGTTTCAGTGAGCTGAGATTGCAGCATTGCACTCCAGCCTGGGTGACAGAGCGAGACTCTGTCTCAAAAGAAGAATAAAAGAAAAAAAAAAAAAGAAGGGGAGAAATTGGAACCCTCAGACATTTCTGGTAGGATGGTAAAACAGTGCACACAGAGTTGGCAAGTGATCCAGCAATCCCACCCCTAGGCATATACCCCTAAAGAATTGAAAACAAGTACTCAAACAAATACTGGTACCCAAATGTTCATAGCAACATGATGCACCGTAGCTCAAAGGTGAAATTAACCTAAATGTGCATCAGCTGATGAATGGATCAACACAAAGTGGTATATCCTTTATGTCATAATACATTTTGCCTCCCTCGAAGACACTCCTATGTTGAAGTCCTACTCCCCAGTACCTTAGCATGTGACCTTATGTGGAAATAGGGTATTTGCAGATGTCATTAGTTAAATGAGATCATGCCAGAGGAGCATGAGTTTCTAATGCAATATGACTGGCGCTCTTACAACAAGAGAAACCTGGAGACAGACGCACACACAGGGAGAGCGTCGTGTGGAGATCCACCTTGTGCTGCCACAGGCCGCTTCCAGCAGACCCCGAAGCTGGAGGGAGGCTTGGGATGGAATCCTCAGAAGAAACCCACCCTGCTGGCACCTTGATATGGGGCTTCTGACCTCCAGAACAATGAGTCAATAGATTTCTGTTGTCTAAGACACCAGTTTCTGGCAGCTCCAGAAAACACGAAAAATACACGTACAACAGACCAGTATCCCGTCATAAGGCAAATGAAGTACTGATACATGCAACGGTAATGACCTCAAAAACATCAGCACTCTCCAACTTTTTTGGCACCCGGGACTGGTTTTGTGGAAGACAATGTTTCCATGGGCTGGGGTGCGAGCTGTGCTATAGGGATGAAACTGTTCTACCTCAGATCATCAGGCATTAGTTAGATTCTCATAAGGAACACACAACCCAGATCCCTCACATGCACAGTTCACGCTCCCAGGAGAACCTAAGGCTGCGGCTGAGCTGATGGGAGGGCGGAGCTCAGGCTCTAATGCTGGCTCACCACTGCCCACATCCTGCTGTGCCGCCGGGTTTCTAAACGGCCTCAGACCGGTAGCTTTGGCGGCCCAGGGGTTGTGGATCCCTGTAAACATTATGCTGAGTGAAAGAAGCCAGACACAAAAGGTCACGTATATTATGATTCCATTTGTATGAAAGAAATATCCAGAGGAGGCTAATCCTTAGAGAACGAAAACAGATTGGTGGTGGCTATAGCTACGGGGAATGGGAAGTAACTGTTTAATGGATGTGAGACTTTCTATCGGGAGAGTGTGAAAGATACTATGATGAAATCACTTTTCTCACATCCAGGCAAAATCAGGCCAGGAAGGCAGGAGGGACGGGCTCACGCTTGCGTGTCTGGGATCAGAACTGTTTCCAAGCACGTTCTAATACACCACAAGAAAGCATCTCGCGTCCTTCACACATCTCCTGCGGTGTATGGCTTGCACGTTTCACACATATAGACATATTATCACTAGACATTCTTGAGGACTGCAGTCATTCAGATAAGATGCTCCCAAAAGAACACGTGCCCAGGAAAGGCACCTCCACCCGTGAACCAAAAGTGACTCTGGCTTTGGGCCTCCGGAATGAACTGTGTTTCAAAGCAGCTTGGCAGAACTTTTCCTTTTTGCCAATAAAAGCTCCCCTTTCCGGATCACGAGGTCAGGAGATCGAGACCATCCTGGCTAACACGGTGAAACCCCGTCTCTACTAAAAAAATAGAAAAAATTAGCCAGGCGTGGTGGTGAGCACCTTTAGTCCCAGCACTTTGGGAGGCCGAGGCGGGTGGATCACGAGGTCAGGAGATCGAGACCATCCTGGCTAACACGGTGAAACCCCGTCTCTACTAAAAATACAAAAAATTAGCCGGGCATGGTAGCGGGCGCCTGTAGTCCCAGCTACTCAGGAGGCTGAGGCAGGAGAATGGCGTGAACCCGGGAGGCAGAGCTTGCAGTGAGCCGAGATAGCGCCACTGCACTCCATCCTGGGCAACACAGCCAGACTCTGTCTCAAAAAATAAATTAAAAAAAAAAATCTCCTCTTTCCCTTTCTGCCACTAGCGCACTTGTCACTTGCCACTATGTGCATCCTGGATTATGAACCTCTTTCCTCATTCCCAGATAAATTCCACATATTTGGAGACATTTCTTTCTAATATCTTTTTTGTTATATTGATAGGGGATGAAAATGTGTTGAAACTAGGCAGAGGGGTGGGTGATGCAATATTGTGAAGGTACTAAATACCACTGAATTGTTCACCTTAAAATGGCTAATTTTGTGTTATTTGAATTCAATCTAAAAAAAAAAAGACTCACATTATAAGAGCCTCCCAGTTTCATAAAGTAGTGGCCAGTTAGATAAGAGAATGGAATGTCTGGATGTGTACATATGGAGAATACACAGCCTGCTTTCAAGGTCAGCTTAAACCAACCGCATGGTGTGATACCGTTTATAAAGGATGCATGTTTGTGTGTGCGTGTGTACATGTACACATATTTACTTAAAACATCTATATATGAGCAAACACACCAGACTTTTAAGAAGTCGTTACCTTGGAAAATGGCCATCAGGAATATTAGAGGAATACAGAGGGGACTTCCCCATTTTATCTGTTTGATGTCTGTGATATTTTTTACATCATATTTTATTGTGGTTTTAAAACTAATTTTAAAAATTAAAAACTCAAAATCCAAAACCTGAATGGCAGCATTTGACATTAGAAATGTAATTCACCTATAGTATACATAAAAACATGTATAATTTTCAGTAAATATTGCTCACCATGTGGAATGGGCCTAATTCTCTTGCTCCCCCTTGTCTGTCAGTAGCAAATAGAGAACATTCTCAGCATTCAGAACAGTTCCTTCTCCGTATACCACAACTACCATGTGACCTTCTATTGCATGCCAGGAATGTATCTGTGTTTATTCGCATCACTCTCTCCCTAGGCATTTAGATACCTGAGGGCAGCATCCATTCCTTATTCACGGTTGTATTTTCAGGTTTGGTACAGAGCCTGATATCTATCACATGCCCGGCAGCATACACAAAATAAACAGGAAAATGCATAAGTAAGTGGATAACATTTCTTAAAAGTGAACAGTATAGAGTTAGAGTTGACCAGCTGTGACTCTCCAGTTTAATATGCTTACAATACAATGTGCCAATTTCTAAATTGCTACCAAACGGAGTAAATTTATATGTTATAGTATTTTTAAGAGTCACAGCTGTCATTCTAAATAAAACTGGAACCTGTAAGTATTGTCCATAGAACTTTGTAGCAGAACTTGATTACTCCTGCAGGAGAGGCTTTTAAAAGAATCTTGAGTCAGCACCCCCTATTATCCTATTATTCAAAATATGCCTTTTATTATTGATTTGGTAAACAAATGAACAGCACATAAACAAGCATCTGAAAAGTCGAGGTCTGCATTTACCACTGGCCACAGCAGAGCTGGTGCCTGACAACTCTTGCCTGCAGCGGCCAAGTCCTTATCCTCACTGCGGTGGCTTCTTCGTGATGCCTCAGGAAAGCTCTGCCCCTAGAGATTAGAGGCTGCCAGGCACTCTGGAGCCCTGTCTGAGAGAAGGAATGTGATGTGAACGGCTCCTTTCATTTGGCCCTTTTTCTCCCCAGCAGCCAACAACGTGAGCCATACTCTAGGGCTGACAATTAGCCACAGTGAAGCACTTCTGTTTTCCAGAGTTCATTGTCCAACAGAAATAAAGCTCTTAATCTCTGCCGAACCAGGTGATGCCAAGGGAGGTGACTATTAGGACCTCTGACCAAATTCAGCAGTAGAGGCCGCCAGTCACAGCTGGGGCACCAGGGGTTCTCATGGAGCCCTCCTCTGGTTTGGCAATGGCCTGGGTACTGAATGCATCCTTGTGCCACATTCAGTGTTGGGTTTATCATTCTCATTTTACAGACGGAGAGACGGAGCCTAACAGAGTCCATGTAACTTTCCCAAAGTCATCTATGTAATCAGCAGTCCATGAAGCTGAAACCCTGAGCCCAAGACCTCTGAACACCATGTATTATCTTTCTGCTACTTGGTGTTGAGCCCAATAGGGTGCAAGATACCTTTTCACGAACTGTTGTTTGCTGGGAACCACTCTAGCTCTTTCTAGGACTTTCTGGTCTGCCATAATTGCTTTCTGCGTGAATAATACTAATCATGGCTTATCGATCCCTCCCTACGTGTGTGATCCATTGTGAGGTGGGAAGCATTAATGATAGGGGGCGGAGCAATCTATGATGAAGAAAGAGAGAAACAATATTGAGTTAATGAGTAGAAATGAAAGAAGTTAATAAACTAGGACTAAACTGCTTAAGTCAGCTAGATCTTGAGATGAGAGACAAAAACGGGGAGAAAACACTCATTTACGAACAAGACTGAGTGTGGACACGAAGATAGCAGGAGTGTAATTAAATGGAAATAAAGGTCTGAGCAGGAGTGTAATTAAATGGAAATAAAGCTGACCTCTGCATTTTCCACTCCCAAAAGTCCCATCAGCGGGACTTGGGGCAGAGTGGCTGTAATGAGATATCACACACACAGCATGGATGGAAGCGGTGATGGTGGGTGGGCCGTGCGTGGTGTCATTGACTCTGCCCAGACAAGGTCAAGGAGGCACTCTAGAGCCCTTTGCACCCAAGATAATGAGTGATGGCAGAACAAGGAAACACGAGGCTTCTGTGTGCTGGGAGAGCCCTGGGTACTGCAATCTTGGGCTTATTCTGCTGAGGCTGCTCCATGCCTGGCCTGAGTTTTGAGCCCTGCAAATCATCAGCACCTACCGTGCCCCACCCTGCTGCGCAGGTCTCTCAGGTCAGGAGCCCTGGACTTGAAGGAGAGGCTACTCATGTTCTGGGGGCTTTGAAAGAGCAATAGCCCTAGTGAGCCACTGCCTGGCCACCACTCAGCTCAGAGGGCCTGGGTGGGAAAGTAGGGCATCTCCAGGCATGTGACCTCAGACTAGTGTCATTACACCCTTTACAGATGAGGAAGCCCAGGGAGGTTAACTCTACCCATGTCACAAGGAAGGAAATGGCAGCGCCAGGAACCACAGTTTGTGCTCTTAATACCCAGGTGGTAATAGTAACAGCAACAACAACAGCCAATATCACCATGGCTTACTCCGTCCCAGGCACTGTTCTGAGTACCCTCCCATGTTACCACACTTCACAGCAAGCGTCTGCAGTGAGCCTGTGGTTATTAGCACTCACAACCATGTCATAGACCCGAGACCTGAGGCATAGAGGAATTGGCCTGCCTGGGGTCACACACAGGTAGTGGTCAAGCCAGCATCTGAGCCGCAGAAGAGTGACTCCAGAACCCATGCCCTTGACCACCATGCCTGCTGCGCCTCATCAGCGAGGCAGAAAAGTGGCTGTTACAAGGCATTTCCTTGGCTTTTGTTGTTCAGATAGGGTTCCTGACCCACTAAACCCTTCCATCCACACATAAGGGTCTTCAGAGAGTGAAGCTCATCTCCACCCAGCAGGAGAAACGGAGGCTCAGGAACGTGAAATTGTTTGAGCAAGGTCACCTCACCAGTCTGCCAGCAGCACTGGGCCTTAGACCCACACATTCTGATTTCAGATCCTGAGTACTTTCTGTCATCATTTTGTCTAATTTTTAATTTCAGGTGCAATGTGTGTCCCACGTGCCCAAGGGCTGTGGCAGAGACCGGCAGGAGTCCTGGGCCACGTAATTCCTGCCTTGAGCCATGCAGAGTCTAATGTAGCACAGAGACTGAGCTTGGCCAAAAGCTAAGTATGCAGTTGCAGAAAGGCACAAGAGAGTCTATCGAGTCCATAAATGGGACACCGAGAGCTGACTGGTTGCGGGGAGGTCAAGAAAAGCTCATCAGAAAAGAATAATCCTTGGCTCAATCCTGGAGGATGAATAGATATTGGCCAGGGAATAAAGAAAGGAAAGTGTATGTCAAATAGAACAATACCCTTACTCAAAAGCATGGATAAGAGAGAACACCGGAGGATGCAGAGAAGGTGATGAGCATGAGTTGAGTAGAAGGATTAGTCTGGGTGAATGAGGGGAGGAAGAAGAGGCATGGTCAGTCCATTCTTAGAGCATTTGTAGAGTATGTTAAGAAATTTGAACTTGATAGGTAGGCTATAGTGAAGAATTTCAAAGAATGGTGTAGGGTGGTCTTGGGAAAGTTGGTATGAATAAGAATAAAGACTTCAGGTGAGCTAAGAGGTTGTTGTAACAATGCAGGCAAGTAAGGGATGACTTTGCCAGAACTAAATTGAGAGATGGATGAATTGGAGAGACCTGAAGAAGGTGCATGCAATGGTTAATTTTACGTTCAACTTGACTGAGCCATGGCTCCCCAGATATTCGTTCAAACTTTGTCCTGAGTGTTTCTGTAAGGGTGTTTTTGGATAAGATCAGCACTTCAATTAATAGAGTCAGGAGGATCATCCTCTATAATATGGGTGGCCCTTATACAATTAGTCTAAGGTCTGAATAGAATAAAAGTTTGATCCTTTCCCAAGTAGGAGAGAAATCTTCCTGTCTACCAGATTTAGGATTCAAACTGAGACATCAATTCTGCAAACTTTGGACTTGTCAACCTCCATAATCATGTGAGCCAATTCCTTATAATGGATCCTATTGGTCTGATTCCCTGTAAAACCCTGAGAAAACAGTGCAATTGACAGACGGAGATTTGGTTTCTCGTGAGATGCTGGGAAGACGAAGGGAGGGTGGAGGTGGTTCTGATGGTTTGGATACTGTTCAGGCAACTGAGCTGACAGCCAGCTTGGTCGTTCTTTGTGATGGGCAGCTTGGGAAGAGGAGGACATGGGTACCAAGTGAAAGATGATTTCAACTTTGTCAGGAAGCTTGCAACTGCTGAATGTCCTCACATGCTTCCTTTACTTGTAGGGCCCCAGAAATTTGCTAGGTGACTGCAATGATATCAGACAGTATATTTGGCTAAAGCACAAAATTATTTGTTCCATATACAGGCTGTTATTTAGCTCCATGTGGAAAAACACTTTCTCCTGGGCTACCAGATAAAGCCATCCACAGTCAATACAAGATAGAAAACAAGAAGCAAGATTTACAGCCTAGGACAAATCTATTTATTCCACAGGGAAATGCCCTTAATCAAAATGACTCAATGAAATGAGTTTCAAAGAGCTGCCCTGAGGCCTTCCTTAGAGAAAAGCTTTGGCACAAGAACACAGAACCTTCCAGCTCTGCCAGGAAGGCAGGTATCGATGGCTTTGTGAGTCACTTTCTGGCCCACAAAGTCTACCCAGCGAGGTCTTCTGTTACTGCAGGGCAGGCAGCCCTGCCACAGGCATCCTGACCCTTCAGTTTACAATGATCCTTGGGTTCACCTCCTGCCCCTGGCAGAAGGAATCCTCAATACAAAGGGAGCATTTGCAAATCCCCTTGCACCTGTTTGGAACTCTCGCTCACAACCCTGGCATGATCACGCCACTTGGATTGGGTCAGGACAGAGGTCATGCACAATGATGCCCTTTGCCTTCCTCTTCCCCCAAAATCTTCAATGTCATTCTCAGCTCCGTTAGCAGGAAAGAAGCCTTCTCTTCCTCTGCTGGTCAACCTCTGTCCTCTCCACACCTCTATTTAGGTATAGCATCTTTGGGATATTCAGTGAGGAGTACCCTCTTATTCCTTCTCACCACAGGTGCCCATCTGGCCTGTCCCTCAGGGCGACTGCACTTCTGCATAGGACTTACAATAGCAATTGCCTGGGCAGGGCAGAGAGTCAGCTCGGGGGCTACTCCTGTCTGTGCTCCCACCCACTGCAGTTGACACGCTCTCTTATCAAGATAGAAAAGATGTTCTCACTTCATTGGCCCCACGTCTCCACTGACTGCCCAGCTCTCGGCCAAAGGCCTGCAAGTCATTAACATTTGCTTGGTAACCTTGCCCAGTCTTAAATTGGAGGGCCTGTGGGTATAAACAGCTGTGAGTAGGAATTTGACTGATTATCTTCTTATCTCATAGAGTCAATGAATTATGATCTCACCATCTCTGCACCCTGCTTTCCTTTTTGCCAGGAATGATCTTACAGCAAATTACTCATAATCTGCTATAATTATTTGTAAAATAGGAGAAATAAATTATAACATGGAGAACACATAGGGAATGATTTCTTCCTCCTTCTAAGAGTTCATTAGATGTTTAGTTTCTGCCTTTTAAGAAAGATTTCCTCATCCAATAAAGATATTAACATAATCTCATTACATTTATTGCTCCCAAGGATAAACTAACAGGGGAAGAAAACCTCTCTAGCAGATGCCCAGTGATAGAAGCGCCTGCCAAGAAAAGAAACATAAATATTTTCATCACTTTTCCAGGGGCAGGAGCCATTCTGAAAGGCAGGTAGCCATTCTCCCCATAGTCAAATATTGGAAGAATTTTTGGTGGCTATTTGTTGACAGTTTTTACTGTGATCTCTCAATTTTCTATAGGGTCTCCTCAAAGCATCTTTAAAAAATCAATCTCGGCCGGGCGCGGTGGCTCACGCCTGTAATCCCAGCACTTTGGGAGGCCGAGGCGGGCGGATCACGAGGTCAGGAGATCGAGACCATCCTGGCTAACACGGTGAAACCCCGTCTCTACTAAAAATACAAAAAATTAGCTGGGCGTGGTGGCGGGCGCCTGTAGTCCCAGCTACTCGGGAGGCTGAGGCAGGAGAATGGCGTGAACCCGGGAGGCGGAGCTTGCAGTGAGCCGAGATCGCGCCACTGCACTCCAGCCTGGGCGACAGAGCGAGACTCCGTCTCAAAAAAAAAAAAAAAAAAAAAATCAATCTCTGTGACTAAGACTATAGTTTGTGTTGGCAGGGAGGGGCTGCCTCTCACTTTGTACCTGATTCAAAAACGAAAGTCTGGTACTCAACCCTAGGAGCTTCTTATCTGTATTCCAAAAGGTCAAAATGTCACGTGGTCAGGGAGTTAGGAGACAGCCCTGCATGCCACAGTAGAAGCATGGGCTGTCTTTGCACTAACGAGGCAGAGTCCCGTGTTCTGTTCCCAGCTGTATCCCCAAAGAGCATTGTGACTTTGAGACACAAAAGATGCCAAGTGACTGACATCATGTCTGCCATCTGGAATCGTGGGGTAACAATATTTGTCACCTACACTCCTCCTGGGGATTTGGGGAGGAATTAACAAGGCAGTGTTTATGTGAGAAGTTTCTTCCATGGCTTAGGACTGTGCTACTTAAAATAGAAGAGCCGAGCACTGCTGCCAAATGTTTGCAGGCGCCCATTCCCCATTCTTGCCCTGTCTGCTCTGTTTTCCAGCCCTAACAGATGAGCCATGGTGCTCATCTCTTGGAACCTAGGGGGAGCTGAGCCCATTTTTATCCATCTTAATGGGAAGCCATTTGCATAAGATCGAGCATGGTTTGCCTGAAGAAAAACAGTACCAGGATGCAGCAAATAACTCTCCAAAGGGGTTGTGTTCTGGAAAAAGGCTGATTGGGCTTGGTCTTCCCTGTCATGTGCTTGTCCCATGCTCTACACCAAAACTAAGGGCAATAAGAACAGAGAGAAGCAGAAGAGGACTTTAGCCCACACAGTCCCCTCGATGTTCACAGGCGATCATAATAAGCACAAAATCTAGGTAAAAACATTACGCTCACAGCTTCACAAGGTCTCTTATCCTCTCTCCTACCCTTCCACCAAGACAAGCCTCTATTATACAGAAAATCTGGAGGTGCCACAAGGAAAGGAGTTGATTACTAGACTATCCAGCTGTTTGGGAGTTTGCGGGCAGGAAGATATGTTAATGCGGGGAGGAAGTAATTAATATGGTTAATTACTAGAAAACTCCTTCCCTATGGAAAGGGTGACTCCGAGTGGGTCAGGAGGCTGGGATAACAGAGCGGGAATGAGTGTATCCTCATCATCCAGAAGGGGCCAAGTGTCATCCACATTCTGTTCTCTGTCCTCAGTGCCACACAGTCTGTCACCTTTGGAGAGAAGGAGCATTAGAAAGAAACCCTGGGGAGGTGCCATATCAACTCTGTGCCCTGATTTTTCCAACTGGAGCACATATTCACACCTCCACCCACAGAAATGACAATTTACAAGTCAGTAGCTCCTGCTGAGGGAAACCACACAAAACTCTGGGCACAGAAAGCCAGATGATAATGTGCTCGTTCTCTCCGGTCTTATGCCGTATCTAATAATACTGGTGTCTAATTACTGAGAGCATTCTCAAGGTTATGTGCCATGTAGATGTGCATGAGACAATGTGAAAATTAATTAAATTAAAGTTCACATTGTCTCCTGCACATCTCATAGAGACCCAGACAGGTGAAGAAATGTGCACAAAGATGTATAGTTTTTGTGAGCCAGGGTTTTGGATTCTAAAAACCAAATAAACCCTTCCATATTTCCTTTAGGCCAATGAGGTGTCACTCAGATGAAATTGTTCCCTATGAGATCAAAAACTATAGTTCCTTGCTCCATCTTAAGGTTTTGTTCTCTGTCCAAGTTTCCACATTGGCTTTGAATGTTTGCACTTTATATTTCTGGTTCTTGAATCAACCTCTTGTTTTTATAATCAAGCCTGGAGATTGCTCTACCACTCTCTGAGGTCATATTTCCACCAAAGTTGCTAAGCTCATGTTTCCTCATGAGTGCTGGGCTGTTCCGTGTTTATTAACATTATTTTCTCCCTCAGGAAGAACTTCATGGTGATCTCTACTCATTTAATTTAGACGCCGACTTCCTATTACTTAATCAAAATCAGTTCCCAGCTTGACTCTTCCTTTCAGCTTATTTATTTGGGGGTCCTAAGATTTATTTTCCTTTCACATTATTTACTCATATAATTCACCCTTTCCATTCTTCTGCATTTCTTTCTCTACTTCCAGGCTTCCATCTGTGATCAGCATTCTTCTCTATGAAGAATTTCCTTTAGAATTTTCTTTAGCCTGTAGTCCCAGCTACTCAAGAGGCTGAAGTGGGAGGATCACTTGAGCCCAGGAGTTTGAGGTCGAGGCTGCAGTGAGCCATGTTGCACCACTGCACTCCAGCCTGGGCAACAGAGCGAGACCTCAATTCAAAGGAATGTCTTTTAGGGAGGATCTTCTGGTAATTATTTCTCTTCATTTTTGCTTTTCTGAACATATATTTATTTTGCTTTGTTGTTGAAGGGTGTGATCACTTGGTCTATAAATCTAGATTAGGAACAATCTTCTTTAATCTATTTAAAGGTAAAGTTGTTATTCCATTATTTCTTGCTTCAATTATCCCTGTTAAAAATCAGCTTTACTGTTGCGCTTTTGAAAGTAACGTTTTTTTTTTCTTTTTTCCCCCTTTAGTTGTTTGTTATATGCTATATTTTTTCTTTTTTTTTTCGATGATGTTATATCTAGATGTTTGTTTTGATTTTTTTTTCTATTGGTATAGTTAGAGACAATCTCTCTCCCTCTCTCTTTCTCTTTCCTTTTTTTTTTTTTTAAACTGGGAGGAGGCATTGGTTTATCTCATTATTTTTTCTTGTTTTTTTGTGTGTGTGTTTTTGTGCAGATAATTGAATCTGTTGATTAATGTATTACATCAGCTTTAGAAAAATTTTTGCCTGGATCTTTTCAGATAATGCTTCTCTGCCCTATTCATGGCCTGCTGTTCTTCGGGGAATCTCAATTATATATTTGATAAACATTTTTACTATGTTCACTTCTCCTATGCTCTCTTCTTTATTTTGTAAGCTTTTTTAACTCTTTTACTCAGTCATTTTTAAATGCTTGTTGTTGTTGTTGTTGTTGTTGGTACCAGATCAGAGATAGCAGCTGAATGCAGACGTGCATGCAGTGTTTAGATGTAATTCAAGCACACGCTCTTCTGTTGGTATAGTCAGATGCTATCTATCATCTGTCTGTCTGTCTGTCTGTCTGTCTATCTATTTATTTCTTGCTACAGGGAGGCATGGTGCTGCTAATGTTGTTGTGCTTCTCTTGTGTTTCTGTAAGACCTTGATTTCACCTCTTGCTTTCCTTTTTTCTTCGCAATCAGATCTGAATTCTGTCCCCTTACTTCTTTGAAAGTAGTTTTCGGTATTTTCCCACCCAGGGTGGGCTTTCTTTCCTAGACTTCCTCTCTCCTCCCTGCTTTCCTACACACCCTCACCGGATTGCTTCCTCAAGGATGAGCTCAAGTTCATGTCCTGAATCTGGCTGTGTACATGAAGCACAGAGTATTCCTACCTCCTAATTATACTATAGATGTGTATTATGGGTAATGGTATTTGCTCTTCTAGTTTAACTGTATCATTTTGTCAGAAAATGCGTAAGGAGATTTGAATTTCAATGGCCACCAACATTCTATGGACTTTCTTCAACCAAGTACTCAAGGTGGCTATTAGAAATTATTTTGAATGGAAATATTCCTACCTTATTTGCATATAAGTGTTCTTATGATGGATTGCCGTTTTCATTGTTCTGATTATAATTATAATCTCAAGAGAACATACATGTTACTCCTTCCAAACTCCCTACTCAGGACAAGTCACTGGTCGACAACACTTCTGTTTTATGTGTCTTTGTCTCAGATGCCACTTTCCATGTATAACCCAGTAGCTCACACCCTGGCATGGACACTAATCTCAGTGTACTGGCATGGACACTAATCTCAGTGTACTGAAAAGCTTTTTTAAGTGCCAAATCTAGGAATGTATTTCCAGAGATTCTGAATCAGGGAGGCTCTTGGAGAACCCAGGCTGTCTGCATTTCTAATGGGCATCCCACATGATCCTGACACAGGTGCCACTGGGACTGCTTTTCCAAAATTGCTGACATAGACTTGTGTCTTGGGCCCATCCTCAGGGAAGGAAGATGCCAGCTGTGAGGGATTTGTGTTAGGACTGTAGAATGACCTCATGGCAGTCAGGAGTCAGGGCACCCAACAGACAGGAGGGCTGGGTACATCAAACAGGAGAGCTCTGACTTCTAAGAAGCTGATCAGAGTAACGCAGACCCCAAGTTCTTGAAGGACTAAAATCCTGGGAGGGCCATTTGTAAACATTTTTATAATATATCACCTCTTCTTCTCATGTCAGAGCCAGGTATAATGACCATAACAGATGAAGGCATTGATGCAGGAGAAACAACAGGAGGCAGATTACTAGACTGGAGACTCAAGATTCTAACAGTATTATGTCAAGTCTAATAAAATTATTCTGATGAAGAGGACCAACCTCAAAGCCAGAGATGTCCCTGAGCCCCAGGTCAAAAGAGGTTTCTTCTGTGTCTAGAGGACAGAGGAAAGACCTGAAGAGGACATAATATTAGTTTCCTCTCCATTCCATGGGAATTTTAACCCATTTTGTTTGCAAAGGGATAATTTCATTTACGACCTCCTGAGATTGTTATTAAGCTCTAATATCTTAATGATTGCAAATGTTCACCTGGTGGTAGGAAGTGCCAGAAAAAAAAGAAAATGGATCAGTCATGCTGAGAGGTAAAGGCCTTTGAGTAAAACTTCCCTTCCTTGAAAAAAAAACAAAAACAAAAACAAAAAACAGTAAGATCCTGTCTTTCTTCTGTTCCAGAGACATGAAACCTATGTTGGTCAAGCAGCTATTCCAACTTCCCAAATCCACACACTGTTTCTTGCTCTTGAACATGAGCCAACACTATCAAGGGAGCACGTCTGAAGCTCCTTGTGCATGCTCACCTTCTGTTGGTATACACACTGACTTCACTCACCCTTCGGACACTGCCAAGCATTGTGTAAGGAAGACCAAGGCCTTTGTTTTTAGACCTGGGATGGAATGGTTTAGCAATTTTGTGATGGTTCCTAAAACCAATTTTTCAATTGCTTTGAAAAGTCAATGCTGCTATCTAGGACAAAAATTACAAAATGTATCTTCATTAGCAGTTGATGGAACGCTCTTCAGCTTTTTCTGTTGATGTTTAATGTGAAGTGTGCCTGCAGAATCAGCAAGGATCCTTTTAAAGAGAGAACAAAGAATGATGCTCACAGTACTTGAGCAAGTTTGAGTAGCTGCTCATGAGCTTCTGTTTATCCATTTATTTTACCAAGAAATTATATTTTACATATCTCTTAGACTATGGGAACAGTTTTTATTTTAGAACTGAAGTTTCCAGGCCGGGCGCGGTGGCTCATGCCTGTAATCCCAGCACTTTGGGAGGCCACCACGAGGTCAGGAGATCGAGACCATCCTGGCTAACACGGTGAAACCCCGTCTCTACTAAAAATACAAAAAACTAGCCGGGCGTGGTGGTGGGCACCTGTAGTCCCAGCTAGCCAGGAGGCTGAGGCAGGAGAATGGTGTGAACCTGGGAGGGAGCTGGCAAGTGAGCCAAGATCGCGCCACTGCACTCTAGCCTGGTGACAGAGCGAGAATCCATCTCAAAAAAAAAAAAAAAAAAAAAAAGAACTGAAGTTTCCAAAGTTCCATGCACAATTTTGGAATCACTTCAATTAGCTTTTATTAAATTACAGCATCAACTTTGGTCTCTTCTTTGTCTCTGCCAAGAAATGGTTATTTCTGGGATTTGATTCACTTTCTTTATGAAGGGGCCTTTCTCTAAAAATGAGGGCCAAAGGCCTAGAGCATTGGGAACATATCAACTATATTTAATTGCAATACTGTTACTGTTATAGCATGGTGATCGAATTTTAAAAAGCAGAGTTAGTTATTCATAATGTAAAACTTTCAGCACAGTTTAAATATTTCAGTAAGTTAAATCCTGTTTGTGTCATTATAAGGTTGTATTTTCTCTTTTTGATCTTCTAAATAGAGATAAAGGCATTGTGACCCAGAGAGAACAAGAAATTTGACTTCAAATTGTAGAGTTGCATTTATAACCCTTTTTCTTCTAGTCTTTGGATAAACCTACTCACATCATTGATTCTTGGAGGACATAACAGCTCTGAATATTTTTCGCTGCTCCATGGCCGAACTTGGTCCCAATTTCAGCTATAAAAAGCTGACAGCAAGCACTATTTGTATGTGATTAACTAGTAATTTTAGCAATGCTGCTTTTCGTTACTATTCAAGGTGCTGTAATTAATACCATTCCAGTATATCAGTTTTAACTCATATTTCCCTCCAAGAAAAAACTTGGCAGCCAAGGTAAGGGCATAAAAATAAGCAAAGGGATAGGTTATTTTTAGAATACCAAGGAGTTTGTGAAGTACATTCCAAAACGATTATGTAAAATACACGGCAGCAGTCATGACCACCAGATCCTGTGCTCGGGAGATGTATCCTGAGTGCTTGAACTCAGAGGCCACAGCCAGTGAAAATAACCCAGGACAACAGAGCAAAGGCTGAACTTATCTCCCAGGGACACAATCTTCACAGATAAGCATGGAGGAGCTCCCTGAAAGGCCATGATTACCAGTAGATGCGGCCTGTGTAGTAAGCAGGAGCATGCCAATTAAGTAATAAGTAATTTACTGTGTCATTTATATTGTGTTAGATGGAGGAATTGGAGCATGGAGAGGTAGAATGAATTACTAAAGGCTATACAGGGAGAGAAGTGGCAGGATGGGATGGACAACCCTAAAAGGATCCCTGGCACATGGTAGGCACTGGGAGACTCGAATTGAATGATCAGATGGAAATGAATTGGGAAAGGTCTGGAAAGACTTGCTCGGCTTGGATGCTTTCTGGAATCCAGCAAGAGGCCACCCTTAATGAATCGGTCGGGGGTAAGGGTAGGTTCTAAGGACAGCCCAGGGTCCAGTGGAGTCCAGATGCTATTTAGAGGGACCCCAAATCCAGGCACAATACAAAATCCATACCACCTTCAAGGTAAGTATCCCCTTGGGTTCTTGCCAACATCGATTTCTAGTCCTTTAAATATGAAAAAACTAAAACCAAGCTTAGGAATGAAGCAGAAAGAGAGAGAGAAGGAGAGAGAGAAAGAAAGAAAGAGAGGGAATTATCCATCTGGCCCTTAGCCTCACTCTAGCCAGCTACATGAGGTATTGCTGTATACCTGGCTGTCATTCTCAAGTAACCTATATGTCCTAAATATGGCATATGCTAAAATGGAGAAAAAATAAGAAAGCAAGGCATTTTCATTTATTAAACCTAAGTCCTCTTTTCTTCTTGAAAATGTCTTTAATAAATATTTTTTAATAAAAATTGAGATTTTAAAAACCTTTAAGCACTCTTAAGATGTAGACATTTCTTTCTATCCATGGCAAAATATGGCTCACCTACAGAACAGCTCAGCTTCATGTTTCTCTCGGCCAGATGGATTTTATGAAGCATCTGTGGGTAATTCTGTTAGTAGATATCCACCCCTCCATCTGGATGAAGCTTCATTATTACCAAATCTAGTTACACAATGATATAGAGATAAGGAGGAAAGGAGGGAAAAAGGGATATTTTATATCAAACATTTTGAATTTCAATCTTTTTTCTGCAATGATATGTTTAGGTGAGCAAATAAAACTAGATTAAAACCAGGTGGCCAAAGTGAAAAAGATTCTTGAAACTAAACATGAAATTATTTCTTCTTTCAAAGAATAAGATGTTATCTTTGAAGTGCATGAGGCATTTGGTTAAAATTTTCACATCTTACATGTCTGTCCAGATTTCATACCGCCCTTTACTGAAAAGCAGGCTAGAAGGTATTTATTTTAAATATGAGCATAAGTTTTATCTTCTTGTTATTTTTTCTAAATCAAGTATAAGTCCCTAAACTTCTAAATCATGTCTATCCATGTAAAAAGTTTTCTTTACACGCACACACACACACACACACACATCATTTATTACATTTAATCAACCTTGGTAGCATTGACATTTGGGGCTGGATAATTCTCTGTTATGTGGGCTGTCCCAAGCATCATAGTATGTCTGTCAGCACCCCTGATGTCTACCCACTAGATACCAGTAGCTCCCTTCAGTTATGACAACCAAAAATGTCTCCAAACATTGCTAAATGCCCACGGTTAGCAAAATCGACCTTAGTGAAGAGCCCTTGCTGTAAATCAATGTCCCTAATAAGAGATCCTTTGGATTTGAGAATTAAAATAATACTAAGTTCCCCAACTGACTGAGCAAATGCCCTAGGGACCAAGGGGAACCCAGAGAAACCTTGAAGACGGAGTTCCTGGCCATGACAGGAGGAGAGGTTAGATACGCCTCCTTACACCCCATCCCTTCTGTGGTTTAGACAAAACTGACCAGCATTAATGTTAAAATAGAGATCATAAGACTAGCAGAATAAACTCTTTTGTGGCAATAATATATCAAACTATACACAAGACCCAAGGCCATGCCAGGCAAGGGTTAAGTCACGCACCCCTACACTTAGAGAATAAACTATGTTCTAACTGCACAAGGTTTCTTTTCTCTAGCAGCTAAACAAGAATCTGTTCTGCATGAAGCTCCTGCCCCAACCCCTCCTCCTTCAAAGTGCCTTCCTTCTGGGCTCTGCCAGAGGCTACAATTCTCAGCTTCTCCGAACGGTGACCTTGCAGGCTGCAGCCCTTTATAAGAAATGAAATCACCTATCCTAATGTATGAAGACAGTGGTTTTTTAGTTGACAGATTGAAGCTCTCATTCTGCTCTGGGGGAAGCTGAAGGCCACAGCCTGTGTCCCGTGTCTTCAGCTAGTGGCAGAAGCCTCTATCCATTATTGGGCTTTTTGGTGCATAAACTCATCAACTGTATTATTACCGTAACAATCCAGGACCTGGTTTCTCACCTGTTTCCTCTCCCTCCCCATTCTCAAAAATAAAACTCCAAAAGTCAGTATTTTATGAGAGGAAATTAAAAATCAATAAAGTAGCCATACTTGAAAGTTTGATGTGATAAGCAGTGTCATTCACAAAGTGCCCTCTACGATGACTCGGGCACAGTGTGGGGGCCTCACATTTATTTATATATGGTGTCTTTAATCCCCACAGCTCTGCCTTGCGTGTTATATTGTCCCCAAATGGTAAAGAGAGAAACTGAGGTTCAGAAAGGGGAATAACTGACTCCAAACAGCACAGATCACAATGGTCTAAGCCAGAATTTGAAGTCACTCTCAGGTCTCAAAGCCCCTGCCTTTTGCTGAGCATCATATCATGGCCATTGAGCTCCATGACTTTCTCCAAGCCCTCAGTCATGGTCGCTGGAGGTTTATAGGAAACACAGGTACTTCAGCATGGCCCTCAGCTTTAAACTCAACTTGAGAGCTTAAATTGATCCTATTTTCTGTGCTTTAATTTCTGTGTTCTCCTTTTGGCTTATACTTCTATTTTCTCTGAAAAGGCTGATTTGGTTTAGGAAATACTCTTCCCATTAATCTGTCCTCCTTGAAAGATTTTTAAATGCTAAATAGTGGACATGTGGAATTCCTTAAGAGTCTTCTGCAGGTATCTCTGGAACACCCAGTGGCATGAGCTCCCCACCTCGCCCTCCAGTAAAAAGGTAAATGAGCCCAGTTCCACATGCCCAGCCTTTGAAGCTGGGACTCAGGGTCAATGGGAAGGTTCAGGGAAAGGTAAGGCTTTCTTATAAGCATTCAGTCTGTGTCCCTGCAGCCTCTGTCTTATCCCATTTTTCTGGCAGCTAAGAAAAAAGAAAAGAAAACCCACTTTGCTGTTGTTTCCTAGCTCTCTCTCAAGAGGAACGATGCCAGGCAGTTCCAAGCACTCTATCTGGTGAAAAATAAACACCCACATAGAAGCATATGCTGTGCATGCCTGCGATGGCTGCAGGCTTTTGTCTCAACAGTGTCTGTACACTGACAGAGAGCAGGACAAAGCAGTGTGGGTTCCCAGATGACTTTCTCAAAGACCTTGGACAATCACTGTTTTGCTTATGCCCTCCCTTGGATGGTAGGAAGGACCTGCTAATTCCTGCAGTGTTAGACAGGGGCGTGTCAACCTCTCACCATTACAGTGGTCCTCAAAGTATATTTCAAGGTGTTCTTTCTCATGCACTCTTCTCTCTCTCTCTCTCTCTCTCACACACACACACACACACACACAAAACCCTAGATGCTATATTATGACATACTCTGCCCTTTGCCTTTCCATGTGAAACTTTGAATAAAATGACTAAATAGCAAAGAATACAAAACAGGCAGAGGTTTTGTACCAAGCCACACAGGACTAATAAAAAAAGGAGCCAAGAACCAACGTGAATGGCAGCCATGCAGGTCTTCCAAAATTATAAGGTGGACCCAGAGCCACAGCTCGCATGGTCCTGAGAGCTGGGAAGGAGGTTGGTGATAAACGCTTTCATATAGGGAAGCCACCCTGATACTGTGTCTGAACAGCACTGTGCAAGACCTGAGGAAGCTCTGGGTCTCCAATGACAGAGTTAACAAGATGACAGGAACTGCTCACTGGGAATTTACCTTCATTTGAATTTAATATTCCTATTACAACTTTTGATTCTTCTGATCAAGAGCAAAAAAAAAAAAAAAGTCTCATGTTTAGGTGTCAGCATGAACTGAAAATGAGAGAGAAGGGCAAATATCAAGTCCAGGACCAACTACATTGATGTCTAAAATGACTGTCATCATTCACAAAAATCTGGAGATAACCCTAGGTCCAAGGTCCAAATTTAAAAATTGGAGTTAAAAAAATATTTTCTCTTCACCATTCTCTAAAGTATCAAGGTGAAATCTCTTCTAACATTTGGGGGCTTGCTTACATAAAATGACAAAGCCAGGGTGGTAAGTGTGGGTGGGTGGGAAACAGAATGGGAGATTAAAAATAAAGTGTGATGAAATTATAATGTAAATTGGAAATATATCTAAGTTTAACTCAGGAAAAGAATTCAATTTCTACACACATTTCCAAGTACTTCTAATTTTAGAATTTCTTCACTACAAAGTCAAGCTCCTTGGACCTCCCAAGCATCTTGAGATGCAAATATTTGCACAGTGCTGGGGAAGTCACCTTGACCTATCGCCTAATTGCCCTAGGAGTGCTTCTCAAGGCTTGCTCACCACTCAATGGGATTTGCTGAATAAAAAAACTTAAAATGATGATAAATAGTTGGCATAAAGGGAGCGGTAGACCTTTGATGTGAAACAATGTTTTAAAAAAAAAGTGTATGTGACATCTGTGCCTGCCCTCTGGTGGATTAAGTCTCTGTGTCACCAGTGTCATCCACACTTGACACCTGAGACATCCTATTTGGAGCTCCAAAGCTTTTCTATAGCTATCCCTTGTTTTACGACAAATACCTACCTGAGCAGCCCAGTGCTGCTCAGCAACCTTTAATCTACCAAATACTGAGTTTCTGGGAGATGTGTTCCATTAGCTGTTGCTTATGCTACTCTCTTTCTATTTACTGTGATCCCATCCCCAATCCCTTCATTCTCAAATAGTCTTAATTTATACTTCTTAGGAACAGGATTAGGAATTTCCCTGCTTCTCCCCACTTGTTAAACTCATTTTTATTCTCATCCTCCCTTCGCTCATATCCTTTCTCCTTTTTCCAAAGAAAGAACAGTTCACCTCTTTTCTATGTTGAGTTTATCTTTATAGGACTTAATCCAACCGATCATCCTCTCTTCTTAGTATTCTTCATTCTCTCTCTCTTTCTATGGAATTGACTCTCTTATTTGGTAAATATGCTAAATCTTCACATCCCTTAAATTAAATAGAAAACTTATCTCATCTTTGCCATAGTTCTTGAGTTTTATCTGAAATAATGTTCTCACCAATTTTTTTTAAATCCTTTTAGATTTCCTCAACCATATTTCTAGGTGATGCTTATCTTCATCCCGACATTTATTTACAAGAACACTGGGTCATTCAGAATCCAGTCAAGAAAACAGAAAGCATGCCAGTTATTTTAACAGTGAGAATTGAGTATAGGGAATTGATTGACTAGGAATTAGAGGGCTGAAAAGACATAGAGACACAGAGGTGGTAGCTGCAGAATCAGTTAGCCTTCAAGGGCTGAGGAGACAAAGGGAAGAGGTTGGATTTGTTTGAACAGAAAACTTGGGTGAGAGGCCCTGCTGAGCTGAGACCCAGGTCTCTGAGGAAAGGGGGCTGTTCTGTAGATGCTGGTGCCACAAAATCTTGGAAGGGATCCCATAAGGCTCAGGTTATGGGAAAAACTGGAAACTGGGATCAACTCATGCTGAGAGTAGGTCATAGACACTGATGGGAAACATAAACAAAAGGAAGGAGCGAGTAGTCCCTTCTCCCCCTCCAGCCTTCTCACCTGTCTCTTGTCCTTTGGGTGGAGACTGAACAGGAGCATATGGCAAAGGTAAAAATGTCATTTGCAGAGTACAGAACCTGAGCAGAGCAGCTTCATCACAGACCATTCTTAAGCTGCTACTCAACATCTCTACATATCTTTCAAAGTACATGTGAACTGGGATAAACAACACTAACAACTTCATGTCTTTACCCAACAAAAAAGAGAGGAATCAAGAGTTTTTTGACTCTAAGTTCCTCAAAATGGAAAAGATAAAAGATCATCTTCAAGGTCTAGAAATAATGATGAGTAGAATTTCACAGATAATAATATAATTAAAAAAAATGTAAGCATGCAGCCTTAGGATCCAGCCTGTTGTACTTTCTTTTTTAGCTAAAAATCTCACAGATGACTTCACATTCTGTAAAGATGGAATATTCTGGATGACATTCTAGGTCGGTGGCAAGTGTAAGCATCAACCTGAAAGACATATCGTGCAATCTCAATAGCGCATGAGGAGCATGAAAGAAGAGGAGGTCTGAAGGAAAAACAATTTAACCCATTTGGGGACCTATTCTTGTGGGGAGAGGGTGTCGTGAAGGTGGATGAGGCTCCGGCACTGCCCTAAATGCTGTGTCCTTGTAGGAAAGTGCCTGATAATGAGTCCAGCTACCTGCTCAAGGGCTCTATAACACCTTCCTTCAATCCTCCTCTTACTAGAAAATCCTGGGAATCATTTAGGAAGGGTATTTGCTCATGAGAGCAAAACAGTGATTTAGAACAAACATCAGGAGACACTGTGATGACAATAGCGATGCCACTAAAATACCTGCCTGGGGAAATTGTGAGAGATCTTCTTTCACAGGCATTAAAGCAACATCAGAACAAATACAACCTGTGCCAATTTAAGCAAAGTCTAGCCTCGGGCATGGCATCCAAATGAGCTGTCTTGGTCCATTTCAAGCCTAGGCTCCAGACGAAGGTCGTGCTTTCAAATGAACAAATCATGTGGAGTCATTTGTTGGAGTTTCCTCCATCCTAAATCTAAACAGTGAGGCCAGCCTTCTCACACTGCACCCTTAACCAGCAGGGCTCAGAGAGGCCGGAAGTGGGTGTGGCAAAGAGCTCTTCAAGGTGAGCCATCTTTGGTTCTTGAACAAAGTGATCTATTTTTATAGATGTGATTGAGAACACCACATTATGCCACGTAGACTCAGGAAATGAATGTAAAATTCATTATTTGTTATTAAAGGGAGCCCATGAAGATTCATGTGTCTGTGCCCACAATTAAGTCAGAGCAGGTCTAGGAGTTAGGCCAAGGTCTAGACAAACCTGCCCTTACACCACGTAAATGCACCCACATACAGGCATGCACACAGCAATGTAGACATATGCACACTCACACACGCAAGCACAAAGACATGAATACACACAGACTTGCACATACTCGCGAACACATACACATCCCCACATACTCACAACACACAATGCATGCACACATACATATCACACACACATGCACACATATATACCACACATGCAGGCCCATATATACAGAAATACACACACTGCTCACCCAAGTGAGCACACGAAGCCACATACATGTGTACACATACAGGCACTACTATGCTCAGGATGTCAGTTGGTTTAAATGACCAGGAGGCAAGGGCACCTCCAGTTCCCTCTCATGCACCCGAGGAGCTTTGCACACCCCTCAGCCCTGCACTGTCACAGGGCACTCGTTGGGTCCCCTTACAGGACTGTCTCCTGACCAGCCTGTGTGGCCCTGGAGGGCAAGGCCTGCCTTTACCTCTGCACCCCTAGCTCTGGCCAAGGCTGCCCTGGCTCTTGTAGCGCTGTCTTGTGTTGGAGACCCCCTGCAGGTGGATATCACCAGACCCCTGGGAACTCCCTTCCTTCTCAAGAAAGCACAGTAAAAGTGACTCAACAGCTGCTCCTGTGCATAAGGTCGGAGGTGGAGGCAGCCCAGGACTTCGGCTGTGGCAACTAGAAAAGACAGACCAAGTTTTAAAAAGTGTATTTATGGGGCTGAGAGAGCTGAGTTGGTTTAAATGTCCAGCATCTTTGTTAAGAGAAAGAGACATGAGCATTGTTATTTTTTAATAACTGAGGAAATGCCCTTCTCCAGGCCTGATTGCCTTTTTTTTGATGTCCTCATCTGCTAGGTTGGGTAGAACTCCCTGAGCTCTTGCCTCTAAACCTCACTCCCACGCAAGGTTCAGCCACTGCTCTCGGGGGCACGTTCTGACCTGCGAAGAGCTCTGTGTTGCTTTGGATGGCCTTGCTTTTCCTTCCTCTGGCTGCTCCCTGCCATTGTGTAAAGATTTATTCAGCTTGTCTGGTCTCCCTGGATGTTGAGGACACCAGAAGCCTGATGGGACCTCAGAATCAACACTGTAATAAAATGTATCATCGCTGTCCCTGAAGCAAAGCAAAATCAAGCCCCAGCTTCCACCGGCATCTGGAGCTGAGGTCAGCCAAGGATGCTAAGTGATTTCACCTTTGCTGTCTCCTTCTCTGCAATGTTTGCATTTGTTGGATGCTTCTGGGGCCTCAAGAATGTCTCTGGTGAGGCGCTGGATCATTTTAATCAATGCGCTAAGTGACGATTCCTGTGGCACCGGCCCACATTACAACAACCGGCCACATCAACAGCAATTGAAGGTGCCTGGCTAGAAATGTGTGACTCAACCTCATGCATTTCCTGTACAGAAGACGTTGCCTTACTCATCCATCCTCCTCAGCCAGCCACATGTTTGTCTTTGTGCTCTCTCGTGGCTGGTTAGGATAGGGCAACAGAAGGAAGGGAGAGAGCTTGCACAGAATGTATCCCCACAGCTTGGGAGAGCTGAAACTTTATTTGAAATATACAACACTAGAATGCTTAATTTTCATTGTCATCATGAAGACTTATACTCATGATACCCAGATTAAATTTCCTCATAATCAGAAGACATTTGACTGGCAGGATGCAATACATATTCAGAAAGAGACCATGGGGTGCCAGAGTGGATCTCATGTGTACATTTGCGTGTCTATGTATGCTAGGATGAGACACTATGTTGTAACAAAGGATGACTCGGCCACACTGCTAGAGGAAAATGTCTCCAAAGTCCAGGGTTGCGGAGTCCTAATGGGTCTCTGAAAGGCCTTGAGTGTCTGTGCAAGCTCCTCCAGCTTTGTAATCGCACATTCTGACAGGCATAGAAATGAGTGTAAGAATGAATGAAGTCACAGAATTGGTGTCTGTGAGAAAATTCACACCTGAACTGAAAACCACCACTCTCAGGTGATCACAGTGAAGCATGTGTTTGACTGTCCTAGAGAGGCAGAGGAAGCCCAGGCACCGTCGGAGTTATGAGTGTCAAGAGTCAGCTCACAGGCACATGCTCCACTGCCAGGAAAAATGCAGAAGCAGCCATGTGCGCTTGCTCTAATCCTGTGCTCCTCTGCCCAGCCCAGCACTGTATCCCGGATTGGCCATCACCCCATGCAAAGAGCCTCTGGCAAGAGTCTGGGAGATATTTGGGGGTCAGAAGGACTCTCCACCCAACCACTGGGTGGCCTTTTCATTCACCATGCATGAAACATGAATTCAAAGTGTTAAAAGCAGGGTTGAGGGGAGAATGGAAAGGCAAGAGAGAGGAGGGGAAAGCTGAGGGAAGGACAAGGAGATGGTAAGGGTGGGAAGCAGAAAGAAGGAGTGCACTTGGGTTGGGCATAGCCATTTCCCACATGGGGCCTCAGTCCCTCCTTGGACCACCCCTCTCTCCCTTGCTCCCTCACACAGGCTGTGGAGACACAGGTTCACCTGGACTGCATCTCCTCCTGTTTATGCTCAACATTTTGGCTTGAAAATAATCCTGAAGGATGGTGGAGGAAGCATTGCTGGAAACACAGATGTGTTCTAGAGGTTGGACACAGGCTCAGGCTGTGTCTGTGCAGAAAAGGCCCTCTTGTCCCTGGGTAAGGCAGAAAAATGGTCCAGGCCTCACACGTGTCCATCTTTCCCTCTTTCCTCCTCTGGCCTCATCTCCCTGCATACCCACCACCTGGATTCTCCTGTGAATTAGCCCTCATCACTACCTCCTCCTCCTCCCAACCAGCTGCTCAGTCTTAGGGCACTAGGACATGTGAGTAAACAATTGCAGTGGAGGGCTGCAGCAGTGCCACACAGAGGCAGAGTCCTCGGGCACGCCGGGGAAGGGAGGTCTCCCGTGGGGGTCTGCAGAGGTCTTGGCTGTGCCACCCCACGGCCTTCCACTCTCCTCAGTCCTTTCTGCTCCCTCCTCTGAGCCTCCAGAATGCCTTTTTTTTTTTTTTAATTTTACATAGACTTTATTTTGTAGAGCAGTTTTAGGTTCAAAACAAAATTGAGAGAAAGGCCCAGAGAGTTCCTATTTACCTCCTGCCCCTCCAGGCCCTCCACTATCAGCATCCCCTACAATGTGTGCCTTTGTCCTGAACAGTGGACCTGCACAGACACATCGCTATCCCCTGGAGGCTGTAGTTTACACTAGGCTCACTCGTGGTGCCGTACATTCTGTGGGTTTGGGCAGATAGATAGTGACATGGATCCACCATGAGGGTATCATAGAGGGTAGTTCCCAAATCCCTTGCACTCTGTCCACTCACCCCTCCCTCCCCACTCACATCCGGCAACCACGGACCTTTCTCCTGTCTCCATAGTTTTTCCTTTTCCAGAAGGTTATATATTGGAATCATAGACGTAGCCTTTTCAGACTGGCTTCTGTCACTTAGTAATGGGCATTTAAAGTTCTTATCTTTTCATGACTTCCTAGCTCACTTCATTTGAGTACGTTATTTTGTTAAATAACATAATGTTAAAATGTGAATAATATCCCATTGTCTGGATGTACCGCAGTTATCCACTCACCTACTGAAGGGCATTATACGAAGGTTGATTCACAGTGACTTTTAACAAACCCAGATTTGTCTTTCGCTCTCCAAGTCCTTAAAAAGCATGCAGGTCTCTGCCCTTCAGCACCCTCCTGTTCCTGCCCCTCCGTGGCTGCAGCCACACTGACCTCCAGTCCCCCATCTTCTTCCAGCAGCCTAGAAATGACCCCCACCTTGTCGGTAGCAGAGGCCTTTAAGTCTCAGCTCGAATGGGCTTTCTTAGCAAGGCCTTCCCCAACTACCCAAAGGAAAGTCTTCCTCAGTTTCTCAAGTACGTTTTTTGTTCCCTTCACCACACCCTTCAGGGCTTGTATTCACATACTTGATTCCCGCTTGCTGCTTTCACGCATCTCTCCCTGTGCCATGACTCTGTGTAGGCAGGTAAGGACCTTGCTTGTCTTACACACTCTGCGCCCCATGCCGATTATGATTCCTCACACCCAGAAGCTGCCAATAAATAATCGTGGAATGTGGAGTGCGTCTAAGTTATCACAGATAAAGGGAGTCGGTATGGCCAGGAGACTGCATTTTCAATAAGGATTGTTGATGAAAAGGATAAGAAGTCTCATCTAGTACAATGCACACATCATTATTTTATAATATAAAATATTAGCAAAATCTGTATGAAGGTACATAGGTATACGGTTGTATTTCTGACATAATGAAAAAAGAAAGAACTCTCCCCATTAGATTTTCATATAAAGTATACTCATTTTTATTTGTTACCATATTTTATCATACCTAAGATGTATTCTAACTTCAGAATTGCTAAAATATTTAAATTTTTAAACAGACACAATTGATTGTAAGACTCACGTTGATCCAGAGCTGTTGTTCCATTTATCCAGCCTGCATAACAAACCACCCAACACTCAGGGGTATAAAATAACCACCATTCGTTTTGATCTTGGATTGTGTAAGTCAGAAATTTGAACAGGGCACAGCAGGGAAGGTTTGTTTCTGCTCCACAATGCCTGGGGCCTCAGCCAGAGGACATGAGATTCTGGAGGTGACTTCAACAGCTGAAGGCTAGACTAACATGGAAAATTTTTTATTTGCCTGGAGCTCTCTACTGTGTGGTTTTAGGCTTTTCAAAGCCATGGAAGCTGGGCTCTGAGAGGGATCACTCCAAAAGGAAGTGTCTTAATCTATCCAAGCTACTATAATGAAAATACCATAGACTTGGGGGCTTAAATAACAGTAATTTATTTATCACAGTTCTGGAAGGTGAAGTTCAAAACCAAGAAGCCAGCAGATCAGTGTCTGTTGAAGGTCCTCTTCCTGGTTTGCAGATGGCCATCTTCTGGTTGTGTCCTCACAAAGTGGAGAGCAGAGAGAGAGCTCTGTAAGGGCACTAATCCCACCATGAAGGCCCCATCCTCATGGTCAAGTCACCTCCCAAAGGCCCCTCCTCTTATCACTTTGGGGTGAGGACTTCAACAAATGAGTTCCGGGGGACACGAACAGGCAGAGTTCTGACTTATCCTTAGAAGTCATCCAGCATCACTTAGGCCATCTCTGTTGGATACAAGTGAGTCTCTAATGCCAGCCCAGATTCAAGGTTTGGGCAAGGAAATCAGCCCAGTTCATGATAAAGGTGAGGAGAGGGGCAAAGTCACTGCAGAGGAGCACATGGATTGGGAAGTAGTTTTGCAGCCATTCTTGGTAGATTCAATCTGCCACAAATGTTAAAATGTGAAATAATGGTAGCATAAAATTGATTAAATACAGATTTTACACAATGGCTATTTCAAGTGTGTGTGTGCATGTGTGTTCATGAACACATGCGTTTATGTATAATTATTTATTTATAATATACTTGAAGCCTACTGTGGCAGATGCATTGACTGTGCACCAAATATGAGTGTGCTTTGCCACATTTCCCAGGCTCCTGCCAGGTACTCTGGGCCATGAAATGATTTCTGGCAGGTAGGGTATGAGCAAAAGTGACTGCTTTAATTTCAGGTTGATACACTCAAGGGCTGTTGCACAGAACTCCAGATCTCTTTTCTCCTGCTGTGGCTACTTTTTCCACATGTGCACCTACAAATTAGTAGATTCCAACTCAACAGGTGACCCACACACACTCTTTCCACCTCACCATCTCACTGTTTTTCCCAGTGAATGTTGTGGAAGCAGGACATCAAGTCTCATGTTATTAAATCAGTGCAACTTGAGGATTTATCTGTTACCACAGCAGAGGATCATGTGATTAGAATAATAATAAATACTGTGCAAAGTTGGTGAAGTCCTACTGAAAGAAAAACCCAAAACATATGGCATCGATTCAGTGAAAGAGTGTGGCAAGAGGACTGATTTCAGAAGCTAAAACAATGTAGATCCATATTGTAAAATGGCAAAGCAGTAGTGTGTACAGGTTATTTCTGGGATTCAGAAAGGTATTGCAAGAAAGACAGATGGGCAGAAAGCACTGGCCAGTCTGCAAGCACAGATGAGCGAGAACAGAGAGAGCCCAGATTGTGGAGCCCTTGCACTGTTAGACAAACTGATTATCTCTAGACCCCAAATAACACATGGGATGTTAAAATACTTGGAGTGATGAAAATTCAGTAAAACCTCAAAGCAGCCAGCACTAAGGAAAGAGAGATTTATGAGAATGATAAAGAAATATAGCACACCTGAGAACCATGCCTTGCCAAGAATCTCCTCCTTGACCAAACTTTAGTCAGACTCCTCTGAGCCCCCTTGTCCTGAGTCTGCAGAGTCAAGTTTTAGCAAGAATCCTAGGCCAGGTTAGCACAAATGCCCTTACCCTTAATATCTAATCAATGTCCTCTTCCCCAACACTGGTATCTCATTAGTTCCTCTTAGTAATTTCTATCCACTGACCCCCTCACTCTGATACTTGGCTATAAATCCCCAGCTGTCCTTGCTGTATTCAAACTTGAGTTCAACCTCTCTCCTCTACTGCAGTAGTCTCGACTCTATTGCAATTGTTTTGAATAAAATTATTCTTTTCTGTTACATTCTGTCTGATGTAGTTTTCTATGATAGCCTAGAAAGGAATTGTGTAAACTCTATTTACAGAAAACAGACAAATAGTCTAAGTTTTCACAGGAATTATGTTGCCATATGAATTGTGAACTAGCTCTTTTAAACAACCAGATCTCATGCCAACTAACTTAGCGATAACTCATTTATCACCAAAGGAATGATGCTAAACCATTTATGAGGGATCCACCCCCATGATCAAATCACCTCCCGCCAGGCTCCACCTCCAATACTGTGAATCACATTTTAAAATGAGTTTTGAAGAGGACAACATCTAAGCCACATTGTTCCACCCCTGGCTCCCCAAATCTCATGTTGTCCTTCTCGCATTTCAAAATATAATCACACCTTAGCAATAGTCTCCCAAAGTCTTAACTCATTCCAGTATTAACTCAAAAGTCCCAAGTCCCAAGTCTCATCTGGAGCTGAGTTCTCTCCACCTATGAGCCTCTGAGACCAAAAACAAGTTATTTACTCCCAAGACACAATGGTGGTATAGGCATTGGGTATACATTCCCATTCCAAAAGAAAGAAATTAGCCAAAAGAAAGGGGCAGTAAGTCCAACACAAATCTGAAACCCAGCAAGGAAGCCATTAAATCTTAAAGCTGCAAAGCAAGCTCCTTTGATTCCATGTCTTGCATCCAGGACATGCTAGTCCAAGGGGTGGTCCCCCAAGGCCTTGTGCAGCTTTGCCCCTGTGGCTTTGCAGGATGCAGCCTTGTGGCTCTTTTCACGGTTTTGAGTTCAGTGTTTGCAACTTTTCCAGGCAGAAGGTGCAATATGATGGTGAATCTACCATTCTGGAGTCTGGACAGTGGTGGCTCCCTTCCCACAGCTCCATTAGGCAGTGCCCTGGTGGGGACTCTGCATAGGGCTCCAACCTCACATTTCTCTTCTGCACTGCCTTAGTAAAATTTCTCTGTGGGGGCTCCACCCCTGTGGCCGACTTCTGCCTGGGCATCTTTGCTTTTCCATACATCTTCTGAAATCTAGATGAAAACCACCAAGGCCCTCCTTCACTCTTACATTATGTGCACCTGCAGACTTAACACCATGTAGAAGCCACGAAGGCTTATGGCTTGCACCCTCAGGAACTGCAACCTGAACTGTACCTGGGTCCCTTTGAGCAAAGGCCAAAGCCTGAGCAGCCTGGATGCAGGAAGCAGTGTCCCAAGGCTGCACGGGGTGGTGGCACTCTGGGCCTGGCTCCTGAAACCATTCTTTCCTCCTAGGCCTCTAGGCCTATGATGGGAGAGACTCTCCCAAAGACTTCTGAAATGCCTCTGAGGTCTTTTTCCCATTGTCTTGGATATTAGTACTTGACTCCCTTTTAGTCAGGCTACTGTCTCTAGCAAGTGGTTGCTCCATAGCCTGCTGGGATTCTTTCTCTAACACAGGGCAAGGATGCAAATTTTCCAAACTTTTATGTTCTATTTCCCTTTTAAATATAAGTACCAACTTTAAGTCATTTCTTTGCAGGAGCAGCCTTCTGATAATAGGCTCTTAGAAGCAACCAGACTATATCTTTAACACTTTGCTGCTTAAAAGTTTCTCTGGCCAAATCCCCTAGGTCATCACTTTTAACTTCAAACTTCCACAGATCCCTAGGGCATGGAAACAATGCAGCCAAGCTCTTTTCTAGGCATAACTGGGGTAACCTTTACTCCAGTTCCCAATAACGTCCTCATTTCTATATAAGACCTTGTCAGCCTGGACTTCACCATCCATATTTCTATCAGCATTTTGATGATCACCATTTAACCAGCCTCTAAGAAGTTTCAAGCTTTCCCTCATCTTTCTATCTTCTTCTGAGCCCTCCAAAGTCTTCTAACCTCTGCCCATTACCCAGTTCTAGAGCTGCTTCCACATCTTCAGGTATCTTTATAGCAATGCCCCACTCCTCAGTATTAATTTTCTATAGTTGGCCCTTCTTGTATTGTTATTAAAAAACACCTGAGGCTGGAAAATTTATAAAGAAATTTTAGTTTTATGTTTATTTTCACTCACAGTTTTGCTGGCTGTTCAAGAAGTGTGGTGCCATCATCTGCTTCTGGTGAGGGCCTCGGGAAGCTTGCAATTATGATAGAAGATGAAGAGGAGCAGCATGTCACACAGTGAGAGAAGGAGCAAAAGAGAGAGAATGAGGAGATCCCAGGTTCTCTAAAACAATCAGATCTCTGGTGAACTCAGTGAGAACTCACTTATCACCGAGAAGATGGTACTATACCCATCATGAGAGATCCATCTTCATGATCCAATCACCTCCCATCAGGTTCCACCTCCAACATTGGGAATCACATTTCAACATGAGATTTGGAGGGGACAAACATCCGAACTATATCACTGGCCTAAACAAGCATGCAAAACTTGAGGTCCAAACATTTTGGAAGCAGAAAGTGACCTGACAAAGCTATATAACTCTCAAAATAGATACATTCCACAAAACCCACATCTGATCTAGTCAAACAGAATAGTGTACAAGAAGGTCTCTCCAGAAGATGGATTTAGGCATGAGAGAAAACAAGGAACAAGAAAAGTTCTCCCAGAGATCAGGATCCAGAGCTAATGAACAAATGGTAACACTTCCATCTCCAGAATAACGGTGTTTGCAATGAGACTGTCAAACATTACTGCACAATTGACAGGAACCATTAACTTCTGTGTTTCTCTCATCAGTTTTTAAATAAGATTGTTTACTGTTGTTAACTTGTGGTTCCATTATTGTTCATTGAGTGTGGACAACCTCCCTTTGTAGTTCTTAATGTGGGCTAAGAGGAGCCATGTCTTGACCTGATATAGGATGCACTGTGTATCCTGCTGAGATTCTGGACTTAGAACTGACATCAGCACTTGGATGGGACTTGCGGTTGTCTTTCTTGGGGAGGGGTTGGTGTAGTTCTATGTATGAGAACAGAGGAACTATGTCAATTAGAGCCCCAGCATGAAACCTATGGAACACACAGAGGGGCAATTGTAAAAGGTCAATTAAAATGAACAAAGGCATGGGCAATGTTAAATAATCCTACCAGAGATGGCTATCAAGGAAAAAATAGCAACAGTGGAAATCCATGACCTACTCTAAGGCTTTAGAGGTCAGAGGATATCCTAAGGAGAGTTGTAGCTATAATGAGAGGATTCCCACATGACTTGGTCAAACCAGGGCTTGCTAGAGAAAATGTTGAGTGAGTTAATACCCAGCTTTGTGATCTTGATGGTGCTTTTTTGGTCAACTCCAGCTGGAAACCAAAAGGTAGAGAGTACAGATGACACAGGCCATGTGCTGCCCTTCCTCTCTCTAGCTTGGCTAATGAGTTGGAAGCAAAATGAAATGTGACTCTGCTGGACAAAACATTCGAGAGCAGGCACATGACCCTTAAGCTGCAGCAAATGAGAACGATGCAGATATAAGATGTTGTCATTCTTGTAAGCCTTGTTCCCTGAGTTACTATGTGGAGTATAATGTCCTGCCATCATGTATTAGATATGTAACTTTGGTAGAAATAAACTATTGTTACACTGTCTTTGAAATTTCATAGCTAGTTTGTTCCTGTAGCACTTTACCTAAACAAATATATATTTCTTTCTTTCTTTTTTTTTTTTTTGAGATGGAGTGTCGCTGTGTTGCCCAGGCTGGAGTGCAGTGGCGAGATCTCGGCTCACTGCAACCTCCACCTCCTGGGTTCACGCCTTTCTCCTGCCTCAGCCTCTGGAGTAGCTGGGACTACAGGTGCCTGCCACCACGCCCGGCTAATTTTTTTGTATTTTTAGTAGAGACAGGGTTTCAGCATGTTAGCCAGGAAGGTCTCGATCTCCTCACCTCGTGATCCACCCACCTTGGCCTTCCAAAGTGCTGGGATTATAGGCGTGAGCCACCGCACCTGGCCATATATTTCTATATGTGTATATTTATTTCTACATATGCAAATTTAAAAGAGTTATATATAAATTTATTGATTTCTATATTTCTGGAATGTTATCATGCTATCAATTGGCCTGTGTTTGTGTGTGTGTTTGTGTGCCTGTTTCTGTGTCTTGGGATGTAGGAGGGAAGTAGACTGCGAATTTAGATTATCCTTGGAACAAGCTTCCCCTAGAACCTGATACTCAGCACTACTCAAGCCCTGTGATCACAGAATAATAAGTGGAAATGGAGTCATGAAAAAGATGGTGTTATAAAAGATATCAGACAGGAAATACATTTCTTGATCATTGGAATACATCTGCAAGTTCCTCTTGCCTCTACACTCAAAGTGTATTGCATGCACCCCTCCAGAGGAGGTGCTCCCTGAGGGCCCAGAGAGCCAGTGTTCTCCCTCTATACCCCCGTCCTGCTCACCCACCCTCTGATTAATTCATCAAATATGCTCTTAGCACCTTCCATATGGCAGGCGCTCTGCTGGATAACAGGGACCGAAAGGTGAGTCAAATCCAATACAATTATTGCCTGTGAAGCCTCAGTCTAGGAACAATGATAAGCCTAAATCAAATGCTCATTGAAGGTCTCAATATATTGCTCACAAGTGTTTCTGTAATGGGGCTAAGGAGGTCAGCGGGGGAGGGGGAGCATAGCCTGCCAAGTCTTGTGGGTGGGGTCCCAGTTGGAAAGGAAAGGTCCTGATTATGCCCGTAGCTCTGGATTCCCATTTGACTTAATATTTGTCTCAGATTTTCTCCATTTTTAGCAAAGTATCTTTATTGCCAGTTGCACCAAAAAAAGGCAGAATGAGTTCAGTAGTGCTCTTTTTCATAGTTCCAGCTAAAGGCATGATCTTTTCTAACAGCGCATGAGTTTGGCATGACCTTGCTTACGAGGACAGCATGCAGGGCATTTGCTGATAAAAATGCTTAGGCCAAAGGAGCTACAAGTAGCTAAGTCCTTTTCTCTCAAGTACTAATGAGAACATTTTTAAATCAGCTGCCCCTGCCATCTGTTGATTTGCTAGCAAATTTTGCCACAATACTTGCTGAAGCCTGCAAGATACATTGTATCATCATGCTACAATCAGCAAGGTTAGTGGCAAATGTGGGAAAGCACAGACTTGGAGTGCAGGAAATAGAGGCAGAATAGAATGACTCAGAGCATCTGAATGCTTTTGCTACTGCCGCTCCCAAATACATTATTTTGTAAAAATTAAAATTTTTATTTATTTGACATCTTTTCATTAAACACATTCAGCAGCAATGAGCTAATTAATGAAAGTGCACGTTTAATGAAAAATTATTTCTATTTTTCCAGAATGATGATGATAAATGTGTAACATGTACAAGATATCAATCAATTTTACTCTCCATCCACCAAGCACATATAGGACATTGTGACATCACAGAGCTCATCCAAGTCAAAAGAAATGAACCTTCTTTGGAAATATCAGTGATTTTTACTGCAATGATGATGGCTGAAGATGACAATATAATACAAGTCGCTGCAGAAGGTGAAGTTGCTTTCTATTCTGAGTAGCTTGACTTTGAATGAAATGACTATTTCTTTTCTTCTTTTTCTTTCTTTTTTTGTTGAGATGGAGTTTCGCTCTTGTTGCCCAGGCTGGAGTGCAATGGCGTGATCTTGGCTCACCGCAGCCTCTGCCTCCCAGGTTCAAGCAATTCTCCCGCCCTAGCCACCATGCCCGGCTAATTTTTTGTATTTTTAGTAGAGATGGTGTTTCTTCATGTTGGTCAGGCTGGTCTCGAACTCCTGACCTCAGGTGATCTGTCCACCTCGGCCTCCTAAAGTGCTGGGATTACAGGCATGAGCCACTGCACCCGGCCGAAATAACTATTTCCTAAATTATAGTGGCCTATTTTAAATTGCAAGGTTTCTTGTGCACGTACAAAAAGTGAAGAAACAGCTATTAATAAATGGCTTCATAACAGAAAATCTTTGCAAACAGATGATGCAGATCAATATCATTGGTTGCTTCAAATAGAAAACCAGATCATTATAATTGTTGAATACTTTATGTAGTTAATGGAGCCAAAGAAAAGCGTTTGGAAGCTTATTTTAATGAAGGTGGAGAAACAGTTTTGTTAATTTCACTATCGTTAATTGTATATTCAGCTAAAAATTCCACATGGAATATAGAATTATTTGTTTTGTGTAATGATGTGAACACAAATTTCGGTGGAACAAAATATCATGGCAAAAGCAATATTCTTGCTGAATTAAAAATCTATGAATCGGAATCTTACTTGGAATTGGCTATGGTACTTCCATAATTCTTGGTTATATTCAAACCAGCTGAGGTATTCCACTAGTCAAAATAGAAACTTTATTATTTTATGTACAAATTTTTAACATATGCCCAGGCATGGAATAACTAAACCACAGTTTTTGGCTGAAAATGATGTTACATGCAAAAAGGTATTGATACAACAAACAGTGCTGGGACAATTAGATATTCATGGAGATAAAAATAAACCTTAACCTCTACATTATACTGTATAAAAAAGTTAAGACAGCTTGTAGACTTGAATGGAAGCTGAAACCATAAAGCTTCTAGAACAAAATATGCACTTTCATCTTCAACATAACTCTTAGGACACTAAATAAAGCACTAACCAAAAAAAAAAGCAAAATGATAAATTGAACTTTAGCAAAATTATAAACTCATGCTCTTCAGAAGACATAGCTAAGAAAACAAGAAGGCAAGAGAAGGCAGGGGAAAATACTCACAATATGTATATCTGACAAAGAATATGTATCCAGGGATGAAAATCCAAAAAAAACAAATAGTAAAAACAATCTAATCTTAAAAAGAGGCAAAAGATTTGAAGGAAAACTCACAACAGAAAATACGTGCTGGCCAATAAACCATAGAAAGGAGCTCAGCAATCATGGGTTAGCAGGAAGATGTGTTAGAATCACAATGAAATATCACTTTACTCCCACTGCAATGGCTGCCATTAACATGACTGGCAACATCAAGTGTCATCAAGAATTTGGAGCAACTGGATCTCTCATGCTTTGCTGGTGGGAATGCAAAATATAGGACAATCACTTTGAAAAAGTGATTGGCTGTTTCTTAAAAGGTTAAGTATACTTTCACCATCAACTTAGCAACCTCATTCTGAGGCACATATCTGAAAAAAATCAAAGGATACAACCAGAAATGACTTGTAAAATAATATTTGTATCAGTTTTATTCATTATAGCCAAAAAACTGGAACCCCTCCAATGTCCACCAACAGGAGACTGGATAGAACATTATGCTAAGCAAACAAAGCCAGACATCAAAGAATACATACTTATGATTTATTATTTCATTTGTAAGAAGTTCAATAACAGGCAAAACTAATTTATGGTGATAGAAATCAGAACAGCGGCTATCTCTGGAGGTGGAGGCGGGACTAGCTAGAGACTAACACAGGGAACTTTCTGAGAAGAGGGAAATACTCTGTCTGATTGGGCTGTGGGTTACACAGGTGTCTCTATCTTTGCCAGATCTCATCAAATGTATGCTTATGACTTGTATAATTTGATTTAAGTCATACCTCAACAAGAAAGCAAAAGTAGATCAATTTAATAAATGAGGTGTACTGGTTTTCTGCTTTTCTATTTTTGGTGTAATAAATTTTCACAAATTTAATGGCTTGAAACAAAACAAATTTATTCTCTTACAGTTCCAGAGGTCAAAAGTCCAAAATGGGCATTCCTGGCTAAAAATCAAGGTGATGTCAGGGCTGCCTTCCTTTCTGGAGGCTTTAGAAGAGAATGCATTTTCTTATTTTTCTAGCTTTTAGACACTGCCTGTACTTCCTGGCTCCCGGCATTCTTCTTATCTTCAAAGCCAGTCGCAGCCAGTCGAGTCTTTTTCATACGGCATTACTGCAACTCTGACTCTCCCTCCGTGTTCCGTCTTTAAAGACCTTTGTGATTACACTGGTCCCCACAGATAATCCTGGATAATCTCCCTCTTACAGTCAGCTGATTAGCAATTTCATCTGCTACCTTAATTCTTCTTTCCACTTAACATAACATATTCACAGGTTCCAGAGATTAGGACATGGACGTCCTTGGGGACATTATTCTGCCCACCATGTGGGGTTTGAGGTCAAATATCGGAAAGCCATCATGGGAGTTTTCACCACAAGGGGCATATCCTGGGAAGGAACTCAAAAATACACTAAATCTTTAAGTTGTGTTTATATGGATATGTTACCTTTAAAAATTAATTAATGTTAAGCTGCATAGATTAAATGTATGCACTTTAAGTAAAAATATGTCAATAATAATTTTTCAAAACAAAGGTAAGTGAATGTGAGCACTATATTTGTAAATCAGTGAGTGTCCTGAGAAAAGATTGAATGTTTTGATGTCCTCTGAATAATACCGAAAAACTCTAAATCCAAATATTCAGTGAGGCAGGAAAAGAAAACCTCAGCTTTGGAAGCTTTTGGCAAATTTCAATGATCTAAAACAAAGCTAGCAAATAGATAATGAAATTTGTCCCTAAAGAGCTATTAAGGAAGTAAACAAATTAAAAGATGAGAGCTTATATGGAGCTTAGAATATAATTTTGAAGTTTTATATCTCAGCTTTTGTGAAGAATTTTAGTGGAATTTTACCTTTTAATTATGTAAGTATATATTTGGCATGAGAATAGGGTAAATTGAGGAGACCATGATTTCCAAAATCAAAATTTCCCTTTCCTCAGAAGTTCTGTTTGTTGCTCTCTAGTTAGTCCTGCTTCTGCCTCCAGAGACAGCCACTGTTCTGATTTCTATCACCATAAATTAGCTTTGCCTGATATTGAACTTTGCACAAATGAAATAATAAATCATAAGTATGTGTTCTTTGATGTCTGGCATTGTTTGCTTAGCATAATGTTTTATCCAATCTCCTGTTGGTGGACACTGGAGGGGTTCCAGGTTTTGGCTACAATGAATAAAACTGCTATAAATATTGTTTTACAAGTCATTTCTGGTTGTTTCCTTTGATTTCTTTCAGATATGTGCCTCAGAATGAGGTTGCTAAGTTGATGGTGAAAGTATACTTAACCTTCTAGGAAACCGCCAATCACTTTTTCAAAGTGACTGTCCTATATTTTGCATTCCCACCAGCAAAGTGTGAGAGATACAGTTCATAAATAGATAATTTATTTAATAAATTTTATCTTTCAAAAATATTTATCAAAGATGTATACTCTGAATGGAGGTTAAAAGTCAGAAAGTGTGAAGAGATTTGGCCTAAAACATGTATGTATTTCAATACAAAAATTAGAATTCAGGGGTTCCTTCTTTAGGAATTTAGGAATCAGCACCTGTTAAGAATATTCTCTCAGTTAAAAATGCTATGATTGTACAGAAGAGTAAACTAAAGGCATCAGTAACTTCAAATTTGTTAGCTATGGAATTCAACTTTGTAGAATATTACAGCTAATTTTGGAAAATATAATAAAAAATAAGACCTTATTAAAAACATACTCTATGGGCCGGGCAAGGTGGCTCACGCCTGTAATCCCAGCACTTTGGGAGGCCAAGGTGGGCGAATCACCTGAGGTCGGGAGTTTGAGACCAGCCTGACCAACATGGAGAAACCACGTCTCTACTAAAAATACAAAATTAGCCAGATGGGGTGGCGCATGCTTGTAATCCCAGCTACTCGGGAAGCTGAGGCAGGAGAATTGCTTGAACCCAGGAGGCGGAGGTTGCAGTGAGCCGAGATCATGCCATTCCACTCCAGCCTAGCAACAAAAGCGAAACTCTGTCTCAAAAACAAACAAAAAAAACCTCTCTGGAAAAATACCAGTGACTTAATAGTAGATATAAATATGCTAAATACCTGATAAAGTTTATAAACATGTAGCCTAAATGACCATTCTGCTTATTTTATTTTAATATTCAGATTAGTAATATGAAGATTAAATGTTGCTTTAATGTATGTGTTATTTTCGTGTTTTAGGCCATCTTTTAATCACTTTTATTCAACTATTTTAGAGGTCTACCAATGTAATAATATCATAATATCAACCTGTCATTCAGCAAATAAACATTTCAAAAATTGTGTAAGATGAAATAATTGTTGTTCTCTCTTGTGCTTCCTAAATTGTCCTAATATGGCTGGCAAATCTGATGGTCAGACCACATATCAACCACATGAAGGAGGCTACTCTTTGTCCCTAAGAACAAAGTTAAAGCAACGGAGGATTCCAAGAAGGGATATGATCAAACTAGCATTTGGCAAGTATCACTCAAGCTATATTTTAGAAAGAGGTAAGGGTCAGATTTTTTGAGATGTAGACCCCAAGCTGAAAGTAGGGTGAGTCCTGTGAGGCCCATTTATTGCTGCAGGCTGGGTTCCCAGGGAGACATTTCTGAGGTAAAGATTAGCACATAAACAATTTCTTAGCTAGTGCTCCTGCAATCACAACTTACAGGAGGGATTGGGCTGAGAAAGAAACTGGGCTATGCTGCAGTGTCTCTAGAAGCCCCAGCCCACCTGTGGGGAGTCTTGAAGCTGGGATGAGCCTTCAGCATTTTTCCAAGTTGGGACATTTATCAGTCCTTGAATACAGGTCACAGCAAGAGGGGCAGGACCTCCCTCAGTTGAGGCAGTCTCCAGGGAGACTGGCAGCTGGGCACTCGATCCCAGCAGCATCCCCAGCACCTGAGGAAGGAGGTGCTTCATTCCTGAAAGTGGCTCTGGGCGATGCATCACAACATCCAGCTTTCCTGTGCTGGGTCTTGTGCTGGGCATACACTTGCCTACAGATGGGCAAGTGTGTGCCAAGCCTAGGACCAGGTTCTAAAGCGGGGGAGATTGTTTCTCATTTACATACAGGCACCACATCGACTAGAGGCAAACCTATTTCTATTCAAGAAGAAGGTAGGAGAAACAATGACTGCCCTGCCTTCCCAATGTAGCCATTCTTCCTAGCTTCTTGATCTGGGAGGGCACCCAGATGAGAGCCTCCTAGGAGGAGCTAACAGCACCTAGGACTTGCATGGGTACTGCTAGGCTAGGAGCACTGTCAGGAATCTAGCTCACCCCAAGAAGACAGGAGGGTCTTCAGTCTGCCTGTGTCTCTTTGAGCTCTGCCTTCCTTGGTCCTGGAGTCTTTACAGACATTGGAGGGGAAGTGAAAGCTGGCGACCCACGCAGGTGCACAACACAGCCACCTCCTGGATGGACGTTAGCCAAGAGCCAACTAATGCCAACTAATTAGGACTACCAACAAATGCTAGCAAGTTAGTGGTCAATAAAAACTTCTAGCTCTTCATAATGCACCTGCCTCTTGAATAATAAAAATGTTTGGTGGGTTATAATTCAGAAAATTCATTTTGTAATCACATTGGAGGCCAGCAATTTACCAAAATGCTATTTAACAAAATGCTGTGCACATTAGAAAAAAAAAAAAAGAAGAAAAATGATGAATTATCCTAACAAAGGGAACCAACCAAATTCCCAAAATAGCCTTCGCTGTAAAAGCTCCTTTCTGCTTTAGGTGCTTCCTCTGCTGATTCATTCTACTCTCAAGGTCTGTTCTTTCAGTACGTTTTGGTGTGAAAGAAAAAAAAAAAGCCCAATTCTCTAAGGCGAAGATAATAATTTGGTAAATACCATTTTCCAAAGCTCAGTACTATAAATCCTATTTATCAATCACAAGCAATCAAAAACATTTACATTTTCAAGTTCTACCCCCAACTCTAAAACTGTGTCTAGTTTTTACTTGCAGATCGTTTATTTTTAGGCCAAAATTGCCAATCCTCATAAAGAGTGATTCCAGATCAGAGTCTAAGGAAGAGTTTTATATCAAAGAAAGCAGTCAGGAAAGCAATTCATAAACTGTAAAATCTAGGGAATATACGGCATTAGTGTTCCTCTCTCAATTAACAGTAATGACGGTGGTAAGACGGTTGCCTGCCATGGTGTAAGGGCAGACAACAACTGTAAGCAAGTCCAAGGGCGTGACATTGCACATACATGGTGTTCCATAAATGTTCAACTACGTCCACTGAAGTGCATTGGTGGGAACTGAATGGAAAAGGCTCAGCTCTCCAGATCTCTGCCTAAGAAGCTCCGGCCCAGCCAAAAGAGAGGGGTACATTGAAATGCTCTCATCTGCCTGTGAGAGAAAATCAAGGAGGCTGTTGAACCAGTAAACTGGACTGTCAGGGCTGAGGTTCCTGGTTTAAAGTGAGAGCAATCCCCTACTGCTTGTGTGCCCAAAACAAGGCCAAGAACTGCTGCCCTGCCAGCCTTGTGTGCAGGTGGTGACAACACCAAGGGGAGCCCAGCTGTGGCCACAGCCCCTGGAGACGTGAGCTCTGAAATGGGCAGAATGGAAGCCACAGGATCTGGAGTTGCAGGAGCCTTGTCTTGGACTTAGTGTATGACCTCAGGCTCCTACTCAGACTCTCCTGAACCTCTGACGGGAGCTGTGTCCGTGTGCCTCCAGTGTCACTGAGGACTGAAGAATGAATTGATAGAAGGCAACCAGCCAACACTTGGCAATTAGAAGCTCTCAGTAACTCTTAATTACTGTCTCTTCTCTCTCCTTGGTTATAAAACCTATCTAGATAGCATCTTTTCCATCATGGATACCTTGCTATCTTCCTTGTTTATTTCCTGTCTCTACACTTGCTCTCAAGTCACCCAGAGAAGCATCACCCCCCTCACAATCCAGTCACATCTTCTGTAGGTCATGCTCCTCACACAAGCTCTCTCTGGACAAAAGGAAGGTTCTCAGTTCGTCCAGCGAGAGCACCATGCTTCTCCATCTGCTCCAACTCCATCAGTAAAAGCCCACACTGAAAGATAACTCAAGGAAAAGTTGGAGGGCTGGAAAATTAGTAACAGGTTCACTAGCTTAAATCCAACACAATTAAATTTCAAGCTGCTTAAGTAATTAGGATACTCTTTGGAATATGCAATAATGGGTTTGGTATACATATATATCAAATTTATATATAAATAATAATTGTCTAAATCTCATTCAGTTAGTTTAGTGAACCAGGGATTATCACTCTCTGAGCAATCATCCAGTCCATTGCTGTGCCTTAGAGTGAAAAGACATCAAAGTTCTTCAGTGTTGCAAAAATCAAACATGAGACACTGTGCTTACAAAGAATTCATTCTTACCCAGAACTTTATGCCATGCAGCCCGTCTGCATGCTGCTCCTGGCTCAGCCCACAGCTGCTGTTAGGAGCAAGTCATTGGGTCCACCTCCGTATGTGGAGGATGAAAAAGAGACTCTGCTTCAAGCTACCAGATACACGGCTGGATGTCCCCACCCAGTCAGGGCTGCCCTGGGGGATACTCACGTCCTCCAGGAGGTGGCTGGATCCAGAAGTGGATATGATTTATTTTAAGGGACACCCCCAAGTGAGATGCTTTGTCTTCCTCCTCCAGCCTGAAGGAATATAAATATTTACCTTATTTGTGTAACACACCCTGCCATGCCAACCCCTTACAACTTGATTCAGAGACACAGACCAAGCTAGACCACTAATCCAGTCATATCCCTGAGATGCTATGAATACACACAGCAGAGAGAAAAAGTAGCCCATGCCACGTGCCAGGCGAAGCCTCCTCTTGCCTCCTGTAGGAATGTCTATTGGGAAGGCTCACCCGCAGCCCATGCCACGTGCCAGGCGAAGCCTCCTCCTGCCTCCTGTAGGATGTGTGCTGGGAAGGCTCACCAGCAGCCCAGGCGTCTGGTAGGAATGCGTGTTGGGAAGGCTCACCCGCAGCCCATGCCACGTGCCAGGGGAAGCCTTCTCCTGCCTCTGGCAGGAATGCGTGTTGGGAAGAATCACCCACAGCCCGGGTCTCCACCTGCCAGCAGCAGCTTCCTCCCTTCTGCTATGGCAGCAACTCCCTGAAAAGGTGGGCCTGGGCCACCAATGTCAGGTTCATGGAACCCCCGGTGTAGAAATGAGATGGTTGAACTAAAGGGGGCCAGGTGGATTCAGAGCCTTGGGGGCCCGGTGCTCCCAAAATGCCAGTCCTTGCTTTTTGTGCTGTGTTCACAAAAACAGAGAGTAAACTTCAAGAATACCCTTCCCTCCATCTGTGGCGCAGGGTGCAAAATCAAATATTTTTTGCCATGGCAGCACTTTTAGAGAAATGGGTGGGAGTTCCAGGAAGAAAGGACTGTGTCTGCAGTATAGAGGCTTCCAGAAGATTGTGTGTGATTCCTGGAGCTAGGTGGTTTCCTACAACATAAACAGCAATATAACCTCATACCCGTGGAAACAATGTGTGTCCAATAACACAGAAACGCAGTTCATCGTAAAAGCTACTCAAAGCAATACAAAGGAAGCGTGTGGGCTTCTGTAAGGAAATAGAAATGGTGATGTTAGCAAGTGTGTCCACCAGTCAGTGACCACCGTAATGAGGTGAGGGGGCCATGAGTGAGACAATGAACTGTGCCTTGCTACTCAACCAGTGCTCTGCTGGCCAGCGACGGGAAGGTGTCATAGAAATCACTACTCAAGTGTCCTAACTGCAGTAGACTCTGTATTCTCCTATGCAGAATGTTTTCAAACATGTTACTAGCACCTCTTTCTTAAGGGAAAAATGTGCCTCAGGAAACACAGCACATTTCAAGGACCACTGATCACATTGCCACCCCCGCCACTGCTGTGAGTCACGCAGATTCCCAGGCGGTATGGGGGTTCATGACCCTTCTTACATCAAAGAGATCAAGCAGAGCCTCTGAGGGCAGCAATAGAAAGGAGGATGGCCAGTATTAGGATTGCAGTGATGCACCTGCTTAAATGGCAAGGAAAATCTTTGGCACCACTGTGAATAGATCTATGTGGAAAATCACTACAATACATGGACACATTGAGTGTATCGTGAATTAACAGCTTCCCTTTGAAATTATCGCGGATACCCAGGAGAGTGGCCCACTGGAAGCAAAAGTGAAGGAAGGCCTCTTGGCTCATTTCCTAGTGCCTTCAGCTGCCTTCTTGTTTAAAATGCTTGCCCTTCATCCTTTGAAGTTAATTTCATAGTGGGCCTCAAAAAACAACATGAAACAAGTCTTTTAATTAGTGAATGACTGCATGATTGCATGCATACATGGCTACAAGTACAAATGATTATGTTTTTCTTTTAAAAAATGAAAAAGTAGACCCATTGTTCATAATAGGAAGCTCCTTTTCAAAAATAGAACTAGCCATGAATATTTGTCTCTTCGTTCTTGGTTTTAAAAAAACTTTAGTTCTTATTACAAAATAGTATATGTGCATTGCATAAATTTTTGCACAAGCAGACAAGATAATGAAGATGAGCTGAAGATATTACAACTCAGGGAGACTACTGTTTAATATCATTGCCTTTCTCATCTTTGTTACATTCATTTGTTTCTTTTCATTTCACCAATATTGAATTCTATTTTACCTGCTATTTGGTAGACTTTATTACTTAGCATAAAACAAACATGATATTCATATAATTAAATACTCTTATAGTGAAAAAAATTTAACTGAAGTCATCTGATTAAAACACATATAAAATCAACCTATGAAAGTTACAAAAGTAGTTTCTGGAACAATGAGCCTCATTATGGATAAGCCAACTTGGACAGGTAAAGAATATTTAATTAATTTTGGAAGGCCAAGGCAGGTGGATCACCTGAGGTCAGGAGTTTTAGATCAGCCTGGTCAACCTGGTAAAACCCTGTCCCTACTAAAAATACAAAAATTAAATGGGTGTGGTGGCACATGCTTGTAATCCCAGCTACCCAGGAGGCTAAGGCAGGAGAATCGCTTGAATCCAGGAGGTGGAGATTACAGTGAGCCAAGATGGCACCTCTGCACTTCAGCCCAGGTGACAGAATGAAACTCCATCTCAAAAAAGAAATTAATTAGTTAGATCTAGGTACTTCGATTCTATTAACTCAGACTAAGAAGCTAAAATTGGAGAATACTTTCTACTTTGCAGTAACACATACACATATGCCGATTTCATTTCCAAGCAATGACATGTTCTAGAACATAAATTTTGTCTGGAAGGGAATTTGTTTGCTGCTATATAGGAATAATTCTGGAGCACAGTAGGTGCTCAGTTAAAACTTGTAAACGGACTCATTGATTGTAAAGTTGTGGACCTGGTCGGTAATTAATCAGCGATCACATGTTTCAACCACAGGAAATGCAAATAAGCTAATAAGCAGATCCAGTTATGTGAATTTTTTTACGACTCTGAATATTTTGGGCTTCTAAATTGCCATTGAACCATCAACTCTATGTCTATACCATCCACTCTCAAGTCCAGCATCCCTATTGCTGCATGTGGTTGTAATTCATTCACTCATATTGCTGTGTAGTATTCTGTGGTGTGAGTATGCCAGGTATGTTGATCCATTCTGCTTAAGGTTTATTGTTTCCAGGTATAGAGTATTGTAATAGTGTACATATCCTACATAGTGTTGGGGATGCATGCGGTCAGAGTAGATCTTGATGAACAGATTTGCAAAGTGGTGCAAATTTGCTTTCCTACCCTGAGTGTGACAGAAAATCAGTCTTCACACACTTCTGTCAAACTTGATACGGCTTCGTCTTTTAAAATTTTAGCATCATAATATTTGTTTTTCCCTTTTCATTTGAAAAAAATAACTTAATCAGATTGCATTGCATCAAACACATACATCACTTTGGGGACTGATATGGTTAGGCTTTGTGTCCCCACCCAAATCTCATCTTGAATTGGAATCCCCATAATCCCCATGTGTCAAGGGCAGGACCAGGTGGAGATAATTTAATCATGGGGGCAGTTTCCCCCATGCTGCTCTCATGACAGTGAGTGAGTTCTCACAGGATCTGATGGTTTTATAAGCATCTGGCATTTCGCCTGCTTGCACTCACTCTGTCCTGCAGCCCTGTGAAGAAGGTACCTGGTTCTCCTTAGCCTTCTGCTATGATTGTAAGTTTCCTGAGGCCTCCCAAGCCATGTGGAACTGTAATCAATTAAGCTTTTTTCCTTTATAAATGACCCAGTCTCGGGTATTTCTTCATGGCAGTGTGTCTCTCACTGCACTAATACAGGGACTATTGACACCTTTATATCTCATCCGTCCATGAAGATGGCATATGATGTTTATTTAGTTCTTCTTTAGTTTCACTAAGTAAAGATTTACAAATATCGGTGTATACATCTGACACATCCTTTGTACTTTCTTCAACTCTGATGGTTATGTTCCTTGTCAGTAGAATATAGTTCAATCTTATTTTTAAATTTTTTTTTTGAGACAGGGTCTCACTCTATTACCCATTATGCAGTGGCATAATCACAGCTCACTACAGCCTCGACTCACTTGAGCCTCGGGCTCAAGCAATGCTCCCACCTCAGCCTACCCACTCACTAGGACTACTATGCCAGGTTAATTTTTGTATTTTTTTGTAGAGATGAACTCTCATCATTTTGCCCAGGCTAGTCTCGAACTCCTGGGCTCAAGTGATCCACCCGCCTTGGCCTCCCAAAGTGCTGGGATTATAGGCATGAGCCACCACGCCTGGCCAATGGGTTTTTTATTTAGTCTGACAAAGCAAGTCTTTTAATTGGAGTATTTAGTGCATATATATTTAAAGGAAAGACTGATATATTTGATTTTATGTTGTATCATCTTACTGTTTTAAAATTTGAACACTGTATTTTATGTTTCCTGTTCTCTCCTTTATTGTCTGCTTCTGAATGAATCAAATGCTTTAAATTTTTTCTTTTTTTCTGTCTATTTGATTACCAATTGTATACTGTTTTAGTGGCCACTGCAGAGTTTATAACATGCATCCTTGATTTATTATACTTTTAACACCACCCCACAGTGCTAGTCTTAACTCTTTCAACCCCTTCCCACTGGTATTGCCATCTTGCATTTAATTCAACATATATTAAATTCTATAATATAATTGCTATTACTATTATTTTATTCAGTCAAAATTGATTTCTACTTGTCCAAATATTTACCTTTTCATGTGCTCATTCATTTCTACATTTGCATCATTATAATTTTAATCATTATCCTTCTGCTAGAAAAACTCTTTTAGTATTTTTAGTGCATGTTGTTGGTGATAAATTCTTCTAGTTTTTGTTTGTCTTAAAATATCATCACTTTACCTTCCTTTTTCCTAATATTTTATTACGACAATGTTCCAACCTGCAATAAAGTTGAGAAAATATGTTAAAACAAACACTCGTATGCACATTATTAGCTTCAACTATAAACATTTATTTGGATTTTATCACATATGTAAATTTGCATGCATACATTTCACTATCAACCCATCTTATTTTTGACACATTTTAGAGTAAATTTTAGACATCAGTACAGTTGTTTTGAAATACTTTATCTTTACCCCAGCACTATTTATTGAAGGGGGCGTCCTTTCCTTAGTCACAGAAGTCCTCCATGCTAAGATTAAGGGTTAAAGTCAAGGGTTGTATCCTCTGGTTCAGGCATTAGGTTGACTCCCTTCTTCACTGACGGAGCAAGAGCATTGATTCCATCCAACCACGGCCAGAATCCAGCAGAACAGGGTGCCTGCCTTCAAGATTCTTCCAGACCAGCTGCGGAGACACACAAGACCATGCACAACCACAGGGCAGAGCATGAGAGGCAGCTAAGAGCAGGTACTCTTTTAAGTCAGCCAAGCCAGGGAGCGGGTGTTGCCGTAAGGGTTCCCCTAGCCTTCCTGAAGAGCTGGGACTCCGGAGTTCTAAAGAACAGTTTTGAGTGAACTGACGGAGGACAAGATGGAGGCGGTGCCAGGGGATTGAGGATGGCTGAGCCCACATGTTCAAGGAGCAGGAACCGGAAGTGGCACAACATGATCACGTGGTCAGAGTCAGTGACATGTGTGGGAGAGGGGCCCTGTGACCCTACCAGTTAACTCTCCGAAGGACGCTCCGTGAGAATACTGAAAATATGGAGGCTGAGTCACCTCCTGAAGCCGCACAGCTGTTATGCGACAGAGGGAAGCTCAGGTAGCCTGTGACAGTGACTCACAGGCTCCTTCAATGACCCAAAGGACAGTGGCCGTGGATGATCCCGGCTGAGACTTTTGAGAAAACATGCTGCTATTCTAATTCTCTACCAGAGAAAGGTCAAGGAAGTGGGGTCTTTTGCTTTCATCAACAGGATTCTTTTATCCCATTTGGATTATTTTTCATAGCATTAATAATTTAAAATGAGAGAAAATTGAATCTTTAAACTTTAAGTAAAAGATACATTTCTTAATGCAGGAATTCTTTGAAAGAGCAGTCATTTTTTCCACCTAACATATGATTAGCAAACACATTAGTCCTCTATTTTCACAGCAACTCCTAGAAAGCAAGTGAAAATGTCACTGTTACTGTCTTCCTGCAAGAATCTGATACTAAAGACAGTTTAATTGGCTACTACATTCCCGAAATAAGATGTAAATTATGTAAACAATTATAATCCTCCAAGCATATGCAAATCATTTTAAATGAATTGTTGATAGTCAAAAGGTCTAGTTCCTCAGCCACGTTCCCCAGTGAAGTCCACTTGAATAATTCAGGATAACCTCCTCAATCTCAAGGTCCTTAAATAAATCAAATCTGCAAAGTCTCTTTTGCCATGTAAGGTAGCATATTCACAAGTTGCAGAGATTTCAATGTGGATATCTTTGGGGGCCCTCATTCTACCTGCTACAGAGGAAGAATTGAGTCTCATGGAATCTCAGGATTCAGTTGCCAATTTGCAGGAAATACAGAAGACAGAGGAATATGTTGAACTGCAGCAGGAGAAAGTAATTCTCAAAATCCAGATAAATTGTAAGGAAGTAAAAGAGATGGTGGGGAACACTAAGATTAAGAGAAATTTAAAATACATTTCAAAAATCCTTAGTACCCGGATATGCACGTGAGTAATAAGCTGGGGAGAAATGGAAGGAACTGATTCTTATAAAAAGTCAAGGAAGTAATTACTTTAGAAAGGAAGGAGAGATTGTGTTTGGAATGGAGAAGCTTTGGGGGAGAATGGCAAGGATCTATTGATTTGGTGGAGATGATGGGCTATTGGTCTCATAATAATTTAAGATTTAAAAAATGCAAGCGCAGGACCCAAAACTGAGCAAAGAGTTCTAACTATGTCGTGCTTCATTTATTGCAGTTAAAGATCACTTTTGACTTTTTTCACAGTTGACTCAAGATAAAATTTCCTGTTGACTAAAAGATACAGGCTTTGTCTAAATACTTATTTTCTGCTGTGTAGAAAAATATGTCTATATTTCACATGCAAAGGAGTCAAGCATTTCCTCATTCAGAGCATACTACCTACATGATCATGGCACTTAATATGTACAGGTTTCTTGAAAAGAAAAGAGAAATTGTGTTTTCTTGTCATTTTGTCTGTAACAGGATCTACCCTTCTTCTTGAAACTTTTATTAATCAGAAATACATTGATTAATAAAAGATGAAAAGAAAAGATCAACTGTCAAAAATTCATGTTGCATTTTTTCCAGAGGCTGTGCCTGTGAGGTTCCACTGTTGGAACCTCACACAAAAGGAATGGAAACCACCAACACCTAAGGCCAAAACTAACAAACCGAAAAACTCAAGTACCATTACAATATAGCACATAAACAGAAAAGTCCATGTATATTGAAGAGCTAAGCCTGGTTTCTGGCATTTATCAATAATGTAGACTGAGGTCCAAGGCTTCCTCTTCAAAACAGCTGAGCTCACACATCTGCCTTTGTCTCTCAAAATTCTACCAAATTAAAGAGGATATATCAAAGTAAGAATAAATGCTTATCAGTAGTGGAATATACAATGATCCCATTAGAAGACCAGAACATTGAAGAATTTCTGGAAACTGAGCCAATTGTGATGAGATTGATGGAGAAAACCAACAGAAATAAAGAGCTCCCTACACAATATAAGCATCAAGAAACACCATTAAAAAAGTGGAGTTTTCCCAGCAGTATTACAGAATGACCACATGACCTGAGGCATCATGAATGATTACGGGGCTGTCCATGGAGAAATTAATTAAAGACGTGTTGAACAGCTGCTCCACTTCCTGGCTCTTGGACAGTTGGGCTAAAGCTGGAAGAATTATTTCCCATATGCAGGGGAGATCTGCCTTGGGAGACCCAAGAATGAAACTTGGGCTAAGGTGAGACATGGGCCATTGTCTCAGTATTCTCTGGTAGTGGACAAGGAATCCTCATAGCCGGAAGGTAAGCTTCCTAGGCACAGAGAAGAAACACTTGCTCACACAAGCTGGTGTGATGACCATCTACCATCACAGCATGGGGATCAATCATTGTTATCCACTTTAAAGAAAACCCAATATTGATAAGTCCTAGAAGAACTGTGTTGGAGCAAGGACTCTTTCTTCCATAGACCCTGCAAGAAATAAGGTAGAGTTATTCCAGCTTTGCCTTCCCAACTGCAGTGCTGAAAATAATCTTATCTCTCTCAACCTCCATATCTATAAGATGAGGTCATCATACCTATCAACAAGGTTACCATGAAGAAAGCAGGCAGCTTCATGACTGCATGTGGTGCAGTCTCAATGCAGAGCTGGTAACCAGCATTTCCCTTGCTATGCTTAATTTCCCATTGACCGCCTGGGCCATCTCCAGCTGCAGCTGATTGGACCTGGGCAGGCCAATGCCTCATCATGAGCCAAGATATTGTCGGGGCAGCTGCCAATCAGATTCTGTTCTTGAGGATTTGAACTAAGAGACCTAGAGACTGAGAGAGTTAGAATTTGAATTGTATCCTCAAAGATATATAACAGACATTCCTGATGGTGAAATCCTGGAGACACCTTGATTCTCAACTTCCCTGGGACAATTTTTAAGACATTCTTTGGATTTGATGAACTCAGAACTCTTTTCTTGCTCTGGCTTAAATGGCTTTCTGTTTCCTACAGCTGACCAGCCCCAGTTCAAGATCACACTCCTAGATGTCAGTTTCCTGCTTGTCACCATTTGATATGAAACCCACAGGGGAATGGAGATGGATGTCATCATCCCAATGTCTTACAGTGTGTCTGGGATGGGTCTGGGCATGGGACCAAGTTCTTCTGACTTATAAGCCAGACCTGTTGGTAGATCTCATATTTATCTCCTATGTTTAGCTAATGAGAAATTTCATTCAACAGGCCATTAATTATTTGACACAGCATGAGTATTGAGCAATTGTATCATCTTACCAAAACAAATGAATATGGGCCATTCGAGAACTGACCTTGTCACTGTTAATTGTGCCTTTCAACCGTACTTAGTAAAACTGTATTTTTTATCTCAAAAGATTTGTTCATACTCAGCATCTTGAAAATCACTATTGAATAGTAAATAACAACAATGCCAACAAAATAAATAATAACAATAGTAATAAAAACTAACATTATTGGAAGTTTGTTATGTAGCACTTTATAGATTAGAGCACAGAGATGAATTAATTTGCCCAACTTACACCACCAGTGTGTGATAGAACTAGAATTTGAACCTACAATGTGGGTGTAGTGCCTCACCCATATCCTCTCTACCAGGCTGGTACCTGCCCACCAACTACTGTGAGTGTTGGCTGCTAATGGCACCTCACCTAGGAAGTTATATGGCCCATCACCAATGGTTCACAGATATGAGGTACAAAAGACTGACCCCAGCCTCATCCAGGTATCAACTTGGTATGATCTAAGTTCCAGAGCCCTCACCACATAAACCAAGTACTACAGACTGAATGTTCATGCCCCTTCAAAATTCATATACTGAAATCTAATCTCCTGTGTGATGGTATTGGGAGCTGGGACCCTTCGGGGACAATAAAGTAACAGGGGTGGTGCCCTCATGAGTGAAATTAGTTCCCTTATAAAAGAGACCCTAGAGAGATCTCTTGCCCCTTCTACCATGGGAGATTACAGTGAGAAGATGGCCATCTATGAACTAGGAAGCAGTTCCTCGCAAGATACTGTATTTGCCGGCAACTTGATCTTGGACTTCCAGACTCCAAGACTGTGAGAGATAAATGTCTGTTGTTTGGAAGCCACCCCATCTATGGTATTTTGTTAGAGCAACCCAAATGCACTAAGACACCAAGAGAAGATTTCCATAAGAACATATCCTTGTCCAGCTTTCTCCTTCTCTCTCCTGAGTCACTCTCTGCTTTGCAGGTATTTCCTGAGGAGCATTGCCTCCACAGTCATGTGTACCTGAACCTCTGTCTCAGACTCTGCTTCTTAGAAACTCGACCTAAGACTGTTGGTACCAAAACTAGACCCAAGAAGCAAACATTAAGAACTGGATTCTGATGTGTGATCACTTTCCATCCAGTTGGCAACAATGACTCCATCACTGTTGGTCGGTGGATTAATGATAGTGGCACACAGAAGCAGTGAAACTGCTAAGGCTTTTCACCTGCAGTGAACTGACATGAGACACAGGTAGAGAGGGTTGTTCTGATTTTTGCAATATCTTTGCCATTGGGAAGACAATGGAGAGATTATAATTAGAAGACTATGGAATTGAGTGACTATTGCTGAGTGCCAATGATACTTTGAAAAGAGAAAATGACAGTCTAGGACCATCAGTCACTTAACGCAATGTGTGAGAGTGAGAGGGCCTTCTGGGCATCATTGCAAGGGATCTCCATCTTCTACAGCAAGAGGACAAACAGAGCTGAAGCCCAGGCACAGGACTTGATTGAAAGAATGACTGAAGGTAAAGATAGGTATAAATCCATGGACTGTGGCAAATGACTTAGCTGGTTGGCCAGGGTCCTGGAAGAAGAAATATTGGAAGACTGGGGACCAGAAGGTCAGAAAGAGACATGTGTGAGGATCTGTAAGAGTGGGGAAAGTGTGATGATCTTCATACCTGACACCAGAGACAACTGCTGAGGAGGAGACCTTCAACAGCCAGTGGGCAGGATGAGTCAGGCAGTTGATGGTAGCCAGCCCATGCCCTTGTCACTTGGTGTTTGTGCAATGATGTCAAGAATGGAATAGCCATGTTGTAGAGACAGGGGCTAGTCATAGAGCCAGGCACGTAAGGGCCTTTTCACTAAAGCTGATCTACCTATCACCATTGCTGAGTGTCTAACAGAGTCAGCCACCGAAGCTGATTCTAATCCCCTGATATGCACCTCCCTCAAGAAGACCACCCCACCATTTTGGGGGATAGTCTAGTATATCATACCCAGTCTTCCTAGAAGGGCAGCAATTCATGCTGACTGAGTGTGACACCTACTGGGATTGGATTTGCCTTTCCTACCTGCAGGGCTTCACCCAGCACAATACCCAAGGCCTCACAATGAGTCTGATTGACTGACATGGGATACTGGGTAACATCATCCTAGTCCAAGGAATCCCCCTGACAGCAAAGGGGCTGTGGCAGTAGGAACAGGACCTTGGGTCCACTGACCCTACCACGTACCACCACCAGGAGGTGGAAGCCTGATGAAATGGCCTCTGAAAGGGGAGCTGAGGTTCCAGCCTGGAGATGATGGCCTGTGAGGATGAAACACTATCCTTCAGACGGGATGTTCCCATTAAACCAATGGTTTTCACATGGTGTCATGTCCTCAAAGGTACAATTGCTGTGTCTGAAAAACAAGGAAAAGACTAGAAATGGCCCCACTCTCCACCACTCCAGTGACCCACTAGCAGAATTAATATTTCCCATCTCCAGAATTTTTGCTCTGTGGCCAATCTTAATTAAGAGTCTAGGGGCTCTTTTACTGAGGGGCAGTGATGCTGCTGACAAGGAAAATAAAAAGAATCCTTCTCAATGTGAAGCAATGGCTGTTGCAGATCACTTGGGGCTCCTTGTGCTAGAAAATCAGCAGGCACAGCAGTAGCTAATTCATGAAGTCCGTGTCACCCTGATCGCCATGAGGTCCATGCAGCACTCCTGCTAAGTGACGCCGCCCTCAGGTAATCCACCTGGGCATCTCTTAGTGTCCAATGCCCTGTTTTAACAATAATAGATAGACAAAGAAATCAGAGCCTGCTCAGGGTTTGGTCACCAGGGTTTCAGATCCATCAAGGTTGAGAGTTGGGTCAACCACCAGGCAATCCACCCAGACCAGCCAAAACACTAGTTAAGAGTACAAGGAATTTAGCACGGGTCATAGAGGAGGGAAACATTTTCAGTGATGGCCTCAGGGCCATCTGTGACAGTGGTGCATAAAATTCCCCACCAATCCTCCTTTTATGTTTTCCTAAGGCTTGTGAGCATGGAATCATGGGCAGTGGGAAGTTAATAAAAGGAATAAGCGGATTTGAACACCGCATTAGGTGGAGTGTCATAGACAATGTGGTGCTCCACCCGGTTTCCTTTCACAAGGCTGGCAGCCCCACCCCCAGCTGTTTTGTGTGTTGGCTGTTAGCTAAGAGGGAGGCGGAGCTACCCTCTTTCTTTGACGAATTGTCCTCTATTGATAGAAATTGCATCATCAGGAAGTGACACAGCCCTCACCTGAGTGTGACCCACAGTCAATGAGCGATTGATATGAGGAACAGAATCCAGCCCCTCTGACTCAGTGGGATACACCTCAAAGGCTGATTTCTGCCCTGCGGCTTTCTCCCTGGGTTCAGACCCCAGCTAGACTGTACCTGTGACCACACGCTGGGTGAGCTCTTTCCTTTTCCTTATTCTTCTCCACTCCTGTTCTTCCATGTTTTCCTGCAGAACCCTCCCTTAATAAATCATGTGCTCCCGAGTCCCTGTTTTGCACTTTGTGCTGAAGGAACCCAACCTGAACCACTGGGTGTTAGGTTAATCCACATGTAGTTCTCACTGTCCCCATAAGAAGAAACACACAACTTTTGGTTTTGCATTTAGCTTTTATAACTCATCTCCAAATTTTGCTGGGGCTAATACAATTATGAACTATAGCCACATACAGTGCACAAGAGTAAAAGAAATAATTATAAGGTTCCAAACAACTGAGGTGGCAGAGTTACGAGAATGATATAATTGCTTTATTTAAAAAATCAGTATGTGCCTATGCATCACACTGAGTCGTTGATAAATGGCTTCCTAATTACCCAAGAGTCTATACAAATTGTCTTAATTCATTTGTGTTGTCACTTGCTAAAAATTGTCACCTATTGACGATGTGGGATATACTTGGGTTCATCATCTCAAAAGAAAAATGTCTCCTATTTTCTATTGACAAGACCTATAAACCAGATGTGTTGGTTTGACTGAGAAGATTATTTCCTTCTTGGTCTCCAAGAACTTGTCATCAAAGCCTACAAGGAGCATTTTAATTACATTTTAGATATATAATTTCTCTCTTACCAACCATAATTGTGACAACTTGTCAATTACATAGTTTCGCTTATGGTTTAGGTGCATGCACATTTTAGCAGAGCTTTCCCCCAAATCCAAGCCTTTGTTGTGTTTGTATATTCATATACCTGTTTTCACTTTACACAAATCAAAGGCTGGGTTGGTGTACCCAGGTCACAATCACTGAAACAGAAAAAAAAATGCCAGCGTAGATGCTTAATTTAAGAAAAGAACTCCTAAAATTAACTCTGCAACATGCCATCTCCAAGCCCAGCCCAGCCCCTGCACAGCCTTTCATTCCCTGGAGGTCTTCAGTAGGAGCAACACAATTGCCTGGAGGTGGAACTGGGATTCCAGTTATTAAAGAGAAGCAAGGCCAAGAGAAAAATCTGAAGCCTCTGACCTTACACTAGACTTTTCTGAGGTTATAATTTAAAGATGGGAGAAAAGGACAAGGAGTACAAGATACACATAATATGTGTTATACATCCCAAAGAAAGTCACGCTCCATCCAAGGACGCAGTGCCCATGACAGCCATCACCCAAGGGCCGTAATGGGGCATCTCCTGTATCCAAGGCCTGGGAAGAAGGATACAATATGAAATTGACACATTGGGCTGAAATCACTGCTGAGCCACATTTCACCATTTTTTAGATTCCAAGACCAACAACCAACATGGCCAAGGATCATGTTAATCAAACAGCTTATCTTCCCATTACAAAATGAGGAAAAAGTTAACCCAAGTTTATGTGAATTTTTAGTATTTCTATTTTTTAATATTGAAATATTTAAAATATACAAAAACAAAAAAGATAGCAAACACCTAATTAGACATTACCTTGTTACAAAATATTGAAAAGTTGACTAGTTACCATAATTATTTCAAATCTTTAAAAAATGATTTAATGCCAGCTTTTACAACTGATCTCTGATTCCATTTTTAAAAATCACTACTTTTCTGAAATTTATGTTTATCATTCCTGGCATTTAAATTTTGTATTGTATGTGTTCATGTACGTAAATAATAGAGTAGTCTTGTGTGATGTTAAATTTACATGAATGGCAAATTATTCAATGTTTTCTTTAGCAACATGTTTTTCCATTTCAATAGAACAGAAAAGCAATTTTTAAAATTATTTTTAAGAAATTCATGTAGATATATGTGGATATGATTTATTCATGTTAACTACTCCATAAAAATTCCATCACATGGGTGCATCCCAATTTTTTAGCAATTTCCCTAATGATATAAAAAAATTTAGGTTATTTCAAAACATAGAATTATTTATACTAGTATATTCACAATTTTCTAATATTTACCACCCATCTGGAATACATTCTACTGAGGATATATGTATCTATATCTCTATATATATACACATACACACAATAATATATATTCATATGTAATATGTATTATATATATTTATCAAGTAATATATGTGTGTGCATGTATATACACATACCTATGTATTTATATTTTAAATATTGTATTAGTTCATTCTCACATTTCTATAAAGAAACACATGAAACTGGGTAATTCATAAGGAAAAGGGGTTTAATTGGCTCACCGTTCCACAAGCTAAACGGGAAACATAGCAGCATGTGCTTCTGGGGAGGCCTCAGGAAACTTACAATCACGGCAGAAGGCAAAGAGGGAGAAAGGCATCTCACATGGCTGGAACAGGAGGAAGAGAGAGTGAGGGGGAGGTGCCAAACACTTTAAAACAACCAAATCTCATGAGAACTCACTCACTATCTTGACACAGTTCCAAGGGAGAAATCCGCCCCCATGATCCAATCGACTCCCACTGGGCCTCACCTCCAATATTGGGGATTACCATTTGACATGACATTTGAGCAGGGACAGAGATTCAAAGCTTATCAAATACAGATTTTATTTAGCACTTATATTTATTTATAATTGAATTTGGTTTGCTAACATTAAGATATTTAGGTCTACGGTGTTTACTGAAACTGGCCTTTACTTTTCTTGCACATACTGTCCTTGTCCAGTTTAGAGCTGGGCTATCCTAGCCTCCTAAATGTTGAGATGTTTTCCTGCTCTTTTAATGTTCTGAAATAATGTGTACATGATAGGAGTTATCTAATTTCTGAAGGTTTGGCAAAATTGCCAGTCAAGTCTTTTGTCCTTGGTACATTTTGTGAGTAGTTTTGAGAATTAATCTAGGGCTTATATTAGGTTTTGGTTTTTCCTTGTGTCAATATTGGTGATTTGTTTTAAAAAATTGCCACTGACATAGAATTTTTTCTTGATATTGGCTTATAACTTTTAAGTTCTGTTCTATCTTTAGCTATGTTTCTATTTTTATTCAATTTTAATTTATAACTGCCTTTGATTGGTTTTGCCTGAGGTTAGCCAGTGTTCAAACATTCTTTACAAAACACCAGCTACACTTGTTTCTCACCCTCTTTAAGGGTATTTATTGTAAATTTCATTAACCTCTTATCTTGTTATTGTTTTATTTCTTCCATTTAGTATGTTCCACTAATTTTTTTCTAATTCAGACTCAATGCTTGGTTCATTAATTTGTCATCTTTCTTCACTATGGATTTGAGACAATAAAGTTTCCTATAGGAATATGTTAAACTGAGTCATAAGTGTTTTAATATATAACATTTATATTATAATTTGGTTCCAAAGTTCTTAAGTTTTATTATAATTTATTTTTTGACCTATGAGGTAAATAAAAGTGTGTTAACAGCTATTTCCAATCCATGACTGTTTTTATCTGCATGTTGTTTACTGATTTTCAGTTTTTATATTACAGAGGCAAAGAATGTGTTTTCTATAATATTAAAAAGTCTTCTATATTCAGAAAAGAATAGGATTAAAAATAATCACATCATGTCTTCACAGACCTTGAAGAGCGCAGGGCAACATCAGAATTTGGTATAGTGTCAATGGAACTAACAGAACAAGCCATGTCAGGTGGTGCTCTGAGCCAGTCCCAGGACAAGACCAGGTAATCCCATCATCACTGGAAGCACTAGGAGGATGCCATCTTATAGGCAAACATTTTAAATAATTATTCTCCATGTTGTTCTTTTTTTTTTTAGTTAACATATTCAACACCTCACACAGTTACCGTTTTTTGTGTGTGGTGAAAACACTTGAAATCTACTCTCTCAGCAAATGTCAATATACAGTACATTTTATTAACTATGTCACCATGCTGTACATTAGGTCTTCAGTACTTACCTCATCGCTAAACATTTGTACTTTTTTTTCTCCCCTCCTCCTTGTTCCAGACCCCGGCAACCACCATTCTACTCTCTGCTACTGAATTCAATTTTTTTTTTTTTAGATTCCATATATAAGTGAGACATGCAGTATTTTTCTTTCTCTACCTGGTATTTCACTTAGAATAATCTCCTCACATTTCATCTGAGTTGTTATAAATGGCAAGATATCCTTTTTTAAAGCTGAATAATATTCCCTTATATATGTACACACATTCACATGTGCTCACACACACACACACACATGCATATAATACAAATATACCATATTGTCTTTATCCATTTATCTGTTGATAAACACTTAGGTTGTTTGTACCCAGAAGTGGGATTTCTATTTTACATGGTGGTTCTATTTTTATTTTACTTTGAATAATCTCCACACTGTTTTCCATAATAACTGCATCAATTCACACTCCCACAACAGCATATCAGGGTTCCTTTCCTCCATGTCCTCGCCAACACTTATCTTTCTCGATTTTTGTAATAGCCATCCTAACGCATGAGATGGTATCTCATTGTGGTTTTCTTTTGCATTTCCCTGATGATTAGTGTTGTGCATTGTTTTATATAACTGTTAGCCATTTGTATGTGTTCTTTAGAAAAATGTCAATATAGATCCTCAGCCCATTTTTAATCAGGTTTTTTTGTTTGTTTTGCTATGGAGTTTTATAAGTTTCAAACACATTTTGAATATTAATCCCTTATGGTCTATATGGTTTACAAGTGTTTCCTCCCATTCCATAGGTTGCTTTTTCATTTTGTTGATTGTTTTCTTTGCTGTACGGAGGCTTTTTTAGTTTGCTGTAGTCTCACTCATTTATTTTTACTTCTGTTGCCTGTGCTTTTGGCATCAAATCCAAAAAGTATTGCCAAGACCAACATCAAAAAGACTTTCCCCTATGTTTTCTACTGGGATTTTTATGGTTTCAGGTCTTATGTTTAAGTCTTTAATCCATTTTAAGCTTATTTTTTGTGTATGGTGTAAGAAAAGGGTCTATTCTGCATGTGGGCATTCAGTTTTTCCAACACTGCTTATTGAAGTGTCTGTCTTTTCCTATTGTGTATTCTTGGGGCCTTTGTTGAAAGTTAGTTGACTGTACATGCTTGGGTTTATTTCTGGACTCTCTATTCTGTTCCCTTGATGCATGTGTCTGGTTTTATTCCAGTACTATACTCTTTTTAATTATAGCTTTTTATACATATAAACTCCTTAAGAAACTGTTAGAGCTAATACATTCAGTAAAGTTGCAAGATATAAAATCAACATACAAAAATCAGTTGTACTTGTATAAATTAATGTTGAACTATCTGGAAAAGAAATCAAGTAAATAATCCCATTTACAGTAGCATCAGAAAGAATGGAATACCTAGGAATAAATTTAACCAAAGAGATGAAAGACCTGTATACTGAAAACTATAAAACATTGATCAAAAAAATATAGATGACACATATAAATGGAAAAATATCTCATGTTTGTAGATTAGAAGAATTAATATTGTTAAGATGCCCATACTAGCCAAAATGATCTACAGATTCAATGCAATTCTTATCAAAATTCCAACGGCATTCTTTATAGACATAGGAAAAAAAATCCTAAAATCCATATAGAACCACTAAAGACCCAGAATAGCTAAAGCAATCTTGAGGAAAAAAAGAAGGAAGCTGGAGGCATCTCACTTCCTGACTTCAGTGTTGTCCTTTTAAATAGCTCCAAGGCCAGCCAAGAAATTCTGAAATAAAATGCTTCATCACAATGCAGTTCCAATTGAGATAGTATTTATCTTCAAGTTCTAAAATTTTTGGTTATGTCCAGTGTAAACTACCCATCCATTAATAAGTAAAGCATGGTCTCCACCACATAACCAGGCAGCGGAAGGAGCCGGGCAGCGATCTGCGGGCCTCACGGGTGCTTGTGTCATGCTTGATGTTGGGACTCTTTCCCAGTATGCTGCAAGTGTTTCTGCCATGGACAGGCCCCAGGAGCTGCTCCTAAGATGGTCAAGTAGACGCCACAAAGTCACAGTCTGTGACTAAGGGAGGAGGAATCTATATTATCAGCTACTTAATAGCCAAACCAGAGCAAGGACTGTTCCTGAAAACAGAGCCCTATCCTCCCAGGAACATTGAAATCATCCTCTGGGGTAAGTCCCCTGAACTTTCTGAATTATAGTAAAACTCTCCTGCAAAAATGGGGCTCCTGGTCCTTACTGACCTATTAGGTTTGGAGGATAATATGGTATAATGAAGGAAAGGTGGCTACACGTAACAGCAGCTGATTTCCAGTCCGTTTCCTTTCTTTTTCTCGCCAAGCCTCATTCTTGGCACAAATCAGGTAGAACTATATAGCGTTCCTGGGCTGGGGTCCTGGCTTATGTCCGTAATCCCAGTACTATGGGAGGCTGAGACAGGTGGATCACTTGAAGCCAGGAGTTCAAGACCAGCCAGGGCAACACGATAAAGCCCCCGTTTCTACTAAAAATACAAAAATTAGCCAGGTGTGGTGGTACATGCCTGTCATCCCAGCTACTCGGGAGGCTGAGGCATGAGAATCTCTTGAACCCAGGAGGTGGAGGTTGTAGTGAGCTGAGATCATGCCACTGTACTCCAGCCTGGGAAACAGAGCAAGACCCTGTCAAAGAAAAAAAAAAAAGAAAAACCTGTTAAATTTAATTAAAAAAAAAAAGAAAAGAAAAACAAAGAGCATTCCTGGTCTCCACTTCAAAACAAGCACAAGAGACATGGTGAATGTTTTATCGTAAGGGGAAGAAATGAGACCTAAATATGCATAAGAGGCAGAACCTTCCATTCTAAAGAAGGGAGGGATAAGACCTGGGGTTACAACAAATGCTGAGGATCTTCTTTCCCTAAGCACAGGCATCTCTGGGTTAGACGCTGGGCAGAGCAGCACTCCTCCCTCGTAAAGCCTCACTCCGGGGTGCATGGGGCTCTCTGCTCTCTATTGTAACCCTTTTTGTCTAACGTTCATTAAATGGTGGTTCAGAAATTGGTTCTTGGGATAAGGTTAAAAACGTAAAATGTGATTGCTCCGGCTGGGTTGTATTTAGGAGGAAATGTTCTGAAAATATCTATACTTGAATTTTTAAATTTAAATTATAATTTGAGAGGCTGCCTGAGTTTAGAAGCAATGAGGCTCAGTAAGAAAATGAAAGGAAATGGACCTGAAATGAGCTGCTGTTACAGGCAGCTGCCTTTCTTTCATCATCGCATGTCATCCTCCAAGCCTAACAGGTCAGTAAGAACCAGGAGCCCCATTTTTGCAAGAGAGTTTTACTGCAATTCAGAACAATCAAGGGACACGCCCCAGGCACAGCCTAGATATGAACTCATCTGTCTGCCTCCAAAAGCCACTATTTTAGACCTACTCCCAAAATTCAGAAAGTTGGCAGCCACATCTAACTCCAGGCTGTAGAGAAATAAGACCTCCCAGGCTTCCTCTCAGCACTAAGATTCCCCGGAGGGGTGTGTAGAAAGGAGCTGCTTTACCAGCTCGCATCACTCCTGGTCCTCTCCTCCTGGCCTCCAGGCTGTTTGGCTCGCTGTGAAAACCCTGCTCGCTTTCATTTCCAATCTCCGCCAGCCTCTTGGATGCTTCTCCTCAGCTGAGAGGCTGCCTCTCTGAGAAACTAGCACCTCCTCGGTGACACCAGGGCCTCCCACGTGCAGTGGGGTTGAATGATGCCTCCTCCAAAGTCATTTCCACCTGGAAGTTCCGAATGTGCCTTTGCAGATGCAGGTAAGGCAAAGATCTGGAAGTGAGATCATCCTGGATCCGGTTGGGCCCTAAAGTCAATGGCCAGTTTTCTTAAAAGAGACAGAAAAGGAGACACACAGTCCAGGTGTGGTGGCTCAGGCCTGTAGTCCCAGCACTTTGGGAGGCCGAGGTGGGAGGATTGCTTGAGCTCAGGAGTTCAAGAGCAGCCTGGGATACAGTTGAGATGGTTTGGCTGTGTCCCCACCCAAATCTCATCTTGAATTTTAGCTCCCATAATTCCCAAGTGTTGTGGGAGGGACCTGGTGGGAGGTAATTGAATCATGGGGGTGTTGTTCCCCATACTGTTCTCATGGTAGTGAGTAAGTCTCATGAGAGCTGACGGTTTTATAAGGGGTTTCCCCTTTTGCTTGGTTTTTCATTCTCTCTTGTCTGATGCCATGTAAGATGTGCCTTTGACCTTCTGCCATGATCATGAGGCCTCTCCAGTCATGTGGAACTGTGAGTCCATTAAACCTCCTTTCCTTTGTAAACTACCCAGTCTCAGACATGTCTTTATTAGCAGCATGAGAACAGACTAATACAATAGTGAAATCCTGCCTCTACAAAAAATACGAAAGTTAGCTGGACATAGTGTTGCACATCTGTAGTCCCAGCTACTCAGAAGGCTGAGGTAGGAGGATCACCTGAGCCCGAGAGGTCAAGGCTGTAGTGAGCCATGATTGCACCACTGCACCTCCAGCCTGGGTGATGGAGACGGACCCTGTCTCCAAAAAAAACAAAGAAGATACAGAGAGGAGAACACCAGGTGACGAACACGGAAAACTGCCGGCAGGACCAGAAGGCAGGGGCGGGGCCTTGGACAGATTCCCCCTCACGCTGTCACCCCTGGTCATCTTTTACCACCTGGTCACACACAGTCTCCCCACGTCAGGGAGCTCCTGAACCCCCTAAGTTTGTCTTACCAGTGACTGTGCAGCGCACGGCACATCCTGGATGCTCAGAAAACGCCTGTCGGTGGCCACCGTCACTGGCCTGGTTTCTGCTACTTTAAACCATCCTTGCCTCTGACTTCAGACCACAATAGTAGCCTCTCCCATTTGCCATAAATAACTACACACCTGGAAGTTTGCAGAGTGTGCGGAATCCCAGTTACTCTGTCTCGACAGCTCGTGGCAGCTAATGCTCTCCTCATTCTGCAAATGGGGAATGAGAGAGGCAGTGAGGTTTTACACCCTTGTCAAAGTGTCCTGGTGCGGGGCCTGTGAGGGACTTGAGTCACATTAGCCCAATTCCTGAATAGGTCACTTCCCTTCCTCTAGTTGGAATTGAAGACAGAGTGAGTGAGTTATGTTTGTCCCCCACGCTCAATCACCTTCATTTGTCACTTTGTCTTACATGGAGCTGGGCCAAGCCTCCCTGATAGGAGGAGGCAGGGCACACTCAGGAGCTGAGGAGCCATGTCCAGCCTGAAACTGACACTGCCTCCTCTTGACACAGACTCTTGATGCCCCCACAGCTGCACCTATCTCTGCAAAGTCACCCAGACCCCCAGACCTGTGCAATTTGCCGGGTAGTAAGTCCAACCCACCTACATCACACCAGGGCATACCCCCCAAAGCCCTTCACACCAGGGAGCTGCTGCCCAGCATTCTTCCTGGTGCTCCTCATAAAATCCTTCAACTATTGAAGGCCTTTTCCTTATTGTGACTATGTCAGACTCTACCTTCTGTGTACAAATCTCAAGATGATTGATGCAACCCATTGCAGTTAAATCGATACCTTATTCACTGTTTGCACATAGTTTGCAGGGAAGCAGGCACTAAAACAAAGCATCCGCCAATATTTGTTACTGGATGAGAGCCAGAGCGGTGGACAAGTGTCTTTTAATTTTCCTTATTTATGAGTTTCCAAGGAGACCAGGCAGATTATGAAGGCCGTGTTCTGCTGAGCAGGTGCCCTCTGCCTTTCTCAGTCAGTTTACTACCGCATCACCACTCACACACCGCTCTCTGTCTCTGTTGGCTGTGAATGTGCCCTGGATGGTGCAGCTTCTGTCATGCTGTCTGGATGCCCTGGGCTCTGGTGGTGGCTCTGGTGGTGGCAGCCACCCTGTTCTCAAAGAAAAGAAGCCAAAAAGAAAAGGGTCAGGTGAGCACTCTCAAGGAGAGTCTGAGCCCCATGTGGCCTGTCAAAATGATGGTAAATACCAATAATGTTTATTAACTCTTGCATGGAAAATCCCAATCCTAGACACCAAATACAAAATCTCCATTCATCTCAAATGTGTCAGCGAGAGTCATTATTGACCTTGGTGAGCAGGAACTGGCAAACAGCTCTCAGGCCAGATTGTACCAGCTTATAAATCGCCTCACAAAGGAAGCTGACACTTGGGAAGCTGCACAGGCCAATAGACAAAGCTGTCCCTAATCTCATCTCCCACCTGAACATCAGGGCTCAATTCCAAACACCCATGGCCCTTCTGGGGCTGCCTGGATCCTGCAAACCCATCATGCCCAGAACACATCATTCTGTATGGCCTCACGTGCTTCTCAAAGTATCCAGGGATACTAGGAAACAAATGCTGGGCTGTGTGATCTGGTCTCAGAATGGGTACCTGGATTCCTCACTCTCACTACCGATCGAGGGTTGGAAACAAAACTACAGCAAATTAAAGACATCGTTACTATTTTAATGGGTTCTGCATATCTTTGGAGACCATTGACACAGTCTTTGAGTCAAACTCGTCCTGAAGATAGATACTTGGCTTGGGGTTGGAAAACAGCAGAGAAGGCGATGTTTCTCTTTAACCTTCTACAGTGTTATCTCCCCAAATGGCACCTATTTTATGCTCTTGCCTTTCAAATGCTTTTTTTATTTTCTATTTTCCCTCTTCTTCCCATGTCCTATTTAACCTGTCTTCGATAAAAGAATGTCGTTTTTAGAAAGGATCATGAGGATTAACTTCTCACTCCAGCCATTGAAAGTTTCAGATGCTTCAGGGATGGCCAAATAAATACCTCCAGCCAACCCTCTCCTGGCTTCTCCCAGCTGCCTGCCTTTGACTCCCTCCTCCTTCCTCCAGAGCTCATGAACCCTCGGGCTCCTTGCCCTGGCCTTAGGGCTCCCGACCCTCTATGAAAGGGTGACTCTCCTGAGTCACACGCTGTCCCCTGCCCTGTCATCTGGATGCCCATGAGGAGGCCAACACCAGCTTCACCCCTGCCCTGGTCTGTCCAGAGCTCATGACCCCTCGGGCTCCCTGCCCTGGCCTTAGGGATCTCCCACCCTCTATGAAAGGGTGACTCTCCTGAGTCCTGCACTGTCCCCTGCCCTGTCATCTGGATGACCATGAGGAGGCCAACACCAGCTGCACCCCTGCCCTGGTCTGTCCCCTTTCTTACCTGAATCCATGGACATTTAGAGTCATTGCTGCTTAGAGCTCAGGCCCTGGACCTCTGTGAGTAAGCCGCAGGAAGGGACCTCTGGATGAGGCATTCCCAACACCAGCTGACCGTGGCAGACTCTGACAGACCGCCTCTCATCTGCCTCCCACCCCAGCCCAAGCTACAGCACTCAGTCCTCCTCTGGTGGCCAGTGTAGACAGAAGGCACCTGCCTTTCCTGTGATCAGAGTAGGGATCTTCCTGTTTCCTTAATTTCCAGTGGTTCTGAGGGATCGTGGCAAGATAAGGGAGGTTGTTATGGGACTTTCAGCCGTGAGATTTTTGACTCTTTCCAATTGGGCATAATTCATAGGAGAGAAAACAAATACAACCCAAAGTACAAACACGGGAGAGTGTCAACGGCCCTTGCCTCTGCTCTCAAAGCATGCCTTGTGTATCTTCCTCCTGGTGCCTCTTCCCATCTTCCTTTTCCATCATGTTTGTATACATCACTCTCTCCAATTTCTTCCCCTCTAGACAGTGCCCAGGCCTCCCTTTCTCTCCTTATATCGGGGATGCTCAGCCCTGCAGAGCAGAGCCACAAACCCAAGGCCTGCAAGTACAATGCATTTTTTCCTACTGGGCTTTAACTCTGTAAATTATTTGCTCACATTTAAAATCAAGGATATAAATATTTGAATTTCCAGCTCTTCTTCATAAATTAGAATATCTGGCAACCATCTATCTGCATTCCACATGACACCAACCTGCTGGAGCCAGGGGGTGGCCACTGGGTGTGTCTGGCCCTGTGTAAAGTTTGCAATCTTCTCCTCCCACCAGAGGCAGCCTCCATGGTTTGCTAACAGTTACGGACTGGAATGATCCTGCTCCCCTCAGAAAACTCCTATGTGAAATCTAATTGCCAGTGTGATGGTATTTGGAAGCAGACTTTTGGAAGCTAATTATGTCATGGAAATGGAGATCTCATTAATGAGATTAGTACCCTTATAAAAAGAAAAAAAAGGGCCAGAGAGCTTGCTTTTTCCTTCCTCCATGTGAGGACACACTGAGAAGTCATCTGTCTATAGCCTGGAAGAGGGCCCTCACCAGAAATCAGCTATTGTGACACCCCGATCTCAGACCCTCAACTTTTTGAACCGTGAGAAATAAATTTGTTCTTTATAAGCCACCGATCTATGGTACTTTGTTACAGCAGCCCAAATGGCCTAAGACACAAATGAAATCATCAACCAACTAGCAAAGTGGTGAGCTCCTTGCAGGTAGGATCCTTCATCAAAGAGAGACTGATGAGCAGTGGAGACGCCTCTCTGAAGTGCAGACCCATGGTGGACGCCCACCAGGATTAAGGTAGGAGACCATCTGGACTTGCTTTCTGGTCACAACCCTGCTGACCAAAACATGATCTGGTCTGGACAGGATAAAGTAAAGAAACTGGTGAAAACCAGCAGATGGCCAGGGAGGTGATCCCCAACTGCTCTCATTGCTCATTAGCACAAGATATTCCCAGCAGAGCCGTGACAGTCTACAAATGCCATGGCAACAACCCAGAAGTCGCCACTCCTTTCCATGGCACCCAGAAGTTACCGCCCTTTTTCTAGAAAGATCTAAATAACTTGGACCTCAATTTGCATTTACTCACCATTTAATTTGCAGGTAATTGAAAGTGGGTTTATGTGAGTATAAATACAGTTGCCAACTGCCCAAACATTGCTCTGGGCTCAATGCCTATGAGTTCGCCCCACTCTGCACGGAGCAGCTCTGGTTCAATGAAATATTTCTGTCTAACACCACAGGCTTGCCCTTAAATTCTTTCCTGGGTGAAGCCAAGAACCATTGCAAGATTATTGCATCAGAATCTTGCAACAGAATGTTGCATCAGCATCACTTCGGACCTTATAATATTTTTGAAGCTCTACTTTAACAGGTCTGGGGTGCATTCTGGGTGCCAGGATTTTTAAGAGGTCCCTGGCTGATTCCAATGTCAGCAAGATCATGAGCCATGGCCTTAAGGATTCCTTCATTTGCTGGATAGTGGCCCATGTGCCTCTTGAATCTCTTTCTGTTTTGAAACTCCCTAATTGTCAGATTGTTTCCTTAGTCTGTTGGGCATCTCAAGAGAAAAAGAAAAGGTTAGCCTACATGGTTTTACAGAGGACTTGAGTTTCCATTTTAGTTCAAAGAAGGCTTTCTAGAAATGGACATAAATTATATTCCTTTTAGAACTTCTCTGGTTAAAAAAAAAAAGTTATCAGCAAGATAAAAGCACCAAGCTTATAGAAGTAACATTTGCATTTCAATGGCAGCACTAAATTGCTTAAGGGTGACATTTAGGAGTTAATTATTTGGTAGGGAGAACAATTTCTTATATCTTGAGCTACTGCCAAGAATGACTAGAATTTAACAAAGTTAAACAACCGGTAATAGAGGCTTAAATATAGCTTAAAAAAAGAAAAAAAAAAAAGCCATTCGTCGGACAGTGTCAATAGGCCAGTGAGTGAGGGATGAAAAGAATTAAAGGACATAACATCTCTTCAATGGCTAAGTGACAGATAAGCTTCTCTATGTGGCTTATCTTATTTACCCCCACATCACCACCAAGGGATTCTAGAATCACTCCCAAATGACAGGCAAGAAAACAAACCTTGAGAGGTTAAGTAATTAGCCCAGGGTGACATGGCCAGGAAGGGATAGAACTGAGACTGACCCTCCCAGAAGCTGGGTTTTGAACACCTGTGCCCCCTACCCGCTGAGAGATGTGAGAAGAGGGCTGGACAGGAGCCCGTGTCCCCACAAACCTAGCATGGCTCAGTCCCACCTGCTAGCCAGGGGCTGTGTCCAGAGAGATGCATGCAAAGCTGGAGCCCACGGCACCAGAGGACAGGATCTGCAGCCAGAAAACCCGCTGAGTTCACAAGACCTGTATGCTTCTCACAACCTAGAAATATTTGCTGATTTACAGTTCTAGCAACCAAAATATCGATCCCCCTGCTTTTAGCTGGTGAGGTCTCCCAGGAGAAAAGCCCATCCTGGTCACACTATACTACCCTGTCCTTGCAGGCTGCTGACAGCAGGTTCCCTACAGATGGCTTTATCTTTCTGCTTTCAGCTTCACTCTGCTCCTAGGACCAAAAGTCTGAGAGGCAGCCAGCAGCCACCACACACCACCTGGACATCCCTTGGCTGGTCCTCAAATTCCAGCCATCTGCACACCCTTCATGCATCCAAAAGCACCCTTCAGTGAGTGTGGTAATGGGACTTGGTGGCCTTCTCCCTGTCTCACCCACACTGGAACAGCTCTGCAAGCCTTGTGTCTTCAGGGTCGAAATAGCTGCCACAGGATAGTGGTACTTGTGCTAGAAGGTGTTGCTTCTTAGCATATGGCTGGTAAGCAGAATACAAAGAATTTTAGAGGACACAGTTAAGCTGCCCACAGACACTGTCTGGGTCTTTGCACAGTAATCACATTAGAAAGATGCAAGAAGCACACAATGAAAATACAATGAATGTAGGCACAGCTTGGTGACCTATTTATCCCTTGTGGTGGCAATTTAATGAAACAGACATTTGGGAATTTTCCATTTAACTGGTAGGAGCAAAATCTGTCCGTGTTAGGGTGACTTGAGTTTGGGGATGTTTGAAGCCCAGCATCTGCTTGGGCAGCTAATGGGAGATAAGGCGAAAAGGCCAGAGGAGCCGACATCATGCAAGCTCATCCACATGGACTCCCATTTTCTGACTTCTTGGTCATCTCCTCCATTTGCATGAATGGCTCTGAGAACATTCTTGAGTGGGAAAACCGGCTCTGAAAACATTATGGGGAGCTCAGTTTTCCAAAAGGGGATGGATCTTGACCCACCTTCTTACTCAGAAAACGAACAGAGTATTGGAAATCTTCCCATAGGGGCTTTTAAAAGTTTATAATGTGGATATCCTATTCAAGGTCACCAAATTCAACTTTAGGGGGGAAAAACACCATCACCATTGAAAAAGCAAAATAATATCCATGAACAATTGGCAGCTAGAGAACGGGGCAGCACCTCAGACAGTTCCAGCTTCTCATTCCTTCTCATCAACAAGGCTCCATCTGACTTCCTTCTCATCCACAAGCACTGCATTGAGGGTGACCCTGCAGCTCAGCTCTCAAGTCCACTTCTGACCAGCCCATGGCTTGTGCTTAGTCTTCATTTCACCTCTTCTCTCTGTAGTCTTTGGCATCACTCAGCACTGCCTCCCTTCTCACACAGTTCTTTCCTACTGGGTTCCCTCTACCAACTATGCTGTTGATGTGGAATTCTCAGTCTCTGCACTTCTCACTCTTCCCTTTTGTAGTTCTCATTCGTTCACATGGCTTCAACCATCCAGTTCAAACAGACAACTCTAAATCAGAAGGTCCTGGCTTGGAGCCTCTCTAATCACTGACCACCCCAATTTTATCTCCACCGATGTTGCACTATTGTCTGACTCAATAAGCTGAAAGTAGAACTTAGCATTTCCCCAATTAACTCTGCCTCCAAATATTCCTATTTCCACTCTTTTTCAGTCTCCTAATTGAAATAATTTCCTTGATAACTTTATTTCATTCTTTTTCCAGCTAATTTTTTTAGTGTTTTTTTTTAAGTCATTTCTATCTGCATTTTGTTTCTATTTGCATCACCATATTTATTCCTCATGCCTGGACTTTTGCAATTATATCCTCACTGTTTCTACCCTTATTCTCCTCCAGTTCACTTTTTTTATACTATTGCAAAAGTAATCATCATAAAACCGTTCTTTGAACAAGTTTGCCACTGCTAAACCACCAATGGCTGCTCATTGCCTATTGGATGTGTGTTATCTCTTAGCCTGATATTCACATGATATCTCCTACTGCTCTCCTAATATTTGTTATTTTATTTTCATTACTCCCTTACATTTCTTTAGTGTCTACTATATGCCAAGCACTGGGCTAAGTGCTGACCATTTACTGTTTCACTGTGTTGTGAATTATCAGGACAACCTGCAAGGGTAGATGCTAATGTTCCATTTTGTGGATGAGGGGAATGAGATATAAAAAAAAAGTAAGGAATCAATCTGCGGCTGTCTCATGCATCTGACTCCATGGTTGTGGTCTTATCCACATATGGTGACATGTCACCATCTATGTCATCAATAACTCCGTCCTTGTGGCTAAGCAAGGGTTCAATGGATCTAATATATTTAGATTAGCTACACACTCTCAACTCCAGTTAACACCAACTTTGCAACAATGCTCAGAGCAATAGCTTTGCTAAGCTCATTAAATCACCATGTCAAGATTTTCTTCTTTTAAATGCTAATTAAGTCCACTCAAGTCCCTCATATCCTGTCATTAAAGAGACTCTCGGGTAATAGACAACAGTGAGAACCGCAGCTTCGTATTTCTTTGTTAAATCAGGTACCAGCCGAGGGAGAACCCCAGGTCATGGTCAGGACCCATACTGAGCATTGTCAGAGAATGTCAAGGGCAGAGAAGGAGAACAGCCTCCAAATGCTAGAGCAGAGTGGGAAGGCCACTGAGGAGATGCTGGCTGTCAGAGAGAAAACACAAGGAACCATTTGTTTTTCATTTTTCTCTTATTCTGAACCCCAGAAAGGCAGTGGCTGAAAGAAATCAGTGGACCTTGTTGGCTCTCAGCACAAACATACATACCACCTCTTAACAAAAAGTACCTTCTAACAGTAGATTGCATGCCCTCAAAAGGACCCTCCCGCAATAGACCGCTTGTCCGCAAAAGGACCTTCCCACTATAAACTGCATATCCTCAAAAGGACCTTTCTGCAGTAGACTACATATCCTCCACCTGTTCACTGTACTTTTATTTTTTCTGTGTAACTCAGTGTCTGATCTTGGGAACTGAGAGATAATTAGTAGGCCTATGACCTAAGTTGTGCATTTACCTAATTATTTCTCTCAGTGTTACTCATCAAGGAACTCCTTGGGTGAAGAAATGCCTCCCTTCAATCGTGCAAACACAGTGAGATGCAGCCTCTACTTTTTTTTTTTTTTTTTTTGAGATGGAGTTTCACTCTTGTTGCCCAGGCTAGAGTGCAATGGCGTGACCTCTGCTCACAGCAACCTCTGCCTCCTAAGTTCAAGCAATTCTCCTGCCTCAGCCTCCCGAGTAGCTGGGATTACAGGCATGCACAGCCTCTACCTTTAAGTAACTTACTTCTAAGAAGATAACAGAATCTTTGTGATACCAAGTGATGTTGAGAAGTAATATGGGCAGGACATGGCAGGGACGATGACATGAGAGTCAGTTGGGAAGACCATAGATTAGTTTCTAGATATGTCTTCCAAGCACATTGACTACCAGGAAGGATTTGGGCATACAGATGGAATGGAAGAAGCTCTAGGTAGAAAGGGAAAACGAGCCAGATTTCAGAGGTGGCAAACCACGTGGCATGCAGAGAACAGCAGGTTGTTTAATTTGACCAGAGCATGGGGTAAGTGGAAACAAAAGGTGAGAGGAGTGGGCAGAGGAGCTGACACCTGAGGCCAGGGTGTCTGGACTTTAGTGGTCAGCTGTGAAGTGGAGACTTTTAATCATGAAGTAACATAATCAGGAATCTGATAGAATTCTCTGGCACTTGGACTTAATTAAGAAGCTGTAGATGTCATGCTTGCAAGCACAAGCTTGAAAAACAGAAAACCCAAGCACTTAGCCCAGTGCATACATTGTAATAGGCATTCAACAGCGGCATAATAATTATAAATGTAACTAGTAACCATCTGGAAGACTGGGGGCTGATTGCATTCACATTAACAGATGAGAAATTAGGGAGAGCGGGTCTGAGAAAAATAATAGATAATGCATTCTATCTTGGTGGATGAGGTTTAAGATGCTGGTGGTTGCAGACGGAAGTGTTCACTACAAAAGATAAATGCAGACCTGGAGTTGAGGAGAAAGACTGGGGCCAGAATCCAAATGAAAGATGCATCCACACAGTTGAGAGCTGACTGCGCTGGATGAAATGAGCTTTCCAAAGGCAGCAAGCACACACAGAAAGCCTCGGACAAGACCTCACCAAAAAAAAAAAAAAAAAAGAAAAATACACCTGAGAAGGATTAGTCAAGATGGATGTATTAGTCTGTTCTCACGCTGATAATAAAGACATACCCAAGACTAGATAATTTATAAAAGAAAGAGGTTGAATGGACTCACAGCTCCACATGGTTAGGGAGACCTCACAATCATGGTGGAAGGCAAGGAGGAGCAAGTCCCATCTTAAGTGGATGGCAGCAGGCAAAGAGGGAGAACTTGTGCAGGGGAACTCCTCTTTATAAAACCATCAGATCTCACGAGATTTATTCACTATCACAAGAATAACACAGAAAGACCTGCCCCCATGATTCAATTACCTCCCACGGCGTCCCTCCCACGACACATGGGAATTGTGGGAGCTACAGTTCAAGATGAGATTTGGGTGGGGACAAAGCCAAACCATATCAGTAAGGAAGAAAAACCCCCAGAGTTCAGGGAATGGAAACAAAGAATTACACAGTTGTCAAGAAGGGGCTATTGATTTCTCTACTGCCACACAGGGGTGGAGCCCCAAGAGAGCTGAGAAGGAGCCAATGCTTGCCACTTACCATAGTCCAGACCAAGCCAAAAAGAATTTGGAAACATTTATTGCTTCTATAAAGAGTACAGATAAAATAAATATGTGAGAACATAAAAAATGTAAATATTTAAAGTAATGGACAATCTCTCCTAATTGAAGGAGGCTAGAAAAATAAAAGCTTAATGCATTAAATATTCCTGAGCCAATAAATTCCTTTGACCAAAACAGTGCCCCTTACTAAGCAAAGAATATCTGTTTAATAAAAAAAAAAAAGGGCACTTTAAGGAATGGGGAGAAACTACACTTGCTAATCCCTTCTTTTGGAGTGAAATTTGCTGGAAGATTCCCAAGGTGATGAGGTGTTTGCAGAGAAGGTTTTATAAAATGATTCTACAAACTCTTTGATCCCCTTCCCAGTGCCAGCACTTCGTATCTTATTCATGTGACCACAAATTAAGGATGTGATTTTATAGCAGATGTGAAAAGGAGAGAAAAATCTATTCTTACTTTACTATCTTCATTTAAGAGCTACATTTAATGAGGATTAAACTGAAGGGGAAGCTAATTTTGCAAAATGTCTTTTGCGCTCCTATTTCCTGTACCTCATTCTACTCATTGCCACCCTCCATTCCCTCCTCTGCCCACACACGGGTTAGATCACCCCATCATGGAACCGATATAGATTAAGGCTAGCCTGTGTGGCCAGCTTAGAGAAAAGTTAGTGGTATTTCCAAACTCCGGGACCCATTAAGGTTTGGTTTGTTTGTTTGTTTGTTTATGAAGGAATAGCCTTGAGCACCTTGAATACTGCAAACTAAGTTTTAAGGAAAATAAAATGTTACCAGGATACTTTTCCAGTCTCCAGTTAGTGTTTCATGAGAAACTTGAAAAGGATTGCTAAATATCTGACTTTCCTGCATTCACATCTTTCTGTACTGTTTGACTTCTCAACAGTTAAGGAGCCATTGTCAGTGGGCAAAAAATACCAACTGCGTGGTCCAGGCAGCATTATGCTACTTCAACCCCTCTGTCCCCAGACCCATGGCACTGCCTTCTGGGGTTGCAACACAGCCTGTATGGTCCCAGCCTCTCAATCCTGAGAATCACTGGCACCCTGGGATGAAACATGCTCAAGATGTTGATAGTGTTAGAGATGTAGAGATCAACTTCAGTCCCAGTTCTTTGAGTGTGTATTTTGTCTAACATGCTCCTGTCTTCTGTCTGATGACATCACTAAACACAAATAATGTTAAAACAGAGTCTATAGTTTTACATGTAACTATGTGAACAGTATTCTCCACAACAAATGGCTCTCAGTTTCCATCGTAAACCCTCAATTTTAGAATCTGATGTTGGTTAAATTAAATAGATATTATTTTGAAAGACTGTTTTCTAACTGCAAAATAAATAGGTATTTTCACAGTAGAAAATTTGGAAAACATGACAAAACACAAAGACTAAATTTAAAATCATTTTTATTCCCATATCCAAAGAGAATCACTGCTAACGTTTTATTATTTTGTCTCCTAGTATTTACATTTCTATATAAAATGTTGTATTTTTTCAATACATATGTAGGCATACATGTACTATACCTTTGTCTAAAAATAGAATCATTCATTCATGCTTTGTTTAATTTACTGTGAGCATTTTTTCATTCAGCACAGTCAACATCACTCTAATTGCAAGTTAATGCCCCATCCCTATGGCACTCTGTCGGTAACCAGTCATCACAGCAGCAGTAATCAGATAATAGTGCTGAAGGCATCCTTTGGGGTAGACATTGTCCTCAGTACTTCACAGGCTTTGTCTCATTTAAACCTCAAAGCAACCCTGTGAAGTTGTAACTGGGGAAACCGAGGCACCAAGTGGTTACATGCCCAACATTACACAGATAATATGTGTTAGGCTTTCTCTGATTATTTTTTACCAAAGATTACACAATGACTATCTTCTTGGCCAAATATTTATGCATATCTGTGATTCTTTTTCTAGCATAACATTTTTCTAAGTGCCATGTTTATTTTAAAGACCTTTGATGTGCGTTTTCCCAAATTGTGCTCCATCTGTTTTTGCTTGTTTATTTGTTTTTGAGACAGAGTCTCGCTCTGTCGCCCAGGCTGGAGTGCAGTGGCACGATCTTGAATCACTGCAACCTCTGCCTCCCAGGTTCAAGCGATTCTTCTGCCTCAGCCTCCCGAGTAGCTGGGATTACAGGCGCCCTCCACCATGCCTGGCTAATTTTTTGTATTTTAGTAGAAACAGGTTTCACTATGTTGACCAGGCTGGTCTCGAACTCCTGACCTTTTGATCTGCCCGCCTCGGCCTCCCAAAGTGCTGGGATTAAAGGCATGAGCCACAGCACCCGGCCCTCCATCTGTTTTTTAATGGTGTGGCCTGGTGAGAGGTAGCAGGGGATACTGTCATTTTTGCTTTTACAAATCTCATTCTGTACGATGGTAAACTAATTTTCAGACAACTGGGAGCTCCCACCCAGAGAGGCATGATTCTTTCTCTTCTTGAGTTTCTCAGGGTGGGCCGAGCTGACTTCACATTGCTGCTGATAAACAGTGGGGAGTGTTTGGTAAAGCTAGGGCACTGTGCCCTCTGAAATCTGAAACTGGACCTTCATCAATACCGCATGCAAACACACTCATTTGGAAGATCCGTCAGCTCGTTCAAAGGACCTCCCCACGGAGGTCTATCAATGCCTTTGTTTGAAGACAGCCCTTGCCTCAGCATGGCTGTAGATGGAAGATATAAACCCAGATCAATATGTGAACAGACATGCAGTCTATTTTCATTCACGCTCCAGTATAGAGGCACCTTTTCAATTTATGTTCCTGCTCGCCATCTCTTTTCTTTCATTTTTCGTTTACTAGAAGCTTCCAAGTAGAAGCTTCCAAGCACAATGTGTTCCATGTTGAATTAAATCAATATCCACATTAACATCCTTTCAAAGGCTACAGCCATCAGCCAAAGTTCTCCCTTTCTGTGACCTTGCTCTACACTCAGGCCTGGATGCACTTAGCACTGACTTTGCGTTTCCTCTGCCATCACCGGGTGGGTGTCATCTCCCCAATAATCTGCAGGTTAATTAACCTTTAGGTGAAAATGTGGGATCCCTGTGACACTCGCTTCCTTCATGCTCATTATGTTCAGCCTGAAAAGCAGCAAGGAGCTGCAATAAATGCATTAATTAGGAAAATGATTAAATGCAGTTGCTTTATTACCTTGGCAGTTAATCTTCTCTGTGAGATGCCTAAAAAGTCACCCTCATCATGGGGGAGTCAGTGCAGGATAAAGGCAGCTGCACAAAGTTCTGGCCCCTCCCATCTCTCCAGAAGGTGAGAAGGGACCTCTGCCGAGCCATTGCCATAAATGCAAAGGAGGGCACCCACAGGGAGCATGCTTACCTGCTCTTTTTAGAAGGCTCTGGGCATCTGGTGACTTGCCCACAAACAGAAAGCTCAAACCACCTCACCCGTAGATGGGGATGCTTGCTCAGTGGCTGATAGGTGTCTTATGATGTTGGCATAAAAAGTTCCATGAATGGCTTGAATGAAAGTTAATAATAATATTCAGGGCTTATAGGATAGGGCAACATTTCCAAGTATAAATAAAAACATGCTTAGTTGACATATCCCTTTATCAAAGAGATGTGATTCAAGCTAAGCAATACTCTACATGGATGACTTCTGCCATTTTACTTCCTGTTTCTCACCTTGGATGGGAACTTTGGAATGGGATATACCTTGGCCAACCTGGAACATTGTCTAGGGATGAGTTAAATTGCATTCAGAGAATCAATCAGAGCACTCATCTCCTTCTTCTCTGCTTTGGATTATCCTAGTGAGCTCCTGGGATGATCTTCTTTCCCTCATTTCCCTTCAAATTCCCAAGGTGGAAACTTCCTGACACCTCCAGGCTCCCCTCTCAACCTCACAGGGATTATTCACTCCTCTCCTTGTCTCCCACCTTCCCAGGAAGTCTACTGGTACACTCTTCCCAATACATGGAAATCTATTCACTTATATGGCATGCATGCTCACATCCTCAGGACCCAAGGATGTTGCCTAGCACATAGTAGGTGCTTAAGAAATGCTTATAAAATCTAATTTAGAAGCAGAATATATAAAATATTTGGAAAGATTGGAGGAAAAAAAATGGGCTATGCTACAGTTTCTTGATGTGAAGGTAATATTAATGAAAATGTTAATATTAACTATATCTATACTAAGGCCATCTAAACCCAAGTCTCCATGGAGCACACGGCATGGAGCAAGGATATGGGGAACCAACAGCCGTTCCACATCACAGACTTAGGGCACTTCTCAGGACAGCCGTGAGTATTCTTAGTTCAACAAGGGTAAATTCTACACTGAATAACCCTTTGCCCAGCTCCCCACAAAGCCCCACCTCTTTCTGACTTTCTATTTTGTCCTCTGTATGCCTCACTGAAAAATATAATCAAATGTTATTGCAGGCAGAGTCCCAAAATCAGGGACTTGGACATTTTTCATTTTCTAAGAGGAAATAATTACAAAGTTATTGAAAACAACCCAAGGTAATTAAAAGCCTCTCTTCCCCCAATTAGTTCTAAGTATTTGCCATTGTTAGACCAATTCCAAGCCCCCCACAGCTGTTCCTTCCTGTTTTCACCAAACCCCCTTCCCATATCTAACCAGGGTTCCTGTCACATGGGGTGGGGAGCAGGGCTGATTCCAGGCTAAAAAAATAAAAGTATAGTCCATTTCTCAAGGAAATCTGTGAAAAGAACTCCAACTTCTAAAGGCTAGGCTTCCCTTTAATTAGTCTGAATGAATGGGGTACTGAGGCACTTGACTATTTTTGGAGTAATTTGTTACTCGATTTGGAGAACAATCACAAGTCCCAGAATCCCTCAATCAGCTCCTTAAAATTTCAAGTTATTTCATGCTCAGAAAGCTAATCTATGTTGTACTTCATTCTTACTCTGATGGAAATTAAAAGTGATGTCATTTCTCTCTACTGAGACCAGTCCAGCCGTTGTAGCCCCATCCCGTCCTGTTACATTTTGGGTAGGAAATGCCATGCCCTGAAAGTCAGTCTTGGCTTGCCATGGGTTAAATTGTGTCCCCTGAAAATTCATATGTGGAAGCCCTAATCCCAGTACTTCAAATGTAACTTTATTTGGAAATAGGGTCATTGCAGATATAACTGATAAAGATGAAGTCATTTTGAAGTAGGGCAGGCCCTACTTCCATAAGACCAGAATCCTTATAAAAGGGGTAAAATTTGTAGACAGATACATATAGGGAGACCCATATAAGGAGAACATCATGGGGAGATGAAGGCAGAGATCATGGTTTCTACACACCAAGGAGCACTAAGATTGTCAGCCTCACCAGACGCCAGGGAAGAGGCACCTCACAGCCTCAGAAGGAACCATCCCTGCCAACACCTTGCTCTGGGCCTTCACTGAAGACTGTCAGCATCACCAGACACCAGGGAAGAGGCACCTCACATCCTCAGAAGGAACCAGCCCTGCCAACACCTTGCTCTGGGACTTCCAGCCTCCAGAGCTGCAAGACAATACATTTCTGCTGTTTAAGCTGCCAGGCTGTGGTACTCTGTGACAGCAGTCCTAGCAAACACTTACGTGGTCCTTCCTGAGATTCCTAAACCTGGCTTCTCTTACTGATTTTGGCCCACGCTGGGCTTCCCAAAGAAGGCAGGAGACAGTCCTTGCCGCAGGTGGTTCACAGCAGGGCTAAGATGAGGAATCCCCGCAGCCTCCCTGTGGGGTTTAGACAGAAAAGGCATTGAGGGCTAGAAGCCTGGAAGGATAGAAAGACTGTGTCCTTGCCTGCCCCCTGCACAGTGATTGAGGATGGAAACCCAGGACACATGTTGGTGCAGGGCACAGAGCAGAGCCGGCTGGGGCAGCAGGCCCCGTCAATACCCAAGCTCAGCCATCCCTGCACAGCCTCACCCACCCTGACCAGGACTCCACTGGGCAGCCCGGTGCTCATGCCTCATCTCGCTTAGGAGTCCTGGCAGCTCCCACCCGCTTTGGGAAATTCAAACACCTGCGAGAGCAGAAACACAGCTCAGATCCCAGCACACCTGCCGTCAAGAGTCTCCCAAGCAGCCAGGTGGGGACGCCGCATCTGCAAAGACGGGAGGTGAGCGCAGCTGCCTGGCCACCTGGTCCCTGTGTGGCTCTGCCCTAAGGAGCAGGGTCCTGCGGCTGCCCATCTCGCATGAGAGCAGCAGCTGGGGCTTCCCCCACCTGGCAGACCCCTAAGTGGGAGCTGGACCCAGGCCAGTCCTGAAGCCATTCCGCTCTTCCTCAACAACAATCACTGTCTAACCTCCGTGGAGGTCTTCTCCTTCCTCTGGGACCCACCCATCAGCAGCCTGAGCCCCTCACGCCCATGTTTGCTATAAATTCTGAGAGCCAGAGCGTGGGAGGAGGAGGAGAAAGCACAGTGGAATCTCTCCACAGGGCAGACATCCTCCGACGCTCTGGGCCAGCAGCCAGGCTCCAGCCCGGAGGGAGAGGACTGCCCTTTGTGCCTGGATCGGGCCTCCCACTCAGAGCCAGAGTGAATTAGACCGGTATCCTCCGGATGCCTGAATCTCAGCACTCAGGCATCTCCTCAGGAAATCTTTTCACCTGGGGACCCACCACACAAGGACTGTGTCACATGGTCAGGCTGCTGGAAATAATTCAAAAGAATGTGATTTTTGAATGCATAGAAAATGTTCACAAGTGCACTTCCGCAGCCTTTGAGGGCCTCTGTGGATTCTCCAAGGAGCTGGCCTGGAGCGCCCACAGAGCTGCTGCGGGGCTGTACATCAACCTCACACAAAGGGACAGGAACCCTACAGGCCCCCGCGGGGGCACTGGCCTCCGGGTCTCTGCCGCTGCACCCAGGGCTTCACTGCCCCCTCCCTCCCGACCTCAGCTGGAAGCGCAGTGTGGGCTACGAGGCATGGAAATGAGCTTTCCTTCTCCCTTTCATCTCAGCCAATGTCACTGTGATGCTGCTCTGACGTTCTTACCTTGAGTTAACCTTGGCGCCATCTGCACAGAAGTTCCCTTAGTCTTTGTACTTCCATGTGAGGGACACCTCTGCCTCACAGTCCCCCGCCACATCTTCCTGGTATTCACACCTACGTATTTTCAACATTCGAAAATACATATGCATCATCATTTCCAAAAGAGGCATCTCACTCTTCCTAATCCCTTGCGTAAACTGACCCCTTTTGAGAGCACACCCCTGGAAAGGGGCAGAATGGGGCTGTAAATTTAGTTTGCTGTCACCTCTGCCGTCACGATGGCCTCCTGGGCTTGGCAACTGTCTGGGACTCATATGTTCTCACGCCTCGTTTTTGTTGTGGCTGCTTTTAATTATAGGCACTTCCACTAAAATAAATCACTGTTCGAAATCCCAGCCGGGAATGCAATTTTTTTCTCTGTAGCTAGACTGAGCCGAACCACATTTGGGCAAGAAAGGCAGAGGCTCCCAACGAATCCGCTACGAGGGAGTGGCCACTGCTCGCTGCCATCAGCTTTCATCTGTTCACTGGGGAGGGCGGGGGCTGGGGTTCTGGGCTGAGTCACCAGCCTCATTCTTCTGCAATTTCGCAGAAACAGGTTGCTGAAGCCCATGACGCTTGTCCATTTCAGGGGCCCAAGCCCCCCTTCACTTTGCGTGGGGCTGCCTCTCTTTTTAGAGTCGGCAGTGCCCTTCACACTTTTTCCTATGTTATCCCGCAATTAATGTCAACAAGTAAGTCTTCTTAAGACAGCGTGACCGGTGTGCAAATCAGCCACCATAACTCGTGCCTCGCCCTTCTCTCCACATCAAGCAAGACACTGTCTGAGTGGACGCGCTATGGCTCATGGGTCATAGTGACAGATACTGATTCCTGACTCCAGGAGCGCTCTCAGGGCTTGGGCTCCCAAGGCAGACACCGGAGGAGACACTGAAGGGGAGAAGAAGGACATTGTGATCGCCAGGAAGGGGATGAAAATGGAGATAGACAGGGGAAAGCTTTGGACAGAGAACCAGGAGAAGAAGCATGGGGAAAAGGCAGGCCTGCATGAGACCCCTGCCATTAAAAAGTACTCCACACGGCCGGCACGGTGGCTCACGCCTGTAATCCCAGCACTTTGGGAGACCAAGGTGGGCAGATCACGAGTTCAGGAGATCGAGACCATCCTGGCTAACATGGTGAAACCCCGTCTCTACTAAAAATACAAAAAATTAGCTGGGCGTGGTGGCTGGTGCATGTAGTCCCAGCTACTCGGGAGGCTGAGGCAGGAGAATGGCATGAACCAGTGAGCTGAGATCGCGCCACTGCACTCCAGCCTGGGCGACAGAGCGAGACTCCGTCTCAAAAAAAAAAAAAAAAAAAAAAGTACTCCACACATGTGGTTTCATTCACCCAACACAAACCAGGAGTGCTGAGGGACACAGGCGGAAGGGATTCCATCCGAGACAGGGAATGGCATGTCTCCTACGGCCCGGGGCTCTCCAACGCGCTGGCCTCCTCCACTCCTGCCGGGTTCCTGGGCTTTTATTTTCCAGTGCTGGGTTGTAGCTCCATCTTTCCTGCAGGCTCTGTGCTTGACGATTTCTCTCTGGAAGTTGAGCAAAAGCCAATGAGGCTGTCCTATTTCCTGATGTGCGGGCCCCCAGCTGGCCTGGATGCAGCAATCATGGACATCCTTCCTCGACTCATGGGGACCTGAGGCTCAGAGTGGGCTGTGCCCCTTGGATGCCCCACTGGGAAGAGCCGGCACACATCCTGCCTCCTGGTCGTGGGCTCTCTGAGCATCAGGGCATAGCTGCTCCCATCCACGTGGGAGTCAGGTGCTGTTCTGAGCGTCCCCACTTTATGGATGAGGAGACTGAGGCCCCAGAGGGTTTGTGGAACTTCCCCGGGTCCCACAGTGAGTGGGTGTCAGGGAGGTGGTGGACGCCCTCCCACTCCTCACTCTCAGCCCCTCCACCTCCCCTCACCATGGAAGTGGAGGATTCTCACTCTGAAGTGAAACGGCCCAGCTGTGGCTCAGGCGTGACCCGATGGCAGGTCCTTCCATCACTTTCTGCACTGCCCTGGTGGTCTTCCTGGTGCAGCCAAGCCAATGCGAAGCTGGCATCAACCCTGGAGAGACACTTGGCTTCAAGACTCCTGGAAGCTCCTGGCAACTCCCACTCCCGCTGAGTCATTCGTGCCCCTCCAAGCACCGGCTGAGGCAGGCCCGGTCGGACACTGGGCAGGGTGTCTGGGCAGGGCTAGGGCAGCTGATGAGACCTCAATTTGCATCTCTAGCAGGCCCAGGCCAAGCAGCTGAGTCACTGGAGAAGCCGGGTGCATCACAGAGCAGGTGCCTGTGTGGGGACACAGGGTCCCAGTCCTGTGTCATTGGCTGAGATGCAGGCCAGTGTGTCTCTGGAGGGACAACTGGGCCATTTCTCAACAAGAAGGGGCTCTCTGCTTCCCAACATGATGCAGTTCCTGAGGAGCTTTCCAGTTTCCTGGCATTCTCCTCCCATCCTTGGTAGCACAACAGTCCCACCTGCCCTTGGCCCTGCCCCGCACATGCTCCCTCTGTCCCTCCTTGAGCCATGTAAGTCTTTCCAGGAGGAAAAGGCTATGGAGCCTTAATAGGGCCTGTGCCTACCAGAGCCAGTGCACGCTGCTTCTGGAACTTCCTGCAGAGTTCAGAGCCCCAGAATCCCTCTTTTAAATAGCCCTGGGTCCTTCCAGTCTTTTTCCCTAGCTGGGTGGTCCCAGCCGAACTTCCCCACCATCAGTATGCCCTCTAGCCCCTGAGGTAATAGCGTGGACGGCATGAAGGCCGGCAGGTGGGGCAGCCCCACTCGAGAGCACAGGCTCCAGGCTGGGGTGGGCCACAAAGCTGGCCCAGCTGCCAGCTGCCACCCCAGCCCACTTCCCCATTCTGGGAAGTCACAGAATCCCACCTTCACATTGGCCTCTGGTTCTCAGGAAGGAGAGACCACATCATATTCAGCAGTTGCTCGCTCTAGTTGTCAACTTCACTGACTTAGGACCCTGGCACGTGGTCCCAGAACCTCAGCTGTGCTTGGGGCCCCAGGGCCCACAAGCACAGGCCTGCCCTGTCAACCCCAGCCAGACTCTCACAGCATTCTGTGAAGTTTGTAAAGCAGCAAAAACTCCAGGCTCCACTCAGAATGGACATTCTGCAGTTGACTACACCGGAGGCAGCTCACTGCTCGGGAATACACATTCCCAGCCGCCGAGGGCTTCTTGCAGGAACCCCAGTGCCCCATGGTGACCTCCTTTCAGTGTTCTGGTTTTCTTTCAAACTCAGAGAGACCTGGCTTGTTTAATATGGTTCAAAGGGGTGATTTTTTTTCTTTCTCTCAAAATCCCATTTGGAGGGTTAGTCAAGAGAAAAGGCACCATTTGGCTTTTTAAGGACAGTGTGATTTTTCCACAGTCATGGGTCCACACAGAAAGCAGGGCCTGGCTCACTGTCCACCTCTGGGGATGATGTTGGTTTGCACGCTCCTCCTGCATGCTGGCCGTCTGCCCTCCAGGCTAGGGGTGAAGAGAGTGACAGGGTCCCCAGGAGCCACAGAGACCCGGGAGAGCAGGGCCACAGCAGGCCCTGGAGGGCAGCCGAGGCTCCACTGGCAGAGGGAGGAGTTGTTGTGGCTTCCAAGGAATGTGAAGCTGGGCTGTGAGGAGGCGGGCCAGAGAGCACTGGGATTAAGGCTGATAGGAAGGAGCAGGGCCTGGGATGTTCAGGAGATGGCAGATGAGACAGGACATGATCATGGGGACCAGCCAGGGTGGCTTTCAACCCCTGAAGATGTTTGGACTCAGAAAGCTGTGAAGCGGGTGCAACACGCAGGGTAGATATCATCGCAGGGATGGCTTCTTACACGGTGTGGGCTGACATGAAGCAGGACCAATAGGGACAGGGTGAGGAGAGAAAGGCATGGAGGAGATCCCCAGGCGCAACATGAGCGTGTCCAAGGCCCCCAGAGCCGGACACTCCCTGGGGGAGGCCCTTCCTGGGGCCCCTTCCTGCATCCTCACAACTCTAAAAGCTATGTGCTTGACCGTCATGTTAGAGACCAGGACACAGATATATAAAAGTCAAGTAAAACAGAGACATATAGAGGCCAGAGAAAACACAGAATTTGTGCATGGATCTGTCTGACCCCAAAGACGATGTCCCATCCATTATGCATAGTAAGGTATTAGAAATGGAAAAGAAAAAAAAAACTTAAATCTACAGTAAGTTCTCACTTAACCTCGTCCATAGGTTATTGGAAATTGGGACTTTAAGCATAACGACATATAACAAAATCAATTTTACAATAAGTAATTGACGTAAACAAGAGTTGAGATGGCATATTTCTGATCACAAAAAAACTACCAAACTGCTAACTAAAGACCCAAAACATGTCTAACATTAAGCACTGGCATAAATGTGAGCTCTGCATATGTTTAAGAAAGATTAATGAAAACAAGTAGGAGAATTATTTACTCAATTTTTGGTGAACTCAATTTTTTGGTGAACCGATGAGTGGCGGCAGCCATAGTTGCTGCGGTATGATCCAGCAATTGCTGCGGTAGATCCAGCAATCCACTCATTGCTGCGGTAGATCCAGCAATGAGTGTTTGCAAAGAGAGCAGTGCCAGGAACCCCCTGACATCGTGCAGCTCAAACACAAACGGTCACAGACGTGGGGGCTCACCCAGCGCCCTCTCATACCGCATGGTATGTTGTTGCACATTTGAATGATTGTCGTAGACTTTATGGGTTTTTATTTTACAATAATTTTCATTCATTCATTCATTTTCCAACCCACTTACGGTAGTTTAGGGTGGTGGGTGGCCAGAACCTATTCCGGCAGCTCAGGGTGCAAAGCGGGTACAAGCCTGGACAGGACGTTGTCCCATCACAGGGCAGCTCAGACGCAGCCATGTAGAGACCAGACAGAGACTAGAGAGTCATGCCAGTTCGCCTAACGGGCACAGCTTTCTATGTGGAAGGAAACCAGAGTACATGGGGAAACCCCACACAGACCTGGGGAGAGTGTGCCAACTCTGCCAGTGGTGGCCCCGGCCAGAACTGAGTTTTTCCTCGGCAACATTATTGCAAAACGTTGAACTAAATGTCGTTCCTCAAGGACCTGCTGTATAAGAGTCGGTGATAAATTAATCTGGAGGGCAAGAAAAAGAAGGAAAATAAAAATGACTATAGCTTGGAAAATCAATGTATAAAAACAGGGATGTTAAGGGGTGAGGGTTCCTCAGGGAAAAGATGAGAAGTGGAGCAGCTGAGCCGGGCTGGGCAGGGGATGCTGCAGGTGCCTCTCCATGGGTCAGGAAATGTGGCACGTGGGGTCAGGGGCTGCAGGTGAGAATTGAGATCACAAACCAAAGGTACCGGAGAAGTGTCTCAGAGTCTGGGAAACAAGATACACTTTCCAGAAGGAGGAAGCGGTCATAGTGTCTATCCAACACCTCAGATGTCAGGAAAATGAAAATAAAAAATCCCTAATTGGGTGATTTTTCTTTAACCTGAGTAAAAAGACTCCAGGATTATCCAAAAAAAAGTTAATTAAAACTGGACTTGTACATCATGGAGAAAACCAACAAAGCAAGTGTTGATTCTGAAATATCACCCTTGTAGACGCTTCCCCTCTGGGATCAGTGGGCCTCCTGCAACCCACCAATCTTTTTGATTATGAGCTGGACTTAGTGACTCACTTCCAAATAACAGTATGGAAGGGAAAAATCAGGGTTTAAGGGTCTTCATTGCACTACCTCTATTGTCTCCTTATCCTTGGGGAGGTCTTCTTTCCACATATGAGCTGGCAACCACCCACATTTCGTAGGTGAGCTGAGGCTATTTCATGTGAGAACCTGTTTCAATGTCTCATCCCTTACCAGAGGAGCAGGTCCCAGGACCAGGTGTTTCTAGGAACTGATAGATATGTGGAGCAGTACAGCTGGAGCTCAGCTTCACTGAACTAAGACCAACCAAGCAAATGCATTCCAATGAAAACACAGGATCAGAGAGTGACGCCCAGCTGCTGGAGAAATTCCGACCCCCAGAGCAGGAACTAAGCCAAATAAAGTGTCTTGGTGGCATCCCCAGTATGCCAAGAAAGTCTACCTACTGATGGATGAGCACAGCGTTTCATCCTGTCATTGTCCAATGCAGTGATGTTAGAAACAATCACAGATGGACGCAACACTGTCACTTGCTACAGCATCTCCAGATGTTCACTGGGTTCAACTACAAATTCCAGTGACATTTTAGCAAATGGCTTTAAAATACATCCTTCACAACTGAATTGCATCTTTCTTTTCTGATGGCTGCATATAATCTGAGCATCCAGCATCCTAAATGTTAAGTCGCTAAAGAAATGCTTCCCAGTCTGCTTTTCACAGATACTCTGTTTCTCTTTGCACCAGGAAAGTAGGCTTCCAGGTAGATACTAATCAAGTATAATAAACTGGAATGGAATCAGGCAAGCTTATAGGGCAGTAGACTCATGTGGGCATGTTTTCCAGTAACTGTGTCTTGAATAAAATTATACACTTTGAGCACACCCCTTTCTGATGCCATTTCTTCATCCAAGAGCAAATGATGTCTTGAGTTTTGAGTTTTGCCAGGTTCTCTACTTCTTTGGGGTGTGGCAGAGTGCAGAAGAGGCATTACTAGAGACTAAACCTTTGTTTCCTTTAGTTCAAGCTCCTTGGAGAAACCAAGCAGGAAGATGGAAGGCATAGCTCCAGCCTCCATATCCATGATTGGATTCCCTTGCAAGCAGCAACTTCTAAAGTTCTAAAATAGCTTGCTAGTTGCACTGTTTATTTAAGCAAGCATTTCCTAGACTTGTCTGATCATGAAAATCACCTGAGAATATTTTCAGATTCAGAATCGCAGGCCTTGTATGACAGACTCTGACTTAGATTTTTAGCATCAGCTGGAACCTGTGATCACATGAGTTTGGAAATTTAAGTTATGGCTTTTGTACTTGGAGGAAGACCTACCATGCTGAAGAGCAGATACCCAAGAACTTACTGAAGATTATTTCCACATATTGTTGTGCTGGATGTCTAGTAGGTATAAAAAGCACTAAGGAACAAAACAGAATCAAACTATCTTCTGTTGTTCTTTATGTATAAAAGATACCGTGTGGCCCAGTGACACTTCACCAGCATCCCAGAGAAGAGGTAGGGTGTACAGTGAAAAGCAGTGACCAGGATGGAAAAGAGAACCAAACAAAAGCAGATGGAGTATGGAAAAGGGGGCCTGTGTTTCCCCAAGTGATTGTAAGATTCTGTGCTGATCCCCTACAACGGCACCAGCACTAACGTCCATACTGCTTACCCTCCTGTGGGACTGTCCTGTGAAGAATAGTCTAATGGAATCAATGGAAATGGAAGCCGATTGTCTGGTAATGATTATTGAACTATACCTATCTGGTCATTCTGATTATTCAAAAAATATTTACAACACCCTTCCCGTATGCCAGGCTTCCTACTAGGAACTGGGGAAATACAGTGAACAAAATATCCAGCACACTTGCCTCATGGAGAGCCATTCATTGAATATATCTGATGCATTTGTTCTTGATACATAATGAGAAGATCTGTTATAACAGCTGGGAAGGGAAAGTGGGAATTGCTAAGAGATAATGTACCAGGGGACCCTAATTAAGGAGGCTCCAAAATCCCAGCATGGATCTCTGGGATGGGCAGGAGGAGGCACAGAGTAGGGAGGGTGGGGCCTTCCAGACAAGGAAGCCCCATTAGAGAGTCTTTATTTAATAGCTGTAATTTCTCAGCATTTAACATTGCACATTAATACTAAAAGCTTGTGTGCGTGGATTGAGAGAAGCTCTGTTTTGCAATTCTCTTCTTTATATCACATCACACTGACTCCATAGCCCCTCTCTATCTCTTCCCTGGTTTTGCAGAGCTGAGGGCTCCACCACAGAGGTATTTTTTTTTAAGTAGCTGATGCAATATCCCATATTTGTTCAAAATACATACCTTCCTCCAGTCACACACAGGGGCGTCTGAATCCGTTCCTCTCTTAAAGTCTGCATTTCTGCTAGATATTGCAATAAAACCTTTTTGATTGTCAAGAATTTAGAAAATGCAAATAAACTAAGACAAGTCAAAATGCCTTTAAAAATAATAATAGCTAACCGTTACTGATATGTGCTGAGTGCTGCATTATCTCATTTAACCCTCAGGTCAAGTCTGCGAGGCAGAGAGGACAAGTAGCTTGCCCAGGGTCACACAGCTAGAAGTGACTGAGCCACTCTGAACCAGGCTCCAGCACTGGGGTTGTGCCCTCCTGTGCCACCTGGACATGACCACCATTAGCACATTTATAAATGAGTGCTGCTCTTCCAGCCTTTTCCCGTATGTATTTTTCACACAAAAAATGAGATATTACATATGCTGCTTTTTTGAAAAAATAATTTTGAGGTGAACTTTGCGTAACATAAAATTAACCATCTTAAAGTGAAAAATTCAGTGGCATTTAGTACATTTTTTATGCAACCCACACCTCTATTTCCAAAACATTTTCATCACTTCCAAGTAAAATCCCTTACCCATTAAGTAGTTTCTCCCCATTCTTCCCCCACACTAGCCTCTGGCCTCCACCAATCTGCAATCTGTCTCCATGGACTTACCTATTCTGGCCATTTCGCATAAAGAGAATCATACAATAAGTGACATTTTATGTCTTAACTTCTTTCCCTTAGCATAATGTCATGTAGATTCATTCATGCTGTAGCATGGATCAGTACTTTATTCCATTTTATAGCTAAATAATATACCATTTTATGACCATACTACAGTTTATCTGTTCATGGACATTTCGGCTCTTGTTGTCTTTTGGTTATTACACACATACTTATGGTTATAGACATGTACTTGTTGAGTGTTTATTTTCGGTTATTTTAAATCTACACCTAGGAGTGAAATTGTAGGGTCATATGGTAATTTTATGTTTAACTTTCGAAGAATCACCAAACTGTTTTCCAAAGAGGCTAAACCATTTTATAGTCCCACTAACAATGTGCAAGGGTTACAATTTCTCCACATTCTCACCAACACTTGTTATTTTCCTTTAAAAAAAAAAAAAATGACCATGCTAGAGGGTATAAAGTGGTAACTCGTTCTGGTTCCGATTTGCATTTCCCCGATGAAAAATGATGTTGGCTATCCTTCCATGTGGTTTTGGCATTTGTATGTTTTCTTTGGAGAAATGTCTGTTTGAGTCCTTCAACATTTTTTTTTAATTGGTTTGTTTGTCTTCTTCTTGTTGACTTCTAAGTGTTCTTTATATATTCTGGATGCTAAGTCCTTATCAAATAGATGATTTGTAAATAGTTGCCTCCATTCCTTACATTGCCTTTTCACTCTTTCATAATGTGCTTTGATACACGGTTTTTATTTTTGATAAAGTTCAATTTATCTATCTTTCTTGTTGTTCATGCCAAATCTAAAATTATGAAGATTTACCCTTAAGTTTTCTTCTAAGATTTTTATGGTTTTAGCTTTGATATTTAGGTAACCGATCCATTTTGAGTTAGTTTTTGTATACAGAGTGAAGTAGGGGTCCAGCTACATTCTTTTGCTTGTGGATATCCAGTTGTCCCAGCCCAACTTATTGAAACTGCTATTTCTCCATTGAATGTTCTTGGCACCTTTGTTGAAAATCAATCAGCCATAGACATATGGCTTTGTTTCTGGACTCTCAATCCTATTCCATTGGTCTATATGTCTATTTTTATACCAATATCACTCTGTTTTGATTACTAAAGCTGCATATACTGCTTTTGAAACTTTTTTGTTTTACTGAATAAGTCAAACAACTTCTGCAAGACTTAAAATCCCAATAAGCAGGACATTTTATGTTTAGCTTTTCCATATTTCTTTGTTATCAACAGCACCATTGTAAACACATTTGTAGCTTAATGAATTAGCTGACCTACAATTATTCCTCAGATAACTTCCTAGAATTGGAATCACTGGATCAAAATATATCCAAAATTCCCAGACTTTTGTAGCTACTGCCAAATTCCCTTCCAGAACAGCTCTGGCAAGTTTATCCTCTCTCCAGCCTGGAAGAGCCTGCCCGGTTCCTGCACTCCCCTCTCTCTTTACCCGAGTTGTACCCCATGAATAATTGTGTCTTCTCTCCTTCTATCTACAACTTTGTTGAATATCAACTCTCCTTCTTTTCACTGTTTTAAAATTAATTGAACATCAGAAATTGTAATGCTATCATTTTTCCTTCTTCATCCCAAAGATTAAAAAAGGTTAGCTCAGACCGGGTGTGGTGGCTCATGCCTGTAATCCCAGCACTTTGGGAGGCCAAGGCAGGCAGATCACCTGAGGTCAGGAGTTCGAGACCAGCCTGGACAACATGGCAAAACCCCGTCTCTACTAAAAATACAAAAATTAACCGGGCTTGGTGGTGCGTGCCTGTAATCCCAGCTACTCAGGAGGCAGAGGCAGGAGAATCGCTTGAACCCAGGAGGTGGAGGTTGCAGTGAGCCGGGATTGCACCACTGCACTCCAGCCTGAATGACAGCAAGACTACATCTTCCCCACCACCCACAGAAAAAAAAGATAAGCTCTGTTGAAAAAACCTGAAAACCCTGTTCCTAATGTGAGGATGCAGTCAGGACTCTGCTGCGTGGTGAGTGTGTGGCTTTTGGCCGTTAACTCCATGGGGTCCTGCACCCTGATAGAGCAATATAACAACATAATCTCTTGGCAATTACCTTTAGCATAGAGATGGTGCAGTGGTGAAGACTGGCAAAAGATATCCAATGTAAATAAAGCTACTAGTCTCCAAACTAAGTCATGCTGGTTAGCAAAGGCCCTCCAGGCCCACTGGGTAGGAATGACAGGACAGAGGGAAGGAATGCTTCATTTGACTTGGGAGACAGCCCTTCCTCCCTGCACCCTTGAAACAAAACCATTCTGAAAATTTCTCCACTGTGGCTGACATGTCATCGAAGCCACATAGACTGTGAAGTTTTACTGAGATGGAAACGTCTTCCTTTGCCTGTGAACTCAGCGTGGGGACTCGCAAACAGCACAAGAGGGAATCGAAGGCGGGGCCCTTGCCATGCAGAATGCGGAAAACAATAGAATCTCCCCACTTGAAACGTCTCTGACTCTGAGACGGGTGTTGCAGCTCAGGAGCTACCAACAGAGTTTCCTCACCAAGGGCCTTTCGCCAAACAGAAGCATGCTAAAATACTTCTTTTTCTAGAGTCAAAGGACAGAAAAGTAAAGGGTACCAGGAAGCCAGTTATGTAGTTGAGTCATGAACAACCCCTAAGAAGAAACCAACTGAAGTTGGACTGAGGGGAGTCTGGAATCTGGCATTACTGCCCCCACTCCCCACCCTACACGGTGCAGACCCCATTCGCCTTCTTAGGGAACCCTGCGCGCGGTACTCCAGGCAGCTGCCCCTGCCATTCCCAGAGGGCAGGAGAGGAGCCCAGTACGTCCTGTCTGGGCTGAATGCTGCCCTCTCCAGGCCAGGCAGGGTTGAGTCTCTCCTTTATGGCTTCTTGTCTCTCTCTCCTCTGACCACTTTCCCAAAAACGGACACATGAGAATGAGAAAGCAGAGGTTGAAAGAAGTGCTGGGAAGTCTTGGTCTATTTCCTTGCACGATGATCCCACTGGGGAGAAGGTGAGAAGAGGCCAGGTAGGTAGGAGGGTTTCCCACCCAGAAGGGAGGCTGCATATTTGAGTCAAGCAGACACTTACTTGCTGGAGGATCCCTGGTTCCAGCTGAGCCATCAGTACCAGAGGCATCTCAGAGGAAAGAGACCCTGAAACTTACATGTACTTTCATACCCTTTAAAGGACCATAATTCATTCCTTTTTATGGCTGAGTAGTATTCCATTGTGTGTGTGTGTATATCTGTATGTATATATATATATATATATATATATATATATATATATATATCACAGTTTTTTTATCCACATTTGCAGTGACCTGGATGAGATTGGAGACTATTATTCTAAGTATAACTCAGGAATGGAAAAACCAAAAGTTGTATGTTCTCACTGATATGTGGGAGCTAAGCTATGAGGATGCAAAGGCATAAGAATGATGCAAAGGCATAAGAATGATACAATGGACTTTGGGGACTTAGGGGGAAGCGAGAGAGAGGGGCAAGGGATAGAAGACTACAAATTGGGTGCAGCGTATACTGCTTGGGTGATGGATGCACCAAGATCTCTCAAATCACCACCAAAGAACTTACTCATCCATCCAAATAGCACCTGCACCCCAATAACTTACGGAAAAATAAAATTAAAAACTGGAAAAAAGAAAACACATATAAAGTGCTGACAGCAAGGACTGGCGTGTGGGAGGGACTGGTGATGTGCCTCCTTTGCCAAGAGATGGTTAATTTTGGAGGTGGCGGGGGGAACTACATTACCCGGAGCGCATGAGAAACTGGAAACAAGGAGAAATGTAAAAGATGCCAGGATCGAACAGGATTAAAAAATATGCTAGAGAGAGTGATAGAAGGAGAAGTCTGTGATGAAGTCAGCAAATAAGGTAAGTAGAAATAAATAGAGACACAACTTTCCATTTTTACTTTAACTTTACCAGGCATTTTAAATATGATCATCTCATAGTCTCCTAAGTATACCACAGGGAAAGACAGCATCTGGTATGCTTTTATAATGAAACAGTGTGGTAGAGCCACCCATGGCCTGAGCAAGGACACAGAGCTCTTTAGTGGTAGAAGGTAGACGGTAGACTTAACCCAGGTCTCCTCACTCCTGCTGGCTCATGGGCTAATGTGAAAAAGACAAGGACACACAAACATTTAAGAGCCCGGATGTGAAGCAGAGCAGAGGGAGGTGGCTGAGTGACTTGCAGCAGAGGCAGTGTTTACACATCACAGAAGGAAATGAATGGGAAAGACTCTCCTGGAAAGGAGTCAAAACAGGAAAGTTTGGGGTGGGAAAACAGAGCTGGATTTCACAGCAGTTCCCAGGCTGCATGGAGGTGAGGAAAGATAACAGCTGATGAAGGGGAACATAGTTCAGAATGAGTTGGTTGAAAGCACAGATATCAAAACTCAAAAGGAGAACAGCACACACAGCAGGTAATAAGGAAAACTGCCAAAGCGACCGCGTGAAGGAGAGATAGCTTTATGGAAGAGAACTCTTCAGAACCCCCACCCCCACCCCCACCCTCACAGACTCATCATGCAAAACACTACCGCAGTGGAAAACGTTCATTGCACATTGAAACGTGTAATGGCACCCTTAGCATTACCTGGCAGAGGCAACGCTCACATCAAAGACTTTGATTAAAATTGTATAATGCTGGGTTAAACGATTCTGCTGGTAGCCCTTATTTTCCTATTTGAACTTCCTGCCAGGGAGGTTTTGGAAAAAGGGCGTGGAGGTTCATGGAAAGATTTCTACATAGACAGTCAACCTAAAATGGAAAGATTTCTACATAGACAGTCAACCTAAAATGAGTACCAGACCAACTTTCCAAGCAGAAAGTTTATTTGGAAATAGTGGAGGGAGCCACAACTTGGGATGTGCATTCTACGACGATCACAGTCCTAGCAAGGGGGCCGGGACAAAGGGGAAGCTTTTATGGACAAAAGGAAGCCCACACAAGCTGTTTTGAAACAAAGTCCACAGGTCACAGAGGCTCAGTGTAGGAATCGGCGCTGTTCATTGCTCACTGTTCCTTTCTTGGTGGAGACACCGCTGCTGGGGTCAGTGTCCTTCAGCAGGTGGCCTGTCCAGAGTCCTGAAGTCTTCAGGAGGCTCTTGAGAAAGGTTCTGCTAAAAGGCGTGGGCCACATGTGGCGTGTGGGATGGCAGGCTTTTCTTGTGATGAGGCAGGTTCCAGGCAGGTGCCTGAGAGCTCCCTCTTGCACCCTCTCTCCACTCCACTTTGTTATAAGCAGCTCTATTTTGGTAGGGGAAACTTTCCTGAGCCTGTCTGATTGGAGAGGGCCTGCTACTCCCCATATCTTTATTTCGGAGTTTTGCGTTCAGAAAACATGATGATTCGTTTTCCTTGGAGAAATATTGAAACAGAAAGGCTTTTATCAGCCATTAATCCCTGTGACCTCATTCACTCTTCTCTTCAAAGAGGGCAACAACCAGAAACAGATTTCAAATGGAAACTCCTCTAATGAGCAGTGACAGACGGGTAATTTGGGAGTAATGAGCCCTGAGCCTGTAATCAGCCACTCGGTCCCCAGATAAGAAAATCCCAAACCCAAGCAAACACGCATCTTACCTGGCACATTTTCCTGCTCCAGATAACCCTCTTACTCCTGTAATTTCCTTGGGCGTTATCTGTCCCCACATTCCCATCAAGCACAAGGCTTAGAGTCTGAGGAATAGAAAGTCTGTTTAATTTTATCTGATCCAGTGGTTCTCAAGCAAGAATGATTTTTGCCCCTCGCCAAGGGACATTTGGCAATGCCTGGAGAGAGACTTTAGATGATCATGATGGGGAGAGAAAGGCAGAGTGGTGCTATCGGCATCCAGTGAGTGCAGGCCAGCATGCTGCAAACATCCTATAAAGCACAGGGGAACACCCGGGACAATTATCTGGTCCAAAATGTCAATAGAGCAGCGGTTAAGAAACCGTGATTAACTGAGGGACAGGCATGAATCAGACTATTGGACACCACTTCTGCAATGAGAGGTATTTCTCACCTCAATCCTAAGCCTGTCTTCCTTCTCACAAACACAGGCTCTCAGCTTCTGCACATCTAAACATGGGTGTGTAAGGATGCCTGCTGTGGCCCTGATCTCTGCTGAGTCACAGTCTTCATGCTCATGGTGGATAAGTCAGGCCACAATTACACAGCAACATGCAGCAGGGGAGAGTTCCAGAACTTCGTGCATGCGTGAGGGATGGGCGTGCTGCAAAGAATTAACCTCAGCAGAGTCACACAAGTCCATCTGGGGACAAGAATTGGAAAGGCCTACATTCGCCTCTGTACGATGTGCTCCATAACTTGATAGAAGTCAGTTACCTTCTGGCTGCCTTATCCCAATTGTCAAAAAGGATATTAAGAAAATAAAGGCCATTATTTAATCCTGGACAAGAATCTACCGAGGACGTGTATTCTGGGATGTGTTCAGAAGAATGAGTTGTCTATTTTCGAAGACGTGTGGCAAAAATAACAAAAGAAAGGTATTTAATGTATCGCTATAACCAAATGATGGAAACAGTCCCAAAGTACATCAAGCAATGATGGATAAACAAAACGCAGTAGATCCAGCTAACGGGATTTATTTTGCCATGAAAAGGAATGAAGTATTAACACATGCTGCAGCATGAAAGAAGCTTGAAGTTGCTGCGCTGAGTGGAAGAAACCCCACATCAGGGCCACGTACTGTATGATTGCACTTCCGTGAAATGTCCAGAATTCACAAGTCAATTGAGACAGGAATAGATTAGCGCTTGCCAGGGACTGGGTGGGAGAATGAAGAGTGTCTACTGACGGACGCATTGTTTCATTTTCGTGGGGGGTGAAATGTTCGGGATCTAGGTAGAGGTGAGAGTGCACAGTGCACAGGGAAAGTATTAAAATCCAGTAGATTGTATACTGTAAGGTTGCTAACATGGTAAATTTTATGTTACATGAATTTTACCTCAGTTTAAAAACATGTCTTGGCAGAAAGACAAACTTTGCATGTTCTCACTTATTTGTGGGTGATAAAAACTAAAACCACTGAACTCATGGAGATAGAGAGTAGAAGGATGGTTACCAGAGGCTGGGAAGGATGGTGGGAGAAGTGGCAGGGGGACGGTTAATGGGTACAAAAAGATAGTAAGAAAGAATGAATAAGACCTAGCATATGGGGGCACAACAGGATGACTATAGTCAAAAATAATCGTACATTTTAAAATTACTGATAGAGTGTAATTGGATTGTTTGTAACACAAAGGATAAATGCTTGAGCTGATGGACTCACTGTTTACCTGATAAGATCATTATGCATTGTATGCCTATATCAAAACATCTCATGTACCCCATAAATATATATATATATATACCTACTATGTACCCACAAAAATTTAAAATGAATATTTTTAAAAGTTTTTTGGAAAACTTCACTTTAGAAGTCCTGATTAAATGAATTCTTTTGAATAAAAGGGAAGGGGAACTGCCTTCTATTCTGGATCTACTGACTAGGAAAAACAAAGTTAAGCAAGCAGCAGAAATGATCAGTACACCAGGTGTTTGTGGATGGTAAGTTCAGTAGCTTCCTTGCCTTGCAGCTCGGTGGCACCATTTTAAAATGGGATAAATGAATGTGTGCCGTTGAACAAATGCCACTGCCTGTCATTAACCAGGCATGCTCCTGCCATTCTCACTTGTTATTTCTCTGTGTAGCTGCCTCTCATTGTGACTCAGTGAGACTTGGTGTGATCATGGCCAACACCAACCTGCGGCACAGATGACCGCCTACTCCCTGGGAATCCAAGACCTTCCTCCTCGAAGTATACATCCACTTCTGGTATTGATGTTTTCTCCAGCCCTGGAGTCAAAACCGTGTCTCTAGAGAGCCCTGGTGAAGAAGCAGAGCACAATGTCACCTGCTAGATCAGCATGTAGCATGGTGGACAGCACATGGAGCAAGTAACAGCAACTGAGTTACCCAAACCTTAGTGTGCTTCCTGCAAACGCTCAGGTCAAGCTGGGAGCCGGAGTCCGTGCATGATCAGAAGACAAGAAGGAAAAGGCACAGCCATTCAGAAAAGGAGGTGGTTTAAACAAAAGGACGGTAGGAATGGGCTAGGATATTTCCAAACAAGAGATGGTACACCTGGGATGATTCATTTCATTGGTTCCACCCATCTTCAGGCCCCTCCTGGATTCTTTATCCCTGGCTGCATACACAGTCCTCCATCACCTGTGTTGAGAGCTGACTTTTGCCTGTACACCAACATCTCCCCTTGCTTTCTGATGCTGCCAGGAAGGGCAGGCTTCAGGCTTCCCAAATCCTCCAGCTTTCTTTGCCAGCCCCTCCATTAAATTCAAAGAATCAGGGTAACCCCTGACATGTGGAACATGTTTCCACCAACATGTTCTTTGCAAAAGCGGACAGACATGCCCATGGAATCTGACTTTAACACAGTTTCTCTCATTCAGTCTTGTGCCTCCAATGCACATGAACATGGTCTTGGGTTTTGGAAGGATGGGTTATTTTCTTCTTTGTTTGGACACAGGATATAAAAATCATCATAGCCAACTTGAAGCTATCCAACTATGAAGAAAAGTAATTTCCATCTTAAGATGACTCTAGATGCTCGAGTGCATTTTGTCATAAATGTTCACATACAGCTGAAGCCTTCACTGAAACTGAAAAGGAAAATAAAACTATTAAAATATAAAGGTCCAAATAACATATACCTCCTCCTAGGCTTCTCTGGTCTACATGCTTACCTGGATACACACACAGAGTTATAGACGGCTGTACACTGCACCTGGGCTGTGCTGATCACACTGTCATGTAAGCAGAGGCAGTCTATTAATGCTGGACTTATATGCTTGTGAACAGCAGTCCCCAGCCTTTTTGGCATAAGGGACCAGTTTTATGAGAGACAATTTTTCCATGGACAGAGAAGGGGGAATGGTTTCAAGATAAAACTATCCCACAAGGAGTGTGCAACCTAGATCCTTCATGCACATTTCACAGTGGGGTTTGAGCTCCTGTAAGAATGTAATGCCACCACTGATCTGACAGGAGGTGGAGCTCAGGCAGTAATGCTCACTCACCTGCCACTCACCTCCTGCTGTGTGGCCTGGTTCCTTACAGGCCATGGACCAGTACTGGTCCATGGCCCAGGGGTTGGGACCCCTGATTAAGAGCACACAACAGGGATTATTTGCATCGAGTACACCCATCAATGGTGGAATGGATAAAGAAAATGTGGTACATATATATCATGGGATACTATGCAGCCATAAAAAAGAACAAAATCATGTATTTTGCAGGAACATTGGTGGAGCTGGAGGCCATTATCCTTAGAAATATAATGCAGGAACAGAAAACCAAATACAGCACATTTTCACTTATAAGTAGGAGCTAAATGACGAGAACACATGGACACACAGAGGGGAACAACACACACTGGGCCTACTGGAGGATGGAAGTTGGGAGGAGGGAGAGAATAGAAATTGTTCCCGCTCGAAATTGTTCCTGTTCCTGATGTTACTTCCTCCTTAGGAACCTGAATATTTTTAAGACTGGGATCAAATATTCACTTCTTAACTGGTGGAGACAGTGTTCAGCAGAGTTCCCAAACACTCTGCACAGGACAATGTACGTACCCAGAAGTCTGCTTATGTCCCAACAGGGCTCTTCAGATATGACCAAAGGATGGGAAGCAGACCATTGAGAAGTAGCAGCAGGGCACCTTCAGCATCAGATGGGAACAGAAAAAGAGGGGCAAGTGTGTCAGCTGGGGTTGTGATATGGTTTGGCTCTGTGTCCCCACCCAAATCTTATCTTGTAGCTACCATAATTTCCACATGTTGTGGGAGGGACTCACATGTGTGAGATGATTGAATCATGGGGGCAGGTCTTTCCCATACTGTTCTCATGATAGTGAATCAGTCTCATGAGATCTGATGGTTTTAAAAACGGGAGTTTCCCTGCACAAGCTCCCTCTTTGCCTGCCACCATCCATGTAAGATGTGATTTGCTCCTCCTTGCCTTCCACCATGATTGTGAGGTCTTTCCAGCCATTTCAAACTGTAAGTCTAATAAACTTGTTTTGTCTTTTGTTTTTTTGTTTTTTGTTTTTGTTTTTGTAAATTGTCCAGTCTCGGATATGTCTTTATCAGCAGCGTGAAAATGGACTACTACAGGTTGCCTATAATCCCAGACTGCTCTTGGGCCTGTGAAGAGGGAAGGCTACAAGGACTTTGGAGTATGGGTAGGGGCATGACTGATCTTCTTTATATATTTGGAAGACACATTCAATGCATGTGTACATGTATGCTGCACACACACACGTCTATAACATGTATATAAAGATGGGTATATAATATACAGAGCACCCTGGACAAGTTTGCCAGGGCTGTCTTAGCAGAGCACCTTGGTGGGAGTGTCACTGTTGTGTCTGCCTTCATGTTCACACAGCATTCTCCCTGTATCCATGTACTCGTGTCCAGATTCCCCATTTATTAGGGTGCCAGTCATATTGGTTAAGAGCCCACCCTACTCCAGTAAGGCTTCATCTTAACTAACACACCTGCAATGACCCTGCTTCCAGATAATGACACAGTCTGAGGTACTGGCGGTTAGAATTCCAACATATGAATTTGGGGAGAAACAATTTAATCTGTAATACCTGTACAACTACAGAATGTATGCAAATGCATGCATGTACCCAGACATATAGCCCCATAACCTTTCTGCTTTCCTTTTTTTTGAGACGGAGTCTTGCTCTGTCACCCAGGCTGGAGTGCAGTGGCGCAATCTCGGCTCACTGCAAGCTCTGCCTCCCAAATTCACACCATTCTCCTGCCTCAGCCTCCCGAGTAGCTGGGACTACAGGCGCCCACCACCATGCCTAGCTAATTTTTTTTTTTTTTTGTATTTTTAGTAGAGATGGGATTTCACGGTGTTAACCAGGATGGTCTCAATCTCCTGACCTCCTGATCCACCCACCTTGGCCTCCCAAAGTGGTGGGATTACAGGCATGAGCCACTGTGTGCAGCCTCTGCTTTCCTTTTAAAAGCCAATCCCGGCCGGGTGCGGTGGCTCCCGCCTGTAATCCCAGCACTTTGAGAGGCTGAGGTGGGTAGATCACGAGGTCAGGAGATCGAGACCATACTGGCTAACACGGTGAAACGCCATCTCTACTAAAAATACAAAAAATTAGGCAGGTGTGGTGGCGGGCGCCTGTAGTCCCAGCTACTCGGGAGGCTGAGGCAGGAGAATGGCGAGAACCCAGGAGGCGGAGCTTGCAGTGAGCCCAGATTGCACCACTGAACTCCAGCCTGGGCGACAGCAAGACTCTGTCTAAAAAAATAATAATAATAAAAATGAAATAAAAGCCAACCCCAACCAACACCAATCTTGAGTCTAACTCTGTGCATTGTGCATCACTGAGTCAGTGTTAGTGCATAACTTTATTTATTCTCTTGTTCCTGATATTGCTATTTATAGAAATCTTCTGACGAGCTCCTAAACCAAAGACAGATGTCTCCTTCAAAATGGAAGTCATTGAAAGGTGAACGTTTCCCCATGATTTACAATGTGCTTCCAAAGCTTCTTGAATGTGTGGCTTGTGAATAGGAAAGAGTTATCACACTGCCACTGCTGCCATTAAAAAGAAGCCAGGTGCAGTGTCATCCCAGCACTTTGGGAGGCCGAAGCGGGCAGATCACTTGTCAGGAGTTCGAGACCAGCCTGGCCAACATGGTGAAACCCTGCTTCTACTAAAAATACAGGCTAAAAAAATTAGCCAGGCATGGCGCATTTATAATCCCAGCTACTTGGGAGGCTGAGGCATGAGAATGGCTTGAACCCAGGAGGCGGAAGTTGCAGTGAGCTGAGATCGCGCCACTGCACTCCAGCCTAGGCAACAAAGTAAAACTCCACCTCAAAAAAATAAAATAAAATAAAATAAAATAAAATAAAGAATCCATACCTCAACAAGTCCACACCTCACATCTGAGAATTCCAGCTGTAGAGAGCAAAGTCAGACCAACCAGGACCTTGCAGACAGCTGGAAAGGTAGGCTTTTTCCCCAAGCAGGGGTGCATGCATCCTCTCCCTGATGAATGTTGATCGCCTTCCAGGGCAGTGGCTGGTTCTGCACAGCGGCGTCTACACTAACCTCTAAGCCTCCTTTTGTCACTGAGAACAATGCATGCACAAGGGCTCCACGTGAGGGGTGACCCATCCTGTTTTGCTTCAAAGGACCATCATGACACTGAGGGTAGGGAAATCCAAGCTGGATAAAACATGATGTTGGAAGCTTGCTGGTTTTCTCACATCCAAACAGTGAAATAGCATTGTTCTTCTATTAATCTCTTTCTTGTCTGACTCCAAAGACAAACAGTAGCCAAACTAAGGTAAATACTCCTTATTATGGATGCCCAAAGGCCAACACATGAAGGTGCCTGAAACATTGATTTCACAGTCTGCTTGCCTGATGGTGCTGATGGTGGCCCCAATCCCTCTTCACCCGGCCCTTTAAAGAGACTAAAAAAAAAAAAAAAAGAGAGAGATGCTGTAGAAGATCACGTGCTTCATCCTGTCCATCTGGTTGTTTCAATACTGCTTCCATCCCTATCTGTCGTGTCCCCTGGGCAGCCTGTCTAATTCTGCTGCACATTCTGTATTGCCAAACGAGGCATCTCCCAGCCCGTCATGACGGCTGCAATGGTTGTCAGTCAGAAAAGCACTTACTCCCTATCCTTGTCCAACATTCAGTGAGAATTCTGCCCTAGAGAATTCACACTGAACATCTGAAAGACAAATTACTTTGAAAATAAAGATACTTGGAACCCTACTAGAATGACTTCATATTCTAAGAAGTCCAATGCAATGTTGATGCCTCAACTGAAGGGGAAAGTGATATTGTTTGGCTGTGTGTCCCCACCCAAATCTCATCTCGAATTGTAATCCGCACGTTTCGAGGATGGAACCTGGTGGGAGGTGACTGAATCACAGGAACAGTTTCCGCCATGCTGTTCTTATGACCGTGAGTGAGTTCTCACCAGAGCTCATGGTTTATAAGTGGTTGGCAGCTCCCCCTTCTCTCTCTCTCTCCTGACACCATGTGAAGAAGGTGCTTGCTTGCTTCTCCTTCACCTTCCACCACAACTGTAAGTTTCCTGAGGTCTCCCCAGGCATGCAGAACTGTGAGTCAATTAAACCTCTTTTATTTATAACTTACCCAGTCTCAGGTAGTATCTTTATAGCAATGTGAGAACGGACTAATAATAGAGAATTGGTACCAGCAGAGTGGGGCACTGCTATAAAGATAACCTGAAAATGTGGAAGTGACTTTGGAACTGGATGTCCAGGCAGAAGTTTGTTGTAGGGGCAGAACCCTCATGGAGAACCTCTGCTAGGGCAGTGCAGAAGGGAAATGTGGGGTTGGAGCTGCCACACAGAGTCCCCACTGGGGCACTGCCTAGTGGAGCTGTGAAAAGAGGGCCACCAACCTTCAGATGCCAGAAAGGTACATCCACTGACAGCTTGCAGGTAATATCTTTATGGCAGTGTGAAAAAGCAGTCTGTTCAATGTAAGACTTAAGTGAGTAAAAGCATCATATTCTCAACCGTAAACACAGTGTTGGCTGGACACTAACAATGTCATTATTAATGAGCTGGAGTTTATCCAACATTCACATGTACATAGTATATATTCACACAGTGATGGATAAAAGCCCATCAGCTAAGTCAGCCATCCTCAAGGACAAGGTAATAGAGCCGGGTCAGCAAACTGCAGCCGGTAAACCAAATTCATTCCACCTCCTGTTCTTATAAATAAGGTTTTACTGGAACACAGCCAAGTTCATTCATTGATATATTGCTTATATAATACAAGACTGCCTTCTTCTTACAATGACAGTGTTGGATAGTCGAGCAGACACTGTATGGTCCACAAAGCCTAAACACTGTGCTGTCTGGTCCTTTACATGAGAAGTGTCCCTACCCTTGTGATAGCGAAGAGATGGTAGATGGCCTACTTTTAGCATGCCTAAAGTTGAGTGGGAATGAGCTACCTTCACCAGCTCGAAAAACCTGGCTGAATTCCTTAAACCAGTTGAGCTTAATTTTCACAATCTCTAAGCAGGTATAATATTACCTATTTCTTTGAGTTTTTGTGAAAATGACATGCAATCATTAGTACAGAGCGCGTGACCCAGGCGAGATATCCAGTAACCGTGAGTTTCCTCCTTATCCAGGGGATTTTTCTCATCTCCAGGAATTCCTTGTGTTCAGAATTCTAACAGAATTTTTGTTCTTGATAAGTGCACACACTAATTATTCATCTACAGATGGCTATTTTCCCAATAGTGGTTTTCATGTATCTAAATCATAGTTAAATATCATGGCATAAATTCTAAATCATGCTCTTTTTTATGATTAGGTATTTAGTGTGAGGAGCTAAATTTTAAATGTTGCTTAATGTTATACCCTCAATCCATAGTGATGTGACTGAAGGATCCAGAACCACCCTCGTCCACTCACCCAACCCCTGGTCTTCACTACAGCCTACAGCAGTGGGTGGCCGCCATCTGTGGGCTGGTCCTCCATACTCCTGAAGCCAGCAGAGCCCCTGCAGCCCCTGCAGGCCCTGTTCAGGGAGCTTTGCAGCTCTGGGCAGCTTCCATCACACAGAAGGCCTTCAGGCCCAGACTACTTTGGGAGCGTCAGAAATGAAGTCCCCTGCAGAGAGGTCTTGAGTAAGTCCCAAGCCCTAATTGGTTCCCCATTTTCTCAGTTCCAAATGAGAGGGATTGGTGCCAGAACCTAAGTTTTTCTCTTCACTTAAAGTTTTCATGATTCCATGAGTTCATGTAGTTCTTCTACATTGCTTCGGAAACCATTCTATTATACAGCATTCTTGCACGTGCTCCACAGAGTGTTTTTGACCATTTAAAAATAATACTATGCATTGAGATTTTGGAAAACTGTTCCAGTGTTCAATAGTGGGCTGCTAGAACACTGTTTCTAATGGCCCACAGAAAATCATGCTCTGCTCACAGAGATTTTCCCCAGGACATGAGCGGCATTAAATGTGAGTATGTCTACAAAGGCTTGAGACTCAATAATCTACTCACAAATGAAATACTCATTCACACAAATACATTAGGCAGGGTTCTCCACAGAAACAGACCAATAGGATGTGTAATGTGTGTATACACACACACACATACATATAGAGATAGAGATAGAAATAGAGATAGAGGTAAAGATTTATTTTAAAGAGGAATTGCCTCACTCATTTGTAAGTGCTGGCAAGTCTGAAATGTGCAGGGCAGGCCAGTAAGCAAGGGATCCAGGGAGGAGGTGATGTTGCAGCTCAAGTCCAAAGGCAACAGAGAGGTGGAATTCCCTCTTTTTCTGAGAGAGGTCAGTCTTTTCCAACTAAGGCCTCCACTGATTGGATAAGCCCCACCCCAATTATAGCGGGTAATTTACTTCTCTCAAAGTCTACTGATTTAATACTTTTTATTCGTTTTTTTAATGAGAAAAATCATAATTATATACATTTGTGGGGTGCAATATGATGTTTTGATTTACATATATCATGGAATGATTCAGTCAAACTAATAAACATATTCAATGCCTCACTTACCATTTTTATGGTAAGATGTTTGAAATTTACTCTTAGCTATTTTGAAATACACAATACATTCTTATTGACAATAGTCACCTTGCTGGGCGATAGATCTGGAAAACTTATTCCAAACTTTGCACCCTTTCACCAACATCTCCCCATTCACTTTCCTGCCACTGAGACTCTGGTGACCACTGTCCTACACTCTCTTTCTCTGAGTTTAGCTGTTTTAGATCCCACATATAAGTGAGATCACATAGTACTTGCCTTTCTCTGCCTGGCTTATTTCACTTAGCCTAATGTCCTCCAGGTTCATCCATTTTGCTGCAATGACAGAATTGCCTTCTTCCTTTTTTAGGGCTGAATAATATTCCATTGTGTATGTGCACCACATTGTCTTTCTTCTTGGTCCAATGGAAACTCACATTCACTCAAGAATGAATGAATTCATTCATTCTTGGCTATTGTAAATAAGGCTGCAGTGAACACGGGAGTGCCGATGTCTCTTTTAGATCCTGATTTCAAGTCCTTTGGATAGATACACAGAAGTGGGGTTGCTAAATCACATGGTAGTTCTATTTTTAGTTTTTTGAGGCAGTTCCATACTATTTTCCATAATGGCTGCACTCATTTACTCCCCCGGTGACAGTGTACCAGGATTCTCTTTTCTCTGAGTTCTCACCAGTACTTGTGATCTTTCATCTTTTTGATTATCGCCATACTAACATGGGTCAGGTGATATTTCCTCGTGGCTTTAATTTGCATCCACCTGATGACTGGTGATATTGAGCATTTTTCATGAATCTATTGGACGTCTGTATGTCTTCTTTGGAGAAATGTCTGTTCAGGTCCTTTGCCAACTTTTTAATCATGTTTTTTGTCGTCTTACTGTTGAGGTGTTGAATTCCTTGTATATTTTGGATATTAACTCTTTATCAGATGTACGATTTACAAACATTTTCTACCATACCATACTGTGGGTTGCCTCTTTGTTCATTGTTTCCTTTGCTGTGCAGGGACTTCTACTTTGATCTAATCCTATTTATCTGTTTTTTACTTTTGTTGTCTGGGTTTTGCAGTCATATCCAGAAAATCATTGCCCAGAACAATCTTGTGGAGCTTTCCCCTGTTTTCTTCTAGCAGTTTTACAGTTTCAGGAATACTGATTAAATGTGACTCACATCTGAAAAACAGGCTCATAGCAACATTTGGGGGTTGACCAAAAACTGGTTGCCATGATCTAGCCAAATCGACACATAAAATTACCCATCACATACACAGTCATGTGTCACTTGACAACTGGGATATGTTCTGAGACATGGTCTTTTGGTGATTTCATTGTTGTGTGAACATCATACAGTGGACTTACACAAACCTTGATGGTACAGCCCACTACACACCTAGGCTACAGGGAACAGTGTATCACTCCTGGGCTACAAACCTGTACAGCAGGTGACTATACTGAATACTGTAAGCAATTGCAACCCAGTGATAAGCATTTGTGTATTTAAACATATCCAAACATAGAAAAGGTACAGTAAAAATATCGTGTTATAATCTTATGAGCTCATCCTCATGTACGTGGTTTGTTGTTGACTGGAATGTCATTCTATGGTACATGACATTTATACACATATACAGAGGGAAAATTTATCCAGGGAGTTTGAAATTATCCATCTTCAAGCAAAAAGAAATACAACAAAAAGCCAAAAACAAATAAAAAGCAGTAAAGAAAGTCTATAAAATGTACTACTTGTCTACCTGCAGGTGATAATAAGTTTGGGTTTCCTTGATTAAAGTGCTATTAAATAAAATCAAAGTAGATAGTGTTGCACATTGCTCATACATGGGGATGAGTCCCTCTCTGCCCCTAAATTGTCTTTTCTAGAAACTGAGGTGATTCTCTTTGCACAAAGTGCTTAAACAAAGCAGTAAGGCGCAAGGCTCAGAAGCACAGGTTTTGGAGTCAGCCCAACCGGAGTCCACTCCTGGGATCCTCCACAGTCTTCCTGTATAATCTTGGGCAATCAAATTAATCTCCTGGGGCTATTTCCTAATCTGTAAAGTGGACATAGAAAGGTGAAATTGCTGAATGATGTGAAAAGTAATCGAGACCTATAAGGAAAGCACTTAATGGCAGTGTCAGGCACACGGTAATGGTCCAGCAAATGACAGCCGTAACAGTGAACCAGCATGGTTTCCAATCATCAGCTGCCATGTGCACTGCAACCAAGGCAGACTTGGATGAGGGCTGTGATGAAACCTGAGCATGAAAGCCATCTTCAAGGAGGAAGGGGTGGTGGTGGCCAGAACTGCAGGTTCTAGGGCAGGTGGGATCACAGGTGGAACCTCCAGGTGGTCCACGCAGTGTCTGAGGCATGACAGTCTCCATGCTGATCTCATAGGCAGTTAATAACAGAAAAACATCAAAGCGGGCAGATGTCCCAATGCTGTGAACATTTCAGAGCAAAAGGATGGCATTGTTATGCGAGCACTATCTTTTTTAGCACGATCACAGCCATGGTGGAGAGGGCTGGTGGGAGAGGGGCAGGGTCTCGGGACCTTAGCTACATGGGTGGGTCCTAATACTTTCCCGTGCATATGTACAACATTCTTGTGAAATAGATTTATCTAATATGCGGTTAAGATATCGCTGTGTAGATGAGTTCCACCTCTGCTAATATCAGATGAATCCTCCTCAATGTGAACAAGAAGAAAATCTGAGAAAATATTGTTTAAATGTATTTAAAGGTGTCAGAAAGCTAATGTAGTAATAAAAATTTACCCAGCCAAGGTTGGAGAGAAAAATAAAACATAGACAGGTGTTTCTGGCATGTGGGCCAATTTTACCCCTAAAAGCTTCTCTTTATTCTGAAATAAGCTGCAGAACAAGTAAAGATGAACAGAGTCCTTGACAGATTCCCAGAGACAGAGACAGAAACTGGAATTTAAGGCACTTCAGGTACAGACAGTGGCTATGGTAAGCACCTATGATTTAGGCTGGGACACAAAGAGTTATATTATAGAATTAAGAGCAACCAGAAACACACTGACTCTCAGACAAAATCAGTATCCAAGCTTTGAGCCATGCCGATCCCTGAGGAGTCAAAGTAATCCTGGCCTTCGAACTCCCTAGCCTAGTTACCCTCTGGTAGCCAATTGAAACCCTCTGTGTAGAAAGATGGCATCATCCAGAGACTCAAATTAGCTCTACAAGTTTTCAAATACAATGCCTATGCCCAGTCTGAAATTATTATGCATAAGGAGATAAGAAAAAATTATTTAAAATAAAGAGAAATAGTACACCCATAAGTGAGTCAGATAATGGCATTATCAGATACAGACTTCAAAATAGCAAGGGTTAATACATGTAAGGAAATAAAGGCTACACTGAGAATTCCTGTAAAGAACCAGAAACTGTTTTTCTAAATCCAAGTGGATGTTCTAGGACTGCAATAACAGCATGCTAATGGATTTAAGAGAAAATTATAAAAAGCTAAAGATGAAATTATTAAACTGAGATAGGTCAGAAAGAATTATCCAGACAATGTAATGAGAATTACAGAAAGAACAGAAGAGATGCAGAGATGTGGTAAGATGGTCTACATTACTTATAACTGAATTTCCAGAAAAACAAGAGAAAAATAAAGAGGCAAAAAATAATAATTTTCCAAAATTGATGGAAGCCCCCAAGCCACATATTCAAGAAGTTCTACAAACCCCAAACAAGATAAATGCAAAACACCACACCTAGACACAGGATGGAAAAATCCCTAAAAACAAAAGAAAAAGCAAGTAGAGAAAAAAAGCAAATTACTTTCGAAGTGGTCTCCATAAGACTTAAAACAAATGTCTCACTCGAAATGATATAAAAACCAGAAGAGAATAAAAAGATATCTTCAAATTGAAAAAAAAAACAACAAGATTTTAAATTTAGTTAGGTTCTAGAAAAATATATCTCAAAGACAAAAGTAAAATTAAGACACATTGGGACAAACAAAATTGACAGAGTGTGTCAGCATTGGAACCACACTGAAGAAAATGCTCAAGGAAATGTATTCATCTGCAGGGAAAATGACTGCTGCTAAAACCTGAAGAAGGAAGAGAGGGGAAGCTTGAAATAGGTGAGTAAATCTAAACAGAATTGTTGATTAAAACGACAATAATGCAGAATTAAAATAATGGCAATAATAATACATAAGGTGGGAGGAAGCTAAATGGAATTAGGGCAGCCTGAATTTCCTGCACTGAGTGCAAAGGAGTGAACCTGCTTATGTATATTTGACTTGGTAGGTCAAGGACACCTGTTATGTTCTCTTAGCAGGATCACTGGTTTTAGAAGAGTGTATAACGACCGAGTAATGAACCAAATGTCTGTGTCCAAAAAATGTCTGTGTTGAAATCTGAACCCTCAGTGATCTCTAATGAGATGGTACTAGGAGGCGGGCCCTCTGAGAGCTGATTAGATCAGGAGGGTGGAGCCCTCGTGATAAGTGTTCTTATATAAGGAGCACGTCTCTCTCTTCCCCAGCCGCCCAATCTCTCCCTCTGTGAGGGCAGTGCCATGTGAGGGCACTGTAAGAAAGTAGCCATCTGTGAGCCTAGAATAAGACCCTCACCCCAAACCCAACCATGCTGGCAGCCTGATCTCAGACCTCCAGGCCCCAGAACTGTGAGAATTAAATGTTTGCTATTTAAGCCACCCAGTCAATGGTAAGCTTGCTACAGCAGCCTGAACCAACTAAGACTAAGAAATTAAATAATTAGGCAGGGCGCAGTGGCTCGCATCTATAATCCCAGCACTTTGGGAGGCCGAGGAGAGCGGATCATGGGGTCAGGAGTTCGAGACCAGCCTGGCCAACATAGTGAAACCCCATCTCTACTAAAAATACATAAAAATAGCCAGGTGTGGTGGTGGGCACCTGTAATCCCAGCTACTGGGGAGGCTGAGGCAGGAGAATTGTTTGAACCCGGGAGGCCGAGGTTGCAGTGAGTGCCATTGCACTCCAGCCCGGGTGACTGTGCGAGATTGTCTCAAAAAAAAGAAGAAGAAATGAAATAATTATTATAAAAAAATACTTAACCAATTCAGTAAAAAGGGGCAATGTTAAGGAGAAAAACAAGGAAGAAGAACATCTCTTCCAGATATCAAGACTTACTAGACCATAATTAAGACACTCTGGTACTGACATAAGGACAAACGATCTTATAAAAATGGAATAACCTCTTTGGAAAACTGGCATGAGCAACTACATATGGTCATTTGCTACACCACGAAGGTGGCCCTGAAACACAATGAGGATATAATGGTCTCTCCAGTAAATGGTGCTGACACCCATAGGGAAGTAAATGAATCACAGGACATAAAATCAATTCCAGGTGGATTAAAGACCTAACTGTGAAACATAAAGCAAAAAGAGTTCTAGAGAATGACAGAATATCTTCATGACCTTGGAAAAGACATAAATGAAAAGACTAACAGAGCTGTGTTAAATTTAAGAAAGTGCGTTCATCAAAAAAGACATTAATAAGGGAGTGACAAGGCGAGCCTCGGAGTAACAAAAAATCTTTGCATCACAGACAACCTCCAAAGGACTAGCATCCAGAAACCCTAGTAATCAACAAGAAAAAGACAACCCTATAGAGAAAAGCAGGCAAGAGACTTGCAGGGAGAGCAGAATATGGACCCTAATATGTGAAGAATTGTTGAGCTGAAGACGATTAAGAAGAAGCAGAAACAGAGAAGTTCTCCGTGCTCTATTTGCCTAAAAGCCAGACATAGATTTACAAAGACAAAGGGAATCCTGCCCACCCCTTCTACCAGGAAGAAAAAAGTTACCCACTGACAACAACATAGGTCCTTATCTGCCTGGAGATGGTCCCGGAGGACTCTGCACGAGCAAGCCTCACCAGCTCGCCTTTATCTGACAGTTATCTGCCTTCCTCCAAGTTGCAGTCTCTGGAGACCAATGGACTGTCCCCTTGTCTTGTCACTGCTCTAAAAATTTACTGTCCTTTGTTGCAGATGCCACATAAGCTGGAATTCAAAGCCACATCTTTGAGAACTGCTCATTCCCTGGGTACTTCCCAGGTACATATGAAATGCACTTCTGTTTGTTTTTCTCTTCTTAATCTGCCTTTTGTTACAGGGTCCATTCCAACTAAGGACCTATGGGAATTATTCTTCCCCTACAACTTGAATAGGTATTTCACAAAAGAGCACATCTAAATAAATGGTTAATGAACACATAAAATGTGTTTAATTTTTTAGGCATCTAGGGAAATATTTTATAAAGGCCACAATAGAATACCATGACACACCATCCAAAATGGATAAATTGAAAGACTGATGGTAACAAGCAATAGCACAACTGCTTTGAAAATTGTTTGATATTATCTACTGATTTTGAATGAATGCCTACCTTACGACCCAAAAATTATACTCTTTGGTCTATACCCAAAGGAAATGCATGCACAAATGCACCAAGAGACATGGATGAGAATATTTATGGCAGCATTATTCAAAATAGCCAACAGCTGAAAACAATTATAATGTTCATCCACAGTGGAATGTGAAATAAATGGTAGAAAACTAACACAACTATCATGAAGCAACGAAAATGAACTGACCACAGCTATGTGCTACAACGTGGCTGAATCTCACAAGCGGAGCTGAATGAAACAAGCCAGTAATGAGGGGATTATACTACATGATTCCACCTTTGCAAAATTCAAAATGAGCAAAGCTGATCTAAGGTGGTGAAAGTCACGTGGTGGGTCACAGTGACTGGGGGCGGCCTGAGCCACACTCTGGGGTCCTGATGATGTTCTGTACCTTGGTCTAAGTATTGGTAATAAGGATATTTAAGTGCCAACATTTGATTGGCTGTAACTAGTGATTTGTGTATTTTGTGTACCTGTATTATATTTCACCCTGAAAAGAAAAAATAGTGTACTTTTAAATGTCAAACTTGAAAGCATAAGAACTTTAAAATTTGGTAGCTGAAGTTGGAAATAAGTTTCTTGAGAATCTCGAACTTAGCCTCTGGGCCAGATTTTGATATGTTTGGTTAAGATAGATTCTGTTTATGGTACCTGTGCTTGGTGTTCTAAGAGATACAAAAGTTTATGGAATAAATAAACGGAACGTTGAGCATAAAAAAGAACACTGATATTCTATGGGAGTAAGGGCAGGCCAACTGTGAAGAAAGAGGCCCTTCTTGTCATTCACCAAGGGCCTGCCACATATTAATCATAGACCAGGTATGTCTTTTGGCCCAGAAGCCAGCACCTGATAAGGGAATACCAGGTACTTCAAAAAGGTGGACTCTTGACCTCTGCCAGAGAAGGGCCATGTTGAACTATATATAAAGGCAGCTCCCAAGAAGTAGAAAAAATAACATGGAATTTGAAGTCAAAATATCTATAGTTTAGACCGAGGTCAACCATTAAACTATGTTGTATTAGCAGATATTTTAAACTGGAAGATAAAATATAGACTATTTTATCATTCTTAAAAGCATAAAATATTACAGTTATAGAATTTTATTAATATAAATTTGAAATAAAATGTAGGTGGTTGTATGTGCAGAACTCCCATTGGGCATGGGAGTGGAGGAACCAGAGAAAAACAGGTATCTGATGAGAAATCAGGTGGTTCACACACTTTCTTAGAAGATATCCAACATTCGGCACTTCTGAGATCTTGAGTAACTCAGGATGTCTTCAGAGAGCTGACATAAGGAGACAGAATGCATCTCACGACTCTAGGCTGAGAGCAAATATGTAGCGCTGGGTCTGCCGAGGTCTTCTGGAGAATCACTGACCTGAGCGTGTGCTTCTTTCTTTCTTTTTGGCCTGTCAGTAGAAGCTCTGCTCAGTTCAGAAAACAGTACAATTATGATCAGCAATGATATTCTTGCATCAATCTTTACCAGTAACTCTGAGAATGCCCATTTACTTTGGTTGCATAAGGCACTGTCATGCCTCTGGCAAAGGCTGGGACATTAAGCCCTTTAAAAAAAAAAATCTACTCTCACCCACTCCTAAACATGTTCGTCTTCACTCTCTACTTCTGTACCTCATGGGATCATATGACTCGGATGGAGTCCTGAGTTCACCACTACACATGCAAGGAGAGGAACATGGCAGGCCCTTCCAAGAGGCCATATGATGGCTTTACCAAAAGAACTGTCCCAAACAAGAAGAGCGAGACTCCACCAAGGAGAGTTCCCAGGTCTTCAAATCATACTAATAATAGTAAGTGCATCCCAGGACTTGAGGCTTACATTACATTAAATAAGAGGGAGGCGTCTCAAACAGAGTAAACTCTATAAATGATAGTTATAACCGTCACCATTACCATTACCATCATCATCATCATCGTCACTATCACCATCACCATCATTACCATCACTGTCTGTATTACTGTCACCATGATTCTCTTCATCATCATCACCATCATCGTTACCACCATCATCATCATCACCACTATCACCACTATCACTGTCTTCACTACCATAATCATCATCACCACCACCATCATCATCATCCTCCTCTCCACCACCACTGCCAATATTGTCATCACCATCAACACCAACATTATCATCACCACCACCATTAGCAACATCATTCTGGAACGGGTAGGTTACTTCTGTCTCTTTTTAAAAAAAATTTTAACTCCCACACCCCTGAGTGTTCCACCTGAGACCTTTGGAACAGAATGCACCTGACCATGCCCATCATAGAGGTTCTGGCAAAGTGGCATGTTCTCTCTCTCTGACCACATGAAATGACAGGGATGCATGTCAACAGCAGCTGTGCACTGCATGATCCAGACTCACCATGGACAAGCCTGGATGCGTGGCTATATGCTCAAGGGATACAGAGCAGGAGAGCCTCCTCGTCCCCGGAGGCAGTCTGACCAGATGGCTGAGAATAAAGATGTTAAGAAATTGGCTGCCTGTGATCTTGAACGTGCAACCCACTCGCACCCCACAGGGAGCCTTTTTGAGACTCTTTTGCCTTGATGTTTTGAATGAAGCTCATTGTGATGCATGTCTGTTCCGCTCATTGATAGTGATGAGTGAGATGAAACCCAGGTGAGTTATTTGGCAGCAGGGAATGCTGCTGTTTTTAATCAAAGCAAATAAAAAGACAATCTTTTTATTGAAAAGATGTATCCTCAAGGCCTTTTACAGACTGCAGATGTGTGCACCTTAATCTTACGTTCCTTTGAAAAGAGAATATTCTTGAAAAAAAGCAAGCTATATGTTCCTAATTTTACAATAAAATACTTGAATAGTTCTGTTTTTTTGAATCAGTACAGAAAAGAAAGGCAAGGACAAAGCCTGCTGGGATGCAGGAACCGCCACTGTCACACAGCCCCTGGAAAGCGATGCTGGGGGATGCTGAATGCAAGACCACCAAGCTCTAAGGCTGCCAAGGAAAGATCTGGTTCTGCATTATAAACACGAGAACATGTCTGTAGGAGAAATATAAACAAAACAATTATTAAAACGTGAAAACACAGCAAGATGAATAGAACAGCAAAACCCATCATCTGCGGAAGTGATATGGTAGGTTTTCCTTCTGTCAGAGAAGACGTTCTAGCCACACTTGAAGGCTTAAGTGGCCGGCGCCTAGTAGATCCAATACAACAGCAATGGATGTTAGAGGCAAATGGATAATGGTGCTTAAAAAACAATAAGGAACACGCCAGCCTCTGTGAGTGCTCTCAGAGAGAAACCTGAAAGACAAATGCCCACAGAGAAACTCCATTCCAGGCGGAAGCAGAGCACAGCCAGCCATCTTTCATACCAAGCAGGGCAGAGAGGTTATGTGTTCAATGAGGTCGCTAAGAAAAAACATTCAAGTTCCTAAAATATTCAGGTTTCATGACTTTTTTTTTCTCTACTCTTGTGACAGATGAGGTTTCATGACTCTATAAAAGATAGGTAATATATAGAAAACATATATCGTCACTGGGTTTCTAATGTGATCTCTATACCCAATTAGATCCCAAAAAAAACCCATATTTCCAAGTTACTGATTGCTCATGAATAATTTTATTTTTTCAAAACTGGTTTGCGTGGGTGCAGACATAACTTTGCCATCTGTTTAGTTGTTTTGCCATTCTCTCTTTTTTTTCCACTTCTAGGTATATACTCACATTTTACCATTCTCAAATGACTCTTACCACAAAAGCCATTCACGCCTTATGGAAGTATTTTTTTTTTACAAGTGAAATGCAATTTTTAATTCAGCTTTTGTCCTTGGTAGGAAAGGTGGGCATGGAACTGGATACTACAGAAGAAACCTCTTTTACAAGGCCTCTACTAGAGCAGACACTTAAGAACGTCTTAATTACAAAATGGGCAAATGAGACCAGCAAGGTGAGCAGAGCAGAGGGGTGTCAGGACTCAGGACGTGAACTTGAGAAGTTAAATACTTATGAGGTCTCTTCCAGGCTGAAGAGTGTCTCCCTGAAATTCTTGTCCACCATGAACCTCAGAGTATAATCTTGTTTTAAAATAGGGTCTTTGCAGATGTAATTAGTCAAGATGGGGTCATGTTGCATTAGGCTGGGTCCTAACCCAAACACTGGTGTTCTAATAAAAAGGGAAAACAGATACAGAGACACACAGAGAAGAATGTCACGTGTGGACAGAGACAGAGATTGGAGTGATGTGTCTACAAGCCAAGGAATGCCATGAGCCACCAGCGACCCCCCAAAACAAGAGGAGGCAAGAAGCCCCTCCTTGGAGCCCTCAGAGATAGTATGGCCCTGCCCACACCTTGATTTGGACTTCCAACCTCCAGAACTGTAAGAGAATCCCATTTCCTTGGTTTTAAACCATAAAGTTTGTGGCACTTTGTTATATCAGTCCTAGGAAACTAGTCCACAGCCCCTTAGTGATCTAGAGAATGGATTCCACAGACTCAGCTCCCTTCCAGGAACTCACAGTCACAGAGCATCTGAGTACCCTCTGAATCTGTGAATGGAAGAAGCTGTGGCAGTGGATTAAACAACACATCCTCAAGGGAGGTCACTGGGGCATCGGAACTGACAGACACTGACTCCTTCTGCTGTGCAGCTCCATGCGTTCTGTCAACCTTGACACGGATGCCTTCCTTTCATTCTCAAGAGGGCTTCCGGAAAGCCGCGTGTCTTTCATCATCAAGCCTGGATTTTCAAAGGCCGGGGATGTCCTTCACTGACGGTAAATGGCATTTAGTGGAGATTCTGGAATTTTCACCTCATGTCTAAGGCCACCGCTGCCTCTGTTATCACTTCCATCCATCTCCCTCTTCTCCCCACAGCTTCTCTCTCACCCACAGCCCTCTCCACTCAGCCTTGAACGCAGCCCTGCTGTATTTCCCTGTGCGTGAGGCTTCCTGGAACCCCCACACCTTCCTCCTTTCATGCCTTTTCTTTGCTGTTCCAAGCTAAATGTATTAGTTCCCTATTGCTGCTGGAATAAAGTTCCACAAACTGAGAGGCTAAAATTGCAGAAGCTTATCTTCTCGCAGCTCTGGAGGCCAGAACTATGCCATCCAGGTGCTGTCAGTGTCCCTAAAGGCCCTGGGGAAGAGCCCTTGGCTCCTGGCTTCCAGTGCTCCCAGCCATCCTGGCCTTCCTTGGCTTGCGGCTGCATCATGCAGATCGCTGCCCGCTGTCCCCTGTCATTCTCCCTGTGCCTCCTGCTCCCTTTGCGTGTCTCCTTATGAGGACACCAGTTCTTGGATTTAGGCCCACGCTAATCCAGTATGGCCTCATTTTTAACTTGATCCCATCTGCAAAGATCTATTTCCAAACAAGGTTGCATTCACAGGTACTGGGAGTTAGGACTTCAACAGATCTTTCTGGAAGACCCAGTTCCACTGACAGCACCCACCTGTGGAAGCAGCGAGCCAGCTTAAGTCGGCCTCCTCGTCCTCCGTGGGCACTGCCCTGGTTCTGTGCCCATCCCCCCACGGTGGTCTGGTGAGTATCACACCCATTTCCCCACCTTCTCTCCCTTTCATAGAGCCTGGCCTTGGCTGAGGTCCTGATGGGCCCCTCGGCCTCCCTTCTTTGCTGTCCATTGTCTGTCCTCTGCAATGCAGCTGGAGGGTCCTCTCAAAGCAGAGACCTGCTCACCTCCCTCGCCTGCTCGGGAGCGGAGGCTCCTCTGCAGGTGGAGAGTCTGAGCCTCTGAGCCTGATTCTCACCGTTCTCCCAAACCAGGCCCTGCCTACCACCTCTCGCCTCATCTGGAACATCCAAAATCACACTAATGATCCTGGACATGTGGAGACCCAAGCCCAGGGCAGCGTGTTTCATTTGGTGTGCTTTTGATCCTTTGTCTTTATTTCAAGAGTGAGGGCTGGGATGCTCTTGCTTGTGCTCTTGCTTCAGTGTCATCAGACCACATGCAGGGCTGATTGCAGAAAGCCTCTCGTCGCTCCTGCCCTGACCCAGGCTGGGCCATGTGGCTGCCTCAGGGTTCCCAGAACCAGGGCACCTTTCATCACAGCCCACGGCACAGCCAGGTAGAAATGTCTGTCTGTCTGCTCCTCCCCTCGGCTGTCAGTACCTGCAGAGCTTCTGCCGCATCTTGGCACTCCTAGCTGCTAACAAGACCCTCACACTGACTGTGCACAGAGCACAAAGTTGTGTGAATGGCAGCATCTCTTCCCCTCCCTGGCCCTCCACCCTCACACACCATCACAAGGGTCAATGACCAAACAATTTCACAGAGGAGGCAATGTTTCCATGTTTGGAGGCTGAGATTCTCAAAGAAAAGTGTCTACTATTTCTGATGGTATCTTTCGTTTTTCCAAGCACGAAGATTGACTATCCAGAACAGTTAAGAAACCGCAGCCAGTCCTGGCCACATACTCTCAGCCCCTTTCCCCTCGGAAGACGGAGGTGCCCATCTGCACCTGGAGCTGCAGTGTTCTCAGGTCAGGGTTCCCCGGAGCCCTCAGACTGAGGTGCCACAGAGCAGCTAAAGGAGATTCTGCCACAGGCTAAACAGTGCCTGGCTTTAGACTTCTGGGAGGAACAAATCTATATTTCAAAACAAAATAGTTATCTAAGATGGAGGAACTCCCTGGGTGAGAGCTGTGCCAGTGCAGGCTATGTCGTGGCCATGCCTACCCCACCTCCCCCAGTCCGTACCCACCACAGCCTCCACCTCGAGTGAGTGTGGACAGTGGAGGGAGGCCCTTGGCACCTCAGAGCTCTTCACAAAGGAAGTAGACTTGGTTTGGGATGAACAGCTTTAGTCTGAGTGAAGCCATGGGTGACCCCTTCATGCACTCTACATAAGAGATGGTGTCTTCCATCAGCTTCCCCAGCCCCTAGCCTCCCTGCCTCCCACCACCCCAGTCTCCCAACATCCTGAAGAAGGAGTCTCCAGGCTCAGGCAGAAGGCTGCCCCTGAGGCTGCCCCTGTCCACAGTCCAAATTTTGTACAGTATTCAGATGATCATACAACATGAACAGCCATCCAGGACAAGCCCTGTTTGCTCCTTTGTGAATCAGGAAGGCCGCCCTCCTCTCTCTTTTCTCTTTTCCCCCAGTTTGGGCTTCTACAGTGTTTCCAATATGCACATATTCCCAGAAGAACAACTGAAGAGAAAGCAGGACCTGGCATTTGTCAAGGAGAAACAGAGCTGGACACAGTCTACGGGGCTAAAGACAGATTCTATTCAGTGCTGCTGCAACCAGGGAAAGGAGATTTCAGTATGGAGCTGAGCTCCGCTCCAAATACACAACCAGGTGGGGCTCTGTGGCCAAGGAGCAGTGCCAGGGGCTCAGTCGGTGGATGGAAATTAGTAAGAGGAGACATCAGGGTAGGGAGTACCTGCTAAGCCAGCTTACCTGGATCCTTGCTGAATGCAGGGGTGTGTGTGGGGGGGGGAATCAGGTATCACCGTGGGGGCTGGCTTAGCAGGGTTCTTTGTTAAGACACCCGGAGGACAGGGCTGGTGGAAAAGAATGCTCAGAGGCACCTGTCTAAAGTTTGGTCAAAGAGAGAGTCTTTGCCAATGTGCAATAATAGATATCAAAATCAGCTTCCAGTGATTACGTGTTCACGACTGCAGGGTAATGTCACAATGTCACAAAGGCCTGAGCACACACCTTGGTCAGGTTAGTGAAACCTCACGACAGCCCAGAGGTGGGTCTGTCATTACCTGTTGCAAATGAGGAAACTGTGGCTGAGCAAGGTGGAGTGACACCCTCAGGTGCACGATAAGGAAGTCAAGGGCAGAGCTGAGGTCTTCAGCCAACTGTTTGATCCTGCAGTGTTCACACAATGCCCTCTACACCTGAATCCCCTAAACATGGCCAGCTTTGGGCACGCCCCTTCAGCATTGTTTCCAACAGCCACAATATCCACTTAGTAACAGAGCTGCCATTTCAGCTGCAGACCCCTCCCCTCTCCCTATGCATGGAGAGCTTGCTGCTGGCCAAGCACTCTCTAAGGCAGGAATGGCTGCCACAGAAGCTGGCGCCAACGGAGGGAGTTGGATCCAGCCTGCCCTGGAGCTGTAGGTGGGGGCCCAGGACCACAGCTGGAGCTCCTGACTCACTGGGCTGCCTGGTTGCTGGCCCCAGGTGCCAGTGACCACGTGGTCTCAGCATGCTGAGCCTCAAACACCTGCCAGTTCAGGCGGGCTGGGGAGGCGGCTCCTGTGGCAGGTGCAGTAGTGCGGGAGTGGCCATCAGCTTCCCAAGGAGCTGCATCTCACACCACCTACACTGCATGCACCTGCTTTCTAGAAAGATCAGGGAGACAGCCAGGAGCAGCACCCAAAGGACATGGAACGGGAGTCAGTTGCTCGGGCATTGAAGCCAAGCTCTATGGGTCCTCTTCGCACTGGGCACATTGTCACCTCTCCGGGCCTCAGTTTCCTGCAGGTGAAATGAAAAGGCTAGACCATGTTTAACTGTGGGACCTTGAGGCTCTATTAAATTTTTAACTAGAAAATGTCCATGTAGACCAAAGCAGGCTTTGCTTCCAACGTGGACAAACAAAGGCCCACAGTGTGCAGGGGTCAAGGGGTCAGCTGCAATCCTGGGCACAGAGTGGAGGAAGGATTTTCTCCTGCAGAGGGCACCGGCCCATGCCCATAGGTCACATCAGGTGGGTTCCATGGCCCCAACCACTCTGATGTTTCTGGAGGTAAGCCCTCGACATCATAGCCCAGGTCTCTGGCTTGGGTGAGCAGAACGGTGCTGACAGTGAGGAGCCCCTGCTCAACAGCCCAAGGGAAACACGTTTCATTTCTCAGTTTGCCAATTTGGCCATTAGAGTCCCAGCTCGGCCACTGAGTGTCTGCTGACCCTGCGCCCCCGACCTCCCCACAGAGCCACTGCTGCCATGACACAGGCTGGACACTGGTGCTCGCCACACTTCCTACTGGGGTCGGGATGGGGGAAGCGCTGAGTCAGGACCATCAGTCACTGTAGCCCACCATACTCAGCTCCTGTGGATATGCTGTGAGCAGAAATGGAGAGTGGAGAGGAGGGAACCCCATGGGTGCCTTCTAAGGCCAGGACTTTGCAGCCACACTTCATCCCTCAACACACACTCCCCCGAGCAGCTGCTGTGTGCTGCACTTTCCCTGGAATTCCAGCCTGCAGCCAACCAGAGGAAACGCCCACCCTAACAAATTTCTTGTTTTAGCAGGAGAGGGGAGATGATAAACAACATAAATTTAAACCTCCATCATGTATTACATGTGAAGGTGGGCAGGAGAAAAGTAAAGCAGGGAAAGAGAACCAGTAGGCAGGGAAGTATCACTGGGAGGGGAGGCCATGTGGAGACGGAAGGAGAAGTAGGTAAAGGCGGCCTTGATGCCGTCCTTGGGGGGCATCCCGGACAGATGGGAGAGTGGAGCCCAGGTCCCAAGGCACGAGCAGAGCTGGCAGGGCTGAGGACCAGCAGGGAGACTCAGGGCTGGAGAAGCTGGAGCAGAGTCAGTCAGGGAAGGGTCACAGAGAATGAAGTCAGGGAGGGCATGAGTACTGCAGAGCATCGTGGTTCAACGTTAGAACATCTGTGTTCATTCCAAGTGAGACAGGAAATTCAAAGGTGCAACAGCCAAGGAAGGGGGTGACCTGGTTTATGTTTTAACACCCTCCTGGCTGCTGGGCTGAAATGGGTGAGGAGCAAGGGGCAGAAGGAAGACCAGGCAGGCACTGCACAAGCCTAAGTGACAGAAATGCTTGCTCAGCCCAGGGCTGTAGAGGTGGGCCTGGGGAGGTGGGGCTGGATTCGGGATACGGGTTGGGGTACAGCTCTCAGGATATACTGAGAACCAGGATAGAGAGGGTGAGAGAAAGCACTGAGCAATCACTCCATGGTCTTGACCCTGGGCGGCTGGAAGGATGGAGCTGCCATTAACTGTGATAACAAGAGCAAGTGGAACAGGTTGCAAGAGGATGATCAGGAGTTTTGTTCCGGACATAGCAAATTTTAGATCAGACATAGCAAATTTCAGACACCTGTTAGGCTTAAAATTGAAGATGCTGTATGGGAAGTTAGATACAGTAGTCTGGAGTTCAGGATGTTGATCATGGCTAGATATGTAAATTGAGAAGCAACAGCAAATCTAGGGTATTTAAAACCAAGAGACTTAAAGCATCGATAGAGAAAGAAAGACGTTCAAGGATAGAACCTGAGGCATATCAAGGTTTAAAGAAAACAGAGAAGGAACCCTGCAAAGGAGACTAAAGGGGAAAAGCCAGTTGTGTGTTCTGGAAGCCAAGTAAAGAGGATGCTTCACAAAAAAGGAGGACCAGCTTTGGGCATTGCTGCTGGGGGAAGGAGGAACACTTAGAATTAACCCCTGGATATAACCTTGGGCCTATCACCTGTGACCATGACCAGAGATCCCAGGAGCGGTAGGAACAAAGGTCTGATTTGAGTCACATTGAGAGCAAAACGAGGGCAGCTGCTGCAACAAAAAGTGGAAAGAAAGGAAGGTCATTTTGCAACACGGAAAGAAATAATGGCATGTTCATTTGCTGATGGAAATGACCCAATAGGGGAGGGAGAAATTGATCACGAAGGAGAGAGGGGAGAATTACCAGAGTGATGTCCTTGAGAAGCCGAGAGGGGATAGGATTTATCCTTAGTAACAGGAGAGGAAATGGAGGAGTCGGCACAGCTGGGGGAGGTGGGTGGATGACGGGGAGGGAGCTGGCAGCAATTCTTTTCTGATCACTCTGATTTCCTCCATGAAACTAAAGAAGCAAAGAAATCAGCTGATACAAGGATGAAGGAAGAGTTGACGCAGGTTTTGAGAGAGGAGAAGGTGTCAGACAGTGATCTATACATGTAACATGATGGCCAGGCAGCTCTCAGGGCTGTCAGTGGTCACAAATTTAACAAGAGCAGGGTCAGCACAATGGTGTTCTTCTGTCCAGCCTCCCACAGCACAAAGGAAGGGACAGCATGGCCAGAGGACTGGGGCCTTGCCAAGGAAGTGAGATGCAGACAGAGAGGAACAAGGGAGTTCAGTTTATGGGTTGAGAAGTATTCATCTTTCTTTAAGATAAGAAATTGGTTAAGTTACTTGCCCAAGGTCACAGAGCTAGTGAGATACCTACTTGGGATTTAAATCTCAATCTAGCTGACTTGAAAGCCATTAATCTTTCCATTACTTGATAAAGAGTTGCATTTTAGGCCAGGCACTGTGGCTTATGCCTGTAATCCCAGCAATTTGGGAGGCTGAAACTGGGAGATTACTTGAGGCCAGGAGTTTAAAACAAGACTGCTCAACACAGCAAGACCCTCATCTCTACAAAATTAAAAAAAAAAAATTAACCAGGCATGGTGGCACATGCCTGTCTGTAGTCCCAGCTACTCTGGAGGCTTAGGCAGAGGATTGCTTAAGCCCAGGAATTTGAGACTGCAGTGAGCCATGATTGCACCACTGCACTCCAGCCTGGATGATGGAGCAAGATCCTGTCTCAAAAAAAAAAAAAAAAAAAAAAAAGCATTTGACTTATAGCCATTATATCTTACATCTGCCCTAGAGTTTCTATGCCACTGTATCATGCATACCACTTTGAATCATTTTGCTTTTATTATTCACCGTTAGTTATTTCTTTTTCCAGTGCTTTGCAGTTGTTTATTTTTAATAATTTATTATGGCATGACCTACACACAGGAAAATCAGAGTTGAGGGGTATACAGCTTGATAAATATCACAACGTGATAATTGCTAAGGAGCTTCTTGTGTCTGGGAATTGATGTCTTGGCATTGGTTTTTGAAAATTCTCAGCCATTTTTCAATAACCAAGACAGCAAGGTACTGGTATAAAAAAAGAAACATAGACCAATGGAACAAAATAGAGAGCCCAGAAATAAGGTCCCACACCTATAACTATCTGATCTTCAACAAAGCTGGCATAAACAAGCAATGGAGAAAGGACTCCCTATTCAATAAATGGTGCTGGAATAACTAGTTAGCCATATGCAGAAGATTGAAAGTAGACCCCTTCCTTACACTATATATAAAAATTAACTCAAGATGGATTAAAGACTTAAATGTAAAACCTAAAACCATAAAAGCCCTGGAAGACAACCTAGGCAATACCATTCTGGATATAGGAACTGGCAAAGATTTCATGATGAAGGCACCAAAAGCAATCACAACAAAAGCAAAAATTGACAAATGAGATCTAATTAAACTTAAGAGCTTCTGCACAGCAAAAGAAACTATCAAAAAAGTAAACAGACAACCTACAGGATGGGAGGAAATATTTGCAAACAAAAGTCTAATATCTAGCACCTATAAGGAACTTAAATTTACATGAAAAAACTCATTAAAAAGTGGGCAAAGGACATGAATGGATACTTTTCAAAAGAAGACATACGAGTGACTAACAAGCATATGAAAAAAAAAAAGCCTCAACATCACTGATCATTAAAGAAATGCAAATCAAAACCACAATGAGATAATTATCTCATACCAGTCAGAATGGTTATTACTAAAAAGTCAAGGCTGGGCGCGGTGGCTCACTCTGGTAATCCCAGCACTTTGGGAGGCCAGGGCGGGTGGATCATGAGGTCAGGAGATTGAGACCATCCTGGCTAACACGGTGAAACCCCATCTCTACTAAAAATACAAAAAATTAGCCAGGCATGGTAGCGGGTGCCTGTAGTCCCAGCTACTCGGACGGTTGAGGCAGGAGAATGGCAGGAACCCAGAAGGAGAGATTGCAGTGAGCCAAGATCGCACCACTGCACTCCAGCCTGGGTGACAGAGCTAGACTCCATCTCAAAAAAAAATAAAAAATTAAAAAATTTAAAATAATTTTAAAAAATCAAAAAATAACAAATGCTGGTGAGGTTGTAGAGAAAAGGGAATGCTTATACACTGTTGGTAAGAGTGCAAATTATTTCAACTATTGTGAAAAGCAGTATGATGATTCCTCAAAGAGCTAAAAACAGAACTATTATTTGACCCAGCAATCCTATTACTGGGTATATACTCAAAGAACACAAATAGTTCTCATAAAGACACATGCATGCATATGTTCATTGCAGCACTATTCTACATAGTAAAGACATGAAAGCAACCAAAATGCCCATCAATGGCAGATTGGATAAAGAAAATGTGGTATATATACACCATGGAATACTATGCAGGCATAAAAAAGAACAAGAGCATGTCCTTTGCAGGAACATGGTTGGAGCTGGAGGCCATTATCCTTAGCAAACTATTTCAGGAACAGAAAAACCAAATATTGCATGTTCTCACTTATAAATGGGAGATAAATGATGAGAACACATGGACACAAAGAAGGGAGCAACACACACTGGGGCTTACCTAAGAGTGGAGGGTGGGAAGAGGGAGAGGCTCAGAAAAAATAATTCTTCGGTACTAGTCTTAGTGCCTTGGTGATTAAAGAATCTATACAACAACCCCCATGAAATGAGTTTACCTATATAACAAAACTGCACATGTACCCCTGAACCAAAAATAAAAGTTTTTAAAATAAAATAAAATAAACATGTGGGTAAATATTTTTTAAAAAAGAAAATCTTCAGCCATTATCTCTTTTAAGACTGCTGTTGACTCTGTTTGCTCACCTTTGGGAACTCAATTCTATGAATGTTAGACCTTTCATTTTTGTCAATATTTCTCTTTATTCTTTGCCACATTTTTCGTCATTTATTTTTTCTATGGTTCATTCTTTTCATTTTCTTTCACCTATTCTCTTTTTCTCTGGTGAAATTCTCCAACTTGACTTTTAATTCTTGAGCATATTAATCATAGTTACTTTAAAGTTTATTTCTGATAATTTTGATATCTGGATTTCCTGCGCTTCTGTTCCTGTTGTCTAGTATTTTCTGTTTGGTTTTGGTCTATTCTTATCTGTTTTTATCTGTTATTTTTAACTTTATCTCGTATATTATGTATGGAAAATTAGAAATCATGTGAGGGACTGATCTATGCTATCATTCTCTGGGGAACACTTACTTTTGCTTTAGAAGGGGAGTCAGGGTAGGGCTAGATGACCTTAATCCAAAAGAGGACTGAGCTGATTCCCAGCTGGGCTTCAGTCTCTCTGGGGCCTGTTCCATTTATGGTTAATCCTTACTCTTACATGTTATTCTGCAAGATTTCCAACGGAAAGTATGGGGTATTTCCCAGAACCTCTTTTTCACAGTGGTCTCTGATATCTGATATTGGTTTTTCCAGGTCTTGGAGACTGCTGAGAGCTCTGTTCAGATTCTCAAAATTTGGTTACTACAAATGCCCTGAAGGAAAAAGTGGCACCTAACGTCAGGGTTTCTTCACTGTAATCGCCTTCCCAGAATCTTGGGGTATTAGTCCATTCTCACACTTCTGTGAAGAAATACCCAAGATTGGGCAATTTATAAAGGAAAGAGGTTTAATTGACTCCAGTTCTGCAGTGCTGGGGAGACCTCAGGAAACTTACAATCATGGTGGAAGGGGAAGCAAATACGTTCTTCTTCACATGGCTGCAGCAAGAAGTGCCAAGTGAAAGGGGGGGATCCCCTTATAAAACCATCAGATCTCAAGAAAAATCACTCGCTATCATGAGAACAACATGAGAGTAACTGCCCCCATGATTAAATTACCTCCCACTGGGTCCCTCCCATGACACAAGGGGATTATGGGAACTGCAATTCAAGGTGAGATTTGGGTGGGGACACAGAGCTAAACCATATCATTCCACCGTGGCCCTGCCCAAATCTCATGTTCTCCCATTTCAAACCACAATCATTCCTTTCCAACAGTCCCCCAAAGTCTTAACTCATTCCAGCATTAACCCAAAAGTCCAAGTCCAAAGTCTCATCTGAGACAAGGCAAGTCCCTCCTGCCTATGAGCCTGTAAAATCAAAGCAAGTTAGTTACTTCCTAGATGCAATGGGGGTACAGGCATTAGGTAAATACACCCATTCCAAATGGGAGAAATTGGCCAAAACAAAGGGGCTACAGGCCCCATCAAGTCTGAAATACAGTGGGGCAGCCAAACCTTAAAGCTCCAAAATGATCTCCTTTGATTCCTTGTCACATCCAGACCGTGCTGATGCAAGAGGTGGGCTCCCATGACCTTGAGTAGCTCCAGCCCTGTTGCTTTGCAGGGTACACCCCCCCAACACACACACACCTGGCTGCCTCCTCAGGCTGGTGTTGAGTGCTTACAGCTTTTCCAGGTGCATGGTGCAAGCTGTTGGTGGATCTACCATTCTGGGTCCTGAAGGACAGTGGCCCTCTTCTCACAGCTCCACTAGGCAGTGCCTCAGTGAGGACTCTGAGTGGGGGCTCCAACCCCACATTTCCCTTCTGCACTGCACTAACAGAGGTTTTCCATGAGGGTTCTGTCCCTGCAGCAAACTTCTGCCTAGATATCCAGGGGTTGCCATACATCCTCTGAAATCTAAGCAGAGGTTCCCAAACTTCAATTCTTGACTTCCATGCACCCACAGACTCAACAACAGTGGTAGCTGCCAAGGCTTGGGGTTTGCACCCTCTGAAACCGTGTGCTGAACTGTACCTTGGTCACCTGTTAGCCATGGCTGGAGCTGCTGGGATGCAGGGCACCAAGTCCCTAGGCTGCACACAGCAGAGGGGGCCCTGGGTCCAGCCTGCAAAACCATTTTTTCCTCATAGGCCTCCAGGCTTGTGATGGGAGGAGCTGCCGCAAAGGTCTCTGACATGCCCTGAAGACATTTTCTCCAATGTCTTAGTGATTAACATTCGGTTCCTCATTACTCATGCAAATTTCTACAGTTGGCTTGAATTTCTCTCCAGAAAATTGATTTTTCTTTTCTATCACATCATCTGGCTGTAAATTTTCAAAACTTCTAAGCTCTGCTTCCTCTTAAATGCTTTGCTGCTTAGAAATTTCTTCTGCCAGATACCCTAGATCATCTCTCTCAAGTTCAAAGTTTCGCAGATCTCTAGGGCAGGGGCAAAATGCCGCCAGTCTCTTTGCTAAAACATAGCAAGAGTCACCTTTATTCCAGTTCCCAACAAGTTCTTCATCTCCATCTGAGCCCACCTCAGCCTGGGCTTCACTGCTGATATCACTATCAGTATTTTGGTCAAAGCCATTCAACAAATCTCTAGGAAGTGTCACACTTTTCTTCTGAGTCCTCCAAATTGTTCCTGTTTTCTTCTGAGCCCTCCAAATTGTTCCAACCTCTGCCTGTTACCCAGTTCCAAAGTCACTTCCACATTTTTGGCTATCTTTACAGCAGCACCCCACTACCTCGGTACCAATTTACTGTATTAGTATGTTCTCCTGCTGCTAAGAAGAAATATCTGAGATTGGGCAAGATATAAAGGAAAGAGGTTTAATGGACTCCAGCTCTGCAGAGCTGGAGAAGCCTCAGGAAACTTACAACCTTGGTGGAAGAGGAAACAAATATGTCCTTCTTCACATGGTGGCAGCAAGAAAAGCCAAGCAAAAGGGGGAGAAGCTCCTTATAAAACCATCAGATCTCATGAGAACTCACTCACTATCGTGAGAATGCATGAGGGTAAGTGCCCCCATGATTAAATTACCTCCCACTGGGTGCCTCCCATGACACATGGGGATTATGGGAACTACAATTCAAAGTGAGATTTAGGTGGGGACACAGGACCAAACCACATCAGTTGGCCTTCGAGTTCTTGCTGTCTTGGAAGTTCTCCAAAGTTTTAAACAGATAGATAAGCTTTTTTTTTTTTTTCTTTATGTTGTGTTCAGTTTTTCTAATTGTTCCTGGTAGGAAGACTGGTCTTCATTATCTAGTCTCCCATTAGCAGAATTAGAAGTCTCTTCTTAATTGCTTACAGCAATTTTGCAGAGGTTCTCTTATTTGCTTCCAAAGCCCAGCAGTCTGTGGCAAAGACGTAGCAGAAAGACTATCGGAAAAGACATAGGAGAAAAAACTCATTTCACTGGGCAAATGGCAAATGACTTAGTGCATTGTGTTAGTACGTTTTCTTAAGAATGTTACTCTTGTGTTAATTTCCTTAACAAACTTTTCTTTGGTTTTGAAACTTCTACCTCTTTCTGGCCAGGTGCTGTGGCTCATGCCTGTAATCCCAACAGTTTGGGAGGCTGAGGCAGGTGGATCACCTGAGGTCAGGAGTTCAAGACCAGCCTGGCCAACATGGAGAAATCCCATCTTTACTAAAAACACAAAATTAGCCAGACATGGTGGCTCGTGCCTGTAATCCCAGCTACTCGGGAGGCTGAGGCAGGAGAATCACTTGAACCCGGGAGGCGGAGGTTGCAGTGAGCCAAGATTGCGCCATTGCACTCCAGCCTGGGCAACAAGAGTGAAACTCCATCTCAAAAAAAAAAAAAAAAGAAAAAAGAAAAAAATTCTACCCCTTTCTGTCACAGAGGGCCTATAAATTTTTTTTTAACTAGGAAATCTCTCTCAGGATACATCCACCAACACATTGTGTTCTTAGAAAATTTCCACTTCTTATGAAAGCATGCCAGGTTACTTAATTATAAGTTTCCAAGTAGTGGTTGGGGCAGAATAAAGGGTTTCAAGATGTACAACCTAACCACAAATGTAATAATGTGTTTTCAGGGGGAAAAAAAGAATTTTAATTCAAAAAGCAAAATGACAGATTAGAGAAATGTAATCAAGCAAGTCAATCTTACAGACATTTATTTATAATCCATTTCCTCTGGAGATTCAGCTAGGAGCATGAGTAGGAGATGAAACCTTGTTCAGAAGCCACCTGTGCTTGCTCCCTCTGACCCCAGGCTGTGTCTGTGCTCTGGACTCCATCAGTGAGCCTGAGAGGGAAGGTTGGGTCTCAGGGCAGGGAGAAAGGGCAAGAAGGGGAAGCTTTTTGTAAAAAGCAGACAGCGAGGTTGAGGGACTGGCCTCTGTGTGAGTGAACAGAGATGTGCTTGTAGACGTGTGTGGGCAAGGGCGGGGAAGAAGCCAGGGAGCCATTATTTTTTGCAAATACCCTCTGCATAGAGTATTTCAGCTCAATCATATTGAACATCTCTTGGGTCACCTAAAACATGCTCTCTAAAGCAAATTTACATCCTGTGCCAAATTTAATCTCTTGGTACTGTGTTGAGAAAGCTTCCGAGGCTGAATCAAGGTCCAGGAGAAGGTCACTGTGAGGAGTGGGGTCAGCCACAGCCACAGCACAGGGCTTGTGCGTTTGCCACTTCTCTCCTTAGAAGAAGCGTATAATCATAATCATTCCAGAATGTGCTTGGGCATGTCAAAGTACATCGTTACTTTTTCACTTTTTCCCAAAACAACTTCATGATGTAGATAAGACAGGTATTATAAATCCCATTTTACAGGTGAGAAAGTGGCAGCAGGGAATGTAACAGGATTTGTCCACATCATCCACAGGTCCTCAGTAACCGTGTTACAGGAAAGGTTTCTGATCCAGACCCCAAGAGAGGGTTCTTGGATCTCACGCAAGAAAGAATTCAGGGCGAGTCCACAGTGCAAAGTCAAAGCAAGTTTATTAGGAAAGTAAAGTGGTGAAAGGACAGCTACTCCATTGAGTAGGATGTTCCTGAAAGTAAGAGGAGGAACACATCCACCCTAGGTACAATGCTTGTATCTATGGGGAGGTGTGCTCTGCTACAAGGATTTGTGATAAAGGATTAATTTTCTTAACTACTGTATTTTGCAAGATTCAATACTCTTATCTTTAAAGCAAAATTAGGAATGCCTTTGATGTCCAGATATCGGGATATCTGGACACTCCCAAGTTTGGGTCTGTTTAGTAAACATTATTAATTTGTCCCCTTAATCTTAAACATCTAGAGCCTTGGAATGCCTAACTTTCTGAGAATGCAGCCTAGCAAGTCTCAGTTTCATTTTCTAGCCCTCACTCAAAATAAAGTCCAGTTTCATTTTCCAGCCCTCACTCAAAATGGAGTCTCAGTTTCATTTTCCAGCCCTCACTCAAAATGGAGTCTCAGTTTCATTTTCCTAGCCCTCACTCAAAATGGAGTCTCAGTTTCACTTTCCTAGCCCTCACCCAAAATGGAGTCACTCTGGTTCTAACACCTATGACAACCGCTGCTGCGATTCCTGCTCAACTTTCCAAAGGTTGGAAGAAGGACAAGTCGGTGCCCAGTAATCAGAGAATCATGTTAAACAAATGAACTAGACAAAAATATTTATAGCATTGCTCTCAAAAAAACACAATGAATGCTCCCAACAGAAATGATCCTGTCCACTCATGATAAAAAATTAAACATGTCATTCAGAATATTTTATAAAACATAAGTAAAAGATAAAGTTATGAATGGTTATGAATATAGATTAACTTAATATTAGAAGTGGACTTAACATAAGTAGTTAACGTTGCAAGCATATGAAGAAATAAAAGATGCCATCATCATTGAAAACTTTAGCTGCTAATCTTTGTGCCTATCGAAAAAGAAGGCAGGAAAAAGGGAGTTTAATTCAGTTAAACAAACATTTGCTTGAGCCCTATACTAACTGTATAGAATATCATTTAAGCATATTTGAGCTAACATATAATGAGTTAGATAAGTGGACAAAAACAATAATCCAAGACAGGATAAGATACACACTATTGGAAAGACTCAAAGAAAATATTGAAACTGCCTTTCCAAAATTAGAATCGGCAAGAAGGTTGTGACAATGGGGGAGATCTGATCTAGCTCAACCCCGCTCCTAGCTTTAGTCTCCTCACCACCCACAGCTGCCTTTGATTATTCCTGGGCTAGCTTTGGGAGACATTTAGTTCATAGTTTAAATGATAATAGCCCTCCCCAGCTAATGAGAGGTTGCCAGGCTAGAAGGAGCAGAGGAACCTGAACCCTGCTAAGGTGCAGGCAGAAACGATTGTCAGCCACATACAACTGACCTAACTGCTCCTGCAAATAATATCAGTATCCTAAAACCTAAGATTGGCCTTTTGAGATATCTTTTCAGTTTTTTTTTTTTTGCATGTCTGACACCCATGGCTCCACTTGGACCCACCAACCCCACTCCTGTGGCCCCACCAAGAAGCAATTCAGCCTGCAGGAGGACAGCTTCCACCCCCTATGATTTCATCTCTGCCCCAACCAATCAGCAGTAAGCACCTGTTACCTGGCCACCCCAACCTATCCTCCCAAACTGCCTATGAGAAACCCCTAAACTAGGAGCTTTGAGGAGACTGATTTGAGTAATAATAAAACTTCGGTCTCCCAAGCAGCTGGCTCTGTATGAATTATTCTTTCTCTATTGGTTTTCTGTTCCTGCATCTGCTTAGGATTATGGCCCCCTCTCTTGATGAATCGGCTCTGTCTAGGCAGCGGGCAAGGTGAACCCACTGGGCAGTTACAATATCATGGGAGAACATGGAATCAAGAGATTTGGAAATAAACATTCTGAATGATTACTGAATGAGCATGAATTTCATTTCTAAAATACTTATAATTTGCTCTCAAATTCAAAGAGGCAAAAAAGGGAGAAATATTTCTTTCAAAATTTCATGTATTGACTGATCCTTTATATTATTTTTTTCCTGGAATCCTCAGATAGATACCAACAAACTGTGTCTATAATATATGCAGGTCCATTTCCTGGACCCTTTCAGGGATTGTATATAATAAGCATTCAATAGTAAAACAATTCATCTCAGGAATCGTGGCACGGATTTTAATTTCTGGTTATAAATCTTCAAAGATCAGGAAAGGAGAAAATGACTTCTATGAATGAATCATAGAAACCAAGAATCTGATGCAAATTCATCCAACTTTAAATGGAAATATTTTCAGACTATCCAAGATGGGCTGTTTTACTCAATAGCTGTCCTGGAATCAAAGTCTTGTTTTTCCCAAAATTAAAATGTTTCTTTACATTGTTTATTTATTTTCTATTTTGTAACCTTTATTTAGGTTCAGGGGTACATGTACTGGTTTGTTATACAGGTAAATTGTGTATCATAAGGGTTTGGTGGACAGATTATTTCATCACGCAGGTACTAAGCGTAGTACTCAAAGGTAGTTTTTTGATCCTCTTCCTCCTCCCACCCTCCAGGAGGCCCCAGTGTCTGTCCTTCCATTCTTTGTGTCCGTGTAGACTCAGTGTTTCGCTCCCATTTATAAGTGAGAACATGTGGTATTTGTTTCATGCGCGTCCGTGTGAAGAGACCACCAAACGGGCTTTGTGTGAGCAACATGGCTGTTTATTTCACCTGGGTGCAGGCGGGCTGAGTCGGAAAAGAGTCAGCTAAGGGAGATAAGGGTGGGGCTGTTTTATAGGATTTGGGTAGGTAAAGGAAAATTACAGTCAAAGGGGGTTTGTTCTCTGGCAGGCAGGAGTGGGGGTGGCAAGGTGCTCAGTGGGGGTGTTTTTGAGCCAGGATGAGCCAGGAAAAGGACTTTCACAAGGTAATGTCATCAGTTAAGGCAAGGACTGGCCATTTACACTTCTTTTGTGGTGGAATGTCATCAGTTAAGGTAGGGCAGGGCATGTTCACTTCTTTTGTGATTCTTCAGTTACTTCAGGCCATCTGGGCATATACATGCAAGTCACAGGGGATGCGATGGCTTGGCTTGGGCTCAGAGGCCTGACATTCCTGCCTTCTTATATTAATAAGAAAAATAAAACAAAATAGTGTTGAAGTGTTGGGGTGGCGAAAATTTTTGGGGAGTGGTACGGAGAGAGAATGGGCAATGTTTCTCAGGGCTGCTTCAAGCAGGATTAGGGGTGGCGTGGGAACCTAGAGTGGGAGAGATTAAGCTGAAGGGAGGTCTTGTGGTAAGGGGTGATATTGTGGAGTGTTAGAAGAAACATTTGTCGTGTAGAATGATTGGTGATGGCCTGGATACGGTTTTGTATGAATTGAAAAACTAAATGGAATAAGAGAAAGAGAAAAACAGGTATAAAAGGTAGATATCAGCTGTGATGGCTTGGAGAAAGAGTGTAAACCAGCAGTGTAAACAAGAGCAGGGCATGTATGAGTAGTTGAGAATCGTGAATAGGAGTATGACTAGACAAAAGACAGTAGGGATGACAAGTTTTTTGGGGGCATGGTCTAAGTTGGTCTGGTGTTGAATGAGACTGGGGCCTAATAAAAAGGAGCGTCTACACAGGAGTTTAATGGGCTGTACCCTGTAGCATTCTGAGGACAGGCCTGAATTCTGAGAAGGGAAAGTGGTAAAAGTATTGTCCAGTCCTTTTTAAGTTGGTGGCTGAGCTTGGTGAGGTGTGTTTTTAAAAGACCTTTAGTCCGTTCTACTTTTCCTGAAGGTGGAGGACCGTAAGGGATATAAAGGTTTCACTGAATACTAAGAGCCTGAAAAACTGCTTGGCTGATTTGACTAATAAAGGCTGGTCTGTTATCAGACTGTATTGAGGTGGGAAGGCTAAACTGAGGAATTATGTCTGACAGAAGGAAAGAAATGACTGTGGTGGCCTTCTCAGACCCTGTAGGAAAGGCCTCTACCTATCCAGTGAAAGTATCTACCTAGACTAAGAGGTATTTTAGTTATCTGACTCAGGGCATGTTGAGTAAAGCTAATTTGCCAGTCCTGGGTGAGGGCAAATCCTCGAGCTTGATGTGTAGGGAAGGGAGGGGGCCTGAATAATCCCTGAGTAGTAGTAGAATAGCAGATGGAACACTGAGAAGTTCTTTCCTTGAGGATAGATTTCCACGATGGAAAGGAAATTAGAGGTTCAGAGAGGCGGGCTAGTGGCTTGTACTATAGCATAACCTGCCTTTGCTGGTGTGTGGCGATTAGGCCTGGTGGAACTGCCATCAATAAATGAAGCGTGATCAGGGTGAGGAAGAGGAAAGAAGGAAATATGGGGAAATGGGGTGAATATCAGGTGGATCAGAGAGATACAGTCATGGGGGTCAGGTGTGGTATCAGGAATAATGTGGGAGGCTGGATTGAAGTCCGGCCCAGGAACAATGCTAATTGTGGGACTTAAAGAGTGAGTACAGCTGAAGGAGCCGAGGAGCAGAAAGTATATGCATCAGGTATGAGGAAGAAAATAGATTTTGGAAGTTATGAGAAATGTAGAGAGTGAGTTGAGCATAGTTTGTGATTTTTAGGGCCTCTAACAGTATTAAAGCAGCGGCAGCCGCTGCACGCAGACATGAGGGCTAGGCTAAAACAGTAAGGTCAAGTTGTTTGGACAGAAAGGCTACACAGTGTGGTCCTGGCTCTTGTGTAAGAATTCTGACTGCACTAACCATGCCTAGGAAGGAAAGGAGTTGTTGTTTTGTAAGGAATTGAGGTTTGGGAGATTAATCGGACACGATCAGCAGGGAGAGCACCTGTGTTTTTATGAGAATTATGCTGAGATAGGTAACAGATGAGGTTGAAATTTGGGCTTGACTGAAGTAATGGGGGCTGTCTCTGAAGCCTTGCGGCAGTACAGCCCAAGTAATTTGCTGAGTCTAATGGGTGTCAGGGTCAGTCTAAGTGAAAGCAAAGAGAGGCTGGGATGAAGGGTGCAAAGGAATAGTAAAGAAAGCATGTTTGAGATACAGAACAGAATAATAGGTAGTAGAGGGAGGTATCGAGGATAGGAGAGTATATGGGTTTGGCACCACGGGGTGGATAGGCAAAACAATTTGGTTGATAAGGCGCAGCTGCTGAACTAACTTGTAAGCCTTGTCTGGTTTTAGGACAGGTAAAATGGGGGAATGGTAAGGAGAGTTTATAGGTTTTAGAAGCCCATGCTGCAGCAGGCGAGTGATAACAGGCTTTAATCCTTTTAAAGCATGCTGTGGGATGGGATATTGGCGTTGAGCGGGATAAGGGTGATTCGGTTTTAATGAGATGGTAAGGCCTGCGTGATCGGTCGCCAAGGAGGGAGTAGAGGTATCTTATACTTGTGGGTTAAGGTGGGGGGATACAAGAGGAGGACGCAAAGGAGGCTTTGGATTGGGAAGAAGGGCAGCAATGAGATGCGGCTATAGTCCAGGAATAGTCAGGGAAGCAGATAATTTGGTTAAAATATCTCGGCCTAATAAGGGAACTGGGCAGGTGGGGATAACTAAAAGAGAGTGCATAAAAGAGTATTGTCTAAGTTGGCACCAGAGTTGGGGAGTTTAAGAGGTTTAGAAGCCTGGCTGTCAATACCCACAACAGTTATGGAGGCAAGGGAAACAGCCCCTTGGAAAGAAGGTAATGTGGAGTGGGTAGCCTCTGTATTGATTAAGAAGGGGACGGACTTACCTTCCACTGTGAGAGTTACCCGAAGCTCGGCGTCTGTGATGGTCTATGGGGCTTCCGAGGTGATCAGGCAGCATCAGTTTCAGCTGCTAAGCCAAGAAGGAGTCAGTCAGAGAGCCTTGGGCCAGAGTTCCAGGGGCTCTGGGAGTGGCTGCCAGGTGAGCTGAACAGTCCGATTTCCAGTGGGGTCCCGCACAGATGGGACACGGCTTAGGAGGAATCCTGGGCTGCGGGCATTCCTTGGCCCAGTGGCCAGATTTCCGGCAGGTGTAGCAAGCTCCTGTGGGAGGAGGTTCTGGAGGAACGCCTGGCCACTGCGGTTCAGGCATTTGGAAGTTCTTGTGTGCTGGAGATGTGGCTGGGGTTTGTCTCACAGTGGAGGTAAGGAATTGCAACTTTTTTTTTTATTATTGTACACCTTGAAGGTGAGGTTAATTAAGTCCTGTTGTGGGGTTTGAGGGCCAGATTCTAATTTTTGGAGTTTTATTTAATGTCGGGAGCAGATTGGGTAATAAAATGTATATTGAGAATAAGATGGCCTTTTGACCTTTTAGGGTCTAGGGCTGTAAAGCATCTCAGGGTTGCTGCCGAACGAGCCATGAACTGGGCTGGCTTTTTATATTTGATAAAAAAGAGCCTAAACGCTTCTGATTTGGGATAAAGAAAAAGGAGCATTAACCTTGACTATGCCTTTGGATCCAGCCACCTTTTTAAGAGTAAATGCTGGGCAGGTGGGGGAGGGCTAGTCACAGAATGAAACTGTAAGCCGGACCAGGTGTGAGGAGGGGAGGGGATAAAAAGATTATAGGGTGGAGGAGCGGAGGCTGAGGAAGAATTGGGACCTAGCTTGGCCTGGCGAGGAGGGGAGAGGTCAGATGGGTCTGTAGAAAAGGAAGATTAGAAACACTCAGCGACGCTTGGGGTTGGGACTGAGGGGATAGGCGGGAGGGAAAGAAGGAAGATTTGGGATGAGTTGCACTGGGCACAGAGACAAGGAAGGGACTGATGTGTAAAAGAATGCTGGACGTCAGGCACCTCAGACCATTTGCCTATTTTATGACAAGAATTATTTAGATCTTGTAGGATGGAAAAATTGAAAGTGTCGTTTTCCAGCTATTCGGAACTACTTTCGAGTTTGTATTGGGGTCAAGCGGCATTGCAGAAGAAAATAAGGCATTTAGGTTTTAGGTAGGTGTGAGTTGAAGAGGTTTCAAGTTTTTGAGAACACAGGCCAAGGCAGAAGGAGGAGAAATGGAGGGTGGAAGGTTGCCCACAGTGAAGGAAGCAAGCCTAGAGAAAAGAGAGAGTAGAGACACGGAGGGAAGGGGTTCAGGGGTTCTTACCTTCCAGAAAAGCGGGAAAGGGGTTGGGGAGTGGAAATAAGGGGTTGGGGTGCAGAGATAAAAGGTTGGGGTGCATAAATAAGGGATGGGGCACAGAGATAAGAGGTCGGAGCATGGAAATAAGGGATTGGGGGTTCTTGCCCCGTAGAAAAGTGGGACTTGCCACTAAGCGTAAAGGAGAAGGGGTTGAGGGGTACTTGCCCCTCTCCCAGAAAAGCGGGACTTGCCGCTAAGGGTGAAGGAGAAGGGGTTGAGGGGTACTTGCCCCTTCCCCAAAAAAGCGGTACTTGCTGCTAAGGGTGAAGGACCAAGGCAGGCATCCCTGTGTGGTCTGACATCTTTGAAACATGGGTGAATAATCAGAGAGGCGTCCCTGCCATGGTTAAACACCAAGGGAAGGCTGCCTTCCCAGTCCATGACCAGCGCCGGAGTTTTGGATCCACGATAAAACGTGTCTCCATTGTCTCTACCAGAAAATGAAAGGAATTGAAATTAAGAGAAGGGAGAGATTGAAGTGTGGCGGAGAGATTGAAGTGTGGCGCCAAGATTGAAAGGAGAAAGAGGTTGAGGGATAGTGAGGGAAGCTGGAGAAGAGAGTAAAAAGAGGCCGCTTACCGGATTTCAAATTGGTGAGATGTTTCTTGGGCTGGTCGGTCTGAGGACCTGAGGTCATAGGTGGATCTTTCTCACGGAGCAAAGAGCAGGAGGACAGGGGATTGATCTCCCAAGGGAGGTCCCCCGATCCGAGTCACGGCACCAAATTTCATGCACGTCCGTGTGAAGGACCACCAAACAGGCTTTGTGTGAGCAACATGGCTGTTTATTTCACCTGGGTGCAGGCGGGCTGAGTCGGAAAAGAGAGTCAGCTAAGGGAGATAAGGGTGGGGCTGTTTTATAGGATTTGGGTAGGTAAAGGAAAATTACAGTCAAAGGGGGTTTGTTCTCTGATGGGCAGGAGTGGGGGTCACAAGGTGCTCAGTGGGGGAGCTTTTTGAGCCAGGATGAGCCAGGAAAAGGACTTTCACAAGGTAATGTCATCATTTAAGGCAAGGACTGGCCATTTACACTTCTTTTGTGGTGGAATGTCATCAGTTAAGGTGGGGCAGGGCATGTTCACTTCTTTTGTGATTCTTCAGTTACTTCAGGCTATCTGGGCGTATACATGAAAGTCACAGGGGATGCGATGGCTTGGCCTGGCTTGGGCTCAGAGGCCTGACAATTTGATTTTCTGTTCCTGCATCTGTCTAGGATTATGGTCTCCAGCTCCATTCATGTTGCTGCAAAAAGCACATGATCTTGTTCTGTTTTACACCTGCGTAGTATTTCATGGTGTATATGTAACACATTTTCTTTATTCGGTCTACTGTTGCTAGGCATTCAGGTTGATTCCATATATTTGCTATTGTAAATAGTGCTGCAATGAACATACGTGTGCGTGTGTCTCTCTGGTAGAAAAATTTGTATTCATTGGGGTATACAGCCAGTAATGAGATTGCTGGGTAGAATGATAATTCTGTTTTAAGTTCTTTGAGAGATCGCCACACTACTTTCCATGATGGCTGAACTCATTTACACTCCCACCAAGAGTGTAGAAGTGCTCCCTTTTCAACAGTCAAACAATAGCAGATGCTGGTGGGGTTGTGGAGAAAAGGAATGCAGATCTGAGAGCGCACTGCATCAAGCGTTTGACATTAAAGCCCCTTTGTGTCATGAGTTCTCCTCTTACTGAACACATGGGCACTGGGCAGAGGAAAAGAGACTTTAGCTCCATGATGAATTTCTAAAGTTTCCTGATCCATGGGCACTCTCATTGGTGATGTCTCCTCCATCCACCTGGGCCTTGGTGCTTAGGTCTTCATAGATAAAAGCCAAATTGAATGTTACCCCTTTCCCAATGTGGGGCTTCAAATAAAAAAGTCACAACTTCTTTAACACTCCTCCCTTCAAGGGACTGGGTCCATGTCCTCTCCCCTTAAATCAATCAAGCAATGTGGTGGGTGGTGCTGATGATGCCCTAGGGCTTCTGAAGTGAAGACATACACAGCCACGCAGCCTCCATGTGGCCTCGAGCAGCAGTGGCTTTTGGAGCACTCCTTCTCGAGACCCAGCCCAGGTCACTTGGAGATGCCATGTGCTCACACTTGCTCAGCCATGGGAGTGGAGGCTGGTACCGAGTCATCCCAGCCCAGGCACCACACATCTGAGTGAAGAAGCTTCCAGATGGTTCCAGGGCCCAGTCTCAGGTCACTCCAGCCATTCGTCTTTCCGAATGAGGCCCCTGTGCTCCCGCTGTGCTCTGTGTAATTTCCTGGCCCACACGGTTTGGGAGCATAATAAGACGCCTGCTGCCCTGCACCACTCAGACTCAGGCCACTTCCACAGCCCTTAGTAAACACAACTCTCTACACCACTGTCAGCCACGTCCCTCGAACTTGTCCAGAGCCCCCACTCTCTGTCCATTTCCAGACAGACCCCTCAATCCCAAGGAAGTCCTTACACAAGTCTTCCATTTTACCAGTCACTCAATTTGACACAAATATTTTTCTCATTATAATATTTTGGTTTATTTACTGCCATTTTAAAGATTATTTCACTATTACAGGACATTTTACTATTATGGGATGTTTAGATTATTTTGCATTCGGGACAATTATGAATAATGCTATTATAAATATCTTTGTGTGTGATTTTATGCTCGATTTGGAGATTTGTTGTACATGATAGATTTTCAGAAGTTCAGTTACTGGGTTAAAGAGGATTAATGACTTAAGGCTCTTGAGGCATATTGCCAAATCTCTTTTCAAAAAGTTATAACAACTCATGGTGACACCAATAATATATGATCCTGCTTGTATCACTGTACCCTCTCCAGCTAAACTTAAACAGACAATTAAGAAAAATATTGACTTGAAGTATAAAACTCATAGCTTTATTTATCTCACAAATTCAGGTAGATGTGGAGTGACAAGAAGGGTGGCTGGAATAAGAGGTTCATCATAACACCAGATACAAAAACAGATAAATTATTCCTTAGAAGAAAAGAGAAATGCAAAGGAATGGTCGTCAAGCCTTGGGGAGGGAAAGAGTGAGGCAGAGCAAAAGAGAGATGGAGCAATGCCAGGAAAGGGAGACATGGAGCCCGTGGCAAGGCCCACATGCATGAAGGCAGGGAGGAGAGCCAAAAGCAGAGGAGAAACTCCAAGCAAATGCAGGGATCTCAGAATTAGACCAGGGTATTGGAAAGACCAGACGAGAGTCATTAAGAAAGAGAAAAAACAAGCCAGGCACGGCGGCTCACACCTGTAATCCCAGCACTTTGGGAGGCCAAGGTGGGCAGATCACCTGAGGTCAGGAGTTCAAGACCAGCCTGGCCAACATGGAGAAACCCCATCTGTACTAAAAGTACAAAAATTAGCCGTGCGTGGTGGTGTGCACCTGTAGTCCCAGCCACTCCGGAGGCTGAGACAGGACAACTGCTTGAACCCAGGAGGCGGAGGTAGCAGTGAGCCACTGCACTCCAGCCTGGGCAACAGAGTGAGACTCTGCTCCCATCCCCTAAAAAAGAAAATTTTAAAAAAAAGAAAGTGGGAAAAACAGTCTTGAGCAGTGGCATCAATATGATGGAATTCCACCTTGTTTATCACCCGTGGTTCCCTCAGAGGATGGCTAGAGGTTAGAACACAAGCTTTAGATCAATAGTGTTAGAAAAAAATATTATTAAAAAATCTGGAGTAAGAATGAATTTGGCCAAACAGATTCAAATATCCTTACCATTATTTTCCAAAATAACTACCATTTCCACTTGTTTAGGCAAATGTAGCTCCTAAAACTAAGAAATTTATGGGAATATTCCAAACAACATTATAAAGATGGTTTTCCTTGAAATTCCCTCTGTTTAATGGCCAGCATGCTGTACTGTCCTATTTTTTTTTTCTCCAGATACCAAAGGCTCGTGATAAAAACATCTGGTTTATGTGAACCTTGGTTTTGGCAGGAGCACATTAATGTAAGTAAATATCTGATTAAAAATGCGTCACACGGTTGAAACTGATATCATCAGCTACTTGGTTTTTCCAAGAACAATACAGGATAAAGCACCAATTAAGTCTCCTAAACAAGAGGACCAGAGAATAACAGATGATAAAATAGTTCATTTCATTCAGGCTGTCTTCTGCATTGGCATTGGGAGCCTATGTCATTCACGATTCTTGAAGTTACTGGACTTGCAGAAAGAAATCTAATTTGCCCCCACATCGCATTCAAGTACTTGTTACTCAACATCTCGCAATTTTATATTCTGCTTTGCCAGGAATTGGACACACGGAGTATTCTATGTTTATAGAAGAAGCAACATCGATACCTCAGGTGTGGTTTGTCCATTACCCAAACTCACTTTTATTTGTCTACTCATCTACCATGGGCATGGTGATTTCCTGTGTGTGATTCTACTTCATGAGCACAACAATATAACAGAAAGTGATTCATCTCTCCACTTTCAAAGCACTGGCCCCGGGTAAATCCAGCCACTCATGAGGGTAGCCTGATGTGGAGAGAAGGAGAGAAGCCACACAAATGCCACATGACACTGTCTCAGAGCATTGTTCTCCCACGGCCGCTGGCCCTCCGGCCACGGGGTCCACGCCCTGCCTCACCTCCTGTGTCCCTGCTCCCCAGGATTCTGTGCAGTGCTGAGGGCAGCCAGAGGGCCAGCTATGGGCCTGCGACCCGGGGCCATCGCTTCCTTGTAACTATCATGTGCCCTTGTGTGAATTCTTCCACCTTCAGTTCTCGTGGTAAATCTAACTCAGTCACGTGAAAAATATAACATTTTGTAAGATCTCAGGGGATCTGGGGACAACTTTCCACATCATTTTCTGAAGAATTCTCTTGTTTACATCGAGACTACAAAGGAACAGAAAGTGACCTCTCATGTCCAGGTGCCCTTTGAAAAGATTGCTGGTGTTTTCCAACATGCTTTCCTTCCACAGAGACAAACACTCCCCATTTGGAAAGCCCTCGTTTCTGCTGAGGGCCTTTGAAAACAACTGAAAACACCATGGTGGCTTTTAATACCATTTGGCTGGAACCACAGAAGGTGTTTGCCTGGTGCAAGGGTCCTGGGCTGACTCTACAAGGGACCTAAGTAGTGGGTCCCACTCTGCAGCTCGGCAGATGTTTGCCCCTAAGGATGGGACCTGTGGTTAGGTAGGGAAGGGGGCAGTTCAAGCAGAGGACAGAACAGCAAAGTAGGGTTTAATTCCAGGGCCCCCACTTGGAGCTGGGCAGCCTTGCCCAGGCTTTGCCTTCTGGGGAGTGCAGGATGGGTTTCAAGCACTCGGGTCTATCTCATGGGCTTGTGAGAATCAAGCATAGAGAAGCCAGCATTTATTGCCCATTTCCTGTATCCTTGATATCGTGCTGTTCCCCTTTACGTTCAATCTCTCCAATTCTTCGTTTACCTGTGAGGGCGGTTCTGTTTTCCTCCTTGTTTCACAGAAGAGAAGAGTGAGGCAGAGAGACTTGAAGAGGTTTCTCTTCAAGGTCAAATTATGGGTGAGGCCCTTAGGGGCTGCAGAGTGGGACCTGGCCCACTGCATACTCAGCGACCTGGCCCCAGGACAACCTCCCTTTCCTAACTACGAGCCTGCACAATCCATCAGGTCACAAGAACAGAGAGAGCACAGGCAAGTGGTGAATAAACAGTGGCTTCCCTTGCTCTCCATCTGTGTTTACAATCGTGATAGAATATTGGCGTTTTAAATGTAAACATAATTTTGTAACACGTGATCATCCCTAAATGTAAGTTTCTAGCTGCGGAGGGAATCCTTCCATGCAAGCACCTGTGAGCACTTTGCCGCGTGTGGAATGGAGGCTCAGGAACAGCAAAATGAATGAACGGTTGACTGTTGACCAAAAGCCACTAAATTATTTCACAAGATCCCTAAACATGCGTAAGTGCCCATCCTGATAAATAGTTATTCTTGGAAGCTGCTGTTGCTTCTGAAATTACTTGCAACATATTGATTTTATTCTAGTACTGAAAAGTTATTCAGTTCTCTTATATTTGATTCTTTTTACCTACCCGTATTACAAGCAACTTTCCGATCTCAGGAAAACAGATAGCAATTACCTTCCATGCTGACTGTTTGAACTGAGCCGTACATCAGCCCGGAGTCATTCCGCTTTTCCCCCTTAGCTCAGGGCCATGCATCTGTGGCCTCTCAGACATCTGTGCTTGGCACTTCACTTTCAGTCATAGAGAAGAGTATTATTGTTCATTAGAAATTAGCCATGGTTTGCTATTTTCAGATAATTTGGAATTGTTATTGGAGAAACTGCCATTCACTATTTTGTGTGGTTTTTGGAAAGTTCTTAGGCAAAAGCCCAGTCCAGGAGGGTCCAGGTGATAGCCGGCCGGAAGGAGCAGAAGTCAATGAAGGAAGTGTGTAGGGTCTTCACGCAGAACTGAGGGGCGCAGCACCTGCCAGGGTGGAGGGGGAAGGTAGACAGCGAGCCTCCCTAAGAAAGGGCGAGAGGAAAGCTGAAAAGAGGGGCGGACCCTAGGCTGTGTGGGGAAAGCTCAGTGCTTATCCAAGAGAAAGAGAAGGGAATCCCTGGCTCTGGAATTCTGCAAAGTCCTAGGGGTGGAGCAGCAAGGGTGTGCCCAGAGGCCCTGCACCCAGGGGGCGGTATTCACAGGCAGAGTGGGAGAGTGGGGGGTGTCTTCCCCAAGGGCCCTGACGAACAGGCAACCCAGAGCAACGGGTAAAATCCAGGTGGTCATGTGCTTTGTAGAGACAGTGACATAAACGCACTCCGGATCAGATCAGCAGAGGACATGGATTCACGGCTAGCATGAGGCTGCAGGCTTTCGTGGTGTCAGCACTGAGAGTGAGGGGTGTTAGGAGATGGATGAGCCTTCCTGGTGCCACCCACACTCCTCATCTCTCTGTGACTTTGAAAAGGAGGGAAGAAGAGACCAGGGGAGTGGAAAAAGCAGGGGCAAAATGATGGAGGACAGATGAAGGTGGGTTCATCACAGTCCACAGCAGGACAATTAAACGTCCCTGAGAAGAATGAGAGAGCTGCTCCTCCCGCCTTCTTCCCCCTCAAGTCCCACTCTGATGTCCCTTCTGTTCCAGAACCTGTGGCTTGTCCCAGTCTGGATATGGTTCTCTTCATTCAACCCCATGGTCTGACACACTGAGGGTGGCCGGCTGCAGCTGGAGCCACGTGGGGTTCTGCAACCAGTTCCGCGCTTTCCTTGAAAGAAGGAGGACAGGGACCTTAGAAGAGGCCATGGTATGACTACTGAGAGGAATTTCTGATTTGGGGACACAGAAGCAAGAGCTTAATAAATCCTGGGGCGGGGAAGGGGAGGGGAGGAGCAGCCCTGAGTGTGAGTGGGGCCACAAGCTTGGGCTTGCGTTGGTGTGGACTAAGCCCTCCTACCCCAGTGCACTCTGGGCTTCCAGTCACAACCAAGGAGTGAATCCGAACATGACTTTGGGAACTTGACCTTCCGTCACTGCTGAGCTCACAGTGGAGTAATCAACAACATAATTGCCCTTGAAAAGAAAGAGGGCCCGTGTGATTAAAAAGCCCACATACCCTGAGATGGAGAGAGATTGCAGTTTCACAATTGCAGCTAACCACTATTTTTCATCGAGAAAATAATGAACAGGTACATCATAAAGACTTATATGATGAGCAATACAGCGTCCCATTTTAGGGAATCTGGACTCAGAAATATGAATGCCCCTGTCCCCAAATATGCCAGCTGAAAGGCACACTCATCAGTCACTTCAGGAATGTTTCCTTTCAGATAAATGACCTTTCACACTGGGCCACCTGCTTCCTCCAAATCGGGATGCTGCGTGGGTGCAGAGGGAAGCAGAGCTGGTGTGCACTAGTCATGGTTCTCCAGAGACACAGAGCCAGGAGGATGGATCCCCACATGGGTTCGGTGGGTCTGTGTCTCTGGAGAACCCTGACTAATACAATACAGATGATGGATGCATGGATGGATGGATAGACAAACAGATAGATAGACAAAGAGAGAGAAATTTTAAGGAATTGTCTTACATGTTTGTGGAGGTTGGCAAGTCTGCAATCCATAGGGCAGGCATCAGAATCTGGAAATTTAGGGAAGAGTTGATATTGCCATCTTGAGTCCAAATTCCACAGGGCAGCAGGCTGGAAACTCAGGTCAAGTTTCCATATTGCAGTCTTCAGGCAGAATTTCTTCTTCTTTGGGAAACCTCCATCTTTGCACTTCAGGCCTTCCACTGATTGGATGGAGCTCACCCACATCCTTGAGGGTCATCTCAGTTAGAGTGAACTGATTATAGATGTTAATCACATCTGGACAAGATCTTCAGAGCAACATGTAAACTGGTGTTAGACCAAACTACCATACACCAAAGGCCAGGCAATTTGATACATAAAATTAATCATCCGAGCTGGCATAGATTGTCTTCTTTCTAGAACTTCCACAGGGCAAGAACAGTGATTTTCCCCCAAAAAGCAGCCAGTCCTTGGGGTCCATCAGCTGCTGTCCTGGAACCACAAGAGCTCCCAGCATGGGGAACTGCAGAGGGAAGAGGGAGGGACAGACAGCTGGTGGTTCTTGCGCTGCTCTTAGATTCTGCCCTTTTTCCTCCTAGACGGTTTTGTTGAGGAATCTCCAAGGACCATAGTGGTTCCTGCCATGCTCTCTCGGCCTCGGGGGTGACATAATTATGCAAATGCACCCAAGGGAAACTTTAATTTTAGTGCAATTTATACACGGAAGTGCTCAGATCTCAAGTGTACCTTACGGTGCCTGTCAAGACACAGAGCATCTTCCCCGTCCCAGAAAGGCACCTAATTCTCCTTCCCGTGAGTCCTCCACTGCAAAACCTGCACTGATCAGATTTCTCTCACCCTCAGTCTCTCGTGCTTATTTCTCCAAGTTTGTATGGATTAAATCACCTGGGATGTACACTTCTGTGTTTGCTGTACTCCTCTTAGCCTGTTACTCTTGAGACTCATGCATATTGTGTGCCGAGTGCTATCCAAGTGCATGAGCAAAGCATAATTTACCCACATGTTGATTAAACAATCCAGGTTTGACTATTATAAAAGTCTTTTTTGTAAAGGAACTTTTATGAATATATTGCATTTATTTTTGACAAATACCTGGGAATGACATCACTGGGTCATAGGATGGAAGTATATTATTTTAGGAGAAGACAGACAGTTTGCCAAAGTGGCTGTACCATTTTCCACCCCTGCCAGCAGCAGATAAGCATCCCAGGGCTCTGCATTCCTCCCAGCACCTGCTGCAGTCAGCCTTGGGCATCGCAGGTCTTCTAGGGCAGCATGCGGTAGGAGCTCCTGGGGTGTCTAGTGTGTATTTTCTTGATGGTTGGTGAAGTTGAGCAGGTTTTCATGTGCTTATTCGCCATTTTTACGTCTTCTTTTGTGAACAGCCTCTTTGCTTTTTTTCTCCTTTAAATTGTGTTCTTTGTCTTATTATCATTGAGTTTTAGAAGTTCTTCATGTAATTTGGATACAAATCCTCTTTCTTATGAATACATTCTCACAGTCTGTGACTTACCTGTTTATTTTGTTGATAATGTTTTGTGATGAAGATTTTCTTTTTTTTTGAGACAGGGTCTCATTCTGTCACCCATGCTGGAGTGCAGTGGTATGATCTTGGCTTACTGCAACCTCTGCTTTCTGGGCTCAGGAGATCCTCCCAGCTCAATCCCCCAAGCAACTGAGAGTACAGGAGCGATCCACATGCCTGGCTAATTTTCATATTTTTTGAGCTCAAGCAATCCACCCACCCCGGCCTCCCAAAGTGCTAAGATTACAGGCATGAGCTGCTGTGCCTGGCCAGATTGTTTTATCTTGATGAAGTATAATTAATCATTTTTTAATTTTATCAGCATGTTTTTTGTCTCCTAAAAAATCTTTGCTTGCCCCAAGATCACAGACATAATCTTCTGTGTTTTCTTCTAGAAGTTTTATGATTGTTTTTAGCTTTTACATTTGGGTCCATAATTCATCTCAAATTGACTTTGTATGCAGTATATTAGTGATCAAGTTCTTTTCATAGATGGATCTCACATAACGCACATTTTAAAATATGAATTACAAAATATTGATTACAGTTGACTCTTGAACATTGAACAATGTGGGGTTAAGGGCACCAACCCTCTACACAGTCCAAAATTTTTTGACTCCTCCCAGATTTAGCTACAAATAGCCTGTTGACTGAAAGCCTTACCAATAACAGAGTTAATTAATACGGGTTTTCTATATTGTGTGTATTATATACTGTATTGTTACAATAAAGTAATCTGGAAAACAGAAAATGTTATTAAGAAAATCATAAGGAAGAGAAAATGTATTTACTTTTCATTAAGTGGAAGCAGATCTTCACAAAGGTCTTCATCCTGGTTGTATTTTCTTGGGTATGCTGAGGAGGAGGAGGGAGAAGATAAATTGTTCTGATTGTCTTAGGGGTGGCAGAGGCCAAAGAAAGTCTTCGGGGTTCAAACCCATATTGTTCAGGGGCAACTGTAATAGAGTAGCAATATACACTTGCTTCCATTTGGTCGTTAACACGGGATTTGAAAACTGGCTTTAGTACACCTGAGAGGGTTAGAGAAACTCATGTAATTCACCGCCTCCTCTTGCTTTTCCACTTCCTCTACTTGGGACTACTTTGACTTACTAACCACATTTATTTATCACTGTCGGTTTCCTTGCTGTCAAAATAGAAGTTTATTTTCATCTCCCCTGTGTGTAGCACAGCACATGTGACAGACATTCTCCAGATGGTATTGCCTCCCTTGATATTTTTCTCTCTTTCCTTTTTTTAAATTATGAAATTTACCATTCATGGATATATATGCACAGTTTAAAGAATAAACATACTCTCTTTTTCTCCCTCATACACAAATTTATAAGGTTTTTTATAATTATACAAATACAAATATGTACCCTTTTTTGGTGCTTTTCATTGCTTCTTACAGGTTCAGGGTTAAATCTGTTATAATTTTTCTTCAGCCTGAGACAATTATCGTAGTATTTCTTTTTTTTTTTTTTTTCCTTTTGAGACAGGGTCTCCCTCTGTTGCTCAGGCTGGAATGCAGTGGCATGATTGTGACTCACTGCAACCTCTGCCTCCCGGGTTCAAGTGATTCTCATGCTGCAGCCTCCTGAGTAGCTGGGACTACAGCTACACACCACAAGGCCCAACTAATTTTTGTATTTATTTGTGGAGACACGGTTTCACCATGTTGGTCAGGCTGATCTTGAACTCCTGACCTCAAGTGATCTACCTGCCTCAGCCTCCCAAAGTGCTGAGATTACAGGCATGAGCCACTGCACACAGCCAATTGTAGTATTTCTTAAAGAGAAGGTCTGATGGAGAGAAATTCTCTTAGCTTTTATCTCTTGAAAATGTATTTATTTTCCCTTCATTTTAAAATTAATCTCGTTTTTGAGATAATAGTAGATTCAGATACAATTGTAAGAAATGCAGAGAGATCCCACATATTTTTTACTGAGTCTCCTCCAATGATGACAACTTACAAAATTATAATACAATATCATAATCAGGTATAGACATTGATACAGTCAAGATATAGAACAGTTCCATCACCTACAGGATCTCTCATGTTGCCCTTTTTTAGAAACACTTAACTGTCTCTTACCTACATCCATCCATGACCCCGGTAACCATGAATCTGTCTTCTCTTTCTATAATTTTCTCATTTCAAAAATGAAATTATACAGTATTTGATATTTTGAAATTGGCTTATCTTCATTTTTGAAGGCTATTTCTGCAAGATGTGGAATTCTAGGTTGGTAGTTATTTGTACACATGTGTGTGCATGCATGCTCTCATGTATCCTTATAGCTCTTTGAGGATATCTGTCTGTTGTTTCTATTAAGTCTGGTGAGAAGTCAGTGACTGCACTTATCCTTGTTCTCCTGTACATAATGCGCATCTTTTATCTGGCTCATTTTAAAAATCTGCTCTTCAGTTTTGGTGGTCAGCAATTAGCTATGATGTGCTTAGGTACTTTGTATTTCTCCTGATTAGTGTTTTCTCATTGTTTTAGATTTGTGAGTTTATGTCTTTTATCAATTTTAGACTATTCTCAGCAAATATCATATTAAATATTTATTCTTCTTCATTTTCTCTTCTTCTTGGATCCCAATTATGTATGTTGGGTCATTTGATATTGTCTCACAAAGAAAAGCATCATCACCTATTCTGGGTTTTGTGGGTTTTTTTTTTTTTTTTTGGTCTTTTTATGTTTATTTTTTATTTGTCAATTTTTAATTTGTATTTCAGCTTGGATACTTTCTAATAACTTGTCCTCAAGTTCACTGATTATTTCCTCTGCTAAGTCACTGTATTACGAAATCCAATAAAGTACTTATTTCTGATATTATATTTCTCATGTGTAGCACTTCCACTCCATTGTCTTCCACAGCTTCCATATCTCTGGTGATATTCGGCATCTCTTCCTACATGCTGTACACTTTTTCCAAAATATTATTTAGCACACTTTTAGTTAAAGCCCCTATCAAATAATTTCAACATCTGGCCCATCTGTATGTCTAGCTATGAACTGTTCCATTCTTTATTGTAAGATATCAGAACAGCAGAGCTCAAAGTGCACACGATTTCCCTTCTTATGTCAGGCACTGGTTTCATGTCACTGAATAGACGTATTCTGCAGTTAAGCTGTGTCTGAGCTATTTGGCAAGTTAAGCTTGCTTCAGTTTACTACTAGGTTCAAATGTTTTGAAAGTGGGCTCAGGATTTTCCATTCTGCAGTGTGTGGGTTTCTGAGAACTAGCAAAATTCCCCAAAGTTTTTCATGTCACCCAAATCACCAGTTTTTCAAATCATGAGAGATCTCTCTCTGATTTAAAACTCAAATGACGGTTTGTACATTGTTGGAGAATCTTCTTTGCTCTCCAGTCCAGCCCAGGCTTTTGGATCCACATGGAGCTCTTGCTCTGTCTGGAATGCCCTGGAGGAGTTTCTTTCATCTCTTCTGCCCCACCCATAGCTATTGTCAGTTGAAAGCCTGAGGTTTTTTTGGTTTTGTTTTGTTTTTGTTTTTGTTTTTTTACCATTACAATAGACATTTATTTAAAGTAAAACATCTGCAGACCAAATAATTTTAAAATTGTTTGTTTCAAGTTTAACCATCTTCATTAACAGTTGCATCCACAGACTTCAACCACATGATTACTTCTTTGCCCATTCTTCTCTTTCTTTTCCTTCCCGAATAACATCTTTCAGATACGGCTCAAGGTAGAAATTTTCCTCTTCATAGTTGGTCCACTGCTTTTGTTTTTTAAGAGAGGAGGATTCCCTCAGGTCTCTTGTTTATGCCCGGCTCTTGGGAACTAAAAATGGTGAGTGCCTTGGGTTGATTTATCACAGATCTCACGCTCTGCTTCTCTCCTCCTTTAGTAGGTGTTGCCTTGGTCTGGGAGAAGGTGCCTTGGACTTCAGGGGAATCTCCAGGTCTCTATCTGGTCTCCACCGCAGGCTCTGGTATACTGTATTAGTCAGGATTCTCCAGATGGATGGAACTAATAGGATATATGTACATATAAAAGGGAGTTTTTTTTGTTTTGTTTTGTTTTTTTCTTTTGTTTTTGTTTGTTTGTTTGTTTGTTTTTATAGGGAGAATTGGCTCACACGATCACAAGGCAAAGTCCCACAACAGGCCGTCTGCAAGCTGGGGAAGAGAGAAGCTGGTAGTGGCTCAGTCCAAGTGCTAAAGCCTCAAAACCAGGAAAGCCAACAGTGCAGCCTTCAGTCTGTGCATGAGGGTCTGAGAGTCCCTGCCAAGCCACTGGTGCAAGTCCCAGAGTTCAAAGGCTGAAGAACCTGGAGTCTGATGTCCAAGGGCAGGAGGAGCAGAAGGAAGCATCCAGCACAGGAAAAAGAAGGAAACCAGAACACCCAGCAAGCCAGCCTATCCCACCTTCCTCCTTCTGCTTGGTTCCAGCCATGCTGGCAGCCAATGGGATGGTGCCCACCTACATGGAGGGAGGGTCTTCCTCTCCCAGTCCACTGACTCAAGTGTCAGTCTCCTCTGGCAACACCCTCACAGACACACCCAGATACCATACTTTACCAGCCATCTAGGCATCCTTCAATCCAGTCAGATTGACACCTAACATTAACCATCACACATACTGTTCCCGAGCATTTGAGGAAAGCCTGTGGGGAGGCATATTCTATTATTGAGGAGCCTCAGAATTCTAATCTGTCAGCCATATATGCCATTGCACCTTTACTAAAGTTCATCCTAATTCATCCTTTTCCCCATCTATGGCAGATTTCTTTTTCTCTTGTGTTTACAGGAAGAATGAGAATCTCTTCCCTTCCCAGAAAAGGAAGAGATTTTATCTTAGGCCATTAGATGCTTCATGAGGACACTGGAATCAGCAGGCAGATTTAGAGAATCTACTCAGGGCTTTTTACAAGTCTGTATTTTCATTGAAGTTAAGGGCACTTAGCCTACCTGTGCCTCAGCTTTAGAAGCAGACATAATGATAATAATATCTGATTTTCAAGCATGTTCTAATGAAGACAGAGATAAAATATATCTGTCTTCTCTGCTGTTTTCTAGAACTTAATTCATGTATGGTTTTTTTTTTTTTAATCATCAGCTCTCTGATTAGAAAGACTATGATTTTGTTGCTTCTTACATCTTGCTTGGGTTATTTCATTAAAATGATAGTCTCTTGTTATTTTCTGCATTCTAAACATAAGAGAAATCTTCCATGCCTCTTACTTTCTATTGTCTATCACTGTGTCTTCCTGTGTTATTTTCTGGGTGTTTTCAGACAAATCATACATAAATTATCTCATCATTTGTAACTAATCTGCTTTTATCCTTGTTTCCTGGCTTTATACTTTGAAATATTTATGTTCGTGTGTATGTTCTTGTTGTTAAAAGCTCCATTTTGTTCTTGTTCAAATTTGGTAAATTTTTGTCATCTCTTATCCTTTTGTCATACTTTTACATTCCTCTCTTATTTCTTAAACATATTAAACACACATATTTTAGACATTCTAAATGTGGTAAATAAAATATACACAAATTCTGTAAGTCTGACTCTAAGCACAGTTTGTTGTTCCTGGAAATTCTCTCATGATGTTTTATTTGTTCTTTTATTTCTCATCTGCTTAGGATTGTGTGGGTAGGAGTATGAATTCATGATCCTTGGAACTTCATGTGTGGGGATCTTTTAAGGACTGGAATCAAAATAACTTCCCTGTAGTGAAGATTTGCAACTGCCTTTGCAGGTCCTCGATGGTACTTCTAACCTGGGATCACTGAAAACACATTTTGGGGGAATTGAGCCCACTAGCAGTATATATTCCTGTCCCAAATTCATGAGTGCAGGACTTTGGGTAGAAATTCTTCTGGGAGATATTGCTGTTTGTGTGTGTTTTTTTCTCTGATCCACCCACAGTTAGGTTGACAGTAGGTTGGCATCCCTATCTTCTTCCTCTTTGGGGGCTTTTTTTTTTTTTTGGCTTACCCCCAAGATATCTCCCTATGTGAGACTTGGCTTTTGGGGGTGGGGTTGTCACTGATATGACATCCCCTAATTCTGGCCCCAGACTTTGTCTCCATTGCCCTTCTATGTGGCCTGTATCCTTCCATCTGCATCCCACCCGAGACTGTCTACATCCCACCCTGTTCAAATCCACGGCAAATGGTTTCAGTGCTCCTTTCTCCTGGGGAGTTAAGCTTTCTTGTCCTTTCTCACTTTGAAGAGATTCCTTTATTTGCTGCTAGCTCAACTGTGCATTAAAAATATTTTAGTACATGCCTGTAATCCCAGCACTTTGGGAGGCCGAGGTGGGCAGATCACAAGGTCTGGAGTTCGAGACTGGCCTGGCCAATGTGGTGAAACCCCGTCTCTACTGAAAAATACAAAAATTAGCTAGGCATGGTGGCAGGCACCTGTAGTCCCAGCTACTCAGGAGACTGAGGCAGGGGAATCGCTTGAACCCAGGAAGCAGAGATTGCAGTGAGCTGAGATCGCACAACTGCACTCCAGCCTGGGTGACAGAGTGAGACTTCATCTCAAAATATAAAAGTTAAATATATATATATTTTAGTCAGCATCTTAATCATGCTATTAGTCTACAATTCTGCAGAAACCCCCTCTTTATTTTTGACTTCTACTGGGCTCTACTGACAATGAGTGGGCAGGTTTGTGGTTTCCAGGAGTACCCAGGGATTATGGATTTAAAGCACATTTCAGGCTTCATCTAAGAGAGGTGAAGATGTTTGCCCTTCTTAGACAAGGGAGCCAGGCAGTCCTCTGCAGGTCCACCTTGCAGAGCATCAACAGGGGAGGCCTGCTCCTTCCTCAGGACGCTGGTCCATTGCAACTGTAAAAATATTCTGTTTTAAAAATATTCTCTTAAAATGATTTTTATATTAGTCTTTATTTTGGTCACTGTAAATGTTGACCTGAATATGGATATGACTAAATTTAAAAGTAAATGTATAATTCCTGCAAACTGACTTCTACCCAAATTAAACTTCAAACTAGTCCTAATTATTTTCTCAAAATGCTTAGCAATTATTTCTAATTTTAAATGAATCAATAGGTAGAAATATATATATTACTATCTTTTTACATGACCACTAGAAATTGTGTGTGTTAACTGTTCTTTGAGGTTTTTGTGAGAAAACATTTTGGTTGACTAAGTCCATGCAAGTTTCAGAACTGAGAAGGGAAGTGTTTAATCAAATCTGGAATTATATAAAAAGGTTGTGAAATTATCTGGGGTAAAATCTATTGAATAAGGTGGATATAATCTTGAAATCCTTAATGTGTTTTGTTCTTTTTTCTTGCAGAAAAAGAAGAACCTCACATCTGAATGCATACAATATGGCAGTGAGAAGGGGCAATGCACCCAGGAAAAAGGCAGGCTCCAGAGAACAGGCAGAGAGACCTAGTTTGCAACTTCTGTCTGCCACTCACCGGCTCTTGCAGCATGGCTCTTATGCCATAGGCTGTGCACGGTGAAATCTGCCTCGGGATGGCTGCTCTGAGCACTGTGCCTGGTGCCCAGGTCCCCAGGCAGCCGAAAACACACTGCTTTTGCTTTCCCCGCACAAATGTGCCTCATGTGGTCAATTCCCGGGACCTGCTCTACAGGCCCAAGGTAACCAGCATCTTTCTTCTTCCAAGAGATGATGGAAGTGACTATAAACCAAGTCTAATCTTTCTGCCACTTTTTGTCGTTTCTTTCCCCAGCTTAAGATGGTGAAAACACAGGGTCTGGGGGAGAGGAAACACATTTTATCTTAGGCCATTGGATACTTCATGAGGATACTGGAATCAGCAGGCAGGTTTAGAGAATCTACTTCGTGCTTTTCACAAGTCCACATTTTCATTGATGTTAAGGTCACTTAGCCTGCCTGTGCCTCAGCTTTAGAAGCAGATACAATGATAGTAATATCTGATTTTCAAGCATGTTCTAAGGAAGACAGAGATTGAGTGTTCCTTGGTTTAAAAGAAAAACCAAGTTAGTTCTGAAAAACTCCTTATCAAGCAAAGATTTTTGTAATGCCTAATTAGTTAAAATTAGTGGCATGGCATTACTTCAATAATAAATAATATTGTAATATCTATGTTTAAACTTGAAAATTTCATGTAAATCCCTGCCCATTCCATCTCCATAAAACAAAATGAAAATCAAAGATAAAGGCAAAAGAAAGCAATCAAAATTACTTCATCTCAATAGTGAAAGATTGCTAATTCTATAAACTAACAAACCACCAGGACCTTGCCAGAATAACAAAATGCAGTGTGGTTTTGTTAATGCAAAGAAATGTCTTTTTTCTGTGTGTGTTTTGTTTGTTTGTTTGTTTGTTTGAGACAGAGTCTTGCTCTGTTGTCCAGGCTGGAGTGCAGTGGCATAATCTTGGCTCACTGCAACCTCCACCTCCCAGGTTCAAGCAATTCTCCTGCCTCAGCCCCCTGAGTAGCTGAGGTTACAGGCATGCACCACCACGCCTGGCCAATTTTTCATATTTTTAGTAGAGATGGGTTTCACCATGTTGGTCAGGCTGGTCTCAAACTCCTGACCTCAGGTGATCCTGCCTCAGCCTCCCAAAGTGCTGGGATTACAGGCGTGAGCCACAGCACCCAGCCCAAGAAATGTCTTTTGAGCGGAAATGTCTTGTGAGGTCAAATTCTCATTATCTGAATGGACATTTCTTGGGGGCACTGTATTTTGTGTTGAAAAAAAGTTTTAAGCCCTACCAAAAATTTGGGGATGACTCTTATAAAAATATGATTTAAGATACACTTGTCTTGTTTCATAATTGCTACACCAAGACAAAAGACAAGTACCAGGGGTGCAAGGAGCCCCATGAAGCCATGAGAAAATATAGGTGCTCCCCTTTCCACCTCGATCTGAAAGACATGCAAGTATTCCTAACCCTTTTTAACAACAACAATTCCAGGCAAGTTATATTGCGATTATTTTTTAATAATCACAATCACAATAAGACAGACATTCCTGTAGGCTAAATGCCTTTTAATAAAGGACTCTATCATCTTCCTCCAGAGACTTTTTTTTTTTTTAACCAAAGGAAAAGTAGTGGTCAGAAAATACAGGGCGACAGGCCAGGAAGGGCTTTCTCCTCACAGCTGCACACTTTCACTCGCACAGCCAAGTCTTCCTGAGCAGGGGGTGCGCGGGGCTCTCCTTTCTGGAGGTCAGATTCGGGTTGTCCAAACATTTGCCAATGTGACTGTGGTTTTCCATTAAGATATAGTGAGTCCTGGATTATCTGTGAGTGGTCAGGGTGGGAGCAGTTTCCTTGGCAGGTGGGAGAGGTGCCCTGGGGCGGGCAGAGCGCTGGGCATGTGCAGTTTGGCCATCCCACAGGGTCAGTGACTCTGCAACCCTCCTTCAAAACACGGTGGGCACAGCAGGATGCAAAGACACAGAAACAGGTTACCTCATCGCAAACATGCTTTTGCCTCTGAACTCCAACTTCCGAAACATTTCAAGGTGTTATTTTCTTACAAAACTGTTGCAATACTCGAAAAGTGTCCAATTTCTCAATGCTGTCTGTAAAGCTCTTTATTGGAAGTTCCCTCCCAAGCGCTTTAGAAGCGTTGCCGCCACTGATTCATGCAGTCTTTGCTTCTGTGGAAACGGCCCCTTTAAAATATACATGAGGAACATGTTTGAAAAAGGATGGCATTGGGTGGATTTGAAATACACCTTTTGTTTCTTTTCTTTCCTAAGCCTGTGCTTGGTCTGAAGAAGGAGGGCTTCCATATGAAAGAACCGTTTTGAGAGCCAGGGTTCATGATCAAAGCGCAGAGCTCTCCCTGCTGGGGAGGACAGGCGGCTGCAGGCCTCACGTGTGCACCAGAGCCGGGGAACTGAATCAACATTATTTCCCAGTAAAAACACTTGTATGGGGTTAGTAATAACAGTAACCAAAAAATCAGCTTGGGGAGCCAGGCATAGCATGTTTTTTGTTTGTTTGTTTGTTTGTTTTAGTTTGAAGATTTCTGTCTCCCTGACTCCTTTCTCTTTGCTCACTCGGGCATATTGTGGAATTTAAATGAAAAGAATTGTCAGATGAAAGACAAAATAAAGCTCAACCTGTGAATAATAATAAAAAAAAAACCCTTCACAATTGCATAGCTTTTTTCTTAAGTGCATTAAAAAATAGGTACGTAGAGCTAAAGAAAGCCAGAAAAAAAGGAAAGTAAGCTTATAGTTCCTAGAATTATATTCACGTTACTTTAGTTTCTCCAATGCCAGTGTTTCTATTTAGAAATTAACATGCTGCACTTCAAAACTGCGTCAAAATCCAGAAAACTTACTTTCTCATCACGAAGCAAGTTTTACAAACACAAAGATGCATTTAAAACATTATTCCGGATGATTGCCAATGTGATAGGGGTTAAATTTCTGTCTCTTAAAAAATACGAAATAGAAAAGGTCAGGAGAGAGTGCTTTAAAAATTCTATTTTCTGCTCCACTGCAGACTTAACAAACAGCTTTTCAACATGCAAATAAAGGATGGCCCTCCGTTACAGAAATTCAGAACAAAAGTTGTTGGAACCCTCGGCTTCGACTGCAAGTCACAATTTCCCTCCTTCCATGAAGGTGCAGCAACCACAATGCAGATGGCTCTCCTGGACAACGGAATATGTTTCCCGTTTCTCAAGCAGGAAGAATAAGTATGTAATTGGCATTCTGGAGAATGACCTGCAAGAGAAGCTCATTGTTTCATACAGCACTTTCGCATTTTAAGGTAGGCACAGGGTCCTGTTTGGTTTTCTCCTCCTTGGCGAACACATGTCTCCTGGAACACAGCGACACAGCTCTAAAGAGCATCGCTGCTGCCAGGGGATTGTGAGCTCAATTCTGCATTTACAGATGTGTTTCCACACTCACAAGGCCCTGGATTAAGTAAACATCCTACACTTTGTAGGTTCTTCCGCCTTGTAGACCATTTCCCCTTCTTCCCGGGACATGAGGGGTGATTTGAAAGAGAAGCTTATGAACAGCTTCTGAGTGACTAATGGGAGCGTCCTGGAATGGCTGGGGTGGCTCAGGATCACCTGTTCGATAGGCTCAGGGCCCTGGAGCTTTCCCCATACACCTTTTTTATGTCTGAGGCAGCTGTAGGGCTGACAGAGAACCTCATTTAGCAGAAGACATTCCTGTAGGCTAAATGCCTTTTAATAAAGGACTCTATCATCTTTCTCCAGAGACTTTTTTTTTTTTTTTTTAACCAAAGGAAAAGTAGTGGTCAGAAAATACAGGGCGACAGGCCAGGAAGGGCTTTCTCCTCACAGCTGCACACTTTCACTCGCACAGCCAAGTCTTCCTAAGCAGGGGGTGCGCGGGGCTCTCCTTTCTGGAGGTCAGATTCGGGTTGTCCAAACATTTGCCAATGTGACTGTGGTTTTCCATTAAGATATCGTGAGTCTTGGATTATCTGCGAGTGGTCAGGGTGGGAGCAGGTTCCTTGGCAGGTGGGAGAGGTGCCCTGGGGCGGGCAGAGCGCTGGGCATGTGCAGTTTGGCCATCCCACAGGGTCAGTGACTCTGCAACCCTCCTTCAAAACACGGTGGGGCACAGCAGGATGCAAAGACACAGAAACAGGTTACCTCATCGCAAACATGCTTTTGCCTCTGAACTCCAACTCCTGAAACATTTCAAGGTGTTATTTTCTTACAAAACTGTTGCAATATTCTAAATGTGACTATTCAAAAATCAAAATGTTTACTTTATTTTGAGGTTTTGCTACATTTTTACCAAGGATAGTTTTAAGAATCTCGCTGGTGTTGGCTTGGACTCGGGGATCCCGGCACACACGTCCAGCAAGTGTGGGGTTCCAGCACAGCCGCCGTGGAGGATCTGGGGCACAGGGGCCTCAGGCCTGACAGCGCCCGGTCCCTGGCGGCGAGCGAGGAGGCGCACCCCTAGAGGAAGCTCCTGCATCCCAAATCCTAAGCCCCGCGCCAGCGAGCCTTCCCGCAGCCTTCCCAGCAGCTTCGCTTCCAAGGGTCACGAGCTTCCCCAAGTAACCTGAAGCCCACGGAGGCCTCGACCCTTCCGCCCCAGGGGACAACTTCCCCAGTGGAAGCGCAAGCACAGGGCCGGAGTATGCACTGGCAGGAATGAGTAGCTGAAGAGGGCAGAAGGAGGCACCTCAAGTTTTATCCACCTCTGCGATGACTGTAAGTGACCAACGCGCAGGGAGTGCAGCACGGCGAGGTCACTGTTAGGCACCTGCCGGCAGGCCTGCGGGGCGGGGTTGCAGAGACGGAGGCGGGGCTGCGGGTTCGGAGGTGGGGCTGCGGGGGCGGGGCTGCAGAGATGGCGCTGCGGAGGCTGGGCCTGCGCTGCGGGTTCGGAGCCTCGGGTACCAGGATTGCAGAGGGGGGGCTGCGGGGGCGGAGCTGCGGGGGCGGGGCCGCTGGGGCTCAGGGCCTCAGGCTACGGGCGGGGCCGCCAGGGCGGGGCTACGAAGGCGGTGTCCCCATCCCTGAGACCTCTATCTGCCCAGGCATCTCTGCGAGGGCAGCCAAAGACCCGCCAGTCAGTGCAGCCCCGGGAGAACAGGGCCTGGGCGACAGGGAGAGGACATTCCAGTGCCGACCCGTTTCAATGTTTAATTTGCTATATGCATACGATAATACACAGGTAAGAGGAGGCTATTCAAGAATAGTATATATTGCATTACAAGTGAAACTATTAAAATGGATATAGTATAACAATAATTAACACAGAGAAACAATACCTAGGAGGGTCCGTTTACGGCTGTGGAAGGTCTGGTGGTTGAGGGTTTACATTCTCAGCTCCTCGCCTTCCGGGTTTTTCAGTTGTGTACTCGTAATTTAGGGTGAGGTTATCTCAGAGCAGCAATTGATGACTGTTAAGGAAAAAGTAATATTCTTAAAGACTATGGGAAAAATTAAAAACAAAACCAGCTAGGGACTGGATTCAGTTCAAGGTGGTGGAAGGCAGTGACAAGCTTACCTTCTCCTCTTTCCAAACTTCCATGGAAATGGATCAAGGGATGGGACAGTGGGGAAAGCCATCTAGAGACCAGAGCTGTGACCCTCTGAAGACAGAAAGCAGCTGAGAAGGCAGAGGCCGCTCAGGCAGCGGGAGGGTGAGCAGACCTCGGGTGCAGAACAGAGCAGGCCGCAATGCTCAGAGTACTTCCTGGGCAGTGTCTACCCAACTGCTGGGGGCATCCATGTCACCGGGAGGCACCCCCGGAGTTTCAAACTCAAGGGTTTTGGGTGAAGCTCTAGAATCTCCAGTCCTAAGAAGCCAGGTGTGATTTAGGCTCCCCACTGCCGACAGGCCCCGCGAAAGGTGCAATTAGAGAATGGCTGATGAGGGCTGGGCTCCAGGGTGAACGCTGGCACCTTGACACCCTGATGAGACACATCTTGTGTGCTTTGGAAGACAAGGTGGCCTGAGCCAAGGCATTCCAAGGTACTAACGTCCTTCACAAAAACACAAAGTTCTTCATGAAAGCAAGCAAAAGCATTCATTTTCATAGAAAACTGAATTATATCATTTTTATGGCTCTTCACTCACACTTCTGTTTTTGCCTCTGTCATCAGAACCTATTTCGTTGTGCAAAACAAATTGACTACAATACAGTGAGGGCGCTTTAATTCCTCAAAATTCCCCTTAGAGGGGCAAGAAAATGAACTTCTTGTTTCACAATTATGCACTCTGAATTTCCTTGAGAAAGCGTCAGGTAGATGGAAGCAAGCAAGAGAGGAAAGCATTTACAAGTTTATAGATCTGACTTTTTCAACTTTCTCCTAAATTTTTAAAACACCCCTCATTGAAACATTGTTGCATCCTAAGTCTTAATGAGGGCGGTTGATTAGATTTCCAGGTGTGAGCTCTAATCGCACTACAAATTCTTTGTAATATGGTTCTACACAAGATAATGCGTCAGGGATGTTTGAAAAAAGTAAGTTCAATGTGGGCAGGATGACTTAATTGACTAGTTTCTTTGCCTGCCAGTTCATCAGAGGAGAGCGACACAACCTGCCATTCACTTCACTGCCACTACCAATTACTCACCTGGTCACTTGCTTGTCTTTCTCCTTCCTTCCTTCCTTCCTTCCTTCCTTCCTTCCTTCCTTCCTTCCTTCCTTCCTTCCTTCCCTCCCTCCTTCCTTCTCTCTTCCCTTTCTTTCTTTTTTTTCTTTTTTTCTTTCTTTTTCTTTCTCTTTCTTTCCTTTCTCTCTTTCTCTTTTTCTCTTTCTTTTCTTTCTCCCTTCCTTCCCTTTCTTCTTCTTGTTTTGTTTTTTGATCAAAGGACTTAAGTATTTGCTTTTTTTTTTTTTGAAATGTGCTCTTAAACACGAATTTTACATGTTATTCTAGCCACACATTTTCCCCATTTACTTATTAATAATGGCCCTAGGAAGTGCAAGGAACACCCCAAACATGAATGGAAATGCTTCCCTGATAGGCTCTCAGAGCGCGAAATTCTGCCCCCAGACGACCTCTCCAGTTAAGGTTCCCTGTCTCTTCCGGATGGTTTGTTCATGGGTGAGTCTACAGTGCCCTCTAATGGCTACAGTGCAGTTCTTTCCAAGTCCAGGTATGAATTTATTTCTATTTCATGTTCCTTAAATATTGAACTTGCTGAATTATACTGCCACATCCTATTTTAAAAAACAAATTAAACAATGTAACAGAGTACTTTCTCTGTGAAAAATGACACTCCGAAGTGTGTAATCATCTTGCTCTCTGTCCACACTCTGTTGACCATTTTCACCCTCTTCACCGCTGCCCTGGCTTCCCGCGCAAATACCATCATGTGCAGACGCTCCGAGAATCTCTGCCGTTGCCCAGCGCAGCCGGATTCAGTGTCTCCTGCTTACCTCTGCACTGAAAGGCTTATCAAGCTGCAGGGGAACCAGCTTGAGCCGCCAGCACCAGTTGAAAGCCTCATCTAACTCCAGGCTGAAAAGTGTTCATTTTTGTGTTTACAGTTTTAGTCTTTTTTTTTGGTTCAAGTAATAAAACGTTACAATAATGTTCTGTTTGGGTACTAGAAATTAATAACAGCTTAAAACCTTTCCACTCTCTGGGGATAACAGAGTATCGTGGGCAACTTCAAGCCTATTTATCGTCATCAGTTCATATGGAGTGGATGCTGCCAAGTAAACTCAAGGAACAAGTACGGCAAGCAAAAGTCAGCACCGGTGCTAATAAACGACAGTGCACCTCCTCTCCATTAATCAAAAACACATACGACTGCTGAGGTTTAACATGTTTGAACCACCTGACAAATCCACTCACTAAGCACAATTTCCACAAACTCGGTGGACCACGCCCTGCTCTTCTCTCTTCCATACTTCCCACTCCCTGTGCCACCCATTCCAAGCCCATCACTATGTGGGAGATGCTCACCAAGGTCACTCACCTCACCTGACCTTGCAGCTTCCAGCCACATCGGTAGCCAAGTGCCTGGACAATATATGACCGACAAGTTTCCTCCCACACCACCTCCTGCCCTGTCTTTCGTCTTCTCCCTCTCCCATGGCACTTCAAATTATAGGAGGGACTGGGGGGAAGTTATTTTTCTCCCTAGGTGAACGCAGAAATACACACACAGACCTTTAAGTAGTCTTCCTATGCTGTCAACTTCCAAAGCTCTGTCACATACCTTCTATAGAGTTTTTCCTGTAACGGTTCCCTGCCACCTCTCCTTGGAGGTCTTATGGTTCCCATGTCCCAGATGGAAAGCTCGAGAGTCGTGATTCCTACCACCTGTAATTCCTAAACCTGTGTGCATCTATCTCCCCAACTCCAGGTGCTCAACTCAGTAACCTGGACGTCTTCCCTGATTCTTCCCCGGAACTTCATGAACACAGCATCAATTCTACCCCAATAGATGTGAAGTCCATATGCCCTTCGTCATCTGCACCCTCACCACCGTCAGCTCCCAGCTCCACCTGTTGCAGTCGCCTCCTAACAGGTCTCTCCACTTCACCTCTTGCCCTTCTCACATCCCTTTTCCTCAGAACAGCTCCAGTGAACTATTGCACGTGACACCTCCACTCAATCTCCCTGGAGCCTCAGATGCCACTCAGCATGAAAGTGCTCCCAGCTGTCTTGAGTGACTGGCAGTTATCTAACCTGATCCCATGGACACGCGACAGGAGTTTTGGCTCCAGCAGACTCCTTCTGGCACTCATGGGATTGTTGCCTTGCAGGGCTGCCCCAGCAGGGACATTCCTCCTGCCTGCTTTCAAGTCTGGGTCCCTCCATCCAGGTCCTTGTAATGTTACCTCCTCAGAGAGATCCTCTTTGACCACGACGTGGAAAGAGGCATCTACCCTGCTACTCTATATGCAAAGCTCCAGGTTTTCTTTCCTGGTTGCTATTTCCCCAATTTATGATTGTTGTATATACTGGGTGACCACTCGTTTAGGATTTTCCTCTACCCAAATGCCATGTGACTAGCTCCTCCCAGCAAGGCACCTGGCAGAGAGAGTATGTTCAACATATTGGTAGTAAGAATGACTATCAACACAAAGCTTCCAAAAGGACAACCAAGTGATTTAAAAATTTCAGTTCTGCCTGTAATAATTACTTAAGGAAGGAGTAACAAAATTGCTGCCAAATGCAATTGTTAAAGGGCAGCAGCTGTAATTAAACAAAAAATCCAATCATGAGGGCCTGTAAACACTTAATTATCTGGCATCTGGTATCACTAAAGAGCATCTCCGTAAATACTCAAAGCCGGGTAAGTACTGGCAATGCAATGTTTCTATCACCAGAAGGCAGGTCTCTTTAGGAATGACCATTTTCTTCTATCTTTGGTTAGATGTCTTCTTCACCCTTGGTAGAGCAGAAGTAACACCCAGTTTCACTCTAATAATCAGAACAGTAATATCCATGGCTTACTTTTATTTTTTATTATAAAAACACATACAAGAGTTTTAAGAAATAACGAATATAAGACAAATCAAAACCATGGTGAGTTATTAAACCCATTTTCTATATACAAATACTAAAATTCCCAAAGTGGAATATCATCCAATGTGAGACACATCATAGCACGGTCCATATGTACACGACACACAGAGCTCTGCCTGCGCTCATCTGTGAATTGCTCGTTACATGTCACTGATAAAAAAATCTGCAAGGGAACTTCTACTCTTCAGTTCTCCTCTTCCTGATGCATTGTCACATATTTTTAAGGAACTTTAGGGATATGAAGAAAATGCATTAAAGTGGGTTTCTGCTAAGGGCTCTCCATGTTTTGCTCTGATCAATTACGCACTACATCTTGAGAAAAACTTTTGCAGCTCATTTCCAGCTAAGATAGCAGAAAACTCTAGGTTTTTGCCAATTTATTTTTTCCTAGTCACTCACTGGAGCACAAGTCCAACAACAACAGCTCAGGAACCAAATCATGTTTTTATATTGGTAAGTTCATTATAAAATGCCACTCAATTTTAAGAAGCCACTAAAAGGACACTTTCTGCAGCAAAAAAAGGGCTAAGTTCAAGTTTTTGTTGTTTGACAAAGACACAATAATATAACCCATATGTCACAGATCACAACAGCCTTAAGTGAAACGTATGAGATTTAGGGAAAAACGACTATGCGACTGCTTGTTTCTCCTGTCTCCTTGCCAAACAATAAGGAGAGCCTCTGGTCTGTTTTATCTATTTTATGTCTTTATGTTTTGAAACCTCCCTTTGTATTCTGAAAGCTGATCAAACTATTTGTGTTCAAAATGTGTCAAGGCACTTCTCAAGCCTCAGTGGCATCCCGGGTCAGCCAAGCTCCTCTGTGCTCAGGGCACTGACTTCCTCTAGGCAGCTGACAATCGCAGACGGAACGCTTTTGGAGGCCTCTCTCCGCCAAGCTTCCAGGATCTTGGAAATTTCTGCTGGATTGCTGGGACTCAAGTCACAAAGAGCATACACGGCTGCTAACTGTATACCCCATGGTATATCTGAAAAGAAATTTCAGATCAGTCATAAAACAAGAAAATATCTGTTATTCAAAATTTTAGTGATGTAACCTACTGGAATACTATTCAAATACAAAATGCTTTCTGCCAGCAATGAAAATTAAATATAAAAAAAACCCACAATAAAAAAATTCATTTAAGACCTGTCCACAAATAAAAAAGAAGAAAAGCCAGACAGTAGCTGTCTGTAGTTTCCTGGCCCCAGCAGTGTTCTGAGGACTGTTTGTGTGTTTTTAAAAGGGAGAGGGCCTCCAAGATCCCAGTCACCCACGGCCACCACTGAGCTTCCCAAAACAGTTCTGGAAGGATCACACTCCCATATTTAAGGTTTAATAAAACGTGATCCTAAAACCTTCATTAAACATATGACTCTATGAGATATCCACGGGAAGCATTTATAAATGGACTTTGGAAATGAGAAAACATAATAAAATGAGATATAATGAAAAATTGTTTTTGTAGCGTACCATACTTTCAAAAACTACAGTACAGTGTATGATTCTGGATTACAGCTAGGTTATACATTACAGTGTATTATCACAGTTCTCTTTTAAGGTAAGTTTATTTCAGAGTTATGAAAATTTCATTTACTTAGATAATTTAGGTTAAACAATTTAGGAGTTAAAGTTGGAGGTTGCACTGTATTCCTACTCCAAAAATCTGAAATCCAAAATGCTCCGAAGCTGAAACTTCTGGAGCATCAACATGACCCACAAAGGAAATACTCACTGGAGCATTCTGATTTTCTGATTAGGGATGCTCTCAACTCATAAATATAAAGGAAACACTCCAAAATCCAAGAAAATCTGAAGTCTAAAACACTTCTGGTCCCAAGCATTTCAAATAAAATATACTCAATGTGTATCTCAGTTTTCTCCAACAAGGTAAACTAGCACTATTTCAAATAATACAAAAGCCCACACATTCAAACATTAATGCTGACAAGCAGGCAGAACTGCAGCTCTTAATATTACTCCCCCCCATAAACTACAAGCAATGAGAAAGCACAGAGCACGGGGTACACAGTAAGGCCATGACTCAAACAAATAAAAAAGTGTAACAGTAAGAGAAACACAAGAGGTTAAAAATAATTTTAATAAATAACAGCATGTGGCACTATTTAAAGAGCTAGCTCTGGAGAGGGACAGACCTGGGCAAACAGCAGGGATGGCACTTCCTAGCCTCACCTTCAGCAAATCACTCTTCTCTCTGAGCTTTGGTTTCCTCCTGTATACAAGAAGGACAATGCCATCCACTCAGATGGCTGTCTTGGGGATCCCGTTAGGCTGTGGGGCAGTGCCATGCACAAGGTCTAATCTATAGCAGGCCCCAACATCAGCTCCTCCTTCTCCCTCATGGGGACGAGGATTACCACAGCTTCTAGGTTACACCCACTGTAGTATCAGAGTAAACTGCATCTGCTGGCAAAACAACTCATTAGCCATTATTCTGGCTACTTTCTTTTATGTCAATATACAACCTCAATTGTAAAAAAGTACACTGTAATATGGAAGAAATGTGTACCACTTCAGTGGCTATCCTAAAGTTAAAGAAGGTATTTCAGAGAAAGCAGCTTAATGAGAAACACTGTTCTCATTAAGCTAAATATACAGTCTCCCACTGAAAGCTGAAGACAACCTACCATGTTAAGATCATCTTGGGTGTTATACAGTATTTAAAATGTAACTCTGTGCATTTCTGATGGCATGTTGCTTAACTGTATTATTCCTTGATTATATAATATTCAAAATAAAAACTAGATTCATCCCTTATAAGAGTTACTTTGAGTTAAGCTTCTCCCACAAGAGATAAAATTACATGCTATGCAATACGTAAATGATAATAGAAATCCCCACTACGAAGCCTTGCTCACAAGGTCTCCAGGTTTACAAGCTCTCCCCTCTTGATGCTAAGTACTCTGTGATACCTGGCATCTCACTGTGCATCACGGATTTCATTCCGTCAAGACACAGCTCCACCCAGGAGGCCTCGCAGAGAGCCCAGGTTAAGTCACTTGTCAGGGATCACACAGTACAGAGTTTTAGAGGCAGAATGTTAGCCGCAGGAAGAGAAGAGACTTTCTTCTTCCTTAGGAAAGCAGTGCCCAACAGGGCGAACGACTTTTATTTAAGTAATCAAATACCACCACAAAATCCACACACACATTCCAATATTAATGCTGGAATGTTTTGCAAATATTCCCTAATCTATGAGGCAGCAAGCAAAGCACAGAGCACAGCACACAGTAAGGACCCCAAAAATGGTTTAACTATGAGAAACACAAGTTACTTAAAAGTAATTTTAATAGATGTAAGTTTTACCTTCATCGTGAGCATGCTGTATAAACATACCAATAACCGAACTAATATTTTTCACAGCAGATGGAAATCCTTCTTTCAAACCCAATTGGCCTAAACGACCTAGGGGAAACAAACCAAAATGTAAACAGTCCAGTTAAATGTTGACTAACTTTTCCTAAGAATTTAAGGGTCCACTTCTCTTACAAGAGGTGATCAAAATGCCTCATCATTTCGTCTTGCAATCACCTATACCAGATGATATACAATGTGTTGCTTTCCAAGTTACAATGGAATAAATAGAATTTAGAAGAAAGAATGGTTTCAGTAGGGCCAGTGTGAAATGCCTGACTTCTGTTAACACATCAAAGATAAGACTATGGTCCCACCAAAATATGTATTTTTGGTCTGACACTTTGGCAACTGCTATTATACCACAGAGCAGTAATTCTCAAGTGTAGTCTGCAGAAACCTTAGTGTCCTCTAAGTCAAACTACTTCACAACAATGCTAAGAAGTTAAGTGCCTTCCTCCCAGTGCTGACATGTGGTCTGATGGTGCAAAAGCCACAGCAGATCAAACTACCGGACTGTGAGTGCAAGTCAAGACAGTGGCACCTCGCTAAATGGGAGTTATTCTCCACTGCCAGGTGCTCACAGTCAAAAAGCCAATTTTACTTAGTCACAATTACTCTCACTAAACCTGGACCCCGAAGCACAGAACTCTGTAACATGCTGTAGATGGCACAGGAAGCACTCCCCCATGCACTGAGTACACTGGTTGTTGTGAAGAAATGCACTTATCCAATTGTTTGTCTTGTGAGTGAAATTAGGCGCTTTTTTCTCATAGGACACCACCTTTGATTGAAAGAACTGACAAACTATGGCTAACTGGAACAATGCAGATTTTTTTCAACAATAAACAAAGTGAACCTGTAACTTAAATGAACTTTATCCTCGTGGTCAATAACATCTGAGCTTTCAAGCAAAATTAAAAGTTTGGAACAATTTTCATCAGCTATCCTGAGCTTGACAGCTTTACAATATTTAAGACTTTTCTGTGATGAGATTGGTGATATTAAATGTGATTTTTGGGTATTGCTGGCATTTCGAAGATCTATGTCAATCAATTATTTTCCAAGTGAATAATGCAGGTTACAAAATCATAAGTGGGCAAAAGGATCCCTTCAACATTTAAGCTAGCTCAATGGATTTTAGTGTAACAAGGTATAAAAAGCTCACTGACAGCATTTCAGATTTCACACTTCAAGTACCCTTTAAGAAATTACTACTTGTTGAGTTTTATTGTAGCATCAAAAAAGAATATCCGTATTTGAAAAGGCTAATAAAAGATTCTGCCCTCCATCAACTGTGTATTTGTATGAGAATAGGTTTTCTTCATATATTCAGTCTTACGGATATGAAAAACACACGAGAATGAATGCAGAACAGATAACGAAAAATCAGCCATCTGATATCAAACCAGACAGTACAAAGGTCTGCAACAAGGCAATGCGATTCTCATTATTTTTTGTTTTGGAAATATAGTTATCTTTCATTAAAAACGTCATTTATGGGTTCATTACTGTTCATTTTAAATGAATAAATAAACAATTTCTGAGTTTTTAATTACTAACACAGTAAATACAGATAGATGTAACCTGGAGTAATGAAAGTTCTTTGAGGGTTCTCAATAATAACTAACAGGTATGAGAACCAAAGATCCAAGGATGGAGATCACAGGGCAACCAAATTCCCCAAAGGCTAAAGCAAGCAGGATGGCATCATTCCCCCCATTCCCCTAAACTCGCAGCCTTCCCTTACTCCAGGAACTCTCCTATGGATGAGAACTTGCTTCAAAGTGGAATCCTGTTCCCTCCATCCAGGCAAATCCTCATCTTCTTTTGACTCCTAAGTAGGAGAATTGCGGAACATATCTTGGATGTGCTTTTACAACAGTATCATATTGTATGCTCAGCGTTCTGTGTTCACATTCTCTCTCAATACTACAAGTGTCCCACAGGTCTATATGTGGATCCAGCATATGAGTTTCATCTCTATTTTAAATGTGGAGAAGCTGAGGCATGGGGCGCTTAAGTAATTTGCATTACTTTGTATCCTCTACAGGAACTAGCTTAGTGCTAGGTACTTGCAGCCTGAATATTGTGATACACAGCAGATGCTCAGTACATAATTACTGATCAATGAATATCAGGATAACTCCCAATGTAAGATGATATTGTAAATATCTGAATAATTTCTAGGGAGCCTAGGAAACTGAAAAGTAATTTACTTCAGAAATCAGAAATTTCAGGTCACTGACCACTTTCAAATATCTCTTTGCAATCAGATTAAACTGCTACCAGCATACCACTGGATCTGTCCTCTGGAACAATCTACCACGGATATTAACTGTATGACTAACAGCAGAGAAAGGGATGCGCATCTAGCACAGCTATGGTATTACTCCATCATGGGATGTGCATGCGTTCCCAGGAAATATATCATCATGTTATAAGGGCTCCCTTTCAATTAAAAGCACTTAATGAAATTCAGTTTTATAAGTGATTTAAATTAATGGAGCTAAGGAGTAAAATAAGAGGAAATCATGAGTCTAGTAGATGATTTGGGGAAAAAGACTCAATATACGATGACCTGACAGAGATAACAGATTGGCCATGATGGAGGAAGAGCTCCCCACAGAAGGTATGTGAGGACGCTCCAGGGCCATCCAGCCTTATTAGAATACAAATAAGAAATGTGGAGCTAATCTCAACATCCATGACAATGCAATCCCCAGCACTGTCAAGGGAGCCCCAGCAGAGCTGAGGCCTGCACAGAAAGTAAGTCTACAGGCAGACCCTTCCAATAAACACTAATTAGAAGATAAAGACAGCACTCTGCACAGAAAGTAAGTCTACAGGCAGACCCTTCCAATAAACACTAATTAGAAGATAAAGACAGCAGGGTTTTCATTTAAGATTCTGGATGCAAGTTTGCAAAGGAAAGGTGAGCTGACACAATTTCAAAGGAAAGCTGACAGATTTGCCAAGAGAACAGATAGAAAATCACTGAATAATGGCTACTTCAGTCTGACCTGCAGAAACCTGACATGTGGCACACTGTTTTTCTAGCTCTAGGTTCCAGTTAATACAAGGAGGGGCAAATTATTCAGGATTTTATAAGCTCTTTGGGGCAGAAAGGTGGTATTCTACAGATTTACACTCCACTGAATCCAGTGGTAGGCAAATTTCTGTCCCAACTTTGCTACCTTTCCACTGGATGGCCTCAGACAAGGGCTTAATCTTTCTAGGCCTCAGCTCTGCCAAGAACTGAGCACTGCAGTGAGATCAGTTTCTATTCTCCACCACATTTCTGTGACTCTAGAGCAATTCAAGCATTCCACAAAATGCTCTTTAATAGTTAATCATTAAGGCAGGTTGGAGTAAACCCCGTGTACTAATCCTGTGACCATTTGCTGTTAGCAATGCTCACACGTGAATCCAACATTAGATAACGCAAGTCTCACTGACCTAAAGCTTGTTTTACCGTCCACGGAGTAAAAATCTCAATAGGATGTGCAAATTTTGAATTAAGAATAGACAGAGGCCGGGCATGGTGGCTCACGCCTGTAATCCCAGCACTTTGGGAGGCCAAGGCAGGAGGATCACCTGAGGCCGGGAGTTTGAGACCAGCCTGACCAACATGGAGAAACTCTGTCTCTACTAAAAAAAAACAACAAAAAATTAGCCGAGCATGGTGGCACATGCCTGTAATCCGAGCTACTCGGGAGGCTGAGACAGGAGAATCGCTTGAACCTGGGAGGTGGAGGTTGCAGTGAGCCGAGATCACGCAATTGCACTCCAGCCTGGGCAACAAGAGCGAAACTCCGTCTCAAAAAAAAAACAAAAAAAGAATAAAGACAATTCCTTTATTTTATGAAGATTAGTGTGTGACTTAAGTTATTATTATTAAATCACAGCCTACCAACTTGATTTTTTACTCAATTTTTCAGTCAAGGTCAGATTCAGAAATGGCAAGAAAGTTCACTAACAGTTTCTCCTTAGTAACAATTCAAACTCTCATCCAGATGAGTGTGTGTGTGTGTGTGTGTGTGTGTGTTGGGGGGTGGGGGTGTTAATGTCACCTGTGAGAAATCTGCCAGGCCTAAACAGCAGGCCTCACTCACTTTCACCCTTTGCCCTCAGCCTACACTACTGTCCTTGTCACCCAGCAACTGCCTCGCTCTGAGTCCCATCTCCTGCGTATAGTGCCACGGCACGAAAAGGACAGGCAGGACCAGGCTCTGCTGCTCCTCTCCTGTGCTGGTGCACCTGTGCACACGTGGCAGCCCACTAGGCTGTGCTCCAGCCTCCCCACACCCATCTTGCTCATGCACACGACTTCATCAGCAGACCTGAGAAGGGCTTATTCTTCCTGACTTTGCTCCTACTTTGACATTACGCTTTCTAATTATCCATCCTCTGAACTACTTTTATATGTTTATAAGCATTTTAGTACATGGTATTGTCAATTATATATTATGTTAATTACACATTATTCTTATTCTCTATAACATATAATTGTATTGTATATCAGTCTTAATTGTATAAGTATGCATATATTACTCTAAATAATACATATTATTAAATAGTCATAAATTATTTGGCTCTCAACAGCCAGAATTTTAGATTCAAAGAATAAACTAGACTTGATTTGAACAAAATTACAAGCCATATTTTATCCCAACAATTACACATCCTTCTTTTTAAACTATTAACATATTCTTAATTCACATATTTTAAGGTACATATTTGAAAGTATATAATCTTAAATAGTTTTCTTTAAAAGAGTTTTGTGACATCTAAATGAAAGGTAAAGTACAGTCACAGGTCGCTTAGTCAGGAGACCACATTTTAAGAAATTCATCTTTGAGGAGATTCTGTCCTTGGACAAACATCATCCTAGAGTACACTTGCACAAACACGGATGCAGTAGCCACTACACACCTAGGCTATATGGGGTAGCCTACTGATAGGCTACAAATCTGTACAGCATGTTCCTGTACCGAATACTGGAGGCAACTGTAACACTTGGGTAAGCATTTGTGTGTCTAAACATAGAAAGGGTACAGGAAAACAAGGTATTATCATCTTCTGAGATCACCTTCTGGTATGTGCTCCACTGCTGATGAAAACATTGTTATGTGGTGAATGACTGTGTATACTATTTTATTTATGGCAATCATTCTTTTCCGAACCCATTATTTCATTAGCATGCCTATAGAGCTTTGCAGACACTACTCTAACACTATCAGAACCTTGGAAGATGGAACCTGAGAATCTATGTTTTTTAAGAAGCTTCTCTGGCAATTTGGATGGCCAGCCAAATTTGGTAACCCCAGAAGATAAACACTAGTTAGAAGAGACACTGGAGAAGACACCAAGATAAATCACAGGTACAGCTGACCCTCCTCTATAAACGCAAAGAGGCTGCTTCCGCTGTCGTATAAGGCTGCTGACCACAAAAAACACAGTCTTCACTCTTATTTCCTCTCCAGGTTAACCAATACAGAAACACAACCAGTAAAACAAGAACAAAAAAATCACCATATTTTAAAGTGTGACTTAAAAAAATACCATATTGTTTTGAAAATTCCACAGATTATCTAGGATAATATATTTATTTACACCTTAAAACATCTCTTCTAATTTTTTTAACTCTCAAAAAAGATTTCACAATTTAGAATGAGTCAAAAGCATGAGCATTTTTTCCTGAATTCATAAGAGAAGCTGCTACTGAAATTAGCATTTCCAGATATACGGATGTCACCTAACTATGGCGAATGCCATCACTGACCCTCCTGTGTTCCCTAGTGCTCCACAGCTAGAATGAAAATTGTTCTTGAGGGCATCTTGAACTAAGGAATTCAGCAAAACAGTTTTGAACCTGTACACCACATGGCATAGTTTCATTTCCACTTCTGTGCCTCTGCTTATCTTCTGATGTATCTCTACCAAATTCATAGTCTTTGGCAATCATTTGGTTCTCCTACACTCTTGTTTGGTAACTTATCTCCAAGTGTATTATTGGTTATTTCCAGTGAAATTTGGTGTCTACTTTGTAACCAGGTTTTTGTCTAGAACCATTTTATTTACTTAGGGCAATGTTGCTATATTTGCATGCAAAGTACACACAGAGGAGGAATGCAAATTTGCCGATACAGTAACAAAATTCACAGGGTATTTCCTACTGTGATCTATTTTTAGACTGACTTATATAACCGATTCTCAAACACTAACCTTATTTCAAATGATGCTATCTGTGAGTTTTCATTAAGAAAAATCCGGCTGGGCGCGGTGGCTCACGCCTGTAATCCCAGCACTTTGGGAGGCCGAGGTGGGTGGATCACGAGGTCAGGAGATCGAGACCATCCTGGCTAACATGATGAAACCCGGTCTCTACTAAAAATACAAAAATTAGCCAGGCGTGGTGGCGGGCACCTGTAGTCCCAGCTACTAGGGAGGCTGAGGCAGGAGAATGGCGCAAACCCGGGAGGCGGAGCTTGCAGTGAGCCGAGATTGCGCCACTGCACTCCAGCCTGGGTGACAGAGCCAGACTCCATCTCAAAAAAAAAAAAAAAAAAAAATAGAAAAAGAAAAATCCAAAGATACTTAAAAGTCCTAATTATCTTCAAAGTATCTAAGGGCTATAATGCAGAAATTGGATGAAGCTTGTTTTATATTCCCCAGGGGCAAAGAATACATGCTGCAGATAGAGAAGTCAGGTCAAAACTAAGAGAGCTTTCTTTTTTAAGTTCTGGAATACACATGCAGAACGTGCAGGTGTGTTACATAGGTATACATGTGTCATGATGGTTTGCTGCACCTGTCAACCCATCATCTAGGTTTTAAGTCCCACAGGTATTTGTCCTAATGCTCTCCCTCCCCTTACCCCCCACGCCCCGACAGGCCCCAGTGTGTGATGTTCCCCTGTGTCCATGTGTTCTCACTGTTCAACTCCCACTTATGAGTGAGAACATGCAGTGCTTGGGTTTCTGTTCCTGTGTTAGTTTGCTGAGAATGATGGCTTCCAGCTTCATCCAAGTCCCTGCAAAGGACATAACTCATTTTTATGGCTGCATAGTATTCCATGGTATATTATGTGCCACATTTTCTTTATCCAGTCTCTCACTGATGGACACTTGGGTTGGTTCCAAGTCTTTGCTATTGTAAATAGTGCTGCAATAAACATATGTGTGCATGAGTCTTTATAGTAGAATGATTTATAATTCTTTGGGTATATACCCACTAGTGTGAGACTGCTGGGTCAAATGGTATTTCTGGTTCTAGATCCTTGAGAATCACCACACTGTCTTCCACAATGCTTGAACTAATTTCCACTCCCACCAACAGTGTAGAAGCATTCCTATTTCTCCACAGCCTCACCAGCATCTGTTGTTTCCTGACTTTTTAATGATCACCATCCTAACTGGTGTGAGATGGTACCTCATAGTGGTTTTGATTTGCGTTTCTCTAATAACCAGTGAATGATGAGCTTTTTTTCATGTTTATTGGCCGCATAAATGTCTTCTTTTGAGAAGTGTCTGTTCGTATCCTTTGCCCACTTTTTGATAGGGTTGTTTTTTCTTGTAAATTTGTTTACATTCCTTGTAGATTCTGGATATTGGACCTTTGTCAGATGGATAGATTGCAAAAAATTTCTCCCATTCTGTAGGATGCCTGTTCATTCTGATGGTAGTTTCTTTTGCTGTGCAGAAGCTCTTTAGTTTAATGAGATCCCATTTGTCAATTCAGGTTTTTGTTGCAATTGCTTTTGGTGTTTTAGTCATGAAGTCTTTGCCCATGCCTATGTCCTGAATGGTATTGCCTAGTTTTTCTTTTAGGGTTTTTATGGTTTTGGGTTTTACATTTAAGTCTTTAATCCATCTTAATTTTTGTATAAGGTGTAAGGAAGGGGTCCAATTTCAGTTTTATGCATACGGCTAGCCAGTTTTCCCAGCACCATTTAATAAATAGGGAATCCTTTTCCCGTTGCTTGTTTTTATCAGGTTTGTCGAAGATCATGATGATGGCTGTAGATGTGTAGGTATTTCTGAGGTCTCTGTTCTGTTCCATTGGTCTATATGTCTGTTTTGGTATCAGTATCATGCTGTTTTGGCTTCTGTAGCCTTTTAGTATAGTTTGAAGTCTACTGCGACAATTCCAGCTTTGTTCTTTTTGCTTACGACTGTGTTGGCTATATGGGTTTTTTGGCTCCATATGAAATTTAAAGTAGTTTTTTCTAATTCTGCGAAGAAAGTCAGTGGTAGCTTGATGGAAATAGCATTGAATCTATAAATTACTTTGGGCAGTGTGGTTATTTTCACGATATTGATTCTTCCTATCCATGAGCATGAAATGTTTTTCCATTTGTGTCCTTTTTCCTTGAGCAGTGGTTTGTAGTTCTCCTTGAAGAGGTCCTTCACATCCCTTATAAGTTTTATTACTAGGCATTTTATTCTCTTTGTAGCAATTATGAATGGGAGTTCACACAAGATTTAGCTCTATGCTTGTCTATTACTGATATATAGGAATGCTTGTGATTTTTGCACATTGATTTTGTATCCTGAGACTTTGCTGAAGTTGCTTATCAGCTTAAGGAGTGTTTAGGCTGAGACGATGGGGTTTTCTAAATATACAATCATGTCATCTGCAAAGACAGTTTGACTTCCTCTCTTCCTATTTATTTCTTTCTCTTGCCTGATTGGCCTGGCCAGAACTTCCAATACTGAACAGGAGTGGTAAGAGAGGGCATCCTTGCCTTGTGCCAGTTTTCAAAGGGAATGCTTCCAGCTTTTGCCCATTCAGTATGATACTGGCTGTAGATTTGTCATAAATAGCTCTAATTATGTTATGTTCCATCAATACCTAGTTTGAGAGTTTTTAGCATGAAGGGATGTTGAATTTTATTGAAGGCCTTTTCAGTATCTATTGAGATAATCATGTGGTTTTTGTCACTGGTTCTATTTATGTGATGGATTAGGCTTATTGCTTTGCATATGTTGAACCAGCCTTGCATCCCAGGGGTGGAGCTGACTTGATCGTGGTGGATAAGCTTTTTGATATGCTGCTGGATTTCGTTTGCCAGTATTTTATTGAGGATTTTCCCATCGATGTTCATTGGAGACGTTGGCCTGAAATTTTTTCTGTTTTGTCTCTGCCAGGTTTTGGTATCAGGATGATGCTGGCCTCATAAAATGAGTTAGGGAGGATTCCTTCTTTTTCTACTGTTTGGAATAGTTTCAGAAGGAATGGTACCAGCTCCTCTTTGTACCTCTGGTAAAATCTGGCTGTGAATCTGTCTGGTTCTGGGCTTTTTTGGTTTGTAGGCTGTTAATCACTGCCTCAATTTCAGAACTTGTTATTGGTCTATTCAGGGATTCGACTTCTTTCTGGTTTAGTCTTGGGAGAGTGTGTGTGTCCAGGAATTTATCCATTTCTTCTAGATTTTCTAGTTTATTTGCATAGAGGTGTTTACAGTATTCTCTGATGGCAGTTTATATTTCTGTGGAATCAGTGGTGATAACCCCTTTATCATTTTTTATTGTGTCTATTTGATTCTTGTCTCTTTTCTTCTTTATTAGTCTGGCTAGTGGTCTATTTTGTTAATCTTTTCAAAAACCCAGCTCCTGGATTCATTGATTTTTTTGAAGGGTTTTTTTGTGTCTAAGAGATCTTTCTAATTAATAGATTTTTATCACTGATAATTCTGCAGGGCCTGGACAGCAGCTTGTTGAAGACAAGACAGAAGAAAAAAATAAGTAAAAATAAAAATAAAAATAAAGATTCATAGGAGATAAGTAAAAATAAAAACTAACGATTTGTAGCAAATAAGGAAGCAGAACCAAATGGCCATTGAGGTCCTCTTTAAATATGAGATTAAGAAGGATCCATGTCTCATTTAAAATATTTTTAAACAATCATTTCATTTCTGTAATTCACTTAAGTGACCCTTATCAAGCAAGTATGAAAAAATTGGGCAGGTGGTGTGAAGATATCCTCGATATAGTTTGTGTATCTGTCCCTGCCCAAATCTCACGTTGAATTGTAATCCCCAGTGCTGGAGGTGGGGCCTGGTGGGAGGTGTCTGGATCATGGGAGCGGATCCCTCATGAATGCCTTGGGCCATCCTTGTGGTGAGCAAGCTCTTGCTCTGAGTTCACAGGAGATTTGGTCATTTGAAAGTGTGTGACCCCTCCCCGCTACCCCTCACTTGCTCCTGCTTTCCATATGTGATGTATCTGTTCCCCCATTACCTTCAACCATGACTGAAAGCTCCCTAAGGCTTCCCCACAAGCCAAGCAGGTGCCAGCATTCTACTTCCTGTAAAGCCTGCAGAACTGGAAGCCAATGAAAGCTCTTTATAAATTATCCCATCTCAGGTAGTTTTATATAGCAATGCAAGAATGGCTTAATACAATCCTTATTTTAGAAACCAAATGAAACTACAGTATAATTTATAGCGACTTATATATCCTAGTCTTTATGTATATTAGTATTAGCATCTAAAAAGAGCTCAATTGTAACTAAAATGTACTAATATGAAAAATCTTAATCTCTGAAAAAGATGAATAAAACACTAATTTACAAGGAGAGAGAAAGGAGAATGACTTAAGTACAAAAGTATCTACTCTGATGGTTGTAAAATCAGAAATTTTCAAAGTCAGCATATTTTATTATACAGTTAACCCCCCAGCCTTCCACCAAGATATCAATAACAAGAAAAAAACAATAATAAAACAGACAACTTACCAATCAGCCTCAGTATTGAGGCTATAATAATATCAGGAGTATACGCAATGTTCGCATGTCCTTTTCTGTATTTTATCCACTTATCCATCACAGGCCACAGCTCCTTACTATAAAACAACAACATGAAAAGATGTATGCTCATCATCACTCAAATAATACTAATAACTTATCTTATAAATGATCCTTAAGCAATAAGTGAAAGAGGATAACTGCTGAGGATCTAACATTGTAAGTTCAAGTGAGAACAGATACTGGATGCTCACATCTTCTCCAACAGCATAGTTGTGCCCATGCTAGCTTAAACGTGGCTGCAAATTCAGTGCTTGCATCTTGTTCTAACTCTTCTGAACAAGGCTTTGGACAGAGAAGCTAAAGAGCATCCCCAGTGTCCCAGAACTACGAAGTGGTAGAGCCTGAGTTTTCACTTGGACTCTCCAGGTGCAAAAGCAGCCCCTGTGTTTTAGAAGCCAAGTTATCCGGCAGGATCACAGACAAATAAAGCTGTGCATGTAAACCAAAAGGAGCTAAGCCAGAGGAAAACTGTAACTTCAGTAATCAAATAACACTTTAGATGGATAAAAGAAACTTTCCACTGACTGAAAACAGTGCCAATTCCTCTTTGTCATCTGTTTTTTCAAAAATCTATCTACTTCTTTCATGGCATTCATAAAGTATCACTAGAAAAGTTTAATGTAGACAAAAGAAAAATGATAATTAAAAGCACTCCAAACTCAGTCTCAAATCATTATTACTCTTCTAATTCTGGCTTTTCTTCTAGATACTCCCTACTATCTATGGATGTAAACAACCTGGAGAGAGCCACCAGTGCTAAGGAAGGGAGCAGGGTCGGCAGTTGCTCAGGTGGAGATCCTCATGTTTGATGATGTCTTCACCACGATTGCAGGGATCGTGGACCAAGCATCTTTGACGGGCACCAGCCCTGGTCTCTTCATGCATAACTGGGGCCAGCAGGGCCCTGCCTCATGGGTTCCCATGAGGATTCAGAAAGCTGAGGCCCACAGCAGGCCCTGACACATCATTATACAGACTGGCACTGGACAGACTGTTCTGTCATTTTCTTATTTAGTAACAGACTGGGAAATACTTTTCCATGTCAATACATAGTAATCCATTCATAGCTATGTGTTTTAATATAGCTATCATCTCATACAGGCGTGCCATGATTTGATTCCTTACTGTTTGACATTCAGATGTCTAATCTTCCCTTAGTGTCAAGATGATGAACAAGAGTAACAGACATCCTTGGACACACATGGATCCATGGACAAGGTAATTTCCACAGCTTCAAGTATCTCAAGGATATGGATTATCAAACCTTTGATGCATCCTTTTTAATGTCACCAACTCCCTTAAACCAGCCTTTCTCAGCCAGGGTTCCACAAGAAAATTAAGACCTACAGAAAAATTATTTGAGTGACAATTTTCTCCATTCTCTCAGAGATGGTACAAAGCTAGTGCCAGAATTATAGATGCACAGAGAAAAGTTAATTTACTACATACAATGAATGTCAGAGAGCTTAATTTTCTCCCAGGTGACAGAAGCTGCTGATTTATAATTTTGAATATTTCTCTTCCCTTTAGGTTTTGTGAGTATCTGTATGTTACGATAATGATAATTAGTTTCATTCAACATACATTCGCCAGGTGCTCCCCTTGTGTGGGCACTGTTCCGCATGCTAGGGATATGCCACAAGCCAAACAAGGCCACCCTCCGCCCCTCCAGAGTCATTTCTACTGGGGAGAGAGATGACAATAGCAGAATTGAACAAAAACTAGTGACAGGTACTAAAGAAAAATAAAGCAAGAAAATGTGATAGGGATGAAGGTAGCATTTTTTTTCTTTTTTTTTTTTTTGAGATGAAGTCTTACTCTGTCACCCAGGCTGGAGTGCAGTGGCACAATCTCCGCTCACTGCAAGCTCTGCCTCCCGGGCTCACACCATTCTCCTGCCTCAGCCTCCCGAGTAACTGGGACTACAGGCGCCCGCCACCACACCCAGCTAATTTTTTGTATTTTTAGTAGAGACGGGGTTTCATCATGTTAGCCAGGGTGGTCTCGATCTCCTGACCTTGTGATCTGCCCACCTCGGCCTCTCAAAGTGCTGGGATTACAGGCGTGAGCCACCATGCCCGGCCGTGATGAAGGTATCTTAAGGGTAGTTTTATTAACTCTTATAAAATAAAAACAGTGTTATTTGTAAATGTTTCATCTGCCTTACACACTTAAACGACAAAAATGATTCAAGCCACAATTCAGTGTTCAACAATTCAACCTTACAATAACATATCTTTATTTAAATTAGTAAAATAACTAACCTTATGATGTTATCATGCGTCCAGATCCATTTCTGATGGCAGCAGAGCAGATCAATGGCAAATATGTATTCCCAAGTGTTATCACTTAGGTCTTCACCAAATTTTTCACTAGGTTGAAATTCTGTTTTTGGACATAACTGTATGGTCAAAAGCAGCTTAGAAACCATGAAGCCAACATCTACCGGGGCATTCTAGCAAATGAAAAGAAATAAAATAAAATCTGGAGTTTCAAATAGAATGCATCTTACCTTAGTTATCTAAAAGACTATAATAAGCATTCGATGACTAATCATTTAATCTGAAATAGCTTTTTAAAACAGTTTGACTAAGGAACCATGTTTATCTTAGTCACAGAATGATTACACAACGGTAGCTGGATGAGCCAGATTAAAAAGCAATATAGGCAGGATGCAGGATCCAATCAGGTAGAAAAGAGCTTACCTGTAATCCAGATAGGAAAGCACAGTTTCATCAACTCAAATTAGAGAATTAAAGTTAGAAAGCTAGTTATAATTATAAAAATAAACCTTTAAAAATTATTTAAATTCTATTATTTTTCTGACATCGAGTATCAGTCTGCCTTTTCGAGAAATTCATAAAACTGAATCAGACAGTAATGAATTCTTATTTCTGGCTTTTTTCACACCTGTGTATAATGTGTTATGATATTTATCCATAGTGTTGCATGATCCAAGAGTAGTTTGAACTTCTTTTTACTGCTGAGTAATAACCAATTATATGGACATATTACTGTTTATCAATTCACTTTTGACTACTGTTAATGCTGCTATGAATATTCACGTGCAAGCCTTTGTGAGGATGTAAATTTCACTTCTCTTGAAAATACCTAAGGGTGGAACTCCTGGGCCTCTGGCTAAGAAATGGCTTAACTTTATAAGATGGTGCCCAACAATTTTGCAAAGTAATCATGCCTTTTCACGTTTCCACCAGCACTGCATGAGTTTCATTATAAAAATAATACACATATAATACTCAATATACTTAATACAAGAAAAGGCTTGGGCTTGGAAATTTGCTTTATTACTAGAAGGACTCAACAAGTGAACCTGTAGCTTGGCCATATATATCCTGAAAGGTTCTAAGTCTCAAGGTTTCTATAAGATAATCCATAGCCAAATCATGGTTCAAAATAATACACCTGATAACCAAAACTCAGCCAGAATGGTAAATATTTCCCACTTAGAAAAATCAGTGACTTCGCAACCTGAGTAGATGCAGAAATAAATTTTGACATGAAAGAAATCAAATCCATATATTCACTTTTTTGAGTACCTATTTTACATTTGGCAGTAATTGTGAACATGGGATAATCTGCACGTATACAATACACACTCCATAAAGTGCTGAGAATCTCCTATGTTTCAGGTGTGGCTGTAATTGAAGTATTTGGTATTAGAATCATAATTTTAATTAGACATGTTTAACAGAATGTAATTAAGTTTGTAAACATTGTTTGAATATTTATTACAACTCATGTTCTACATTCAAGAGTTGCTTAAGTGCTTAAAAGATTATGCTTATTAGATTTGAAGGCCTACTTTAAGTGTTTTTAAAGAATACATCTTAAGTTTATGAATATGTTTAAAGTTTTAAGATAATCTGAAATTTGTAAATAAGATTATTTAGGAAATGTGAATCTGTTAAATACATGAGTTAACTAACATTCATCAATGGCCAAAGTAAACACATTCTTACTTTGTTAACAATTAATTGATTTATAAATGAATCATGACTCATGAATTTAAATGCTTTTTTAAAAGGTTTATAAATTTACAACTTTAAAATTCAGCAGTAATTTAAACCAGGAAGTCACTTCTACATACAGAGCATCCTTAAAGATTTTATCACCTCCACCAGAAAAAGTTGGAGGAGGAACCACCTTGAAGAACCCAACCCAGGGAAATACTTCCCACCATGGTTACAGCAGGAATCCCTAACTCATGATTTTAAAAACTGAAATAATTTCAAAATTTACACTGAAGACAATACTACTGATTTCTTGTTAACTAGTAGTATCATATTTAATAAGTTTCCTTCATTTCCTAGTCTAGGAATAATCCCATGGGGGTTTCTTCTTTAATTTAGTAATGTATTGATTTTCTGATTCTGAATTCTCCTTGTTTTATCAGGATAAACTCTATTTAGTTATAAAGTATTATTCTTTGAATACATACTGAAATCTCCTGTTTAGTGACACTTTTTACATCTAAGTGACTCACTAAAAACTGGCTTTTTTCTCTTTCTTATAGCATTTTTAATTGGGTTTTATTACTAGAAATGAACAGAAGGCTTTCAATTTTTCCTCATGCTTAAAATAGATTATAGTTACTTGGTTCTTTAAAGATTAGATTAAAACTCAGGTGGAATCTATACATGTCTTTGTACAGAAAAGTTTTAATCATCTTTTCAACCAGTCTTTTCAAGTTTTCTACCCCAAAGCCAATATTCATCATTTTTATTTTGCCAGGAAGTCACCCTGTTTCCAAATCTGCTGCTATAGGACTGCAGGTAGTAGTCTTCTCATTCTGTGTCCTATATGTCTACTTTCCCATTTCAAATCTTCACTATTTTTGCTTTTCTCTGTTTTTGCTGATCTGCACTGTCAGCTATCTATGTTGCTGGCATTTTTTAAAGGTAGTATTTTTGTCTTCTATGTGTTTCTGTTTCTTTTCCACTTAGTTACTACTATCTCTTAAAATTTATTCTTTTTCTCTGGTTCCCTTGTCATATTTCTAATGTTGAAGATGAGTAACAGTTAAGTTCATTTATTTTCTGCTAAACAACTAAGACATTTAAGATACTTTAATGAGTACATGTTTTCCAAAAAAGCTAGAGATATTTGATTCTGAGTTTACCTTTTCATTGACTTTTAAGACTGTGATTTTACTTTGCATATTTTATTTGTTCCCAGATTGTCTAAGAATGTATATCTCAATTTCAAAGTAAATGTAAATATTTTGAATTTTTTTTCTGTTAAATTTTACTGAATTATTACCAGGGAATTTTGAGTGTGAAATCTTTGCTTTTAGAAATGAATGTTTTCATGTGGCCAATTCATCATTCATTTGTGCAAATGTGTCATAGATATATAAAAAATACATATTCTTCATACACATTTACTTTTTAAATTAATGAACTGTACTATGTCCTCATTTTTGTTTACCAGATGTTTAATTCTGTAAGTGAGTATTTGGAAATCTGTAATATAATGGGGTTTTATTCCCCAAGTATTTCTCACCTTTCTTAAAGCTCTATGTATTTTTATTTGATACAATATTTAGCAAATACATTTACTAAAATGTTATGTTCTTCATAAGTAATGTCTTTTTAACCATATCCTGCTTAATTCTGAACAGGTGAAAGGAGATGGGCTCTAGTGTGCAAGTGGAAAGACCAAGTGAGAGCAGAAGCGGGCTGGACAGATAACATTCTGAAGGCGGGTAACCCTCTGAAGGCAAGTAACTCTCCAGACACAGTAACTCTCTAGGAACAGGTAACCCCCTGTAGGCAGGTAACCCTCTGGGAACGGGTAACTCTCTGGAGGCAGGTAATCCTCTGGAGGCAAGTAACTCTCTGTGAACAGGTAACCCTCTGGGAACAGTTAACTCTCTTGGGGCAGGTAATGCTCGAGGCAGGTAATTCTCTGGGAACAGGTAACCCTCCAGAGGCAGGTAATTCTCTGGGAACAGGTAACCCTCGGAAGGCAGTAACCCTCAAAGCAGGTAAGTCTCTGGAGGCAGGTAACCTTCCAGAAGCAGGTAACTCTCCGGAAGCTGGCAGCCCTCTGGAGCAGATATATATGTGGTTGCTGGTATCCATTGGTAGGAGTCAGGATGTCTCTCCTGACACAAAATGACCAACTAGAATTTATGACAATACCTCACATGAATCTACTCTGTTGTGTCTAGATAGATTGATGAAGAGATCATTACAAACTTGCTTTTTAATATTTACCTAACTTTTGACCACCAAAAGCTCTTTCCTTTACGTTTTATAAAAAATAAAAGCCTAACAAATACTAACATCAAAAGTAATAATAAAAAAAGGCAAAACAGCATATAAAATTCTGCTCCACACATAAGCCTAGGGGAGTTTTTAGAAGAGGAAATATATGCTCATTAAAAACAGAAAATAAAATTTAAAAATCAATATCACTGGCTTCAGTACCTCTTCTTGAAGTTCGCTACTGGTAGTTAGACTCTCATTAGGTAAAATGAATGAATGAAATAAAATGATGAAAGAACACCCATCTAGACACTTACTTTAACATATCAATAACTGAAAATAATAATAAAAGATAACATGGGAACAAACTAGTCAGCATAAAAACAAATTCTATCAACTGGAAAGAAAAATTAAGCATATTAGATTTTAAAAATCCTAATAGGAAAAAACTGAAATATATATATTTTTACCTAAGTATCTATTGAAGAACTAAATAATTTTGTAGCTTCTCTGAGACTTTTAAACATATACACCTATGCGTGGGTTTCATCAGTCACAAATTAGTGTATAACACAAACTGTTAATTAACACAATCCTTTGGTCTACAATTCTTCCTTGAATGTCTCATGCATACTTAATGAACAAAATGGATAAGCTTAGGCTAAACTGATTAAATTTTAAAAGATCTAGAAAGAAGAAAATGCCTATGAACTAATATAAAACTAAATACACAACAAAATAATTAACATTTATATAATATCTAAAAGTAAGGTACTGTAAAAAATAGAAATAAAGCTCACCTTTTCCCAATTAAGAAAAGCTCTCAAGCAGTTCAGAACCTCTCCTTTAGCACGTTGCCTGGCAACTAACTGCATTGCTTTATTAATCACCGATTGAGAGAGAAATATATCATGCCACATGTTTGCAATAAACAAAGTTAATTTTTCAGACTCCGGAAAATCTATGAGAAATAAAATAATACAATAACTCTTTGATGTATGATCGAGTAAATAAATTGCAAATTAAGAACAAATTGTATTAATTTCACTGGTGCCTTGCAGGCATCCTGCAATGGAGGAAGCTGTAAATGGGGAGCCCAGATGAGGCTCCAGTCAGTCATTTCCAAAATCCGTTCTCCAACTTCCTCAGTCTCAGAATTCTCCCATTTGGTATGTGTCATTACAGGCAATTTTTATGCATTACATAGGTTTTGCATTACATAGGTTTTGTATTACATTACATAGGTTTTTATGCATTACATTTACTCATTGAACACATAAAGCTTCTGATTTGAAGAATTTTTTAAAATAAATTCTAGATGACAATTCTTTTGTTGTAAATACTTTCTCCTACACTCTGACTTTGTCTCTTTTTTAAAAATTAATTGAAGTGTAGTCTACAGACAATAAAATAAACTCTTTTAAAGTATAAAGTTCAATGAATTTGGACAAATGATTAAATCCACGAAACCACCACCACAACAGTCAATACCATCATTTCAAAACTTCTCTCGCTCTCGTGCTCTGCAGTATATCACCTCACCCCAGATACAGAGAAGCCCTGATCTATTGTCACTATATATTAGTTTGCCTTTTCTCAAATATTTATTCATGGATTTGTGAAGTAGGTACTTTCTTCTGTCTGGCTTCCCCACTCAGCATGTTGGTTTTGACATTCATCCGTGTTGTTGCATGCATTGGTAGTCTATTCCTTTGTATAGCCAAGTAGTATTTAACTGCTTGATATATCAAAATGTTTTCCATTCACCGGCTGATGGACATTTGTTTCCAGTTATGGGCTCCTATGAGTCAAGATGTTACATCCGCGTGCTAGTTTATGTAATGATGTCATGATCTAACTCTGTGTTTCTGCTGCGTAAGTGCCTGAGTGGAATTTCTGAGCCATAGGATAAATGAACGTTTTAATTTCATAAGAAACTGTCAAAGAGCCTTCCAAAGTAAAGATTTTTATCCTGTTTGCTGTACAATCACATCTTTTTAGTTTTCTTTGTTCTACTTTATCTATCACTGACACATCTAAGAATAGATAGCTCAAAGCATAAACTCACTGCACTAAACTTCATCTGTTAATTTTTGAATCCTATGTTTATCTGGTGACACTTCAGAGTAGAAACAAGACAAATAAATTCTCTCCTTACAGAGTATACAAGCTAGAGGAGCAGAGAGACAGCAAACAAAATATTTAATCTTTAAGAAGTGGTAAGTGCCATGAAGGCAAATAAAGAAAAATAAGGGATCCAGGATGACTAGGAAGGTATGTGAAATTAATGGAGTGAAACACAAGAGTTGAGGGAAACAGAGCAAGAAAGCTGTCAGCACAAAAGCTTGAGCTAAGAATGGGCTTGCTGTGGTTGAGGAAGAAGAAGAAATCCATCGTGGTCCTGGCCGAGCCCACACCCATTCCGTCCCACCACCCACCAACTGCTGAACTTCATGTGTGTTTTTGTGATATGACTATGGCCTGTCAGTCCCACTGGACAAGTGTACCTCCATCTGATTTTAATCACCACAGAAACCCCAACATTCACTCCATAATTTGTTGAATGAATGACTGAAAGAGTAAACAAAGAAATGAAGTGGGCAAATGAAACACTTCACAGCTTCGTTCACAACAGTAAAAGTGATGGATATACTCAATTATCCTGATTTATAAGCCCCATAAACATGGTAGTCAAAGATGGTAAATGTTTACCACTGAGATAAGATTGATACGATACTAGGTTTCATTTGTATATCATATGATTTAAAAATACTGATGATTTGATACAGCAAAGAATGATTCCCAGTCTGATCCACTAGTAGGGATGGAAGAAATAGTAAAGAAAAAAGAGAATCAAAGGACAACCCTCATGTCACCGTCTCCTTTCAGCTTTCTCTCATCTACTTCTTTTCATCAGCTTACAATTCCATCTTAAAGTTGCTGCCCTTTCCACCTAGTGGTACAGCAGTTTGGCTTGTCACTTACTTTAAAGTATCCCATACTTTAAGGCAACTTATCTAATTCTAAAGCAGCTGCACAGAGCATAGAACAAATACACAGTAATGAGAGATACTCATTTATTTACAAGTGGAAGTATAGTGCTGATATAAGTAAGCCCTACTACAAGACCAGGTGCAGCTGGGTATAGCTAAAGCTATTCAATGGACAAAACATAACATTATTTTAAAAGACACACAGTAATCAGAGCTGAAAATATAGACTCCAGTATAAGGGAAAAAGGCAATCGTATATTTTCAATACAAAATTGTCACAATCTAAGCATACCTTCTTTAAGTAGGCTGTAGCAAAACAAACGAGCTCTTTCCAAGTCTCCGAGTTGCCGACAAATACCCACGTACACCCTGCAGAGGGCGTGAATGTAATTGTGGTCCATAGATATCTTCTGAATTTTTAGTTCTGAGAGAATAGAGTGAAGCAAGCACTCTGCTAAATGCTGGATTGAAAAAAAAAATTAAAAAGGCAATGTACACTCATACTTATCTTCAGCCTACCAAAGATTATCTAAAAGTTACAAAACTTAAGTATCTATTGAAAAAATAAAACTTGCGCTACATCAGAAGGTAGAGCATAGTAACTGGTAAGAACTTACCTAGCATGGTAAATCATGAGAATCGAGGTCGGGGGTATTGAAGAAATCCCCACGCCTGTCTGTTTCCTATGGCTGGTAAATGCTGCAGATGCCAGAATGCAAGTCTCAAAAGACCTAGCTGCATACTGTCACTACCACTAGTCAAATAATCATAATTTCTTGGGTTTTGCCTTATGTAATCTGTGTGAGTATATGAAATACAGTATGTAATTCTACTCTCATTCTTGTTTTCTAAACTCTAATTTACTCTATATACTGTTTAAATTTAAAATACTAAGTAACATTTTTCGTCCTAAGAGGAGCATTACATAATTTGATATATGCATTCACTTCCTTTCAAAGTGACTTACGGAGCTCCTTATGCTTTCTGCAAGGAAGCAATCTAAAAAAATAAATATTTATGCCAAAATGACTCCAAGTGTCTGCAGATAAGCACTAAGTGTGATCCGTCTAGCACTAGAAGTCATCCGAGCAAGGTACCAGTGGATATTTAGAAAATATAGAACTATAAAAGTCCTAATAAACTACATATTTAAATTTAAACCATCCCTTTTTTCCCTCTCTTGACACTAAGCATTTGCTCCTGTTTGATTTGTAACAAAAACTCAAGGAAAAGAAAAATTATGTGATAATTTGAAGCTTTGAAGAAAATAATTTTAAGCCTCTAAACATGCCAGGATCAAGTGGATATATGTAATTTTAGTCCTGACAGATACTTTAAAAAAATTTAAGTAATTTAATGAATAGAAATGACCAAATCTCCAGTGTCTTATCATATTTTAAATCTGTAAAATGCTGGCTAGAAATATAGTCGTAATGTTTACATGGATAACTCTCATCCTTGAAGTAAAACTTTTGTTCATAGTCATCTACACATTTTGCTGACAGTAAACAGCATCTGTCTTTGAGGACATGTAATCCCTAATGCACTTAGAAAAGAGCAGCCACATACCTTTTTTGTTGTGCTAAATTCATAAACAACTTCTTTCTCTTGATCTCTCATTACGGGCTTTTTGGAGATATTTCCCACATACACATGACTACGAATGACAGGTAACAGATCAAAAGAAAACTCTGCAATTTTCTTCAGGGCATTAGCTATGGCTTTATCATGGGACTCCACAGTTTCTTTTGGGCTTAAAGGCAACTGTGAAACTGCACTGACGGCTGGACTAGAACAACTTCTTTCCTCATTTGTTGTTGCAACTTCAGCTGGAGGGAGGTTCCCTGGGAGGTTCTTGTGGATTCCTTCTGCAGTGACTCCCCTGGTTTCTGGTTCTGGGGACCCAGTGTCCAGGCGCAGTCTTTTAGCACTTCTCAGTGTAGACGTTGACAGTGTTCTTTTCCCGCTTGAATCCTGCTGAGTCCCCAAATCTCTTGACTTGTCTTGGTTACAGTCACCACCAGAGCTGCTCCCAGTTTTGACAAAAGCAGTTGCTGCTGAAGTGATCGTTTTGAATCCTATCATAGCACTGGCAGGTCCCGGTAAATTCTTACAGTCAGCAGGTGGACCTCGTGTGAGTTGAATATTCCCTTTGAGGATGTTGAGGGTCCGGGCCCTGGCAGATAACTCTGGGTACATGGTGTCAAGGATTTTCACAGAATTCTCCTGAGGCCCTCCCACAGCAGCATGGCCAGATGCACAGGGTGGGAGTCGGCCAGGCACAGGAAGTGCGTGCTTCGGTGTGGCCGCACAGAACTGCAGAGGAGACGGCACTACCCTCTCACTGGCTGAAACTGCAGATGGAGATGGAGAAGGATCTGGAGGAGAGGCACGTCTGGGGTCCTCTGGCCATGGAGACATGACAGGAGGCACTGGGGTTTCACAGAAGGGAGAAATCTGGCCAACAGGGGAGGCTGGTGAGGAAGGACTAGAACTCGATATCAGTGGAGAGAGTGGCTGTGAAGTCCTTGGAGGTGTAGCTATCAGAGGAGCAAGCAGAGGCGGCAAAGGAGGCCCCACCTCTTGCCGTATTTTACTCAGTGTGTCAGGAGAACAATCTGTAGGAGTGGATGTATCAGCATTTGCTAAAATGGTCTGAGTTTGGCTTCTTTGAGTTTTTGTATTAGCTTTTTCCCCTGAAAATGACTGAGCAACTTCACTCTGATGAGTTTCAACTCTGCTCGACGCTGAAGTTTTTACTGGTTTGTTTGACTGATCTTTGTTTGAAATCTTTGATCGATTCTTATTTTTGCCAGATGGCTCTAGTTTTGAGTTATAATATGTGTGATCAGACGCAACAATCTGAGTCTCGAAGTTTTGATCATAGATTTGAGAACTAATCCATATACTAGGCTTAACGGGTCTATTTCGCAAACGACTCTTATCAAAGTTGGTGCTCTGACCACTGCTTGAAACATCCTCTTGGGGACATGAAAGATTATTGCCACATGGAGCCTCCTGAAATGCAGGGCCAGTGTGACTGGTCTCTGGGGACTTCTCAGCAGAAGTCACTGGGATGCAACCAGCTTCCAGCTCTCCTTGATCCTGAGAAATAGGGATGTCTCCAGGAATGTCACACAGTGTGACCTGGTCCACATGTGGCAAGACAGCTACACCACTGATGATTGTCCAGTTGTCCCCCTTTTCAATGACTAGATTCTGATCCTTATTTATAAGTACGTTTATAACTTCTGAGGTCACTGTTGCTATCTGACACTGAAATGTTGTTTCGGCCTCGCAGTTAGAACTTTGCTCTATGGATGGCTCCATCACAGAGTCAGAGCACAAGGCTGATGGCTCCACAGGTTCTGGCAGGTCTTCTTCCCCACCATCGGTTTGCCTGCCTGCATCTGAACGGGCCTCTGGTCTGCTCTGAGTGTTTTCATTCTGAGGCATACCGCTGATGGGAGAGCTGCCCTCAGTGTCCAAGGCAGCTGCTTGTGGGGTTGGTTCTGAAGCATGTGATGAGGAGCCAGTCGTTTCCCGAAATGGACTTTTCTCTTTTAAATTCTCAGTGGTCATGTTGTTATTTACATTTAAGAGCAATAAACTGCCAGTATCTTTACCATTGCAATCTTCAGAATTTGTTTGAAGTTCTTGCCTAATCTTGGTCAGAACCTCAGACAGAGTTTCCAAAGAACACTGAGTGAGCTGACTTGTATTTTTTAACGAATAATCATCTTCCTCTGATTCAATCCACTCTTCACAGGTTCCAAGTGTTTCTTCCTCGCAGGGTTGCTTTCTGTATTTTTCTCCTATTTCACTTGCCTTTAATTCTTTGTTCATTTCTTTACTTAGGGTTCCTTTACTAGAACATTCAGAAACAGAGTCCCCTGAACTATAATCCCCTAACTGACAGCTCTCAAGAAACATCACAACCTCTGATGTGGAAAGTCTATCCAGCTCAGAAAAAGTACTTATGTTAAAATCTTGCAGAGCTGACGTCAAATAACCTACCTCTAAGGAAGGTCTCACCTCGGCTACAGCAGCATCTGTATCTCCTAAATTTTTCTGTGAGTCATCAGGAGCATCTTGCTGTTCGCTCCCCTCACTGCAGCTAAATGCCTCACTCTCTACCTCAGTGTCGTCTCCCCCCTCTCGAATGCCTGTGTAACAATGTAAGGTACCAGGCAGGCTACTTTGGGAGGTATCCTGTGTCTCTCCATGTTTTCTGCAAAATGCTGAAGAAAAAGTAGTGTCTGTGGTGCCAAAACACTCAGGCAAAGCACCACCGGGAGTTGTAGATTTCAATTTCCAAAGTCCATTAGCATTTTGTGGTGTGCTAGTAGAATCATTTGCAACAGCCAGGGCCTCACCACCAGATCTCCCTGTGTCTCCACAGCTGGTTTCTTCAACAGAAAACCCTCCTGACACGGTCACTTCTGTGGCTGGAAGCACCTCACTGCCATGTGTCCCACTGGAGTCCAGATCTGTGGCCTGAGGCTGCCTTTGCTTCTGCCCATCTCCCTGCACTGCAGCTTCTCTCACAATGTCTTGGTTTTGGATGAGGATATTTTCAGGAGAGAAAGATAATCTGCTATTTGTGGAACAATCGGAATTTTCTACTGGTGAAGAACCACCTGGAGAATTAAAATCTAATTTTCTCCTAGAGGCAGAAACTTCTGGTGAAATGCTTTTCACAGCAGCCACCTCCGTGATGTTTTGTGTTGTATCATCTCTTTCCCCATCACATTTTGCTATAGTTGACATACCGGTTTTGTTGCCACTATTTTCTGTTACTAAGGTAGGCTCAACCCTATGTGGCCTCAAGTGTTCCAATTTGGCACTCTGAACCTTTTCAGGTCTTGTCTGTTTTGTGATAACTGATACTTGATTAGGCAACACCGATGCAGTGGTCTTGAATTCTACAGGATTGTTATTTTCTCTAAGAAGATCAGGCTTGGGTGTTGGTCCTCTATTTTGTAGGCATGGCATTGCCTTTTGTAACTGATGGCTAGTCTTCTGTTCATGTTCTGATTTGGCTCTCAGACTTTCTTCGTCACCTTTCCTTAATAAATCACTATGGTGCCATGAAGTACTTTTAACAAAACCCAAACCACTCTTGATCAAGGCAGCCTGAGAACCTATTAATGATGTGAAATCTGGCTTATTTAGTGTGAGCTCAATTCTTGGATCTTGACTTTCACATTGCCCATCTTTTGTAGCTTTCATAAATACTGACCGAGGAAGTGAACGTATTTTGGTCAAGCCTTTTACTACTTTTGTATATTCTATCCCACTGCTCTTCTGATCATTAAAATTAGATGCTCCCAATTCAGGGCTCAAGGCACACAAGCTATTCTCCAAGTTGTTTCCTCCTATAGAACACTCCGGTGGCTCAGACTGCAGATGTAATGTGTTTAAAGTTTTATTTTGCAATTTATGTTCTGAATGATGCGGTTCAGTAGAGAATACTTTAGTAGTAATATCTGTATCATTACCACAGTCTAACCCAGAAGAAGACTGGGGATTACTGCCAACAGACAATGTTACCAAGGTAGAAGAGGAAGAAAAACTGGTTTCAACGTCAAGCCCTGCTACATCCATTCCATCACCTGAGTCATCATCTTCTGATTCAGGTGATTCTCCTAAAGTGAACCCTTGAGTATCTTCTTTTTCCTTTTCCAATTCTCTAGATAGTCTGTGAAAATGGCCAGAAACTGTGATACGGTCTGGTTCAGAAGTGATTTCATTAATTCGTGTCCACTTAGTAAACTCTGATTTGGGCGATCCTATCATTTTAGACAATACGGTTTTTCCTTCAGATTCCATGAGTTCATTTAATGGCCTTTTGCCAAGGGGAGAAGAACACAACTCAGACTTCCCAGGGGCAGCTTCCTTCTCTTGTGCAGGGCTGGCAGACAATCTCTCAATGCATAGACCTCGAGTGAGTTTATGAATGGTCTTCTCAGTTTGTACTGACTTATCCATCTCCCTAACCTCCATTTGTGTTTTTGTCTCATGTAAAATGTCTCTTTTTCTATCACTCATGGATCGAGATGCTGTGGTCCAGTGTTTTTCACCAACTAAGGAGTGTGTGGCAGAAGATTCTCTCAGTGTTGCTGTGAAAGTCTTGAGTCCAGCAGTTGTCACTTTATTTACTTCCCATGTATTCAGAGCTTGGATAGCTTCGTGTGATTTGGGCTTTTCCTCCCATGTGCCACTTCCTTTATTTTTTCTCAATGAGCCAAAATAATTCTGTGATTCAGTTGTATCATCTTCTGAAACAGACTCAGCAGAATTTCTAAGCTGGACTGAGTCATTATCGCTGGAATCTGTATATTCTCCAAAGTAGGTTTCCTTAAAAAATATGAATTATACTTGTCAAACACTAATTCAACAGATTAACATGACTATCAATTAAATGCATTATTTTTTAAAAGTACATGTTTCCTGAAGAATCTTTACAATCACATTTGAGCAGGGGCAGGCTAGGAATCTCTGTGGTGGGTGGGGAGTTCTCCAGCTTTGGTCCAACACTGTTCTGCTCTCTCCTTAAGGGTGCCCAGCACCCCGCAGAGACACCTCCCCCAATAACAGACATGCTTCCAAGTGCCACACCCCACTCTACACAGGGTTATGTTTCTCTTAACTTTCAAATATTCCTACTTGCACACTGTTACTTCCCCATCATCTAGTAACAAAGGCTCTGACCCAGGTTGCTGGCCTCTGGCTTCACGGCTATTTCCTCTCTCTCTGGTGTGTCTGACTTGTGCCCGGTACAGCCTTGTGCAGGGGGGGAGGGACGCTGTCTTGTGGGTATCTCCCACCACATATCTCCTCCCCAACATGTCCTCACAGAGTGCTGCAGCCTGACTGATGTCATCAACCCACCTGTGCTACCCTTACAAAGCTTTCTCCCTCCCAGCCCGTTCTCCAGCCACCTCTGCTTCAGAACCTTTCCCTGACCCCCAACTCATCTCCTCCTGAGTTAACTGCCTAGAACATGTGGCCCACTTGGCGTGCACTGACAGCATCAACCACCTTGTCTCTATTCTGTTAGAGAACAGTGGACTGGTGAAGATGAACAGCTGCTGACATCAACTTGCTCCTAGTGAAAGAATTCTTTCCTCTTTTGAACTCCAGAGTACCATCATCTCCTGGCTTTCGTCTATTCTGCCCTTCTTTTCAATCTCCTTTCCTCACACTTCTTCTACTTGTCACTTACATACGGACGGTTCCCCAGGGTCCTGACTGGGACTCCATCTTCTCCTCTTCCATACTCTTACTGGATGACATCAGAGCTGCATGACTTCCGCTGCACTCAAGTGCTGGCAGGTCCTGAACATCTGTGCACCACCACAGCCTCCCTCCAGTATCTCGCCTGTGTACATGCATACCTCATACCTAACATTCTATACATTATTCTCCCAAACAGGGTCACTTCTTATATTTGCTATTTTTCAACATCTTTGACTCCTCCATCTCCCCTAACTGCCACATTAAAAATGTCACCAAATGCTGCTCATTTGACCTCATAACATTTTTCAAACCAGTTCCCACCTCTTTAACACCAATGCCACAACTTAGGTTCAGGTATCAAAAATTAAGTGAGCTGTGGCCAGGCGCGGTGGCTCACGCCTGTAATCCTAGCACTTTGGGAGGCCGAGGCAGGCAGATCACGAGGTCAGGAGAGCAAGACCATCCTGGCTAACACGGTGAAACCCCATCTCTACTGAAAATGCAAAAAAATTAGCCGGGCATGGTGGTGGGCGCCTGTAGTCCCAGCTACTCAGGAGGCTGAAGCAGGAGAATGGCGTGAACCTAGGAGGCGGAGCTTGCAGTGAGCCGAGATCGCGCCACTGTGCTCCAGTCTGGGCAACAGAGTGAGACTCTGTCTCAAAAAAAAAGAAAAAATATTTTAAGCGAGCTGCTTATTAAGCCGCTACCCTGCCTGTGGTCTTGTCTATTTTCTGATTATCCCCCCACTCCCTACTCATTCATATTGAAATGAAACTTTCAAATAAAAATCTATCTTTCAGTCTATGTCTTTTGATTCATCAAAGATTTCCCCCTTCAGGATAAAGTAGGAACTCCTTGGGAGGATGCACATGACCTTTCCCAGTGTCACCTGCATGAATCTACCACACACAGAGCTCACCCTTGCTTCTACATTCTTGTGAGAACAGCTCCTCCACCTGAAGCAACCCCACTCACACCTTAAAACTCAGTGTGGGGATCCAATCTTCAGAAGAATCCTGCCTGCCCCGCAACCTGCCCTGGCCTCCATTCAGGACTGAGCTGCTTTTCCTTATGCTCCCAAGCAGCATGTTTTCCACCACTGCAGGGCTCTACACAGCAATGAATCTGTTTGCTCCTTTACTGCTCCCACCTCCACACAATGAAGCCCACTGAGAGGCAATGGCATCTTTCGTCACCTCTGCACACCCAGTGTCTAGCCTGGTCCCTGGAACATAACAGGCACACGTGGTGTTTTCATAAAGAAAGAAACTGATTCCAGGAGCAAAACATATATCTGTTCCTTAAGCCAAAAATATATACATCTGCTTCATAAAGACTAACTTCCTAAGAAACTACTGTAAACCATTCAGCAAACACACAAGATGATGAATTCATCAAATAAAGGTAGAGAACTCGGCTACACCAGGTTAAGGGGCAGGGATGCTATATACATGGATTTTCCTGTCACTATATAACTCCATGTATACAAATATGTGTTTAATTCAGTCATTCCATATCAAGAGATAAAAACAATTAAGACACAGCCTTCCTATAGAAAACTTGTAATTTGGCTGTGGATAAAGACTAACAAAAATGCAACCCTAATACAAAGTGAAAAAGTACATATTATATATGTTGATCCAAAGGGTAGTGGCATGCTTTTTAAAAACCTCATGTTACCCCCTAACAAAATTGGCTAAAATGAATAATCTGTGCAAGAATATCACTAATATCCTTTGAGCATCAAGGACATATTAGGATAGACAATGTACCCACTTGGTAATTCAAATTCAGAGAGCAAAACTCACAGGTGCAAATGAAGAAGGTAAGGAACCCGGGTGAGGTGATGACATCGGAGGGGGCGAGGGCACTGGTGACAGAAGAGGAGGGGGAAGTTTGAAGAAGTCAATTGCAGCTTGAAGATCTTCATCAAAAAAATGATCATGATCAACAAATTCAGTGCTACCACCGTCATGATGACTTTGTACTAAAACCTCAAGATTTCCATTCTCATTAAAAACATGGTCAGAACTACAATTTGTTCCACTGGAGCTCTGTTTTTCCACATTTTGACATAAAAAGTCCTCCTTTATCTCCATGGACAGTTTTGTGAGGCATGTCTGCACATTTGAGGTCCTGAGAGGGCTGCCCTGTGTTGGAGGTAGCGTACCATCTTCCCCAGGCACTCTGGAGCTGGTGATTGCTTTGGCAGGTTTTTCTGTGTGGGGGAACAAAAGTAGGTATCAGGTATTTACAATATCAAGAAAACTTAAAAAAAAAAAAAAAAGAAAGAAACCTTATTACAACAGTTCAAAATGCTAGAAATATTAAGTCCAAGTAAGCAGAAACATTTTTTAAAAGGCAACCAATTGCTTTCTAAACATTATCCTAGAAAATCAATACATTTCATACAAGTATGCTAGCCTTGCAGTAAGAAAAGTGAGACAGACAGGTGAGACGGACCGGTGGGTGGATGGATGACACAGCTGGAAAGGCATCCACAGCCATGAAAATGGGCCTTGCTGGCTCTCTCGGTCTCTGGATGAATCCTCCCATACAAACAGCAGAATCTGGCAGAGAAACAACTTTGTGCCTATAGGTTGATACAGAACACTATTTTCTGTCCAAAAAGTGATTTGAAATCAACTAATATCAAGCCTACCCACGGCCAAATCTGTACAATGCTCTCTAACTGAAAGATCTGACGAGGTCTATGAATATTCAGTATGATAATGCAACAGAAAAGTTCCTATAAAAACCTAATCCTGGTCTTGATTTTGGTGAACTTCAGTGGTACTAATTATTAACAAAAACATTTGATTCCATAACCATTTATTATATTTGCCAGCTTTAAAAATAAGTTTTATAGAGGATCCAGGGCTCCTTGGATAAGCGGTTGCTCATAGGGCTGGGAAGGGAAAATCCAAGCAGAGATGGAAACATCTTGCAGTACCAGAAGTAAACAACTCAAAAAAAAATGGAGTATTTATGAAGGACCCAGAGCCAATCTGAACAAGCTCCCACCAAAGCTAAAAGGACAGCAATGAATTATTATTTACGAATAAAATAAATATCTATGAGACTATACTGATGTAAACAAGTAATAAATGGTAGATAAGGAACAGCTCTTCCTTACGTAAGAATTCCAATTAATGAATGCAGATGGAATGAGACAAATAAAAAATCACTATTTGGCAAACACTAAAGCAGTAATTATAGCAGGCAAGATCCACTGCTGTAGGCCAAAATCAGCAGGTGACAACTGGAAAGAAACAGAATATTTGCACAATGTTAAAGAATCTTTCTCAAGTTGATTCATTAGGAAAAAAAGAGTAACTTTACAACATAAAAACTTGCAGATACCACATTACCCAAGTGCTCAAGGTTAGAGCCCAGTGATAATACATATCCACATCACCTATCCCTAGAACAACTCCCTGAGCAAAGAGAAACATCACCACTGTGATGTTCTTGCCACAAATATACAACCTCAATCTGACATGAGAAAACATCAGATAAGCCAAAACAATGGGCTTTCTACAAAATTATTCTACAAAATAATATTCTCCCAAAGTGTAAAAGACATGAGATATAAAAAAAAACAGGAACTTTTGGACTGGAGGAGGTGAAAGCAAGATGACTACTAAAGGCAACGTGGGTTCCTGTACTGCATCCTGGAAAGAAAGGAGGATACCTGGGGAAAACTGCGGAATTCACAGTTTAGTTAATAGGGCTGTACCAAATGTCCTGGTTTTGACCATTGGTAACTGAAAATGTTAAAAATCCTGCAATCTGCTAAGGGATCCATGGGGATTCTCTGAACTATTTTTGTAACCATCCTCATATGAAAATAAAAAGTTAAAACAAAAGAATATGTCTTATGGTATAATAAGATTCCAAAGATACCATGTTTTCCCTTCTACTTTGGAAAAATTAACGTAATATATTTACCCCTCAAAAGCATATTTTTAAATACAAACATTAGATTATGAAATGAAGAACAGCTCTTTTAATAACAGCTTGACAACATAAAATCAAATGCTTAAAATAGAATGCTGATTGATATAAAAGGCCAAAAAGCATCCCTTGGTTGCTTCTGCCTAAACAGATGAATTGATAAATTATGAACTGAGGTGACTAATTTAAGAGTTGCGGGCACCATGTGGTTAATACCAATGGGTACCTGGCAGGTGAACTGAGGGAAACATCTACTTAAAGAAACCCCATCAAATATGCCTCCGTATACTCGACAAGTTCTGAGTCCACCATAAGTAAGAATCAGTAACTTGTCCCTTAACATTTTTTCCAACTGTCTTTAGAAGCCTGAGAGGAAAATAAGGTGGAGGTTTCCATAGATTTAGAACCTCAATGACCTGTGAGTTTACAGCAGCTAATCAAAAGAAATTAGTAAAGTGACAAAAAGCTAAATAAGAAGCACTTTAATCTTATACAAGACAGCTATCTGCTCCCCTTCTACTCAGGACAGCTAAATCGACTATAACTGTGAATGTGCTAGAATGCCCCCATGATACTCTGAGTCAAGATGTTCAACCAAAGGAACTGATAAATTACACTAAAAATAAACGAAGCTAAAGTGCTCACAGATTGATCAAATTCATGAAATGATTCAGAAGAAACTGCATCCTTCAAGTATCCCCCTCTCCACCTGCCAGATATGCCTCTGCTACTTGACCTTCTCGTTTTTTTTTTGAAGGTTCTCTGATGAAAGCTAAATGTATTTACTGGGATTAACATTCACACTGAAGGGAAACGAGTTTTGTATAATTAAAAGTACCCATTCTAGTTTACTTCATTCTTTCAATGTTTGAATCAGGAGCTATTAAAAAGTAACGGCTGCTATGCCTATGGTTAAGCTCTGTACTTTCACATATGAAATCGGTTTCTGTAAGCTTCTCTCTCACCTGGGACACACCTGCTGCCTTCACCAGGTAGTCTGTGTGTTGTGTTTACACAGAGCCAGAGTTCCTTCAGAAGCAGTTTCACTTTTCCTGTGAAACAGAGCAAAGCATTAAAGTCATGTCATTTGGCTCACCGTACACAAGGCCAGAACATACTTCTGTGAAATCAGGGTTTATTAGGGACTTAGAAAATTACATATACATCTTCCCCAAACTCAACCATTGTGCACAATACAGTCAGTTACTGATAAAAAGGTCTGCAATACTTAAGCTAAAAATTGAAGGCTGAAGGTACATTTGTTTGCTTTTTAAAAAAAAAATTGGTGGCAGAGGCAGGGGATTCAAAAGACCATGTGTACTTGCTGTGAAAGGCTTTTATTACCTCTTTATGTATGCATGGGACAAATGAATCTTTGGCCCACATATTTTCACCAGAGAGTGCTTTGAGATGGGGGAAGGAAGCACAGTTAATAACTGATAAGGGATCTGGGCTCTATGTATTTTACAAGGAGTAGAGAAGCATCCCTAAGTTATAAGAGGTTATCAGAAAAGTCACTAGACTTAACCATGCTGTAATTAACCTGGGGAGTTCAGGGATTACAGGTAATCCATCAATGGACTTGAGGGGAGACGGTACGGGAATGTGTGCGTATGAACATATGGATAGGAACCGATCATCACACACACGAGCAGACAGAGAAGCACATACTTTTATAAGGAAAGTAAAACCTTTGGAATTTTTACATATTTTCAAAGAGATGTAAATTCCTAAAATAGTTAAGAACCAGTAATTCAAATTGAAAGGCCAAGGGATGCTGTAACTAAGCAGCCCTAATGAAATAAATGTAACATTAAGAATATTATACTATGGTTTTAAAGCTTTTCTACATTAATACAAATTTCAAAACCTTCTAAAGCAAAAAGTATTTATGAAAATATAACTATGAATAGCTTGTGGTGAAATGTGCATAAAAAGACAACCCACACGAATTAAAATTCAACTAAAAGTAGCTTAAGTATATGTATACAACTTTCAGGCCACCTAAAAAGTTTTATTAGAGTTTCCTTGAACTTAAGTTTTTTAATTAACCTTAAGCATTTACTGATATTAGTGAAATCTTTACTCCAGTTCAAGAGAAGCTTAAAAGACCAAACTTTAAAAACCCAAATGTCTCAGGGAATCACAGATTTTGTAAGAGATTAGCTCTACTTAAGCTGGCAGACTGCATCACTTCAAAAAATGAAGTCCACAGAAAGGGGCAGGACAACTGTGGAGGACAGTTCACAGGTTAAGTGTGAAAGGCTGGACACTGCCAGCTCTCCTGAGCCAAAACAACCTTCTGATTGCCACTGTGTGTGAGCCATATCCATTTTTCAGTTCCAAAATTCTGTGATCGAGTAGCTTATCTACATTGTGATATAACCTACCCAAAAGCCTGCTTCCAAATACTGTAATCCCCTTTGCTTAAATGACCTGACCAGGATCCCTGCTTATTACGTATACCCAAAGCAGCAAACAAGGAACCTTAAAAAAAAAGAAAAAAAGTTACTTTTCCATTCTTATGGAGGCTATCATCCAGAGCTATGCCTTTGTAACTGAGCATTCATTACTGCTAATCTGATCCAAAAAATAAATAAATAAAAGCACTCTATTCCCAACAAAGCAGAAAAACATCTTCAGCGTTAACTTCACACTTAGTTGTGAAGACAACACCTCCTTCAAGTGAATTGCACAACTTTCCCTGATCCTTTAAAATTCTGCCTTTATCAAACTCTAAGGCATGTATGAATATTTAAGGACTTACATATTTATTTATGAAATTTATTTTCTACTTCATTGCTTTGTCATTTTCTGTATCCATACCACACTTCTTGAATCAGGGTAGGTTACTGAATATCTGTTAGAGCGTAATCCTTATTCAGTTTTCTCCTGTTGAAAAATTGTATTATTCTGAACATACACTTTTCCCTATAAACCATCTGCTTGTCCTCTTCCATAGAAAACCTCTATGGGACTTTGAATATTTCTGTATATTTATAAATACATTTGGGGAAATTTTACATCTTTATGCTTTGAATCTTCTCATCCAGGAACATGTTTATGTACTCAGGTCTTCCTTAACGCTTTTAAGGAATGTTTCAGTTTTCCTCAGAAACACTGTATACTGCTTTCAGGTCTTTTCTTAGACATCTGCTGGTTCAGGTGCCACTTGAGAATGGGTTGTTCTTATTCCATTCCTTTTCTAACAGGTTAATAACGGTACAATGTGTATGTTCATTGTATATGCCAGCACTTTACCAAGCTCTATTACTTCTAATTCCAACTCTAGCTGAGTCTTTTAAATTCTCTACATTAGTAGTATCATCTGAAATAATAACAATTTCAACTTTTCTTTATTAGTATTCACAGATCCTACTCTTCTGCATTTATTCTGTTGCACTGGTTCAGGCCTCCAGTACAAAAAAAAAAAAAAAAAAGGAACAAACAAAAAGCATGCTTGCCTTGTTTTTGACAGTAATAACTATACTTTGAATGTTTCACCTTTCTCAAGTTAAAATTTTTTTTTCATTACCTCATCAATTTTTTGAAATTGGGACTAAGTGCTGAATTGAGATGATCACAACATTCTCTGACCCAGCTGTAGTATTCCTAAGATAAATCTTCAAGCATAATTTGTCTGTACTCTAAATTTGTGGATTTAATTTCTTAAAATTTTATTTGGTATTTTTGCAGCTATATTAACAACACAAGAGTCCTGAATCTTGAGAACATGTGTGCATGCTATTTGATTTTGGTACAGCATTATGCTAGCCTAAGAGAATAAAATGGAAACATTCCTTATTTTCTAAGTTCTGAAACAAAAAAATTAATAACAGAGACACTAGTTTTTCACTGAACGTTTACAAAGCTCACCTATAAATTATCTGGATTTATTATGGTGTTAGATCTTTAACTATTGTTAAAAATTTCTTCCTATTTTTTGTTCAGGTTTGTAGCAATTGTTCTGAGTCAATTTGAGCATGTTTTCCTTGAAAATGGACCATTCTACTTACATTTTCACATCTGAATATGAACTTGTGAATTATGAAATTTCTTGACTGTAGTTTTACCTGTTTCTCAATCCTGGTGCTGTTTTTCCTTCTTTTGTTTGTTTGTTTAATCAAAGTTTACCAAAGAGTTGTTGGTTTCACTAGCATTACAAAGAACCAGCTATCAGATTTAATTGTCCTAAATCAATTGCTTTGTTTCCTATTTCATTAACTTAAGTTTGCATTTTCATCAATTTTTTCTTTCAGTTAAACACTTCATTCTCCGTATTTATTTCTAAAGTGACAATGTATCACGTAAGGCCTTAACATATTCCTTTGAATAGTTAAGGAATTGGCTATATCTTAAAGATTTTAATAAATATTGCCCTACTGTTTACTTTCAAAACAGTTCAGTATTTCAGTTCTTATTTTCTCTGTTACCAAAGAGAGGTTTTTTGTGTGTCTTATGTGAGTTTAGTTATTACGTAAGTTTTGCAGGTTTTGTTTTTGCAGAGGGAGGGGGATTTTTATTAAAAGCTCATATTAAATTGCAGGTATTTTTTATTGTTCACTTACTAGTCAACTTTTATACGTTTGAAAAGTATTTTAACAAACTCCAGGTGTGTGGTTTACAAACAGTTGTATATAAATTATCCATTTGGAACTGTGATTCCAATTCCATCCCTTGTCTGCTTTTGCTCTTTCTAAAAAACATTGTGAAGTCTCTCACAACGAAAATGGATTTGGCCAGTCCCCCTAGATTTCCAAGAGTATTGCTTGACATCGTTTCACACTCTTAGGTACATACTAGCAGTATCTTCTTGGCAAACTATACTTTTAATCAACATTTCAATCATGTAAATTCATTTCTAAGCTTTTATTATTTTTTACCTTACATGACTGCTTTAATGTCAGCATTGCTTGGAATATTTTTATCCATCCCTCTAATATTCAGTCTGTTTCATTTGATTTTAGGTATATTTCCTACGAAGGTGTCAGAGATGGAGACTGTACACAAAAATCACGCTCAACACTTGGTGGCCCCTATGAATATGAATATTCCATGTGTTCTCTGCTCAGGAAAGTTCCCTTCTGTCATGTCTTGATCACCTTCTCTCCTTCTGTTTCTGTTCTCCCCTCTGAGAAGTCCTAGGAGATGCATATTGAGACATCTGGCTCTATCCTCCAAATCTTGTTATTTTCTCTAATATCTTTAATTTGTTTGTCCCTTTGTATGATGCTCTCAACCGCCTAGGATTCAGTCTCTAGGATCAACTTAATTGATCTTTTATTTGTTCATCCAGTATTTCCACCTTTCTACTGGGTTTATTTTATTTATGCAATTGGATTTTTAATTTTCAAGATCCCTATCTGGTTCAATTTCATAGCAGCAGCCTATGGACATGTTCTTAGACTTTCTCTAAAGGAAATGCAATCAGTTTTCAGCATTTCCTTCTCATTCATAATTAAAGACTGTTTCTCTCAGTCTTCTTGCGTCTGTTGCTTTTCTCTTTTTTCTCACTGCTTTTTCTCTAAGTTTTAGATGAGAGTTTAGGCAGAACATCTTTGGCAGACAAAGTATATTTCTTCAGCCTACATTTTTAGCGCTATTCCTTTAGCAGTAAATGTAGATTCTCATTTCATAAATCTGTGGGACCCTGCCTTGCAGGGGAAGCAGTGGAAAGTGGATGCAGTTGTGAGGGTTTACATGGAGTATATAAACATCTTGTTTTCTGGAACAGGAGGGGCTAGCCCTTAAAGTGGCCATAATTACCCAATTTTCTGATATCCACGCCCACTCTGAGGAGCTCCATTGTCATAGCTAAAACTTTAGAAAATGAAACTGGGGCCACAGTTTATGAGCAAAGGCCAGAAACAGTTTTTGAAACCAGAAGGGTGGCATTCCTTTCACCCTTTAATCAATTACCTGGCAAAATGCTAATGTCCTGCTCCTTCTCCCACTCCCTGCCATCTCTGATTTGGGGAAACTCGAAGCTTCTGCAATGAAAACTTACTTTGTGAGAGCTGCTATTTTCTCTGCAATTGCGGGTTTCATCACCAATTGATACTATCTGCTGTGCATCTTCCTCATTTCTTCTACTGATGGTAATCTTTGTAACTATCCAGGAGTTGCTGCTGTTTTTTTTTTTTTTTTTTTTCCTGGTCGAAAATTTTTGTTGGAATTTTAAAGAAAAGAAAGGCAAAGTGGCACTCAGATGGCCTTTTTTTGTAAAGTGAAGTCAACCTAATACTCTGGTGCTTACTTTGCAAATCTTTTCCATAAGTCAAGTATTAGTGTTAACAATACACTTAAGTAAGGATAAACCCATCAAGGTCCACAGCTAAATAACCAGCAGATTCCCAAAAACTTTACGTATTTGGGAAAAGTAAAATATACGACAGACATATCCCTGCCCTGATTAAGAGGGTAGATAAAAACAAAACATAAAACAATTTTACTTGAGATAGTAATAAGTTATTTGAAAAAAATACAACAGAATGTAGGGAGAGAGAGCAACTACAGAAAGAGGACAGAAGGGTTCTGCTTTGAATAGTAAGGCTTGGGAATAGCTGAATTGTAAAACAAATCTGTCAGTCCAAAAACGAAGATAATTCCATTCAACCGCTGACTACTGAATGGGAAAGCAAACGTTGTCACGTCTTCTATTTCTCTCAGCAATAACTATTACTTAAAGTCTCACTTTCCATACACAAGAGACAAAGAATCTAGTCAAAAGCACATGGAATCATATCTAGTCATAGTGGTAGGTGAGCAATCAATGCCCAGGCAGCTGAAAGGTGGGAACTGTTAAAGCCTTACACCAAGGAAAACATAAACTTGTACTCTGAATTTAAAAAAAAAATTAAAGAAAAAAAGGTAAAGGTGACTTCTAAAAGAGACACCATATACCTGCACACAATTTAAATGTTTTTAATCATTTCCACTTGGAGAAAAAAATAACACATTAGTGAGATGAAATACCATTATTTACTAATTAAACATTTTAAATGCATCCCCACAAAAAACCTGTGAGATAGAGCAGAAATTCAAATTCATATTTCCATTTTTAAAAGGAAAATGAAAATACAAAAAAAGGAAAGTAAATGGCAGAGTCACACAACAAATGGAAGGATGAAAGTGAAAATTCTCATTTCTCACCTTCTAGAGTTATGCTTCTCACCTATGAGATGTGGCGCTCAGTAACGCAGTGTGTGTCCACATTTGTATGACATTCCCTTGTTCCGTGACCACCACTTTTCTTTGCAATTGTGGGCCTTCCCTAAACTTTTCTGTCTATACTATATAGGGCTTTACTATATAATATACTATAAGGCTTTAACTCTACAGTTTTCCTGCCTGACTTTAACATTTTCTTATATTCTTGGTACCTAGGAAATTTAATAAATTAATTTGATAAATTATAATCCAGAGAAAAAAATCTGTATTCATTAATTGAAAAAAGCAGACGTTATATCTCCAACTAGTTTTCCTATCCCAAACAATATTGATTTTTGACTCTTTTATTCACTGTATTATTTTATAAGACAATAAGCTGATTATATTTGGATCTAATGAAGACACAATAATATATGACTTCTACTAAAACGAAACATCTACTAAGCCCTGGCACTTTCACAATTATATGTAGGAGCAAAACACAGTCTCACAACCCACTAAGAGCAATACACAACCTTAAAACAAAAGTTGCAATATACTCACTTTTATCTATGCTTCCATATGAATCACTTGAAATTTGTGTTCCAATATGTCTCAACTCTAAAAGCATGGGGAAAAAACGGTTAATAAAATACTACATATCAAAAATAAATGTATGTAAGCATTAACTGAATACTCACCCTTTTCATTTTTCTGTTTAGAAAATTCGTCAAGCCTTTCCTGTGAAAACAAAATATTAATAGTGTTTATGCTGAATAAGAAGTGCAGCCATTCTAGACCAAATGTAAAACAGGTGCAACTTAACAGGCAGCTGGGACTGTTTTCGCCAGGGGGCCTCATGTTGACTCCTACGTGAGTTACAACACAGAGACACTACAGAGACCCTGGAGCCACGTATTTAAGGTGTGTGTATGCTGCTTTTATCTAGTACCTGTGTCTTCTTAAATTCCTTTTCAAGTATTTTCTTTTCATTTCTCAGTTGCTTGAAGTCCTGAGTTTGCTTGACAGCAGCCTCTTTAAGTCCAATGAAGCAATAGGGAGAGAAAAATAATTTACTAACTTTACTACTGTGGTTAATGAAATACTCAAAATCTTATCTATTACAAGTTTTTCTCATTTCTTAAAACTTTGAAATAAATTTTGTAAAAAGCCGTTGCTCCTTCAATATTTTATCGTCAGGGCTGAATGCAATGTACTTTTTTCTTTAACTGTCATTTAAACCACAGAACTAGCACAGGCCTTAAGAATTCTTTCCAAACCAGGCACAGCAATCCCAACCCCTAGTTAAGGAAGAATTCAAGGCATAAAAGGGAGTTGCCGTCCCATTTCAATCACTGGCAACCTTAAAGTCCTAGAAATTTTAGAAATGTGATTTTATCTCAGAATATAGCCTCTTTATTAGGGAGGGGAGAGGCAATTTTCTCAATGCTTATTATAGATATGGTTATTCTTCCCTGGAATTCTCTTCAACAAGTTAGCTAAACATAATCCCTAGGACCTTTATTAGAGATCTATTTTAGGTAATCCTTCATTTTCATTTTTGTTTCTGAAGCCTCAAATGGTCCAGACATACTATTAAGAATCTGACCAGTACTGACTTTACATAACTATGCTCATATACAATTACTAACTAAAACTCCATGAAACACCTCAGTAACAATCCTCTCCTGACTCCTCTAACAAGTTTGGATATTTTTTTTCTCAGTAATCTTTATTAAGTCACACCGATAAATTTTTTTTACTAGAAAAACTACTTTTTATACACGAAAAATAAAGGCGGCATTTTGCTTCACAGAAAGTCTGTTCTAAAACCTGTATATATAGTCTCACTGGCACTTCAGATTTCTTTAAAGATGTTTCCTTGCAGTGGCTCACGACTGTGATCCCAGCACTTTGGGAGGATGAGCAGGTTTCTTGAGCCCAGGAGTTCAAGACCAGCCTGGGCAACATAGTAGAACTCTGTCTCTACAAAAAATTAGTCGAAATTAGTCGGGTGTCGTGGTGCACACCTGTAGTTCCCAGCTACTCAGGAGGTGGAATAATCACCTGAGTCTGGGAGGCTGAGGCTGCAGTAAGCCATGACTGCACCACTGTACTCCAGCCTAGGTGACGGAGTGAGACCCTGTCTCAAAAAAATAATTTCCTTGGCTGGGCACAGTGGCTCACACCTGTAGTATCAGCACTTTGGGAGACTGAGGCAGGAGAATCACTCAAGCCAAGGAGTTCAAGACCAGCCTAGGCAACCCTATCTCTACAAAAAATTTAAAAGGCAGGTGTGGTAGCACACACCTATAGTCCCATCTACTCTGGAGGCTGAGGCTGGAGGATCACCTGAAGGCAGAGTTACCGTGAGCTATGATTTTGCCACTGCACTCCAGCCTAGGCAACAGAGTGAGACCTGTCTCTAAAAAATAAAAGCAGTGGGCCAGGCGTGGTGACTCACGCCTGTAATCCCAGCACTTTGGGAGGCCGAGGCAGGCGGATCACCTGAGGTTAGGAATTCAAGACCAGCCTGGCCAACATGGTGAAACCCCATCTCTACTAAAAATATAAAAAAGTTAGCCAGGTGTGGTGGCACATGACACATAGGCCCAGCTACTCAGGAGGCTGAAGCAGAACCTGGGAGACAGAGGTTGTAGAGAGCCGAGATCACGCCACTGCACTCCAGTCTAGGCGACAGAGCGAGACTTCCTCTCAAAAAAAAAAATTCTTTTTTAAATAAAAAATGTGGCTGGGTGCAGTGGCTCACACCTCTAATCCTAGCACTTTAGGAAGCTGAGGCGGGCAGATCACTTGAGGTCAGGAGTTCGAGACCAGTCTGGCCAACATGGTGAAAGCCCGTCTGTACCAAAAAATACAAAAATTAGCTAGGTTTGGTGGTGCGTGCCTGTAGTCCCAGATGCTCGGGAGGCTGAGGTGGGAGAAACTCTTAAATCCAGAAGGCAGGGGTTGCAGTGAGCCGAGATCACACCACCTGTCCAGCCTGAGTGACAGAGAGAGACCCTGTCTCAAAAAATAAAATATAATAAATAAAAAATTTAAAAAGTTTAAAAATTAAAAAAGTTTTGTTTAAATACAATAGACACTTATCTCCATATTCTTACAAGAGACACCAATACTTAGAACACAAAATATCATTCTTACTGCCATATTGTCAGTATTCATGCAATAATCAAATCAGAGGAAAAATTGTTACCGAAATATTTAGAGTTCCAGTCCAAAAAATTTGGTTCAATCAAGAAAAATTAGTGACTAGAAATACTTTCCGCAACTATTATTCTATGTGCCCGGATGTAACTAAATTCAAACTCTAACTTCACGCTCTAAATGAACATAAACCATCTCTGAAGTAGAGCACTAGCAAGATAATGGGTCAGAAACCCACAGCAGGTAAGATGCCCGCTGCAGTCCAGGCTGGAATGACAGGAAGATCGTGTGCAGGATGGATCTGGCAGAGCCCCTTTGTCTCTACTTGGTATTAGGTCTGTGTCCCACCCACACAATGAAGGGAGGAAAAAGCAAATAAAAAGATCTTGAGTTCAATTCCTACCAGTTCCTGAAAGGTTATTAGCTGAAATGTGAGGACTTAGATTCTCGCATGGTCCCTCTGCACTCGTACCTACTCACTGTAGGCTAGAACCCCTAACAAGAGGGTGGGGCATGGGTGAGGATCAGGTACAAACTGGACAATCCCTAATGTACAAAATTTCGTCGAAATCTCTGTATGTGTGTTATAACTATCTAAATACATGTTTCTTGGTACTAAAAGTAGCCACCCTTTCCACCAGCTACTTATTTCATTAAGAAAAAAAGAAAAAGCCCTATGAGATTCAACTTTCCAAATTAAATTCTTTCATTAATTACTGCTTTTTATAGCAAAAGTATGGGCTGCCATTACTTTGAGTGCAGTAACATTTCGGAGATTTGCCACATTCCATCTCTATGTTACCATTTGGTACCTGAGAGAAGAGTAGTATTCACACTTCTTTCTAATAGACCCCTTGATGCAGTCATCCATGGATGTACCATCAAAAACCATAACAATTCAACTATTTGATCAAGAAGTACCTCCTCATACAGTTACCAATGATTTTTGTACTGACCGAAAACTTCAGGTAACAATAGTGCCACTTACCTTGCAGCTTCTTCACCTTAGCTTCTAGTTTCTTCTTCCTAATAACGAAATTGTGTAAGTTAAATGGCAAGAAACAGCAGAATAGGAAAAAATATGCTCTTATAATTTGTGGCACATATTTTTTAAATTACAAATATTTGTATAACAAATGTTCAGTCTGAACTAGTATCCTAAGAGAGAATAATATACTATTTAGTATGAAATATCTTTACAGTGGATTAAAAAATTCTGTTCTTTCCACTTGAAACACATGCCATGGGCCTGTCAAATTTCTGCCATGAGTACATCTGGGACCCTTCCTGAACTGCAGTGGCATCATTCATGAGACTAGCTGAAGTTTCTAGATGGTCTCTAAGAGTCAGTCCAGAGTCTAATGAGTTAAGGTTACTCTTCAGGAGCATGCATAGCGTTAACAGTGGTCACAGCACCACCGTATGGAAAGCAGTGGTTGAAGAGCTGCACTTGCTTTAAGATGGATTTCTGAGAGTCTGAAAAGGTGGATAACTCTCTGAGTCACTGCTTCATTACATCTACATTCAACTGTTTTATGTATAGCTCACATTTGTTGTGAATAACATGACTATAGTATGAACCTCAATGATCAAGGGGATGCTTCTGAACAGCCCTTTTTATGAATAGTAACAAAGATACCCATTCCACATGCTATCGGTTAAAGCACTGGCACAAAGCAAGGGGTCAGTCATTATGTTCTGACACACAGACACAAGTGAATGAGTACATAATGCATTATATACATAGACAAACACCTTTAGACACACACAGACACATGTGCATGCATATATAATGCATATACATACAGAGACAAACACCTTTATGGAGTTCTTTGTGCAGCCCTTTAACATATGACAATTTATTTAATGTTCCTTATGACCCTTCAAAGTAGATATAACTTCCAGTTTACAGATGTGGAAACCAAGGTTGAGAGACTAACTAGTTCAAGACCATGCAGCTAATTATGGCCAAGAAATCCAAAGACTGTAAAAAAAAAACACTACCGACTTAAGAATTACGTATTTTCAAAACTGAAAACCGTATTTCTATAGTAATTTAGTAACTACTTACTGAGCATCACTCTTCAAGCATTCTTCCTTTACACGAGCATATTCCTGATGAGTATCCTGATACAACTTTAAAGAACTCTTTAAAAAAAGAAAAAAAACAGATATTGTCAAAATGAAAGTCACTGACCATTGGTCATAACTTGCTTTGCCTTTGATAAGCTATTAACCAAATAAACAGATATTAGGCAGAAAAAATAGTCACTGAATATTTTAATAGAGGTAACCAGATTCTTAATAGATGAAATATGACTAACAATATAATCAAACAAAAACTATAAAACTTAAAAACAATATACTAATTTTATTGCAATTCTAAACCTTCATAATTGGTTTAAATATCAAACAGCTAATATTTTTGCCTCAACTAATTAAAATTCAACATATCCTGAAGAAATATTAGAGCATAATAAATATGAGCTAACGGTATTGCTAGGGAAAATTTAAAACAAATCATTATACTTAATGATAACTGGGGAAAATGTGTGAACACTGATATATACACCCTAGCAGCTACTATAAAATGGGAAAGACACTGTTATTGAGAGTTCTAGCAGGGTATGATAACTATACATTTCTTTAATCTCAACAGCTCTGAGAGAGTTCTTTAATCTCAACAGTTTCATTATTCCTTTTTTACAAATGAGGAATCTCAGGGTTTGACAGGATGACTTGCTCTTCCAAAGACAGTAACTGAACAACTAATGAGGGTTATCATTAAGGTCTAACTCCAATGTTCATGCTTCTTCTCAAATATGCCTGAAAAGATTATATAACCAAATAGAGATCATTGAACACTGTGATTGTTTCTGTTTAACTTTGACAGCATAGTTATACATATAGTAAGAATTTCTATAAAGAGGAAAATAAGTATGTACTATTAAAGCACATAAGACCTCAGACAGCTACGTGTCACCACTAAAATAGCACAATTTGAGGAAGACTGAGAGGCACAAACACTACTGTGAGAAGCGCCTAGAGAGAAGAGGTTAAGAAGGGAGGATCATTCCAGGTGGCTGCCACTTGGCTCATGCAAACCACTTAAATCTATGGACTTTAATGTTTTTATCTGTAAAAGCTATGAATTCTAAGATTCATGTAGGGAGTAAACAACAATTTACATAGAAAAGTGAGTTTACAGCATTTTAAACAAACTGTTTTACTGCAACTTGACTTTGAAAAGAAGAAGAGCTTCCATGAAAAGACATATGTATTTTCATATCTGAAGTGGGCATCTTCTCCCAATGCTCCATCTCAGCTTAATAAGTATCACCCAAAAAGATCAAACATGCCCTAAAAGAAATAACCCCTAATCTGAACGCTTACTTATAAAAGCATTATTGAAAGACTCATTTTTGTGTACCTCTCACAGACAATGAGAAACCACAAGAGACTATACATGACTGCCAAAAAAAGAAATGAAAAGAGATTTTTTAAAAAGGGATCAAACAAAGCGGTTAGGGTTACAGAGGTAAAGTATACAGACATTGCTTAAAATATTGACTAGTTTATGAATTATGAGAGTAGGTTCTTTAAAGGACATCTTAACTCATACCAGAGCAGAAGCCCTACACGCTTCATTCACCACTGGGCTCTCCAAAGCTAGGCCAGAGCCACTGAAGAAATAAAATTCTCTCCTGCTCCCTCTCTCTTATGTACAACGATTCCTCTACATTTAAAGTTTGAATTTTTGCATGTTATTTTACATTTAAGCAAAAAACAAAGGTATAAAAATCAATTAATGCAGAACACATAAAACCACACAAATTCATAGTGAGAAGCGTTTTCTGCTGACCCTCTCAAAAAGCATAAGCAACTGACTCAGTATTGCAGAGCTAATAATCACTGTAAAGACTAAGCTACTAAGCAGTTAGTTCAATGTTCTCTAAAGCTAATAATACACTGAGAGTCTTGACTAGCCTTTATTTCCTTTAACACATCAAAAGCCCCCTCATCCCAATTATACCGAATAAGCTGATCCTAATTTATTGACCGTAAATCTTTACAGAAAATTATTGTTCATACCTTTTTCTCTTCTAGCTCTGCTTTTAAAGATCCCAGTTCTTCCTGACATTTCTGTAGAGGAGAAATTTTTTGAAGCATCTCTTCCACTTGGTGATGCAGATTACTATTCTCTCTAAAGACAATGAATTAACATTATTACAGAAAAGGATCTATAACGAATTATTAAATATATGTGCTTATAATTTCAGATTTTATTGCTAACTTGGAACAAAAAAAAGGATGAAAAAATCTTTTTAAATGCACTTCTCTCTACACCAACATGATCTTCACATTGCCTTTATTTCTTAGGCATAGTATTTTTTTTTCTTTTCTTTTTTTTTGTTAGTCAGGGTCTCACTCTGTCTCCTGGGCTGGAATATAATGGTTGGAGTATAGCGGCACCACCACGGCTCACTGCGGCCTCAATCTCCCAGGCTCAAGTGATCTTCCTGCCTCAGCCTCCCAAGCAGCTGGGACTACAGGTATGTGCCACCACACCTGGCTAATTTAAAAAAATTTTTTACCATTAAGTAGTACTATTTACTATTTGAGTGCCACCACAGCTGGCTAATTAAAAAAAATTTTAATAGTATAAAAATTTTACTATTAAATAGTACTATTTGCTATTAAATAGTACTATTACTATTATAATTTGGCCTCCCAAAGTGGTGGGATTATGGGCATGAGCCACTGTGGCCAGCCTAGTAATCTATTTCTGATAAAAGTCTACCAAAAAGCTCTGTGAGAAACAAGTAGATTCTTAATTTGCTGAAGAATACTTTATAGTAAAATCACTCAAACAGCCTGGCTGAGAATCCGGCTGTTCCAATCTTGAGTCCTGAGCTCATACCCATTTATTCAATTTAAGTGACAGGCAATTTTATGGCTTAGTTTATAACCACGTTTCGCCTTCTTCTGGGTGATGAATCCAATCAGAGAATGAAACATTGCCAAAATTTTATGTAGGCCTATTTTCAACTGTTTAAAGTAACAGAAGATAAACCACCACATTAAAGTGTGAACCATGTAAACAACAGTTAATTTGACAACAATAAGCTTCACTTCAATGGCAATGCAGTCAGTACAAGTTACTCAAAAGTGAAACACCCAGTTGTAATTCAAGACCTTAGTAACAAATTCATTTGAAAAATTTAATAGTAGGAGAACTTGAGTCCTATTTTATTATGAGCATCAAAGCAGCACTCTATATTATGAGTAATCCTATGTACATTTTGCTCAAAGCTGCTTAAAAATCTGCTCCAATAAATGTCTATCTCAGATCAACTACTCATATAGGTGGTATCATAAACTATGAAACAGGTTGGCTCACCTTCTTGCAAACTGCAGCTGTAAAACTTATTAAAGAAAACTCTGAGAATTTTATCTTCTGATACTTCTCTGGAGATAAAACTCACTTTACAATTATCTTTAATAATTTGTGTTCAACATATATACAGGCAAGATCATAAATACTAGAAAACTATATTCAAAATGCAATCTAAAACACAGTGGTAAGTCTTTTTACTGAGTTATTTCCATTTACCATAATAACATGTACCAAAAGTCAAAATATCTGTTTCTCTAAATACAGTTCTGTGAATAAATGCATGATCAGAATTAAAAGACAAAGCAATATGCAACTAATAGAAAATACCTTGATTTCTCGACATAGCGGAATCCCCAAATAACCTGTCCTTCATTTTTCAAATAGTGCAGAGAATAATTCCAGCAAACAAAAGTTATGTACTTACAAAAACCATATATAAGCATGCTTTGTAGAAAACAGATCATAAAATCTACAAAACTCTCATTTTTTACAATTTATATAATTTGATAACCTTATTTTACTATCTCATACTGCTAGTAAAATATTCTAAGATAGCAAAAAACAATTCCTTTATGTTTCATCTCCTAGGAATTCCTGTATTTTTATCACAATATAGGACATGTACGTTCATAAAAACGTGTGCATCCTCCATTAGAATGTAAGTTTCTGAAGGTTTCTGAAGAACAAGAACTATATTTTATTCATCCTAAATTACAGTAATCTTTGCAAAATAGGAAAGTTCAAAAAATACCTGATGAAATAAAATACATTTCTTGCCATTTAGAAAGAGGTGATAATAAAGTGGTCAGAATTACACAAAAATGAGCTGAAATACTGAATTATCATAGTGCAGTTATGGAAGAAATAACTTTCCCATCTTGAAAAAAATGGGAAAATGCACTGCTACTTTAGTAGCAAAAGGAATCAAATTATATTTTTAAAAGCCATGTTAAATCTGTGACATCGGCACTTCAAGTTGCAGAGCAAACTACTGCATATTTGAGGTACAACAAATGCATACTTGGAGCAAATGTGAAACATATTTTTTTAAAGGTATGTATCTATCTGTAGCTGACAATGAAGCCAAATATCATATTACAGAATGAACTTCTGAAATCCAGGAATAATCAAAAGTTTTATCCGTTAATAAAGGATTCTGATAATTTTTGTTTTAAAATTTTTCTGGCCAACCTTTAGAAAAGTAAAACAATTATTTCTCTGCTAGGTTACATGTATAAGTTAACTCAAAGAGTGTGCATATTTTTTCCAAGAATGATACAATGAACACATACTCTCCTAATACTGGAACTGCCCATCTACTTCCCTATTTAGCCTTCTAAAAGTTGTGATAATTGTTTCCATACACCTTTCACTAACAATTGAAGATATCATTTCTGCCATAATATGCCCGTATAGTTAAATGGACTGATGGTTTTAACAGATGAGGCACATAAGAAGATTTCCAATGACCTTTATTTTTGAATGTAAAAATTCAGACAGTAAAAATAAATCTAAAGGATATCTCTTAATTTTACAATTTTCACAGAAATTAGAAATGATGATATGGTCTGGCTGTGTCCCCACCCAAAATCTCATCTTGAATTGTAAACCAAGTTGTGATTCCCAGGTGCTGGGGTGGAACCTTGTGGGAGGTGATCAGATCACGGGGGCAGTCCCCCCGTGCTGTTCTCCTGATAATGAGTGAGTTCCCACGAGATCTGATAGTTTTATAAGGGGCTTTTCCCCGCTTCGCTCTGCACTTCTCTCTCCTGCTACCATGTGAAGGATGTGTTTGCTTCCCCTTCTGCCATGATTATAAGTTTCCTGGGGCCTCCCAGCCATGCAGAACTCTGAGTCAATTAAACCTCTTTCCTTTATACATTACCCAGTCTCGGGTAGTCCTTTATAGCAGCGTGAGAATCAACTAGTACAGACGGTACCAACACAAATAAATAACTGATGATGACATGTAAGTTCAGGTATGACATAAATAATATTGAAGCAGGCCTCAAGTTATTGCCAAAGCTGAACAGCTGAATCTGTCCTGACATCGAACATGAAGCTAAATTTCAGGGACTCCCTAAAGGAGTACGTATGTTTACTTTTATGAGAGAAACTTTAAGTTTTTACAGGAGAGATTTAAATCAAGGTATTACCACAGCAAGACATGGAAGGATCAATTACACACATCTTTTTCCCACTGCTAAAAAAATAGCTGACCAGACACTAACTCCACAACCGAGCTCATTAAATGGCTATCGAACAAATGGTGACTGTAAGGCCAAGAATTGTCTTCTGACTGCCCAACAGCGTTCATGAATATACAGCAACACTATTTCTATGATTTTGGAGATATATATATACACACACATTTCCCTGTAAATCACAAAAATAATTAATGAAAGTCAATTGCCCAACATTTTGAATTTCCCATACTGTACTTCTTGCAGATTCAAAAATAACATTCAGCAAGTATCACATTCAGTTTCACATTATTCGTAAACCTAAAAAACATGCCACATCCTCAGTACAAATTAAGAGAAACCCACCCACTAAAAAGCTTATGAGACGTTAAGAAAATCACAATCAACAAGAAAAGTAATCTCATTTTTAAAACTCATCATTAAACATGGATTAAGAATAAAAGGACTGTCTGTTTACTGTGCTTGTGAGACATGCTCCCTACTGAAGCCTGTTAAGTACTATCTTCCAAAAGGCCTATGAGGAACAATTCTCACATCTCTTTCAGGAATTAAACATAAGTTAGTTCCAAAACTCAACAGAAAAAGCCAGTAAAAGGATATCATCACATTTCTTCTGATATTCTGTTAACAAATTACTGCAAAAAAGAAAAGAAAAATTAGGTTACTTTTTAATTTAGAAAATATACTATGTTAAAATTATGTTTCAATCCATGCAAGGCACCCTCTAGACTTCCTAGATTTCCTGAAACAAATGCATGCTAAATTAATGACCATATCACCTTAAATTTCTCAAAAGAATCACGTTGATATATAAGCCTTTTATTTAGAAACCTTTAGATCTGAGTAGTATCTTGGCTCATACATTCATGAGACTATTACAAAGCTGAAAACAAAAAAATAGGAAATCTCACACCATGGCTATAAAATACTGTTAAGAGGTTTGAGGTCCAGCAGTAAAGCTAAGAAGGCTTTGAAGATAGAAAACAGATTTTTTAAGAAGTCCAGTTTGGTAAAAACAACTTCCTACTAACCCATGAGCTTTGTTTTAAAGGCCTGTGAACCTGTAACAAAAGGTTCAAGTCCCAAAGCTCATGGGGAATTATAATCAGTACCATGCAGGCCTCCAAAGGAGAAACTCTAGCGTTCATTCCAGCCCTGGGGGCCTAAAAGCACCGCCTGCTTCAGCCAGTTTGTCAGGTTTACAAAGTTCTGCCAAACAACATGCAAATATACTTACTCTGTATTGATAATTTTTTGTTTCAAGGTAATTAATGCTTCAACATATTCATTCAAATTCTGAAAGAAAAAAAGCCACAGTCAGCTTTTTTATCAATTACTTTAAATATAATTATTGTCTGTAACATTATCATAAGAATTTTAATAATTACATAAACACAGAAATGTTAATGCATTATTTATATTGTGTAGAGCACAATCTGAGCCCATGGTGCCTCTCTCCAAACCTGTTTATCTGAATGATAGTACTCCTTTAACAGCAAGGTAGTTAGTTGTAAATATGCTTTTACTGTGTGCAATTAGTCACAGATCTCAATAAATATTAACTATTTTTAGTTTGCTATTAATCATCAATCTTTACCCTGCATTGTTTCTGAGAGGATTTAAGGCTACCCCAAAAGACACATAAATCATAAAAAATAACAACAAAAAAGAAACCATGGGGGAGATGAATAGAAATATTAAAATGGACTAAGATTAAGTGAAAAAATATATAAGGATCTAGGCCGGGTGGGGTGACTCATGCCTATAATCCCAGCACTTTGGGAGGCTGAGGCGGATTACCTGAGGTCAGGAGTTCAAGACCAGCCTGACCAACATGGTGAAACCCTGTCTCTACTAAAAATACAAAATTTAGCCAGCTGTGTTGGTGGGCACCTGTAATCCTAGCTACTCAGGAGGCTGAGGCAGGAGAATCACTTGAACCTGAGAGGCGGAGGTTGCAGTGAGCCGAGATCGTGCCATTGCACTCCAGTGACAGAGTGAGATTCCATCTCGGAAAAAAACAAAACAAAACAAAACAAAACAAAAACACAAATTTGGCTCTAAATTACTGCTATCAACCCAAAAGGAAAAACATCCTTAGTTACACTGTTGAAATGTTCCTAAGATTTTAAAATGAGCTAATTTTTTCTTTTCATTAACTTCTTTCCTTTAATGTCTCCTTTTTCCATCATAAATACTTCAGAAATAAGGACTTACTTTTTCCATCACTAAATACTTCAGAAATAAGGACTTACTTTTAAACATAACCACAATAGCCCTTCACAAGTAATAATTACACCAAGTAATAATTTGAAATTATCCAAACTATGTTCAATTTTCACTGATTATCCCAATAGTTTTCCAGATAATCCAAATGATTTTGATAGTTACAGTAATATTTCCCTTTATGATAATGTCTGCCTTTTCTTCTCAGTTATGTTACATATCTGTTAAAACATCTACACAAAATAAAGTCAAATGCATAGTTTCTCTTGTAATCTCACCATCTGTCAAAAATCACTCAGCGTGTTTTTAACTTTCAACTTTCAGAACTGCCACCACATATATAAAATATATTTTTGGATGTACTCCATCTATCAAATTGTTGTTGAGGGAGGTTTAGGTCCTTTTCCAGTCTTTACAGACAGCACGCCATGAATTTCCTTGCCCATTCCTTTGTCAAACAGTTCTATTTTTCCTGAGAATAAAGCCCAAATACTGGTACTGCTGGACCAGACTTACGCATTTCAGAGGTTTACACTGAAAAAGGTAAAGGATATAAACTGTCAATTCACAGATTAAGAATTTGGAATAGTCAATAGACATTTTTTAAAAAACGTATTCCACCTTTTTCATATCAGGAAATGCAAAACTAAAATAACAAAAATTTACTTTTCATCCACTAGGCTAGACTGAAATAAACATATTGGTAAGGATGTAAGGAAAATAAAATTCATACTATGGGTGGTAGTATTTGAAGAGCATTTTGGCAGCATATAATGAAATCAAAACACACACAGTGATAATTTTTTCTATTTTTCCTCTATGCATTCCTGAAGGATGTTTTCTACATCCTGGTTAGCTTTTACACCCAAGCTTAATTTGTTTTTACCACTAGCATAAGTACTATCTTTACGTTGCTGTTTTTGCTATATTACATTTCCTAATTGGTTCTTTAGGGTATGCAAAAATATTACTAATTTTTGTTTGTTGATTACAGTAAGACCAGCTCATTTTACAACAATGTCACTTATAAACATACACACAAAAGATCTAAATAAAATATATGCAAAGTAAATCCAGCAGTGAATAAATTATCTGCAGATTCTCTTGGGTGTGTTATGTGAATAGTTGTAACATTCACTGATAATTTTATCCTACCTTTACTCATGCCTACATTTGATTTGCCCTCCTTCCTGAACTGACTAAGGCTTCAGCACAATATTGAATAGTAAGGGTAATAACAGGTGTCTTTGTCTTAAAAGTTGGAATTAGTTAATTACATTTGCTCTGTTCCAGGTTATTGGTTGATATCCTTTAATCATGTTATGAAACTTCTACACACAGTCTGCTAAAAGATTTTCATGTATAGGTATCCATCTTCATCAAATAAATTTCTGTATCTATTTAGTTTGAATATGTATTTTTCTCCCTTTATTTATTAATTTCAGTGAACTACAATAGATTTTCTAATGATAAAGCAGCCTTACATTCCTGGGGATAAAAGTAATTGAATACTATGTTAACACTATTTAAACACACTGAGGATTCAATTCCCCAATATCCTACTTAGGTTTTTTTTTTTTTTTCATCTATGTTCATAAGTGATATGCCTATACCATTTTTGCACTAAAATTACTAGGATGCCTTTCCCTTGCTAAAAACTGTAAGGAGAGAGTAAACTAGGAACACCTCTCATGCATGAATAACACTTTGCTAGGTACAGAATTGTTGGGTCACCATCTGTTAAGCATTAAATCATGATCTGTCCCACAAAAGACATGCTTAAGTCCTAACTCCCAGTATTTTAGAATGACCTTATTTAGAAACAGGGTCTTTACAGATATGATCAGGTTAAGATGAGGTCACACTGGACCAGAGTGGGCCCTAATCCAGATTTCTGGGCAGAGAGGGTGGATGCATGCATTTGCTTTTATTTCCCTCCCTAAAACCAGCTAAAAATACAGTCAAAAATTTTTTTTTCAAAAGGCAAAACCAACAAGGATGACAAGAGGATAAAAGACAAACAGAAACTGGAAAGCAGACTCAAGAGTACTGATTTAGCACCCAAGAAAGCCAGCAGTGGGGAAAAGTGAGAACCAGCTCCATTTATACTGCAAAACTTCAACAAGCTTGAGAATCAGTAACATGGATTCTTTTGAGAAGGTGAAGGGGAATGGAACTAAAACAAGCACTAGTTGCAAACTTTCTCATAAGCATTTAATCCCAATCCCCAACCATCCACCATGCCTCAGAGAAATCACTCCTCCCCCACCCAGCAGAAAGAGGTTTGCTTTTTGAAGGTCTCTGTAATACCAGGGACCCTTGGGGCAGGTGTACTATGTCAAAAGCATAAAGATTAAATAAACCTAAGCACAGTGGTCTAAGACTGGCTGCCTGTCTCTCTTCATTAGGCTTCCAAACAGTGTAGTCCTTCTGTCTTCCAGGAAGAAGAAGGGAAATACCTTCTTACAGATAACATCTAAAGGTAATGACACTAGACATTCTTCAATCAATAAATGGCCCAACCAGACTGTCCTGCCTTGACACTCAGGGTCCAGAAGCCCCACATCCTCAGTGTATCCGCTACTCGCTCTTTGCAAGGACTTCCAAACATGAGACAGACCTGCAGTGTGAAAGAGGCTAAAACAAGCAAAAGCAACCTGAAGTAAACAAAAACTGAAAAGAAAACTTAAAAGATGTTTATTAATAGGATGAGATAAATAATATTATATTTGCGAAACAAGTTATTTTTGAAAGGAATATTCAGAGCTCTTAAAATTGAAAAAACTTAAAAATTAAAAATGAACACTCTAGAATAACTAAAATTAAAAGACAGACAATAGCAAGTGTTGATGATGATGTGGAGAAACTGAATACATTCCTCATACATTGCTGGTGGGAATATAAAATGGGGCAGCTGCTGTGGAAACTAGTTTTGCAGTTCCTCAAAATGTTAAATAGTTACCCAACGATCCAACAGTCCCATTCCTAGGTATGAACTGAAAATAGAGTCCACGGCAAACTTACACACTGATATTTATAGCAGCACTATTTCAAACTAGCCAAAAAGTGAACATAAATTAAATGTCCATCAAAGGATGAACTGATTCACAAAATGTCACATATCCATACAACAGGAATTATTTGACAATGAAAATGAATGAATGATACATGCTACAACATGGACCAACCTTGAAACATTATGCTAAGTGAAAAAAGCCAGTTACAAAAGTCCACGTGTATTCTAGAGTCCATTCATATGAATTTTCCTTAACAGAGCCAAAAGTAATCCAGTGGCTGCCAGAGACTGGAGGAAGAGTACAGAGACAGGAAATGACTAGTAACTAGTATAGGGTTTCTTTGGGGAAGGTGGAGGATGAAAATGTTTTAGGACTATGTAGTGGTGATGTCTGCACAACTCTGTGAATTGAATTGAATTGTATACAATAAAAGGCAGAATTTTATATGTAAATTATATTTCAATAATGCTGTTACAGCTAACAAAGACTCAAAATATTTGACCATAAAATTAAAAAAAAGGACGCAGAAAATAAAAACCCAGACACAAGAAGGAAGGAAAATAAATAAAAACAAATAGGGTATCAACACAAGAGGCCCCACATACCCAACAATAAGAGTTCCACATAAAGAATAAGGCGAAGATGGAGACCTAATTAAAAAAAAATACTGGTATTGAAGAAAAGTTCCCAGAAGCAAATCTAGAAATTTCTAATTGAAAGGGCCTGGAATATGGACTTCAACAGGATTCAAACCATGAAACAAGAACACAAATTTCAGACCACTGGAGACAAAGCAAAGACCCTACAAGAATCCCAAGAGCAAAATAAAAGGCATCAAGTGATACACAAAGAATCGGGGATAGAATGGCTTCAGACTTCAACACCAACACGAAAAATTAGACCTAGAAAGCAAGCCTTCGAAATGGCAAAGGGCAAGTAATTCCAAGATAAAATTCTACACAATAAATATTTTCAAATCTGCAAAGTCTCTACAAACTTACTTCCCAGACATCCTTTCTCAGGGGGGTACAGAAAGATGTGAACATGGTCCTTCAGAATGGAGATGGGGGTGAAGAGAGCCCTCAGAATGCTGCTGTGTACCAGATGAGAGTAGGCCCCAAAGCTCAAAGGGAGAAGAAAATGAAAGACTGAAAACATTTGAGTATTTATACCAAACTGGCAGAGACTTGCAAGGGAATGCAGTTATTTTTGGACATGCATTTAAACTATTATTTTTTCTAAAATAAAAGTGATTCTTCCTCTTTTTTCTCCCATTCTCTTTTGAGTTCTTTGGTACCCTAGCTCATCTTTCCCATGCTTCCAGATGTCATTTTGAGTTGCCAAGTACTTAGGCAGAGACCCCGAAGAAACCTCAGGCTCCAGAGTCACAGAGTCAGATTCACATTCCTATTCCACCCCCACTTTCTGCTAAGTGACCTTGGGCAAATTTATTTAACCTCTCCCCTGCCTCGAAACTATTTCATCAGTTTTACAGATGGAGAAACTGAAGCACAAAGAGTTTAAATAACTGGCATACTATCAGGATTAAATAAGATGCACCATATAAAGTGTTCAATCCAGTCCCTGGCATAGCAGTAAGCACTCACTAGTATCTTCAGGATGAAAAATTGAATTAAAGATACAATCATTATCAGGGAAAACAAGAAACCATGCAGAAAACACCACAGCTTAGCTTCAAATAACAGTCCTAATAATGTCAACTTCAAATACTGATCTAACTCAAATCATAACTGTACTGAACAAATGGAGAAAGAAGAGATATGCTTAGGCATGGTGGAGTATGGGGCAGTAAGAGAGCTGAATCCTCACCTCCCAAAGTCAGCAATGAGTCTACTATTTAACAACAGGAAAGTTCATTGTAAAATACACAGTGGAAGCAATTAAAAATGGTTCTGTCTTGGAAAGCAGGGATGAGTGGGGCTGGGGGCTGCTGACTTGTTGTCTTAACAACTCTTGTATATCTGTCTAGCTGCCTTTTTATATTTAACTGTGATTACACAAAAAACAAGATCACAAAACAGTATAATGAGAAAACAAAAGATTTCTCAGTTATCCGATAGCATTCTAGTCTCTGACTAACATTATTTCCCAAGGCCCTGCTGCATATCAGCTCAAATTTGGTCAGATACTGTATTATCTGTGGTCAATATTGTAATACTCTGATAAAACGTTTTTTTCCCTCCAATCAGATTCAGATGTCATTTATGTTGGCTGAAACCAAGGCCTCTAAATAATGAACCTCACAATTGTGAAAGTGAGCAGGGTGTGCCTGGGTGAAGGGCGCTCAGGCTCCTCTGACCCACATTCATTCCTGCACAGGTCCAGCTGCTATGGAAGAAGTGAGGTTCAAGGTGTTCTTCCTCTCCAGGAGATACTAAGGGTTGTTTCCTTGATTATCGCTTTCTCTTAGCAGCCCTGCTCTCCTCTTCTAGAGCTTCTATTATATAGTCTATTGGAAAGTTCAGGCTGATTTTCAATTCTCCCCTCTTTTCTCTCATAGCTACCATCTTTTGTTTTTCTTTGCCTTCTGGGTGATTTCTTAAGCTATACTAATTCACTAACACAATTTCCAGAGCGGCCCACTCTCTTACTCAAGACTTTTTGTTTCCCATTTACTTCTCCCCTCTAGCAGACAATTTTAACTTTATCCATACAATACCCTCCTGAATTGTCACTGTGAATGTTGATGCCCATGCTTCCTTCCTTTCTTGGGGAAGTAGAATCACACCTGGCTGAGCACACAGGGCAAGGAGCAAGCTAGCAGGCCTACCAGCTGAGAGGACATGACAGAAGACATGGCCAGTGTAGCCAGGAAAATGGTTATGCTAAGGTAGTAAGTATATAGATAATATAGCAAACAAATAAATACAGATGATAATGGGATATGTAGTCTGCTCAAACAAATCAGTAAATATGTAAGAGAAGACAGTTTCTTAACTTCAGCACTACTGACATCCTGGGCTAGAAGGAAGACAGGATGTTCGGCAGAATCCCTGGCCTCTACCAGCTGGCTGTAGCACTCCCCAAGCCCCAAGGTGCGTGTGCAGCAAACAATTAACACAGCAGGCCTGAGAACACGATCCTTAGCAAGACCTGCTTGCAAGGCGGGCCATTGGCTGTCACCTGGGGACTCGGATTTCTGGAGAGTTCCTTCCCATCATTCCCCAAACTGATGAAAATGGCTCATCATGTATGGTTTATGCTCAACACCTGCTTTCCTTGTGGGAGTCTGGAATCTTGGGGCTTGCTAGGCAGAAGGTGCCTACAAGACCAGCCCCCAGTAAAAAAAACTCAGGCACTAGGTCCCTAATGAGATTCCCCGGCAGATAACACTTCACAAGTACTGTTACAACACGATACTGGAGCAATTAGGCATGTGCTGTGTGACTCCACTGGGAAACACTCTCAGAAGCTTGTGCCTGGTTTCCCCAGACTTTGCCCCATATGCCTTTTCCCTTTACTGACTTCACTCTGTATGCTTTCCCTGTAAGAAACCACAGCCATGAGTATAACTATATGCTAAGTCCTATGAGTACTGAACATGAGCGTGGTCTTAGGGACTCCAACCCTGACAATCAAAAATGTCTTCAGAAGTAGTAAAACGTTCGCTGAGGAATGCAAGGCTCTGCTGTTTAAACTTTCACAAACATGAAAGACAAAGACTAAATGAAGGAGGCTGAAGAGACATTACAATAAAATATAACACATAGTCCTGACATGACTTTGAGTAAGAAAGCAAAAAGCCACTCCCAGGTCAGCAAGCAAAATCTGAATAGGTCTACAGCTGCACCAATGTTACTATTCTGATTTGGAGGGGTGTAGGATAATTATGTTGGAAAACGTTCATATCTGGAGGAAGTATATCCTGGAACATGTACAGGAGACAAACTGTATGTGTGCAGACAATGATGAAGCAAATGCAATAACATGTTAACAATTTGTGAATTTGAGAACATCAGGGTTATTTGTATTATTGTGGCAACTTTCTTGTAAGTCTGAAATTATTTCAAAATAAATTATTTTTAAAAATCACACTACTCACATTTATTGCTTTGCTGGGAGAGATCTGGCTAATTGTTCAGCATGACTCCTCTCTGATAAACCACTTATTCCTGGTGTGCTTGCTGTTTACTAACTGCTCTTATTTAAAATCAAAGCCTACGCTGATATCTAGCAGAGATGAGTGTGTCTTCTCACCTGTTAGAACTTCTGGCACAGCGTGCACTGGAACAGGGCAACAAGGCAGGAATGTCCACCTCTCTCTAACTGTGCCCCAACCACACCCACCCACCAAAACCAAGCAGAGTGGCTTCTGGGTGCTGGGAAGGCAAACCCCAGTCTCTCCAGCCCCACCTCAGTTATCCCCACCTTTACTCTGTGCTTCATCTATCGTCAACTACTTTCTCCCCTCCAGGCCTTGGCACAACTTCTTCTGTCTACAACACTCTCCCTCCATCTTTTCCCTCTTAGTTAACTGCAAATCATCTTTCAGACCTCAATTTAGATTCACTTTTATGAAGCCTTCAGAGAGGTGGCACAATTCCTATATAGCTGTCCCTCCTACATGCTTCCAGAGTACCTCATATGTCCCTTATCATAATATTTATATTATACCTATACTGTAGTTGCTTTTCTACTTAACTGTAACCTCAACAAGAATGAGCTCCATGCCTCTTCTGTTCATCATTGTATTCTGAAACACAGGATAGCATCATATATACATCGACGCTCAATAAATGTGTTTGGTAAATGAATGAATTACAATTTTGTGAGCATTCCCTGTAAAAGAACCATTTCTAAATCAATAGGTCTGGAATAAAATGTTTCAAGTTCCAAACGATGCCATTAAAATCACTAGCGATTATCAATGGGAGTCCAGCACAAGTTTATGGACAGGCTCAAATCTGTTCCAAGGACAACCATACATCAAACTCACTGAATCTAATCTAGATACATGAGATGAACAATATAATCATGTGTTTCAAACTCTCATCTGGATCCCCAGGAGAATCCAATTGTTTTGCACTGCAGTGAAGTCAGCAAATATGGGCCTCTCCTTCATCAGAATAAAGAGACTATGTCAGCTTCACTAGCTTGACTTAAACACACATAACTTAAGACTTTACTTAACCATACATAATACATAATATCACTAGAGTGAGGACCCACACTGTTATATCTGACTGCCAAAGTTCTGCAACCCAGAACTTTGGGCATTGGGCTATGGGCATTGGGCTATGGATCAGCAATGAACTACTGTAATCAATGAGAGTAACAAAACAGATATGAAGTGATTTGTGAGACTACGAGCAAAAGACACAGAAAACGTAGTCAATCTGCACACTTCTGAATCAAATAATGATCTCTGCAAAGGTACTGTTATCTCTTCAACAACTAAATAAAAAAAGGACAGGGAGGATTAAGAAATGAAAGGAAGATTTTCAGTGCAAGCAAACCACTATTCAAGACAGAGAGGCAAGTTAGCCTAACATTACAGTTCAGAATGAAGTCACAACACCAATATGGTTGCCTACCATTGGAAAGAATGACTCCTATGTTACACTTGTGAATTCTCTGCATGATCAAAAAGTTAAAACTATAGCACAGAATATCTTCTCTCTGCACCTCTTTAGTTTCTCTCTCACACGGAAGTTTAATTGAAATATGGAACTTCATGTAGTTATAATACACGCAGAAAATTATTTCCAAAAAGCGGCTATCTACTAATTGACCAAAAGAATTGCTTTTCCTTAATTCTCATTCTTTCCGATCTTGGTTCCCTCTGGAACTCTTGATTCCCTCTGGGACGCACTCCCTGTTTAACCCTCTAACACACTTTATCTGTTTCTCCTTTCCTCACCATTCCATGTTCCCCTTCATCAAAGGCCACACATCAGCTAGTTGGTTTTCCGTCACTGACTCTAATGATAGCATGTAGTCCCATGAATTGGCCTCATGGTTTCAAAGATTCCTTTAAATGACAGAACATAATGTCCCATTTTCCTATCCTCACACCTCCCTTCTGTCAAATAAGCTTTTTTTTTTTTTTTTTTTTTTGAGACGGAGTCTTGCTCTGTCACCCAGGCTGGAGTGCAGTGGTGGCACCATCTCGGCTCACTGCAATCTCGGCCTCCCAGGTTCAAGCAATTCTCCTGCCTCAGCCTCCTGAGTAGCTGGGATTACAGGCGCATGCCACCATGCCCGGCTAATTTTTGTATTTTTCGTAGAGACGGGGTTTCACCATCTTGGCCAAGCTGTTCTTGAACTCCTGACCTCGTGATCCACTACCTTGGCCTCCCAAAGTGTTGGGATTACAGGCGTGAGCCACCGCTCCCAGCCCAGATAAAATTCTTACACTGAACACAGTGCACATCTAACCTGGCCTGCTATTTCCTTGAGGGATATTAGGGCACCTTGGAAGCACTGTGTTCCACAAACATTAAATCTGAAAATGGCTGAACACTCCTAGTTCTGACGTCATTCCAACTTCAGTCCCTTCCACCTTGATTTCCTCTTCCTCCTGTATCTACCACAGTTCTCACGGTCATTTGAGTTTTAAATCTTGGGACCTTCCATTTCCTGACATGAGACCTGCCCATTCTTTACACTGTCTCATATTCAGAACCTTTTTCTTCTTTATTCCCCTTCCCAGGAAGCTTCAATTACTTCAGACTTTTGTTATCACTATTATGTATTAGTAAAATAATTTACCATACCTAGTTGCACCCCCTCCAATCCATCCTGCATACCACCGTTACTTCTACTACAAGCACTGTCCTAATGTAACTGTGCAAAAACCTTCACCATCCCATAACACTGACAGAAATAAGTACAAGAATTTATGATGGTTACCATTCAAGGTTCTCTATAAACTGCCAGGAACCTATTTTTCTAGACTCACTTTGCACAACTACAGAATTCCTCCAGAGACTCTACTCATAACTTTCCCCTAAAAAGGTAATCCAATTCCAGGCCACAGAAAATCCAAATGCAATAGTGTCCTGACCTAGAGAAGAACTCTGTAAACTAAGGCCCTACTCCAGTGTTTATAATGTTTCAATGGAACACAGGCATACTCATTTCTTTGTGAATTGTCTACAGCTGCTTTCACATGAAAATGGCACAGCTGAGCAGTTCTGAGCAAGTCCCCAAAGCCTAAATACTTGTGATCTTGCTCCTTACAGAAAAAGTTTGCAGACCCCTGGATCTAGGATTACTCTTATTGATGTTTTGAGAACCCACAGCAGGAAATGTGGCAAGGGTAGAAGGAAGGAGATTCAATCTCTAGGCCATACATTAGAGTAGTTCACACAACGGTGGAAGCAGTGGAGATGTTGAAAAGTGCGTGAATAATGAAGGCAGAGCGGACACAATCTGATAAACTGGATACAGGTTATGAGAAAACAAGAGCTGCACCAAGGATGCCATCTAGTTTCTGGCCTACGCAACCAGAAGGATACAGTTGCTAAATTTAACCATAACAGATCCATGACTGAAAAGCACAGTTCACATCAGTAGTTCTTCTGCACAAAAGCCTCCAATGACTCACCATTTCCATCGCCCAAACCCCAACAATGGTCTACAGGAGCCCACACAATCAGGCCCTCCTCCTACCTTCCTGACTCCCAGCATTCACTCCGCTCCAGCTTCACTGGCCTTCTTGCTCTTCCCAAGCACACCAAGCCAGCTCCTGCTACAGTTCTTCACATCTGATGTTTCCACTGTAGGAGAGACTTTTCTTCCAAGATTTCTACAGAGCTTATTATTCTCTCACCTTTGCTCCAATATAAACGTTCCAGGACTCCCTACTTAAATTCCAACAGCCACTGGCCTAGTCCTCACCCATTCATTCCCTCCCCATCTCTGTTCAATTCATCAACAACGTTTTCATTACCCTCTAACATAACTCATTTGTTTCATTTATCCTGCCACCCTCCTAGAATGGAAGCTCCAAGAGATCAAGAATTTTTGTCTTTTTCTCCCCTAATGCCATAATTGCAATGTCTAAAATACGGCAGGTGATCAATAAATGTTTGTTGAGTGAATTGGCTCGAATAATAAATACAATGTATTAAAGATTCGGGAGAACTCCAATCACGTTCCTGGGGTGGTGGTGGCGGGGGGCGTTACAAGATACCTATACAATGCAGCTCAGTGAAGGCAATGATCTATTAGTTCTCCTTCTACTCACAAAAGTAGCACATTTCCTTCCTCCCCTTCCTTCAACACTTAAAATGTTTGCAATCAGTTCACAGATATTGCACTTAAAATGCAAACCAAGTTTCTCGGCATGGCCTACCTAGCCTGCACTCCCGTCTGGTCTCATCAACCATCTTCCGTGTGCACTATGCTCATGCCAACCATACCATGTTCTGCTCATCAAAGACACCCTGCTCCTTCTCACCAAAGGAACCTTTCCACCTGTTAATCCCTCTATCCGGAAAGCTCTTCCTACATCTCTTCTGACAGCCCGATCCTTCTCATTATTCAAATATCTGAAAGTTACTGACTCAAAAATTCCCTAGCTGACTACTCTAGCTAAGAGACAAGACCAATATTCCAACATCCTCCTTTATTTTCTAACATCTAAAATCTTCTGAGGCCTTATTCACACATATGCATCTTACTTATGAGAGATCCTATTTTGTTCACCACAATGTCTGTAGTTCCTAGAACACTAGGCAGAGTAGGTAATGAGGTGCTGGTGAGTTCCGTTTTATCACTGAAACCGCGATAGTAGGAAGTTAAAAGAGACCCCCGACATCAGGCAGCTAGGAGAGTCGTGGGAAATGAGGGGCACTATTGCCCAAGTACCACCCCATAAGATCTGGAGCCATACTCTAGCAATTCTCCCTTATGTCACTCTAAAGAAGAGCCCACGCCGCTGTTAGAAACCTCCAGTCTCTGCATGCCTTTAATAAACTACTTTTATCAAACAACTGACAAGCTACTTGACCAATTACGTGGCTTGCTTTTTAAAAAATTAGCCTCGGGATGGCACATCTGCTATAAGCTGAAATGCCTCCCTAGACTCTTCGAGTCTAACGACTCAGACAACCCACATGTCACGTAAGATTCTGCCTCCAAACAACAAATACTCAGGATGGGCCAGAAGACCAAAGCGTTATCCTCAGGGAGATAACTGCCCTCGGCGTTTCACCTGTCCCTCACTGACCTACGGAGTCTGCCCTAGGGAGCTCCGAGGCCGGGTAGGGAAGGTGGGGGGCCCTCAAAACCTCGCTCACTCCACCCCCACCGTTACACCAGCGCATTCCAGTCAATGAACTCTGGGTTTCAAGCTTAAATAAAGCAAAGAAAGCCGTCCCCAAAACTCATGTAGGAAAAAGAGAGCAGAGAGACGAGCGAGCAAGAACTACGGTTGGGAAGGGAGAGCAGCGCACTGAGGCACAGCCCGCGCGGCCGGACCCCACATCCCTGCGCTCCCGGCCGGCCGAGCAGAGTCGCCCCCCGCGCCCGCGGCCCCGGGAGGTGCCGCACCTGCTGCAGAGAGGCGCAGCCCTGACATCGCGACAGGTCCGCCGCCGTCCCGGGCGCCGCCGAATGGGTCTCGCCCGGCATCATGGTGCCGCCGCCGGGCCCGGTGGGCACGCACGCCTCAGGGGCCCGCGGCGTCGGCCCCGTCCTGTCTCTGCTGATGCCGCCGGGGCCGCCGCCTGCCAGGCCGCTTCCCGCCAGGTCCGGGCGGGTCCATCCGTGCACAGAGGTCCCCGTGGGGCTAGCAAAAGGCTCTCCGAGCCAGAGCTGCCTCAGGCACTAAAAAGAAACGCTACCCGGCGCGGCCCCCGAGCGCGACGCAGTCCAGTCAGGGCCCCGCCCCGCCCTGGCTCGCCCCGCCCCTCCCCTGGGCGCGGGGCTGCCTAAGGCGCTGCCTGAGCAACACCGGGAGAGGAGCTGTGCTATGCGGCGGGGGAGACGCCCACAGAGGAGCAGCCAATAGGAGTAGAGGGATCGAAGGTGCATTCCTTCCACTGTTAAGGGTCGATCCTTTATTGCCACCTTGCTGTACGACAGGCTTTCCATAGACACCTAAAGGCCTCCGCTATGTGGGCGGTGACCCGCCCGTGACGTAAGCTCCAGACGCCTGAGAAGTGGAAGGACCCGGCGTCCAGGACAGGAAAGTGCGTGATTTACAGCTAGAGGGGTAGGCGCTGTCCCGGAGCCCGTCCTGGGCCAGGGAGCAGGAGAGGGAGGGACTACAGTTCCCGACGCGCTGCGGGGCGGGCGGAGATCGTGCGTTTCGGCGCCAGTTGCATGGCCTTAGCAGCCAGTGGCGGCTCCCCTGCTCCTGGAACAGTCCCCTTGTCTTCTGAACTTTCGCTCCTCGGTCATGTGTCCACGCCGGTCGCCGCGGCAGCCCGTGATGCCCGAGCGGCGGGTTCCCAGGCCCAGGTGTGGGCGCCACCGCCCACCATGCGCCAAGCCCAGAGCCTGGTTGAATCGTCCGCCACCTTGTCCACCCATTTTGGCCATTATCCTGCCACCTCCAAATCCTGTTTTTGACACCTCTCGGGAGAGAGAGAAAACGGAAAGATAAAGGAATAAACTCCTCGTGGTGGTGGTTAGTGGGTAAATTCAGATCTCGTTTGAACCGAGGTTTTTCTTATCTCCAGCCACCGTATCCACCACCACCAGAATCGTCTTTTTAGTCATCACAGCTGGTCGCCATCAGTACCTTGTTCAGAAGCCTCTCGCAGCTTCCATCGTGTGGTTATACAATCCAAATTCCTTATAAAGTCCAAATTCAAGAGGAGGAATGCACGTTTAGTTAAGTTAATGTCTAGACCTTACCAGCCAATTGCTAGCTCCTCAGTATGGAAATTGCAACTGAAAACACCCCTTCCAAAAAAAGCAGTCTGCATTTTTCTCTGAGTTTTCTTCTCCAAATTTCGCACTCCTGACCTTGCTTACACACTCTGGATACCACCTGCTGTGGAGTGGCGGAAGCAGACATCCAGCGATAGCTAAGTTTCCTGTCGTTGACACCCAAGCAAGACAGGCGTGTACCTAACTGAGGACCTGCCGGTGATAGAAGTCTCAGCTTTTCTCAGAGACAGGTGGGCAGAAAACAAGGGTAAGGTTAAAAAAGAAAAGGGAAGTGAGCAGATCCATAGCGGGACGCAGCTATACAGTGGAAGACAGACCATGTGACCCATTAGGGAAAGGGGCAGCAGGTATTAGAGAAAGACCTGTAGGGATCATGATCGCCCCGGTGCTAGCGTCTGATCCCAGACAAATTTATCTTCACCATTATTTCCCTTTTATGTACAGTTACTTAAACGTGTGTTTTTCCAAAGTACCTTACTGGAGAAGACACCAGCTCTCTCTCCCTCTACACCATCCACCCGCAGCCATGACGCACTTTTATGATTAGGGGCACTTGAAGTTCTCACTGCTGCCTCCCTGTCTGTGCACCCTTGCTAGTGTTTTCCCCTCACCTGGAACACGCTTCCTTCTAGCTCTAGGTGTAGAAATCCTACCTGCTCTTCCACGCTCCGTGGTTTACCTCCACAACCCCAAGGATCTGCCACCTAAGGGGCAAAAAATCCCCTTAGCACGGAGTAATTTTTAGTAACATCACATTTTGAGTTGGATGATGGTGATTTTTATGTCTTACAGATGAGTCTTCCCTTTAAATGCTGCAAAGTGCTGCATAGTAGATGTTAAATGAAAGTCAGAAGGAATCAAATGTACTGCAAATAATCGAAGGTAAGAAACAACAAATATTTCCCTTCAAAAATGTTAATAAAAGTGTATTTTCTCCTACCTTTCTCAAAGCCAGTTCTCAAGACATCTAATGAAAACGAGTCTTGTTTACGTAATGCAGGGATAGGCAGACTCTGAAGAGCCACATGGCAAATATTTAAGCTTTGTAGGTCACACAGGTCTGTGCCACCTATTTGTCACCTTCTGTTTATTTAAGAAACTTCAAAATGTAAAAGTCATTCTTAGCATGCAGGCTGTACAAAAACAGGTGTGATTATTGGTCATAATGAAAATGTAGTAGGCCACTAATTGAGGAATGGTCAGAATTACATTTTTTCTCTTTCCCGCATGATGGGCCACACCTGTTTTTTCATCACGATGGAAACAAACAAGCAAGTGTGTATACTGCAAGTGGTGAACTATGGCTTTGGAAGCACACATCTGTCTTTAAATTTTTACGCAAATGACCTATTTGTGCTGGTGTTTCCTTAGAGAGGACCAACGGTAATTTAAGTAAAAAGTGACAAGGATGGGAACCACTCTATAGGATTCACTAGACAAATAGTAGTTATTAATAATTTATTGATGGTGGTATCCATTTTGGAAAGGAGATAAATATATCTTCAGCTGACTCATAGGAAAAAGATGGTTTGCTTTTTCTTTAAAAGCATTTTTCCTGTCAAACTTCCAAGATAAACTTGTTGTTTTTCTGCCAGAGAAGCCCTAAGACCCGGAGGAATGTCTGCATTCCAGTCTCTGGTCTTGGGATTCCCTGTGCCTGTCGAATCCAGCCAGCTGTTTCAGAGGATCCAACTCAAAAAGTCTCACTTCTCACCCCACACGCTCATTACCTCTCAGATACTTGGTATCTGCTTAAAACGAAAGCTCTGGAATTAGCATCATTGAGAGGTAACTGTTGATTTAGTTTATTAACATATACTTCCACTGAAATGGCTAATAGATATGGTCTAGAAACCAAGGAGAACTCAAAATGGAAAGCTGTCTATTCTTTGGAAGTTCAAGGCTATGCTTTTAATTGATGCATTTAACCATAAGAAAAATGAACTATATGTTCATTTTTTTCTTTTAAAAGTTGGAGAGATGTTTGGTGGAATTGTTTGTGACTAACAGTGTGTTATTCAATGATATGACCCCCTGATTATTAGGTATTAATTTCCAGACCTGTGATGTAATGCTACCATATGCCCACAAGATGTCTGTCTTTCCCTGTGTGTTTTCCACATAAATAGAATTTCCGACGGTATTACGACTTAACCGAACCTTCCTTGCCGAGGGGAAAGGCCATCCTCTGGGGTATCCTAGGGTGGAAGGCGTCTTGTGGGAACCACTTTGCTATCCGCCCACACACGTTCCACCAGGCTTAGTCCTAAGCTGTCTTTGCTCCAGTTTTTCTCAATACTCGGGGTTATAGTGGTGGGGTTTCGACTTGTCCTCAGACATCAGCAATTTGCTCACAGCCTCAGCTCTTACCCTCAAAGTGATTTGAAGCCAGAGAGTAAACATGTTGCTTCTTCCTGAAACACTGATGTTACTTAGAAACCGGACAAATAAAATTTAGTTTTGAAACAATTAGTTTGAAATAGAAAGCAAAACTGATATGATTATTAAAGCAAAATTTTCTTCAACCTGAGAAAGCTGATTAAGTAAAAAAAAAGCAACATTTGAAAGGACTTTCACAACTTTCACATTGCAGTCGCCCTCTGTAAAGGAGGAGAAGCCCACTCTGCCTTGCGGGTTTGTGAACACCTGGCGGCTATAAGAGTTGGTCACACGAGAAGCTTCTTGTAGCTTCCGGGATTGGAGGAAGAAGGCAGCAGGTGCTCAGAGGTGACACGTGTTGAGGAGGGGATTCTCTGTAGAGCACTTGGCAAGGGCATGTCCCACCTAACTCCGAGGAGGGATAGGAAAGGGAGGGACGTGTTTCCCCTTCACCTGAGGCCAGTGAGGGGTCTCCTTGGTTTCTAGACCACATCTAGCAGCCATTTCAGTGGATGTATATGTTAATAAATTAAATCAACAGTTGCCTCTCGATGATGCTATATTCCAGAGCTTTGTTTTAATCAGTGCCCCCACGAAGTGAAGCACCCAGAGTCAGACACTACATGCCCTAGAGTGGTTCCAAGGGAACCGTGGGACAGCTCCAGGAGATGGGTTGGAGGTGACTGAGCCGCATGCTCACCCGCACTGGGATGAGCAGGGGTTCTGCATACTGGATACGGCGGGCATTTCAGTGGGAGCTGGGAGGAAAGCGAGGCTGAGGCAAAGTGAGCAGCCAGAAATAAAACTTTGCTCTTCCATCCCCCATTCAAAGAACTGTAGCTGGATGTCCACAGCTGGAAAGTCCTCACTTTGAACTGTATCCACACAGCACCAGTGGCAGCCACTCACCAAAACTTGTTTCTATTCTGTCTAGTTATTCCCCAGCCTCCCTGCACCTGACACGTGATTAAGTTCTACCAGCCAAACATCAGCAAAAGGGGTCTGGCCCCTAGGGCCTTCCTGTGCTCTTTGTCACTTCCTGCTGACTGGAAGAGGGATGAATCCCAGGACCCTGAGCTGGTGGTTAAGTTACTGTCTCTCGGCCCCACACCTTCCCTTTTATACTCTGCCTTGTGACGTAGGGACTGGGGAGCCACGTGCCACCTCTCCTGCCAGAGTTCTGTTCAGCTGTGCCAACAGACGTACCCAAGGAAACCAGAAGATAAGAGGTGGGAGAGGGGCCTGTGCCTCCCATTCTGTCCTGTCTGACTCCTGGTCCTGCTAGCGTCTTGCTATCCTTGCTTTCGCACCCTGGCAGTGGCAGTTCATGAACAGAGCAGCATACGAATTGGGTCTGCAGTTTCTCTGACACACGCAGAGCCAGCCTCATAGCATCCCCTCGGAGATACCAGCAAAGTTGGTTTCCCAGCTCCACAGAGCCCTGAGTCCAAGAGCAGAGGCCCCAGCACCAGCCCATAAGGTCCCTTCTTCATATGTCTGAGTGTGATTTCTGGGTGGCAGCACCTCCACATTTCTGAGTTTTGCTCACTCCTTCCTCTTTCCTTTATTCTCTCCAGCCCAAGGTGTCAGCTGCTTCTTGCGGTGGCTCCTTCTGTGATATTTTAGTGTTTTGCTTTTACCTTTTCTCTCTTAAAATAATCTGGGTGTAATGTGGGTCTCCTGGCTGCGCTCTGCCCCAGTCCCGTGCGGAAGATGCTCTTCCGTTCCAAGGAGCTCGCTGCAGGAGAGAAGCCTACCCCACCAGCCTGTTCTTTGATCTTGGACTATGACCCAAGCACTTTGGGAAGCCAGGTTACAAAGACTGCGTCTTTTTCTCCTCATCCCTTCTCCTACCCCAAGCTTGGAGGGGTCACAAACAAGCTGGTGAATAAGGAAAATGTTGGAACAGAGGAAAAGCCTGTCTTGCCCCATTCCCACCCACCCACACCCATCTTGCTAGTGTCTAAGAACGGCCACCAGCTCCATGTGTAAGAAGCTAAGTTGAAGACAGGAAATAAGTGACAGCACATCACACTGGACTGTGTTGTCTCCGAGTGACTGGAAAGGCTAGGGTGCGTGCCCAAGACTGCATCTGGGGTAAGAAGGAGCCCAGAGGACAAATCCCACAGACAGCGATGATTTAAAAACCAAGACATGGAGGTAGTGACTTTATGATCATCTTCTGCTCGGTGCTGCCCTTCCTGAGGCATGTGCAGCCCCTTCTCCTTCTCCTCCCACTCCCCCTCTTCCTTCCCCCTCCCTCCCCCTCCTCCTTCCCCTCTCCCTCCCCCTCCTCCTTCCCCTCTCCCTCCCCCTCCTCCTTCCCCTCTCCCTCCTCCTCACCCTCCTCCTCCTCTTCCTCTTCATCCTCCTCCTCCTTCTGACTCACCTCCCAATGAATTCCTCAGTTGTTGTGTGTGCCCAGCTCTCATCCTTCACGGTGCACAGCTCCAATCAGCCCCTCTGCAATATTGGGCTTGGCGTGCAAGTGGCACCCCCTTGCATCCTAGGCAGTAAATCCAACCAGTTCTCTAAGGTCCATTCAAGTCCAGTTTCTATGGGAAATGTCCTTGATAGAGTTTTGAATATCAAACTTTTTTGGTTTTTTTTTTTGGTATCATTCTTGGTCCTTCCCTTTTTTTTCCTTTGTCTCCTCCCCACATATAAGCAGCATGAGTTCTGTTGGTAAGATAGCTGTCTGCCTGTCCCACCACAGCCATCATGGTCACTGCCATCCCTGGCAGCCGGTTCTGTCCTGGGTCCTGCGAGGAGCATCTCCCTGCAGCACGGTGCCTGCATGTGCCCCTGTTCTCCCACTTGCTAGGACCGAAAACTGAGGAGTTTGTCTGACTCCTCTTTACTCCCACACCCTGTCACGGGGTCAGCCAGCCATAGTCAGCATGTGTGTGACTCCCAGCACCTCTCACTGTGTGCATCATCCTCTCCAGTCCTTGTGCCCTGACATCTGTGCCAGTGGGCAGAACCCACTCTACTTACTGTCATGTCCCCAACACCCAGACCATGTCTCCTAAACATCAGTTACCAAGAAATGATTGCTGAATCAGTAAGCTGAGTGAATTAATACATTAATATGTTAAACAGCTGATATCTGGGTAAAAGTATAATCCAGTGAGGTTAAAAACCAAAAGCTGCAGCAATCATGCTCCTTGGTCTTTACCCAGATGAGTTGAAACTTAACATCACACACAATCCTGCATGTGAATATTTAAGCAGCTTTATTCAGAATTGTCAAAACATGGAAGAAAGCAAGATGTTCCTTTAGTAGGTGAATGGATAAATCAACTGTGATGCATGCAGACTCTATTAGTCTGTTCTCACACTACTATAAAGAACTGCCCAAGACTGGGTAATTTATAAAGGAAAGAGGTGTAATTGACTCACAGTTCCACAGGGCTGGGGAGGCCTCAGGAAACTTACAATCATGGGGGAAGGGGGAAGCAAACATGCCCTTCACATGGCAGTAGGAAAGAGAAGTGTCAAACAAATATGGGAAAAGTCCCTTATAAAACCATCGGATCGTGTGTGAACTCACTATCATGAGAACAGCAACATGGGGGTAATCACCCTCGTGATTCAATTACCTCCCGCTGGGTCTCTCCCACAACACGTGGGGATTATGTGAGCTACAATTCAAGATGAGGTTTGGGTGGGGACACATCCAAACCATATCACAAACCATGGAATATTATACAGTGCTAAAAAATAAATGAGCTCTCAAGCCATGAAAAGTCATGGTTAAATGAACATTACTAAGGGAAAGAAGTCAACCTGAAAAGGCTATATGCTGTGTCATTCCAACTATATGGCATTCTAGAAAAGGGAAATGATAGAGACATTTTTTTTAAAAAAAGTGGTTTCCTTGGTTTGAGATAGGGGAGGAAGGGATGAACAGGCAGAAGGATTTTTAGGGCAGTGAAAGAATTCTGTATATCATAGCGGTGGATACATGTGTTATATTTGTCAAAACTCCTAAAATGTCCAACACTGAGTGAACCCCAATGTAGACTATGAACTTTGCCGTGACACATAACAATGTGTCAGTGTAAACTCACTGGTTATAACAAACGTACCACTATGAGTGTGGTGTTGATCGTGGAGGAGGCTGCGCATGCATGGGGGCAGGTGGTATGTGAGAACTCTGTCCTTTTTGCTTGATTTTGCCGTGAAAGTAAAACTGCTCTAAAAAATAAAGTCTCTTTGGGGAAAAAAAAAAACAACAAAAACCAAGAGCAAACTTCCAGGCAGTGGGAGTAATGACAGGAAGTCTCCCTATCTGGAGTGAATGTGGCATGTTAAAGCATCAGAAGTCAGCTCAGGTAACCCAGACTATAGTGAACAAGGGGCCACTTGGTATTGATTTACTTAAGAGGAGGGATGGGGCACAGGCCAGATCATACAGAGTCTTGTAAGCCAGGGTAGAAAAGTTTTAGATCTTTGAAGAGGTTAAAGAAATGGAGTGGCATAATCTGACTTGACTTTAAACATATTTCATACTGCCTCTCATGGGAGATGGACTGGGACAAGGCAGCAGAAGAAGCCAGGACACCAGGGACCAGGCTGTGATCCAGGACACAGAGAATGGAGGCATGGCTGCAGTCCTGGCAGTGGAGTTAGATGGAAATAGAAAGAGCGAGGATCCCAAATTGTATTCCAAAGAGGCTGTACTACATCCTACCAGCAGTATATATGAGTGTCCAATTCCTCCCCTTCCTTGCCAACACTAGATATAATCAGTCTCTTAATTTTAGACAATTTAATATGAGTGTGGTAATAATTCCTCTTGTGTATTTCCTTAATGCACACTTCCTCAATTTGCTTTTCTTTTTAATTAATTAATTAATTTTATTTTACTTTAAGTTCCAGGATACATGTGCAGAATGTGAAGGTTTGTTACACAGGTATACTTGGGCCATGGTGGTTTTGCTGCACCTATCAACCCATCATCTAGTTTTTAAGCCTCACATGTATTAGGTATTTGTTCTAATGGTCTCTGTCCCCTTGCCCCCCATCCCCTGACAGGCTGTGGTGTGTGTTGTTCCCCTCCCTGTGTACATATAGTCTCATTGTTCAACTCCCACTTAGGAATGAGAACATGCGGTATTTGGTTTTCTGTTCCTGTGTTAGTTTGCTGAGGATGATGGCTTCCAACTTCATCCGTGTCCCTGCAAAGGACATGAACTCATTCTTTTTTATGGCTGCATAGTATTCCGTAGTGTATGTGTACCACATTTCTTTATCCAGTCTGTCATTAATGGGCATTTGGGTTGGTTCCATGCCTTTGCTATTGTAAATAGTGCTGCAATAAACATACGAGTGCATGTGTCTTTATAGTAGAATGATTTATATTCCTTTGGGTATATACCCAGTAATGGGATTGCTGGGTCAAATGGTATTTGTGGTTCTAGATCCTCAATGAATCACACCACACTGTCTTCCACAGTGGTTGAACTAATTTACATTCCCACCAACAGTGTAAAAGCATTCCTGTTTCTCCACAGCCTCACCAGCATCTATTGTTTCTTGACTATTTAATACTCACCATTCTGACTGGCGTGAGATGGTATCTCATAGTGGTTTTGATTTGCATTTCTGTAATGATCAGTAATGATGAGCTTTTTTTCATATGTTTGTTGGCCACATAAATGTCTTCTTTTGAGAAGTGTCTGTTCATATCCTTTGCCCACTTTTTTATGGGGTTGTTTTTTTTTTCTTGTAAATTTGTTTAAGTTCCTTGTAGATTCTGGATATTAGACCTTTGTCAGATGGATAGATTGCAAAAATTTCTCCCTTTCTGTAGATTGCCTGTTCACTACGATGCTAATTTCTTTTGCTGTACAGATGCTCTTTAGTTTAATTAGATCCCATTTGGCAATTTTGGCTTTTGTTGCAATTGCTTTTGGTGTTTTCATCATGAAGTCTTTGCCCATGCCTATGTCTGGAATGGTATTGCCTACATTTTCTTCTAGGGTTTTTATGGTTTTGGGTTTTACATTTAAGTCTTTAATCCATCTTGAATTAATTTTTGTATAAGGTGTAAGGAAGGGGTCCAATTTCAGTTTTCTGCATATAGCTAGCCAGTTTACCATTTATTAAACAATGCTTGTTTTTGTCAGATTTGTTGACGATCAGATGGTTGTAGATGCATGGTGTTATTTCTGAGGTCTCTGTTCTGTTCTGTTGATCTATATGTCAGTTTTGGTACCAGTAGCTGCTGTTTTGGTTACTGTAGTCTTGTAGTATAGTTTGAAGTCAAGTAGCATGATGCCTCCAGCTTTGTTCTTATTGCTTAGGATTGTCTTTGCTATATGGGCTCTTTTTTGGTTCCATATGAAATTTAAAGTAGTTTTTTTTTCTAATTCTGTGAAAAATGTCAATGGTAGCTTGATGGGAATAGCATTGAGTCTATAAATTAATTTGGGCAGTATGGCCATTTTCACAATATTGATTCTTCCTATTCATGAGGATGGAATGTTTTTCCACTTGTTTGTGTCCTCTCTTATTTCCTTGAGCAGTGATTTTTAGTTCTCCTTGAAGGGGTCCTTCATGTCCCTTGTAAGCTGCATTCCTAGGTATTTTATTTTCTTTGTAGCAATTGTGAATGGGGGTTCATTCATGATTTTGCTCTCTGCTTGTCTATTGTTGGTGTATAGGAATGCTTGGGAGTTTTGTAAATGTTTAACATACACGTATTATATGACGCAAACATCCCACTTCTACATATTGACCCAAGATAAATGAAGACCTTTGACTATATAAGATTCGTACTGGCTGGGCGTGGTGGCTCATGCCTGTAATCCCAGCACTTTGGGAGGCCAAGGTGGGTGGATCATCAGAGATCAGGAGTTTAAGCCAGCCTGGCTATCATGGGAAAACCTCATCTCTACTAAAAATACAAAAATTAGAAGGGTGTGGTGGTGTGCACCTGTAGTCTCATTTACTCTGGAGGTTGAGGCAGGAGAACTGCTTGAACCCAGGAGGCAGAAGTTGCAGTGAGCTGAGATTGCACCACTGCACTCCAGCCTGGGTGACAGAGCGAGACTCCATCTCAAAAAAAAAAAAAAAAAAAAAAATTAATACTCATGGGAACTTTATATGTAATAGCCGGAACTTGAAATCAAGCCAAATGTTAACTGGCGAATGGCTAAACAAACTGGTGAATGGCTAAACAAACAAATGTTAATGGGCAAATGGCTAAGCAAACTGTGACATTCATATTTTATTGTGGAATTGTATTGCATTCTATTGATAGTATGCAAATAGTTTCCCAATAAAGAATGAATGAATTTATTGATATTTGCTACAAAATTATTGAATCTTATGCTGCATGAAAGAAGCCAATAAAAAAGAGTACATACCATGTGATTTCATTTATGTAAAATTCTAAAAAATGCAAACTAATATATAGTGACAGGAAGCATATCAGTGGTAGCCTGGGGATAGTAGGGAGAAGCAAGAAAGAGGGGTTACAGAAAGTCCCAAGGAAACTTTTGCGGATGATGATATGTTCATTATCTTAATTATGGTGCTCATTTCATGGGCATATACATATGTCAAAACTTATCAAGTTGTGCACTTTAAATATGTGGGGTTTATTATATGTCAATTATACTTTAATAAAGATGTTAAATAGAAAGTAAATGCAAGGTAATGACAGGGAATTTCAAATAAAATAACTGAAAAAAAAAGAAGGAGTGAGGATTCACGCAGTTATTGCCAGCAAGGCAGTCATGGGGATTACATGTAGAATTAAGGAAAATAATCATGAGCGACTCCTGAGATTCCAGCTTGAACCACTAGAAAGTAAGAGTACAGAAGGGGTGGGAAGTTGTCATCCTGAACTGGGAATGAAGAGTCAGCTTTAGGCAGGAAATTGAGATGTGTTACTTCAAAGATACCTGTAACTCAGAGGAGATTGTTTACTTTCTTTCTAGATTTAACAAAGAAAGATCACACAGCTCTTACAGACGTGGAGACTTGGAAGTTCAAGGTCTAGGGGCTACATCTGGTGAGGGCCTTCTTGCTGGTAGGGACACTCTGTAGAGGTCCAAGGCAGTGCAGAACATCACATGGTAGGGACTCAGCAGAGATGGCCAAATTGGCTCTTAGTATAGATCTGTTCTGAAAACCAACCCATGCCCTCTATAACCCATTAATCCAGGACTAGATTACTCCACTCACCTCTTAAAGACTCCACCTCTTTTTCTCTCTCTTTTTTTTTTTTTTTTGTTTTTTTTCTTTGACTTGGAGTTTCGCTCCTGTCGCCCAGGCTGGATTGCAATGGTGCAATCTGGGCTCGCTGCAACCTCCGCCTCCTAGGTTCAAGTGATTCTCCTGCCTCAGACTCACGAGTAGCTGGGACTACAGGCATGCACCACTATGCCCAGCTAATTTTTGTATTTTTTTGTTTGTTTGTTAGTAGAGACAGGGCTTCACCATGTTGGCCAGGTTGGTCTTGAACTCCTGACCTCAAGTGATCCACCCACCTCAGCCTCCCAAAGTGCTGGGATTATAGACATGAGCCACTGTGCTGGCCCTTCACCTCTTAGTACTGTGATACTGGGAATTAAGTTTCAACATGGGTTTCAGAGAGAATAAACATTTAATAGCAACATGTTTGGCCAGAAATTTTCTTGTGGCCTCATCTTCCAGCCCTGACATAAAGAAAAACAGTGCTACACTTGAACAACACATTCCAGATATATGCTGAAAGTTTCAAGACTTTTACACGTTATTCAACTTACACCATAGTGAAAAAAAGTCTTCACTGAAAAAAAAAAAAAAAAAAGATAGGAAAGTATGAACCCCAAATGTCTCTTGAATATATCCTCTTTATTTATATTATAAATTTCTATTAAAAGATTTCCTGTCTAGTAAGGGGCTTTATGAGTGTTAAGAAGAAAACTTAAATGTCTGTTGACGTACAGGTTGAGACCTCTTTGAAAGTTCAGAAATAAGATATGAGAAGGACTTTTGCAAAGACATATAATCAGACTCTGAAAAACACATTGCAGGTTGTCAGACTCATCCTTGCTTTCAAGAACTGGCTAAGAAACTCAAAGGTGTTGGAAAGGAAGAGGAAAGGAAAAATGCAGATGATGTTTCCTTTTTCCCCCCCAGAAGTATAAACAATCATGGAGACTTTTGATCAGGCAAAGTTATCTGAGATTCTGCCAAAGTCAGGTAGTTCTATCACTTAGAAACACTTCAGTTGTAAGAAACAGAAAGTTCAACTTCATTTTATGTTACAGAAATGTATTGGCTCATGTAACTTGTCAGATCCAGAGTTCAGTGGATCTGACCTTGGGATTCTATTTCAAGGATCAGACAAGCCCCCTCTTCATAATCACCTGATGGGTTATAGCCACTCCTTGGTCTGCATCCCTCTGGGTTCTCATCCCCTAGGAAAGAACATCTATGCCAGCCGCTAGCAAACAAAATCCAATGTTTCACTGTGTTTGGCTCACTTGGGTCAGGTGCTCATACTGGACCTCACGCCAGTCCTGCAGCTGAGAGAAGCCTGGGTCTCAGTCCTGTGCCCTGCCCTACTGCAGTGAAGTCAGCTCCCCCTGCCCCATGGGCCGCACAAACAGACAAGGGCAGATACCTACATGGGGTCATGCTCAGAGTCAGGTTCCAGCCCCAGATGAGGGCCGAGAGGAGCAGGTGGATGTGGGGCAGGGAGCTGGAAGAACACTCAACACTCAAGAGACATCAGGTAGATGAGGCATGCCTTTATTCAGCAGCTCCCTCACAGGGTCAGTGTTACTTTTATACATTACACAATAGTGGCTGAGAGCCAGGTGGTGAGCTTCTCTATGTTATGTCCACATGGCTGTGATTATATAAATCATGGGACTGTGCGCCTGCACCACAAACCCGCTGAGTCATCCAGGCTGTTTACCTCAGCCTATGCCTGCTGCCCCATGCCTGATTAGCTGCAGCACAGCCATGTTCCTTACACATGGTATCAGGCATGACTACCATGGAAAGGTGCTGGGTACTGGCCATTCCTGTCATGCAAGTAGCCACTACAGAAGACTCTGTCAGTGATAATGCCACCCACTTTCCAGCCCCACTTTGTGAAGAAGACAGAAACAGCCTTTTGGGTGGTCAGTGCCTACCTTTATTCCTAAGATGACTGACTGTAGTAGAGACTTAAATAGTAGGAAACCAGATTTGGGAAGGTATCTATGAAGGCAAACTCCATTAATTTGTCCATTCATTGAACATGTTTTATAGAGCTGCTGGCCTGCTTCACGCCAGGCCCTGTTTCATGTGCTGGACATGGAAGTGAACAAACTCAGTAGGCCTCCGCCCCAGGAACTTGCCTACTGGTAGAGATGTAGCAGTGAGCCCCAACTAAGCCATAGCTAAGCTGTGAAGGTTCAGACTCTTCTGAGTCTAATAACTGAGAGTTAGGAGCAAAGTGTGCCTGCCATCGAAACCATAAAAGAAAAAAACAGAAGTCTTAAGAAACCTAATGATAAAATATCACAGGAAAAATTATTGCTTTAAGTCTGGACAACACATTACCTCATCTCTAATTAGCTGTGTATGGTGATGTGTGTCTGCAGTCCCAGCTACTCTGGAGGCTGAGGCAAGAGGATCACTTGAGCCCAGGAAATTGAGGCTGCAGGAAGCTGTGATTGCACCACTGAACTCCATCCTGGGTAACAGAGCAAGACCCTGTTACATATATATAGTTTTACATCTGCATATTTATTTAAAGAGCTTTCTGTGGGCTGGGCACGGTGGCTCACGCCTGTAATCCTAGCACTTTGGGAGGCCGAGGCAGGCGGATCACCTGAGGTCGGGAGTTCAAGACCAGCCTGACCAGCACGGAGAAACCCCATCTCTACTAAAAATACAAAATTAGCCAGGCGTGGTGCCTCATGCCTGTAATCCTAGCTATTCAGGAGGCTGAGGCAGGAGAATTGCTTGAACCTGGGAGATGGAGGTGGCGGTGAGCTGAGATTATGCCATTGCACTCCAGCCTGGGCAACAAGAGTGAAACTCCATCTCAAAGAAAAAAAAAAAGAGCTTTCTGTGAATATCACATAAAAAGCAAAACATTTGACCCTACGAGAGTAGTTATTTTAAAGAAGTGAGCAAAAATGCTTGCTCAGCACTCATTTAGTTAACTCCCCAGCTGAAGATTAGTTGTTTGGATTAAGTAGCTATCATAGGACCCTAAAACTTAAGTAATGGAAATGAAAACAAATTGTAGAAAAAGAATTCGAAAAGAAAACAACAAACTTCTCCAGTGGTACTGAGATTGCAAACAAATGATGCATATGATAAATCACAGCGAAGGAAACTGATTGCATTAAGTTATGGTAGATATCATCTTAAACATGGCTTAATGTGGTAGATAGAGGTGGTCGGCAACAGCATCCTTAATCTTCCCTCTGGTAGGTCTTTTGTGGATTGGAGGGTCTAGACAGCTAACCCTACATGTTCATGGTTAGAGTTTTGGATGTGAGTTAGAGCCTGCCGATTAGATGCACTCACAAAAGTTGTGGAAGGAAGAAGCAAGGGAAAGACCCGCTTCTGCTGCTCTGGCGGTATAGGAGAGCTTGCCCTGCCATCCCCATAGTGTTCCAGGATGTCCTCACTCGTCTTGTAGGCATCAAGACCCTTTGCAGCAGAGATGGCTGGAAGCTTCTTGTTTCGCTAGGAAAGGAGGACCTGCAGACACCCAGGTGCATGCTCTCCTGACTCTGTGCCTTCCTCACTCGGCAGAGGTAGCAGCCTCCGGTCTACTTTGGCTTGCAGTGCACTGGGGTCCTTTCTGAAGGCCCAGGCTGGAACCAGTTTTCCAACCCAGTGTACAGCAATATTGTGGACACTCCATTTTAAATTCCTCTCTACTTAAAATGGTTAGGGTGGGCTTAAAAAATTATGTATTTTAAATTAACAAGTGTGTATATTATGGGGTACAATGTACTGTTTTGATTTATAGATACATTGTAGAAAAATTAAATCAAGCAAATTAATATGTCCATCCCCTCACTAACTTATTGTTTTGTGTGTGTGGAAAGAGAATGTTGCAAATCTATTCTTTTGGCAGTTTTGAAATATGCAATACATTATGATTAACTGTGGTCACCATGCAGTGCAGTAGATCACCAAAACTTATTCCTCTAGTCTAATTGAAATTTTGTGTCTTGCTTAAAACACTTGTACAAATTTAGGGGTATAAGTGCAATTTTTTGTTACATGGATATATTGTGTAGTGGTGACATAGGCTGGGCTTTTAGTATAACCATTACTGGAGTAGTGTACATTATACTCATTAAGTAATTTCTTATCCCTCACCCCTCCCACCTTCTCACCCTTCCTAATCTCCATGTCTATTATTCCACTCTCTATGTCCATGCGTACACATTGTTTAGCTCCCAACATCTCCACTGACCCTACCCCTTCAGTCCCCGTCTCTGGTAACTACCTTTCTACTCTCTGTTTTTACGAGATCGACTTCTTAAGATCCCACATGTAAGTGAGATCATGCAGTATTCTTCTTTTTGTGCCTGTTTTTATTTCTTGCAACTTAATGCTTACTAATATGGAATTTGGTAGAAAAAGTAGTTGTAGGCAACAGTTCCTCAAGAACAAGACCATACAACTGCTTATCAGCCTTGGTTGGATTTGAAGGCAGTAAGAACCTAATTACCACTAGTAAATGAGAACTTGGACGTATGACACACTAAGAAACAGCTGCTTAAATTATCACCTGTGGTCCCTGGGAATACAAAGCCTGTTGAAGGCAGAGGGAGGACCCAGTGACTGCAGCAACATCATAGTGAGAATGAGGACTCTAAGGAGGGCGGGGTCAGCTGCTCATGACCAAACTGAAGGGTTCAAAGAAAGAAAATTCCAGCTCAGGGGTTTACATTCTCAGTTCAAGGTATGTCCAGTGACAAGCCTCTAAGTCCTAAATGATTGTTTATCTCTTGTAGCTGCTGGCCAGATTTCTCCAAAACTCCCAAATCGAGGCCAATCATGCACATGACTGAATTACAGTGTAAGTTGATTCAGAACTTTGTTCACCAGGTCTTCTTTAGCAAATATAGGAAATGTTTTGGTTAGGAGTAAGAATAGGAGACAAGGGAATGAGGACTTCAGAGCTTCTCCTGCTAACAGAGGCTCCTCCTTTGATGAGGCCAAACCTACCGACACCTAATGTAGTTACCTTGAAAGAAAGGACGGTTCTTCTCATACCAATTTCTACCTCCCCCACAGCCTCTACACCTATAGTTATAATCAGATCCCCGCATACCCCAGAGGCACAGTACAGAATCTGACTCAGGAGGAAAGGAGTTACTCGTCAATGTAATTACGATGTGTTACAATTTGTTTATATTTATTTACATTAATTTACATTTATTCATATTGAATTACAGAAGATGCTAGGTAATATGTCTTGTCATATATTATAAAGATGTTAAGCCAGGGTAAAAGGAACATGAGTTTGGGCAAAATGTATCAGATATTCTGGAGTCTTTTACTTTTGCTAGATACCAGCATTCTTATTCTCTATCACAATTTAGCCCTAGGGAACTTGATTACCTTCCCATTCAACAGGGCAGTATATTGGTTCAATTTCTTGATGACATCATACTTATTGAACTAGGTAAGCCAGAAATATCCTGGCAATCACATGTAAGATAGAGCAGGGGAGATGAAAGCCCAGTGAAAATTTGCAAGGGCCACCAAAACTTTGGAGTTTCTGCTAGGCCAGATGTAACCCAACTGTGGGGAGTGAAAGTCAGTTGTTGTTATTTGACACCCTATAACTAAAAAATAAGCATTAAACTTTCATTCCATCTGATATTGAAATGAAACTCAATGCTCCTTTTTTATTTGGTCAGCCTTTTTTTTTTTAATCTGATGTTGGAGGCAGGGTATACCTCCTTTAGGTATGCTGTGCTGACCCACTTATTGAGTACCTTGAAAATACAGTTTTAAGGAGAGCTTGAAGCAAGAGAGGGCAATGAGATCTGCTATCTGGTATCCCAGCTGATGCGAGAGGAAGGACGAGATGCTTCATGGAAACTATTGCAAGCCTAGTGTCTTAGTCCATTCTCACACTGCTATAAAGAACTACCTGAGACTGGGTAATTGATAAAGAAAAGAGGTTTAATTGGCTCATGGTTCCCCAGGCTGCACAGGAAGCATGGCTAGGGAGGCCTCAGGAAACTGACAATCATGGCAGAAGGCAGCGGGCAAGCAGGCCCATCTTACATGGGCTAGAGCAGGAGGGAAAAAGAGAAGGAGGAGGCGCTGCACACTCTTAAACAACCAGATCTTGCAAGAACTCACTATCAGGAGAACAGCAAGCGGGAGATCTGCCCCCATGATCCAGTCACCTCCTACCAGACCCTCCTCCAACACTGGAGATTACCATTTGACATGAGGTTTGGCCGGGGGACACAAATCCAAACCATATCACCTAGTAATGCTTTTTTGGAAAATAATTACAACATTTTTTTTTTTTCTGAAATGGCTCTTTGTTGCTCCTGGGCCCTGGTAGAGACCAGATGCCTAACTATGGGACATTAAGTGACCATAAGATCTAAATCATGAGTCACACAATTTGACTTTTATAACAGCACGGGGTGGAATGAAAGTGGCATATGTGAGGCTGAGCGTAAGCGTGATCCAGAGACTCATCTCTCAGCGTGCCCACCAATGACGCACAGGTGTCTCTCTTTTAACCAGCCCTCAACTGTGGCCTCCCTTGATTGCCTGAGGAAAACAAATGTTGATGCTAGTTTACAGAAGGTTCTGCATGGTATGCTGGTAACAGCTCATGAGGGATTTCTGCAGCTCTTCCCAGGTTTGCTCCAACAGAAGAGTAGTGAAGGGAATTTCTCCCAAGGGAAGAAATCGAGCAGAATATGAAATGTCTTATTTTTTTTTTTTGGAAGGATACACGTCCAGATGTATAGCTCACAACTGATTCATAGGAAGTCGATGGCAGGTTGGATACTTGAGGACCTGAAAGAAATAACCCTGGAGAATCAGTGACAAAAAGTTCTCTAGAAGAGGCATAAGCACAGAGTATAGGATACTTGTGTTCTTTATGATTCTTTATGTTCTTTATGATTCTTAACCAAAGGACATCAATTTCAGATAAGTGTTTCAGGAACCACGTGGGGAGATGACCAGCCTGTGAAGGTCAGGCAGCCTTTTCTTATGCCATCTGTGTTTTCCCAGTGAGTTCAGGAATAAGACGGCCATGGTGTCAGGGATGAAGATTAAACATGAGTTCCACAACTTGGGCTTTGCCTCTTTAAGGCTGAGTTGGCCCATCCCTGCTGTGTGCGCTTCCTGTTAAGAGTAGACAAGGTTGGGCTGGGCACGGTGGCTCATCCCTGTAATCCCAGCACTTTGGGAGGCTCAGGTGGGTGGATCATGAAGTCAGGTGATCAAGACCATCCTGGCTAACATGGTGAAACCCTGTCTCTTGAGCCCTGGAGGCAGAGGTTGCAGTGAGCTGATCACACCACTGCACTCCAGCCTAGGCAACAGAGCAAGACGTCATCTCAAAAAAAATAAATAAATAAGAGAAAGAAAGAAAAGAAAAAAGAGTAGACAACGTTGAGTATCATATATGAAGTCATTCTGTTGGGGGCAGACAGACACGCAGGGGAAGATTCGTTACATAAGACCCTTTTCATTGTGAAAAAAACAGTTATTTGTCCTCTCTGGAATAGATATTTTGGGTATGAAATGCCTCCGCCAATACTACTATCAAAAAGAATCCATTAATTCAATTGTGGTATCCTGTAAACCTTGTTTCTGACCTAATAAGTCATTTTCTAGCAAGAGAAGTGAAGCAATGGCCTTATTCCTATGGCATTCTGCAGTCTTCCTATTTATCTCAACACACATGTGCAGCTGGCCTTAACAAATGGGGGAGTGACCTCTTGCATACACAGATAACATCCATCAGTGGCATCGTGTGAGATTGGGTGATGTCCTATAGTATGCAGTATGCACTTTGAAAGGATGACCAAGATGTGAAGCTGTTTTCCCAATGGCCAAAATATATGGGTCCCAGATTCCTGGAAGTGAGAATACACAACTCCCTTTGTTATTACAGCTAATAACCCACTTGCAAATGCTGAATTCCTGTTCCTCTAACTTTGTACTTTCCTTGATTAAAAGCATCAGTTCCCAGATCAGAAAATGCTGAACCTCAGGTTATCATCAGTGACATCAGTACTGCCAAACCAGTGGCAAAAGTTAACAGAAGACTACAACAATCCAATATAAACAGGACCAAAAGGGCTCAAGCCCATAAAGAATGAAGATTTCATCTACCAAGCAAATAGCCAAAGTGTTTTTTGAGTGGACAAAAAGAAGTCGATTGTAAATAATTATAATTATGATCACTTATAGAAATGAGGCTTTGTGATCACTGGTAGAAATGAGGACTATACTAACTACAATTTCTTGCTCATTCTATGAAGGATGTATTAGCCAAGTTCCTTTTTTCTTTTTTCCTTTTCCTTTAATTTGATAGATGTGTTGGCAGTGATTGATGCCTTAACATAGTCTTTTGTTTGCAGAGATTATGATTGTGACTGGCGAGAACACCTCCAGTAATGAAGGTGCTGACGGACAAGACCCTGGGTAGCCCTTCTTTTGCAGAGAAGATGGGGCTGTTTTTCATTTGTATGAAGAATAAATCCATTGTGTTGGGTAGGATCATTTGTTGTCATTCAGTATGGCAGCAGGTTCAGTATAGAATGGTGTGCAGATGCTGAGTTGCCTAAACAGGTTTCTGTGACACTTTTGGTGGATCGACACTCCATTCTAACCTCTTCCGTAAGCACAGCTTTTCAGAAAGGCCTTCCAGAGTTATGCCTGGAGCCCAGGTCACAGACCACCTCTCCAGCTTTTTGACCCTACTGGAAGCATCTGATTCTCTGCATTAAACCCCTTTCTATTTAAGATAGCTAGTGATTCCTGCTTCTTGCTTCTTAGCCTGAGTATGGCTTGGATACTTTCTTCCAGTGCTTTGGAAGAAGACACAAAAACTACATATGAACTCTCGATTTTTCCCAAGCTGGTTTCTCAGTTTATCTTCCTCCTTTCTATCAATGATAGCTCATTCTCCCTGTCAGCTCTCTGCTGACTGTTTTCTTCATGCCTTCTCTGAATTTCTCTTTCTTCTCATCCCTACTGCCTCACTCCCAGCACAGGCAGGCTCCATGACCACACAGGTATACCCAGCATCACCTACTCATTTATGATGTGGCTTCACTCATCCCATTCCGCATTCTTTTAGAGCTTTTAGAGCTTTGACACATTCATTTTCTTTAAAAAAAAAAAAAAAAAAAAAAGAACTGGACACAGTGGCTCACATCTGTAATCCCAGCACTTTGGGAAGCTAAGGCAGGGAGATTGCTCGATGCCAGCAGTTTGAGGCCAGACTGGACAACACGGTGAGACCCCCATCTCTACAAAAAATACAAAAAATAATCAACTGGGCATGGTAGCAAACACGTCTAGTCCCAGCTACCTGGGAAGCTGAGGCAGGAGGATCACTTGAGCCCAGGGGTTTGAGGCTGCAGTGAGCTATGATGGTGCCACTCTACTCCTGCTTGGGCAAGAGAGTGAGACCCTGTCTCAAGACAAAGCAAAACAACAAAACAAAAATAAGCATGTTATTTTCTTGTTTTAAAAACCCGGTCACTAAGGTAAACTACAAGACAAAGCCCCCAACACCATAGTATGGAGTTAGCAGCCTCCCCTCTGCTTCCCCCACGTCTTTGAAGCCTTATTACTGATTGGTACATTATACCAACTCTCAGCCCCCTGTCATGCAGCAGATCATTCTAGCTGTGCCCTCATTCCAAACATCTCCCTCCTGGAGAGTGCTGACTGGCTACCTTCATCTGCCCAAATTCTGCCACCTTTGACTTCCTTCTCAGGACCCACCTTTCCCGTGATTTGCCCCTCATTTATCTAGCTCAGAATAACCACTCTGTCCTGTGAACGCCTGCAGGATTTAGAAAAGAACTGAGCCGTGCATTCAATCTCACACTGCCTTGTGCTATCTCTTGGATGTTTTTGTTTTTATGTGTTTTTTTTGTTTTGTTTTGTTTTTGGTTTGTTAGCTCTTAAACTGTTCTATATTCTTTTAATGTGTAGGTTATAGATCCTGAGAACTCAGATTATCACTGTGTCATACACAATGCATATTACAAATCGATTCGTAAAGCAGGGTTTAATCCATAATTATTCAACTGAAGGGACATTTGGGAATCATGGATGGGGAAACAGCTCACGCAATCAACCCTGGAGGGTGATGGTAGATACTGTGTGTTCTAATATCAGCTCAGTTATGCGTGTCTTCTGTGCATAAAATGCTTTTTCACTTGTATCTGAGATTTCCTGCCCCCCAAATGGGAGTAAGTCTGTTGACTCATTTATCAGGAGTCCTGTGAAGTGCAGCATTGTTTGTAAAGCGTCTCTTTCCTCTGATAAACAGCAACATGAAGAGACCAGTGTAACTTTCCTCATGAAGTATGTTTAAGTCACGGATCTAAAATTTGAGAGAAGCAAAAGAAATCCAATAAATTTTGAACTTGACAAAGGTGACCTTTTGTCTTTGAACCAAGTGGTACTAATTTAGAAAAGAAGAAAAAAATACTTATTTCTGCCAGAGTTTATGTTTTCAATTCACTTATCCAAAGTTTTGCTATTTTTTGTTGTTGTTGTTTTTGAGGAGAAACTCCTATATCCCACTAGATTGATGAAACTCCCGTATGTTATAGGAGTAAAGTACATGATTTCCTCATCTAAACATCTTCCCAGAAAAGTAAGGGTTTGTGTTAGAAATCAACACATTCCTATTCGATCCTAATTTATCGAACAAGCTAAACATCTGCTCCAGGCCAGACACTGCTCTGGGGAAGTAGAGATGGCGAAGATGTACTCCCTGTCCTCAGGGTGTTCACATACTGGCCAAGTGAGCCCCTTGCGAGTTATGATGCTCTCCCCTGAGCACAATGACAGAGGCGCAGGGGTAGCAGGGCAGGGTCAGGGCAGGACTTTTCACCGCACATCCAGGCATACTTCACAGAGGAAATAGGCCTTGGATTCTGAGCTGGAGGCTAAGACAGGATTGCCAAGAACTGAGCCATTAGAGTTAGCGCATTCCCAGGGGAGAGGGAACAATTTTGGCAAGGGCACCTGGCATAAAAATATTGGCTTAATGAAGGGAGGTGTGTATCAGCATATGGCTGCAAGGAAGATTGTCTAGGGAGTAATAAGGAAAGATTACGTAAAAATGGGTTTCAGGGGTCTTTAAGTTGCAGGGAAGGAATTTGGGAAGCAAGAATATTGAGCTTTTTGGGAAGTCAGGGAAGGGCATGGAAGAGATTTGTATAACAATTTGGACTTCCAAGGAAGAAACCTTTCTAGAGATGGATTTCTTTTTTTCTATGAGACAGAAATAAAAACCCACAGACTACAGTGGATGATGCATGCCAGTGTGTGGATTTATATGTACATACTGTGCAAACGCAGCACAGTGTAACAGTAAGTGGAGCAGAAGCTAAGGGGCTTGCCTTCTAGAAATACTTGACTTCTAGAAATTTGCATGGTGTGATGCAAAGACGGAGACTCTTAGGACACAACCTCTTACTGTGTGGCCGTGGCCAAATAACCTTTGAAGAGGGTCTTTATTCACACATCATAAAATGAGGGCAACAAGACTTTCCCCTGTGTTGAGGTAATTGCATATATAATGTATCTGGCTGACAAATTGGTTCCCAGTAAGTAACAGAAGTTAAAATATGAAGACATAGTCAAAATCTCAGTACTTGTTAATTTCTGTCTCCCCCATTGCTGCAGACTGAACTTTCATTGAAAGTAGGTCCACGTGGTTAACAAAATGGCCTCCTTGTTTTTTCAAATTTTTTCTTTTAAAAAGGCTCATATTGTGCCCACTTTCAAAATTAACCCCAGCATACAGTAACTAGCATGCTCTTTCTTCCAGTGTGGAAATGCACTCCTACATGGCTAGTGGGTGTGCAGATCAGAATTCTGTGGGCTAATCGCTTGCAGCACACACGGTTGTCCCTTAAGGAATTCTTCTCCATTTCCTTTTGAACACACCCGTGGAAGTCATTCTGGGTGTGGCCTTTGGAAGTCTTGTGAAGAAAATGTCCTGTCCGACAGCTGCCTTCTCTGTAGGTCACCCAGGGTCTCCGCTCCCAACTCGCCACTGCTCTCTCAATGTCTTGGGGTGACTTCTGGGTTTTCTATGAAGTGGGGGCCTCCCAGAGGCAACAGCCTCACACTGTGACACAATTTTCTTTCCTCTCATTCACCCAGGCATTTTTGGTGGGCTGAGTGTTGAGAATCAAAACATCTACACCCACGTTAGTTTACTGTCTACACTAACGTCCATTTATTCTTCCACTGTCTTAACCAACCTGACATTGCTACTGCAGCTAACTCTTGCCCAGGAAGATTAAACTTATCAAACAACATTTTTGCTAATTTCAGTGACTTCTCCAAAATTAAGTTAAATCGACATTCAGCTAGTCAGTTTACAATAAAGACATTGGATCTTCTCTATTGTACCTTAGGAGAGGTACACACCCCTCCCAAATGAGTGTATCATGAACACTAACCAATCCTAACCACCCTCCCCTTTTGAAAACCTGCCTTAAACTAGACAATGAAAACCTCATAAATGTCCCTCCTTTGTCCCACCCTTTCCAAGATGAACCTAAGACAATCCAGATGGTGTTCCCCTGACTTTGGTAAACAGCAAGCTCATTTTTGCTTTATCACCAGCCTGCTCTGGTAGGACTTTTGGGGAGCAGCATTTGGTAGCAGAAATGCCATCATGGCCAGGTCATTGTAGTTGCTTGGTGTCCTGTGCTCACTGTTGAGTGCACGTCTCTTTGAGGACCATGCAAGGCCATGTGCAAGGTGGTTAAAAGTGTCTGCCATGGATCTAGATGCCAACACTGACCAGCACCATCATCTGGGGTAAGCCCTGTCTCTGTGTCTGCGGGTGGTGGGCTGAATAATGGCTCCAGAGTTACCCACTGCCAACCCCTTCTATCTTGTATGGCAAAAGGGACTTTGCAGATATAATTAGGCTTAGAGATCCTGGGGTGGAGAGATTGTTCTTGATTATCCAGAAGAGCCCTAAATGTAATCACAAGTATCCTTAGGAGAGAAGGCAGAGGGGAGTTTGATAGAGAGGAGAGGCAATGTGCAGACAGAAGGAGAGACTGGAGTGAAGCACTTTGAAGACAGAGGAAGGGGCCACAAGCCAAGGAATGCATGTAGCCAACAGAGGCTGAAAAGGCAAAGAAATGTGTTTTCCTCTCAAGCCTCTAGAAGGAGCCAGCCCACACTTTGACTTCAGACACTGGAATGAGACTGACTTCAGACTTCTGACCTCCAGAACTGTAGGTCACACCCAACACATTCCTGTTATTTCAAGCCAGCAGCTTTATGGCAATTTGCTACAGCAGAAATTGGAAATAAATTAACTCATTTTTTTTATAACTTTAAACTTCATTATAGACAACCTATTTCCTAGGGTTTGTACGAAGGCTAAATGAGTTAATTTATGTAAAGCACTTATATCAGTGTCCAAGATATAGTAAGCAGACAATAAATACTGAGAATTGTTATTATAGGTCTCATATCTCTCTAATACTGAGTGTTATATTATGTCTATGAGGCTGCATATGGGCAGGGTGTCTGTCTGTCCCAACTCTGGGAGGCAGTGGTTGGCACAGTGCCGAGTACCCCACAGGGCCTCCATGACTATTTGCTGACAGTCAGGTCAATGGATGATGCACAGCTTTCTCTACCATGCCAGAGATTCATCCCTTAAAATGCCTTGTTAGTGAAAGAAACCAGTTGAAGAGGTGATTCTGAACAATACAAAGCCCTGAAGTTATTTCTGTTTGGCTTTGAAATAAACTATATAGTGTTAATGGCAGTAGAATTATCTTCCTCATCGTGTCTTAGGCATACATAATTCATTTTCCCTTGATAAGCAACCCAAAGATGGAAGAAATAGCCTGGGTTTGTACTGAGTGGAAGGGGCCAAAGGAAGTAAGGAAGGGAAAGTCAGCAATGGACACTTAGCAGAGACAACGGAACAGTGCAGGCACTCAGATATTCTGCCCTTAGACGGGAAGCGACCTGCAGGCCCTGTGTCATTCAGGGTTCTCCAGAAAAAGCAGAGCCAACTGGAGACAGATGGATAAAGGGAGAGAGAGATTTGTTTGTTCATTTACTTATTTATTGATTGGAATTGGTTCATATGATTGGAGGGGCCAGTGAGCCCCAAATTTGCAGGGCAGGTGAGAAGTCTTGAAATTCAGGTAAGAGTTGATCTTGCAGCCTTGAGTCTGAGTTCCACAGGGCAGCAGGCTGGCACCTTGGCAGGGTTTCTGTGCTGCAGTCTTGAGACAGAATTGCTTGCTCTTTGGAACATGTCAGTCTTGGCTTTTGAGGCCTTCAACTGATTGGATGACCCACCCACATTAATTTATGAATCACATTTTAAAAATAGCTTCACAGCAGCATTTAGACTAGTGTTTGATCAAACAACTGGGCACCATAGCCCAGCTAAATTGACACATGAAGTTAATCATCATAGCCTCCAAAATGCCTAAGAGGGAGCTCACGCGTTTTTATATTCATCATTCTTCTGATGGCCCCATGAAAACCCACTAGAAAAAAATGAAAGACATAAACTTGGGGAAGCCAGATAGAATTTTCTCTTCTTATTTATTTATTTATTTATTATTATTATTTTTAGACAAAGTCTTGCTCTGTCGCCCAGGCTGAAGTGCAAATGAGCAATCACAGCTCACTGTACCCTCGACCTCCTGGGCTCAGGAGATCCTCCCACCTCAGCCTCCTGATTAGCTAAGATTACAGGTGCATACGACCACACCCAGCTAATTTTTGTGTTTTTTTGTCGAGACAAGGTCTTGCCATGTTGCCCAGGCTGGCCTTGAACTCCTGGCCTCAAGCCATCCTCCTGCCTCGGTCTCCCAAAATGTTGGGATTGCAGGCATGAGCACCCATGCCTGGCCAGATTGAATTTCCAAAACAATTCACCACAAGTTCCCCTTACATATCTTATAGACAGCCAGCAAGTCCATCTTAAATATGGCCTAATTTATATTTTCGGATTTTTAGGACGTGCGTAAGGATGTCCACATGATGAATACAGTGTGGCTGTTCTAAGCCAGCTTTGAGGGTGATACGCACCTTTGCCCCCACACATTAATGAGGCTCACAGCAAGTTAAGTAGATGGGATCTGAGTCTTGATCAGCCATCAGCATGTGGACAGTGGCTATTTGTAAGATTATGCTGGGTCAGTCTCAGTGGTTTAGCTGGAATTTTCTGTTCTTACTGTCCTCTTCTGTGTAATACCTTGTCCCTCAGTTGTGTCCAAAACATGTTAATAGTTAAAAATAATGTCTGACCATGCACACAAACATGGGCTTTTCTTGCAGTATTTTTTTTCTGTCAATATTTTCTACTTTATTTCAGGAAAGTTCTTTTCCAGCTCTTTTTTAGTGAGGCATTTCATGAAAGTCTCATTTTGATCCTATATCTCTTTTCTCAATTTTTGGAAAATTCTGATAGATTTTCTGAAGATCCAAACTATGCCAGGCTACAGTGCTTTGCCCTTGTTTCTTAGGATGTTTAATTAAGGAAAGATAGTCCCCAAGGCAGGTTTCCAGAATTCTGCCTTCACATGGTGTTGTAAGGAAATCTATTTCTCCTTTGCACAATAAGAGAAGCTTCCCATGACTGACTATAATCCCTGTAGGAACAGCTGGGAGGCTTGACCGGCATTGTACTAGCCAGCTCATCACTGGATATTGTATTACATGACACATAGTATGTTGTAGCCCACTTCCATTACATCTTATCAATAGGAGCTGTATTTGCTATTATAGGGGGCTTTATTCACTGATTCTGTCTTATCAATAGGAGCTGTATTTGCTATTATAGGGGGCTTTATTCACTGATTCTGTCTATTTTCAGGCTATATACTCAACCAAGCCTATGCTAAAGCTCATTTTGCTATTATATTTATAGGCGTCAATTTAACATTTTTCCCACAGCATTTCCTCGGCCTATCTGGCATGCCTCGACGCTACTCCGGTTATCCCGACACATACACCACATGAAATACTATCTCATCCATAGGCTCATTTATTTCCCTGACAGCAGTAATTCTAATAATTTTCATGATCTGAGAAGCCTTTGCTTCAAAACGAAAAGTTCTAATAATTGAACGACCATCTACCAACTTAGAATGACTATGTGGCTGTCCCCCACCCTATCACACATTCGAAGAACCAACCTACATGAAAACCTAAATGAAAAAGGAAGGAATTGAACCCCCAAAGACTGGTTTCAAGCCAATCCCATAACCTCCATGACTTCTTCGATAAGATATTAGTAAAATTATTTCATAACTTTGTCAAAGTTAAGTTATAGGTTAAGCCCTATATATCTTAATGGCCCATCCAGCTAAATTAGGCCTTCAGGATACCACATCCCCTATTATAGAAGAACCACTTATCTTCCATGACCATACCCTTATAATTATTTTTCTAATCAGTTCCTTACTTCTGTACATTATTTCTCTAATATTCACAACAAAACTAATACTAACACCATAGATGCCCAAGAACTAGAAACCATCTGAACTATCTTGCCTGCCATCATCTTAGTCTTGATCGCCCTCCCATCTCTACGCATCTTATATATAACAGACAAAATCAAGAACCCTTCTCTCACCATTAAACAATTGGGCATCAATGGTATTGAAGCTATGAATATACAGATTATGAAGAATTAAGCTTTGACTCTCATATACTTCCAGCAACAGACAGAGGTGATCCTATCTTCTGTCAACATTTATTCTGATTCTTTGGTCACCCTGAAGTCTACATCCTCCTCCAACCAGGCTTCAAGATAATTTGCCATATCATAACATAGTATTCTGGAAAAAAAATAACCATTTGGATATAGGGGCATGATGTGAGCTATAATATCAATTGTTTTCTTAGAGTTTATCTTATGGGCTCACCATATATTTACAGTAGGCATAGATGTAGATACACAAGCCTACTTCACCTCTGCTATGATAATTATTGCTATTCCCACTGGTGTCAAAGTTTTTAGCTGACTAGCTACACTTCATGGCAGCAATACTAAATGATCCCCTGCAATGCTCTGAGCCTTGGGATTTATTTTCCTTTTTGCAGTAGGAGGCTTGACTGGCATTGTACTAGCCAACTCATCATTGGATATTGTAATTACATGACACATATTATGTTATAGCCCATTTACATTACGTCTTATCAATAGGAGCCGTATTTGCTATTATAGGGGGTTTTATTCACTGATTCTATTTTCAGGCTATGTACTCAATCAAGCCTAGGCTAAAGCTCATTTTGCTATTATGTATTTTCTACACTGACTGAACATGTGGTTTGAAACCATCTTCCATTATTTATTTATTTATTTATTTATTTATTTATTTATTTATTTATTTAGATGGAGTCTTGCTCCTGTTGCCCAGGCTGGAGTGCAATGGCACGATCTCGGTTCACTGCAACCTCCGCCTCCTGGGTTCAAGCGATTCTCCTGCCTCAGCCTCCTGAATAGCTGGGATTACAGGCACCCACCACCACACCCGGCTAATTTGTGCATTTTTAGTAGAGATGGGGTTTCGCCATGTTGCCCAGGCTGGCCTCAAACTCCTGACCTCGTGATCCGCCTGCCTCAGCCTCCCAAAGTGCTGGAATTACAGGCATAAGCCACCATGCCTGGCCTTGAAACCATCTTTCAAAATGTGGTCTTTTTGCAGTACAGCTGGGATGTCTCTGCCTTCCCAACCATGCACCTTTGTAAAGGGGCAGCTTCTGTCTCGCCGGTGTAACAGATTTCTTCCCTGTGTCCCCTTTCTCTTCTGTCAATGAATCATGGGTGGCTGTCAGCTGGGGACCGCTCTCAGTGTCTCATGCACTGAATGCAACATGGACACAAACTTATGATAGGGCCAGGTGGGGGACAGCAAGAGGTGAGCACCGGAAATTGCATGAGCTAGGAGTCACTGGCTGGTAGTGGGTGAGGGACACGTGGTAGGGACAGTTTAGCAGCTGGATCAGGGTGGAAATCCAAACCCTGACAGCTGAGAAGTGGCACAGACCTGCTTCTGTGGGGACAAGTGTCCACTGGCCCTGGCCAACTGGCCTCCAGGGGGCATTGTTGGAATATGCGATCATCCCAAAGCACTTCAGCTTGAAGAAGATCTAGGACACAGTTTGTTGTTACCAGGTGGTAACATTTAGATGGGATGTGATGGATGGAATTGAAGTTAAAAACCCATCCACCATTTCTAGTTAGTACAGTAGGCTCCTAATTTACAGAAATGCTTGTGAAATTGAGAATCATGATAAAATCCTCATACCTCCTCCTCTTTTGACCAAATCTTTCTAAAATGCACAATTATAATTTCTTATCTTTTAGTACATAGTAATTATGTTATATGTGTTATATACACTATGTAAATATAGTTCATTAAATCATTCTTTGGTGCTTGAAGACTTTCTAATTCATTACTTCATTCCAGACATCAATGACAACAGCACATACCGAGCAGGTACACATATGAGCTACCTACTAATATGCCCTGATTTTGATTGTATTTTGTGAAAACCTTGGTATGGGTTATTTTTAAATGAATGTTTTCCCAAATTTTAAGCTGAAACTAGGATGCATCAAAATTATCTTGGTCATAATCTTGTCAATGATGTCATCTAAAGGCTACCGGGAACACACCTGTAGCCCAGCAAAGTTGAAGCCATCGACTGGCTCATCACAACAAGGAAGGCTGTGCACCACCAGGACCCAGCAGCAGCTCAGCAGCAGCAGTGAGAGGGCCTTGGGAAAGACTTGGAGGGTTTGGCTTATACAAGGTGATCTTGGGGAGGGTCAAGGAAACAGGCTGTGATGGTTAATATTGAGTGTCAACTTGATTGGATTGAAGGATGCAAAGGATTGTTCCTGGGTGTATATGTGAGAGTGTGGCCAAAGGAGATTAACTTTTTAATCAGTGGACTGGGAGAGGCACACCCACCCTCAATCTGGGTGGGCATCATCTAATCAGCTGCCACAGCAGCTAAAATAAAGCAGGCAGAAGTTGGAAGGAGCAGACTTGCTGAGTGTTCCAGCCTTCACCTTTCTCCCATGCTGGATGCTTCCTGCCCTCGAACATCAGACTCCAAGTTCTTCAGCTTTTTTTTTTTTTTTGGACTCTTGGACTTATACCATTGGTTTGCCAGGGGCTCCCAGGCCTCTAGCCGCAGACTGAAGGCTGCACTGTGAGCCTCCCTACCTTTGAAGTTTGGGACTCAGACTGGCTTCTTGGCTCCTCAGCTTGCAGTCAGCCTATTGTGAGACTTCCCCTTGTGATCATGTGAGCCAATTCTCCTAATAAACTCCCCTTCATATATACACCTATCCTATTAGTTCTGTCCCTTTAGAGAACCCTGACTAATACACAGGCCATGCTCAAATGGAGTGCTGTCTGGAAATGGGAGTAATTCTGTGGTTGAATGTCTTAATTGTCCTGGAAGGTGGGAGAAATGGAGTGAGGCTGGTGCTACAATTGATGTAAAAGCAGCAGCTGCTCACATAAGCCGGGGTGGGGGATGCCTAGGCGTATTTGTGGTATTGACCACGTTCTTGTTTTTGTTTGTGACCAGACCAGATTACAGAGGGGTATTGATTTGCCTTTCCCCCGCCCCCACCATCACAGTGTGTCCCTGTCCAGTGTTGGTGCTCTGTGGCATTGCTTGTGTCCATAGGAGTCCATCAAGGCAGAGCGGCAAGAGCCAGGTCAGCTTCCAGCTCTTCCAGGCTGCATGTCCCCCTCAATATCCTGTAAGTTCTCATCCAGCAGATACTGAATACTCAAGGGTTCACATTCTCTTAGCCTAGAGGTGGCTGCAATAATGAAAGGCATTTGGCTGATGTGTTTTCAAAGGAGAGGGAAGCTGTCTGTGTTTGTTACCTGAGGCTGCATAACAAATGACCACAGCCTAGTGACTTGAAACATCACACACCAGTTACCTCCGCTCTCAGTAGGTCAGAAGTTCAGGCATAGACCAGCTGTGGCCTCCACTCTGAGTCTCAGTAGGCTACAATCAGGGCTCAATCAGGGCTGTGGTCCTGTCAGAGGCTCTCTCAGGTTGGTGGTGGTTGTAGGACTGAAGTTCCTGTTTTTGGGGGGTAGTCAGCTGGTGTATTAGTCTATTTTCACACTAGTGATCAAGACATACCTGAGACCAGGTACTTTATTTAAAAAAAAAAAAAAAAAAGAGGTTTAATGGACTCACAGTTCCATGTGGCTATGGAGGCCTCACCATCATGGTGGAAGGCAAAAGGCCATCTTACATGGCAGCAGGCAAGAGAGAATGAGAGCCAAGCAAAAGGGGTTTCCCCTTATAAAACCATCAGATCTCATGAGACTTATTCACTACCATGAGAACAGTATGGGGGAAACTGCCCCCATGAATCAGTTATCTCCCACCAGGTCCCTCCCACAACATGTGGGAAATACGGGAGCTACAATTCAAAAGGAGATTTGGGTGGAGACACAGCCAAACCTATCAGCTGGGGACCACTCTCAGCATCCAGGGGCTGCCATGGTTCCTGCCACGTGGCCTCTCACAGTCCTTCCTACAGGACGGCAGCCCTTCTTACACAAGTCAGCAAGAGGGAGTCTCTCTTGCCCCCACTTGCTAAGGCAGAATCTCACATCAGATGTAACCATCACATTTGCTGTATTCTATTATCTAGAATTATGTCACAAGCCCCTTTATGCTCAGGGGAGTGGATTATCCAAAACATAGATCACTGGGGAGGGGTGACCTTAGGGTGTGTTGGCCACATCACCTGAGAGTACATGAAACATCTCTCTCATTTCTTTCATTTCTTGAGCTTTTAAAAAATTACTAAATGAATAAACATAGACAATTTAGGTTGCATGAATGAATACAAAGAAGAACATATTATCATTCCTAATTATCACAATTTCTACCACAAAGATGATCAGTTGTAACACTTGCATGTAGGTACTGGACCAGTTTTTATAAACCATCCCAGCTATGGTCTACTGCTCAATGGGACTGTTGACTCTTCAGAAGTATGGTCTGGGATCAACCACATTCTTGCAGGCCACCAAGAGGAGGCATCCCTCTCCACAGAAGAGAGATGAGCTCTGGGCTCCTTCTGCACCTTCACAGTGAAGGCTCAACGGGGCACATGGATCCCTATGTTGCCCTAGATATGACATTTTTACATTTTTGACTTTTCACCCTGTAGTGGGGGTTAAGGGCAGAGCTACAGGCATCTGGTAGGCATAGCCTAGGGACATTGCTAAATACCCTTCCACAGGGGGGACAGTCTCTGACCACAAAGAATTGTCCAGCCTAAAACGTCAATAGTGCCAGGGTTAAGAACACTGGCTCCAACCTTGTACAAGTCTGTGAAGTTCAAGACATTGTGGAGGTTTTTCTTGTTTTTTGTTTTTTTGCTATTTACAAAGGTGTTCTTTCCTCTCCCCATCATACTTCACAGTTCAACCCAATGGAAATAGATTAAAAGAGTGAAAGTCACTGGTCTCAAATAATCTACGGAATTCAGCATTTTGAAAATCACATAGCAATTTTGGGTAGGTATTCACATGCACTGAAAAACCAGGCAAACATCCGACTCCCAGGATAAAGTGACTGAGAGCAGTAGAAGACTTGTTGAGCCATAAGGAATAAGAGGAAAATTATGTTATGAAGTGCAGGAACAGCACAGACCCAGACGAGGGGATGCAGCCCGGAGCCAGTAACCCGGCGCCTCCTCCTCCCCAGGGCGCAGCGCTGGCTGATCCCCAGATACCGTGATCACACGTCCCAGGTCCTGAGAGTGCCTCATAGGTAGACAGTTCTTTGGGACTTTTGGGACGCAGCACTTGAAGAGAGGTTTACCTAAACTTTCCTCCTGGGAGCCTGTGATCATTTGAAAGTAACAGAAGAAAGTTGTCAGGCTGAGGAAAGTTTCAACAGGCACTTGGTGAGAATGGGAAGCATCCATTCATTGCGAAATCGCGGGGACAGAGGAGGAATTCACGGGATCAGAGCACTGAGAAACTCCAGAGGCTTCTGGTTCACCGCCCTGATTCCACAGATGTGGGTCAGAGGCAGAGACGGAAGTTGGAATGGACAAGCCTGCCCTCTCCTCGGCTCTCCATGGCTCTGTCCTCAGGCTGTTTCTGCAATTTGACATGAGGCCTGGCCCCAGGGAAACCAGTGGGGCCTCATCTCCTCCCTGTGCTGCTCTGAGATGGAGTCTTCTCAGGGTCAGTCCAGCTCTGGAGCCCCTGTCCAGCTCGGTCACCAAAGCTGTCTGGTCCCAGGGCGGTGCTGAGTGACAGGCACACCAGCCAATCCAATTGGCCATTTCATACCCAATGCATGTGACTGATAAAGAGATAACGCCCTGTCTCCAAGACACAGGCTTTACATAAACAGCTTTAACGACCTCTTCACCTAGAGACAAGACTCCTTAGTGGTGGAACCTCAGGCATCCGTGCAGGATGTAAGAAAGCTCCCGTATATACATGAACTGAGAAGTGTGTAGAAGAATAAATACTGTAATAGGTAATAAAATGTATGTATTTTTATTTATATGCTACTTTCTCTTTCTCCCTCTCTGTGTATATACACATATATACAAAAATGTATTCATTCTATGGAAAACATGAAAGATGTAATATTCTTTACATATGAAATTTTAATGTATTAATTTTTTCTGATCATATGAACACCACAAATATAATTTTATAATTTTCTTACCTAACAATAAGTCTTAAACATAAATATACACAGACAATATCGTAGTTTTTTTTTTTAAATCATAATTAAAATGGTTGTGAAACATTCCACTTTAATTTGTTCCTCCTAATCCCTAGGGTGGTACATTAAGTGAGGGTTTCTCAGCCTCGGTACCATGGGCAGTTTGGGTTAGCCCATCCTTTTCAGAGACCCTGCCCTGGACACTGCAGGATGTGGCTTCACATTCTGGTCTCTGCCCACTGGGTGCCAGAAACATCCCTTCCCCTTAGCTGTGGCAATCAACACTGTCACTAGACATTGCCAAATGTCCCCTGGAGGACAAAATCACCCTAGGTTGAGAACCAATGGCATTTTTTTTAAAAGTATCATTGTAAGACAAAGCCACCTGAACTTCCTTGCTGATGTCTCTTCACTTCTTTTTTTTTTTTTTTTGAGACAGAGTCTTGCTCTGTTGCCCAGGCTGGAATGCAGTGGCATGATCTCGGCTCACTGCAAGCTCTGCCTCCCGGGTTCACACCATTCTCCTGCCTCAGCCTCCTGAGTAGCTGGGACTACAGGCGCCTGCCACCACACCTGGCTAATTTTTTTTGTATTTTTAGTAGAGACGGGGTTTCACCATGTTAGCCAGGATAGTCTCAATCTCCTGACCTCACCATCTGCCCACCTTGGCCTCCCAAAGTGCTAGGATTACAGGCATGAGCCACCACGCCTGGCCTCAACTTCTATCTAATTCTATTCAGAGGGAAAATTTCTAGAAGCGACATTCCTGTTGCAGAGAAGAGATATTCACTTGAGAACCTTGATATATATTTGCCAAATTTCTGTCCAAGTATCATTTTTAAAAAGTTAAAAACATGACTTTCATACAAAAACATACAGAGCATATGTCAAAGATGTATTTCTCTAATGCAATGAGACAGCCAGCAGGACAGTGAGGCTGCAGCATCGTGGGGACAGAGTGCAGAAAGAGGTCGCAGAAGCCTTGGAAGAAGGTCATTCAGTCATACAAGGACACCCTGATGCTTGGGCTGCGGTCCTTTCCAAGTCCACGGGGCGTTGTTCCTTTGTGTCAACACCAGACAAGACTCATGGGCACTGCTGTCAGTGTTCTGTGTGTTATAATACCAGGGACCCTCACATGGCGGTGGTGATTCTAACCAATAGAAAATAATAAGTCAAAGCAAAGACCGTTACCCCTAACGAGAACGCGGACAGAGCCATCCTTTTGACTATTTCCAAGTTTTGATTTTTTTTTCTTACGTTGCCTTCCTGAAATTTTAAAATTTACCCTCCCTTCAACTGACTCCGTTCCCATAACCAAACCAGCAGGAAGGATTATCACTCATTTTTATTATACCCTATTGGACAGATAACTCATTATTTTGTTTCCATTTATTTCATTAACAGTGAGGTCAAATATATTTTCACATATTTATTGGCCATTTGTGTTTTAATTTACTTTGCCTATTCATGCCCTTTGTCCATTTTCATTTTGGGGAATTCAACTTTTTCTTATTCATTTACATCTGTATAACACCATTTGTCTTTCATAAGTGTTGCAAATATTTTTCTCCATTTTTCCTTTGCCTTTTCATTTATGTTTTTCTTTAATATAGAAATTTATATGTAGTCAAATCCATCAATTATTTTTGTGCTTTCACTTCTGGGATTATGTAGAAAAGTTCTTTCTTAACTCTGAGATTAAATATTTATGTATCCTTTTTTTTTTTTAGTATATTTAGAGGTTATACTTAAATTCGTTTGAAATTTATTTTAAAATAAGATGAGAGTTGGTGACTAACTTTGTTTTTTCTTTTTACCAAAGAATTAGCAAGTTTTATTGACTTTGTTATTGAGTAATTCATCTTTTTAAGTCATATTGCTCATGTGTTAGTCCCTGTGTGTGAGAGGCCGTTTCTGGACTGTCTACTCTGTTCCCTTGATCTGCCTATTGTCTTGGCCGAAGGCCATACAATATAAATTCCTGCTGATTTATAATATACTTCTTTATCTGGCATAGCAGGTCTTGTTTTAAATGCCTTATCTTTTATTTGCAAGTAGATAGAGTGTTTATTTTTATGGAATTTGGATAAGTTAAAAGGTGGGTTTTTTTTTTAAAGACAGTGATTTTTCATTCTCTTATCTAGCCAAATATTTTCCCATTAAAAATGCCTTTAACTTCTTAGTGAACACGTTGAGGATGTACATTTCCCCGTGTATTGAAGGGCGGTGCCCCTCACCTTAAATATTGTTACCAGAGCTCATTTTCCTTTGCCCAGAGTGCCTGGAACATTGAGGCCCAAGGACAAAGGGATGGGGGTGTCTGAAAGCTGGCAGAGAGCCCTGGGCACTAGATGGGGTACAGGCACTCTCACAGCCTGACGTGATGGAAGGAACAGATCACCTGCTACAGAGAGTCAGCAGATCTTCATTTGTTTGTTTGTTTTTATTAGCTTCTCAACCAGCTCCTCAAAGTGGGTTCCATGGACCACTGCATTTCCATGAGATTCATCTGAGTGGCTGGAGGAGCGTGCTTGTTGTCAGTGAGGGAAAATGTGCCAGGTTAGATAATACTGAGCAAGTTCCTCTGCTGCAGGACTTCTCAGGACCTTTAATCTCTGATACCCTGTCCGAGAATGTGATGATTATTAGACCTTGGCACCCTTCTTCAGGAAACAACCACCAACATCTCAATGAATGCTTGCCTTCTGAGCACTGCTGCCTGGGAAAGGCTATTTTCCTGATATTATTGTTTTCTCTAAAAACATTGTGGAAAAAAAAATGAAATGTCTCCAACAGTGAAAATAAGAACAACTGTAATTATTTATACTCATTGACAACAAGAATAGGATTTATTCTACCTTTGGTGGCGGCTTCTATTTTTATGAGAGATTTCTACACATTTTCTTGGCAGTCCTCACCCCTTCCCAACGAGGCACGATAGACAGGCATTACCACGCCAGTATGGTGAGGAAACAAAGGCTGAGCATGGACACCATGTAGCCATGGCGTCTTCTTAGCAATCTTTATCTGTTGGTTCCAAAACAGATTTTGCAGTTTTCCTTTGCTGTGCAAAAGTTACCACAAACTTAATTACTGAAACCAATAGCCGTTTATTAGCTCACAGATCTTATAGGTCAGAAGTCAGGGTGCAGTGAGGCTGGATTTCGTGCTAGGGGTTTTGTGCAGTGAATTTGGGTGCTGGCAGGGCACTTTTCATTTCTGGAGGCTCTGGGAAGAATCTATTTCCACCTCATGCAGAGGCCTCATGTTGGCAGAATTCGGTTCCTCCTAGCTGTAGGACTGAGAACTCCAGCTCTTAGAGGCTCCCCACATTCCTTGCCACATGGGCCCCTCCATCTTGAAACCAGCAATAGAGAATCTCCCTCCCGGTCACCCTCAAATATCTTTCTTCAGGAAGAGCCTCATCACCTGATTAGATCAGGCCCACCCAGGATAATCTCTGTATCTTGAAGTAAGTTCATTGGATTCATCTTCAAGACTTTGATTTTATCTGCAAGATCTCTTCACAGCAGAACCTAGATTAGTAATTGATTTAATAACTGAGTGACAATTTGTGTATACCGGGGCCGGGGATGAACAGGGACTTTCAGGGGTCATCTTAGAACTTTGCCTCCCTCGTTCACTTCGTTCTCATTGGGGCATCAGGACTGTACTTGCTTTAGATCCTTCCTGTGCTACTAGGATGATCCACATGTGATTGGGGAAATCAATGAGTCTGAACAGATTTGTTTTAGTGTGAGTAGAATGCATCCGAAGATGCCAATGAGGACAACCTGGAAAAGTCTTTATGTCTGACAAAATGCGTTCCCTCCTGCCTGCCTCCCGTTCTAGAGATCAAAAGAATCGGCATAGTTGTTAGAAAGTTGCCGTTTTATGCATGATTTTAAAAGTATCCATTTTAGGCTTCGCTGTTGTCTGCAGTTGATATGGTGCTCGATATATTTGGGGCAATGAAATGACAAACAATCATGGCACTGCTATTCTTGACAAGATGTTAATATAATTCACGTTTTGTTTGCCCTCAATGATAAATCAAAAGCAATGACCCACTGCAAATCCTCACACTGAGACATTTGGATATGAATATCACATCCTTGCGTTGTATTCACCAGGCTATAGCTGACACACCTTCCGAATTCTTGATGTCAAATTTGTAAAACTTCCTCCATTTGTAAAATTTTCGGTGAGATCCCAGCAAGTAAAAACATTAGCCGTAACAGGCCGCCTGGGGTGTTGGTGAGTTGGTTGCAGCTCTCCATATTCAGGCAGAGTTGGGAAAGAGGTGCTGGAGAGATGCTGAGGGATTATCCGCTCAGCCTCCACCAGCCTCATCTCTGCGGGAACCGTCGGCTGTCCATTCTGACCCGAGGAAGCTGGATTTCCTGTTTCCACGTGAGGCGAGCGAAGCTACCCTGGGGGCTAGAGAGGAGCCCACCTGCTTGGTTTCCTCTGCTGGGGGGCCCAGTCACCAACAGCCTCCCCTTCCCAGCTGTTCCCTCTGAGCTCTGAGGTCATAGACGAAGCCAAGCCCAGAGACAAGGGGCTGAAGCTCATTTTCTCGAACAGACCATATTAATATCATTAAGCTGCCTGGTTTTAATTTTCGACCACTTCCCAACTGTCTATTTAGGAGTGCTTAAAGCCAAACCCATTCATTCTTTCCACCATTTACTGGAGATCGGAGCCGTTTAATGACTGTCCTGTGAGGAGGAAGGGTTACAGATCAGGAACAACCAGAGAGTGATGAGAAAGGAGAATTAGAAGTTGGAAGAGAAAAGCAAGATAATAAAAGTGTAATTTAAAACATCATATTTGCACAATTACCATGGTGCGTTGCTTAACTGGGAATCTAAATTTATCTCATTGCTGAGAGCCCACTGTGAGAAATAAAATTTAAGAAAATCTGGGGGGCATCCCAGTTCTTCTCAACAACTATATCTAAGGGTTCAGTCCATGGGAAATAGAGCTCCGGGGCGATTTAAAGTGCCGCAGCCATCCTGCGCACCCCAGTAGGTCACCAGCCCTGTGCCAAGCTTTTGGGATCCGAGCTCAGTCGCTGGGCGGACCTTCTCCTGTAATCTTTGAGAGAGAGAAAGAGGCATGTGACTGGTCTGCTCCCATCACGGTATCTTCTTGTGTTAACAGGCTTTACATCTCAGAGCAAAGGGTGGTGGGGGCTGCTGAGGTCAGCTCTTCTGGATGTCTCCCTGCTTGCTTTCACCTACCACATGCCCACATAGATGCCCACATAGATGTCCCTTGGGGATCGCCAACATTTCTTCCCTGCATCCACCTTGGCAATCCTGAAATCTTGGACTCCTCAGCAAGCAGGTCTGCCACCCACTCCGACCTCACTGCAGGAGGCATCTCTGTGTCTGGAGTGCCCAGTGCTCCAGCTCAACCTGGAGACATCCTATTGGCTCTGTCCCTCTGCCTGCCTCCTTCTGGCCAGGCCAGTTCTACCCCCAGACCACCGGGGAGGGGCCCTCACCTGCCTTCCTGCTCTCCTTCCTGCCCCCCACCTGTGTCTAGTGTTCTCCCAACTGTGAGAAGGGTGGGTTTAAACCCTCAGGAACGTCACATTGTGCCCCTCCTCAGGGCCCTCCAATGGCTTCCCAGTATGCTTAAAGTAGAATGCAAATGTTCTGACGCCTGTAGGGCCCTGCATTGTTTGGAGACCGCCTCTTCCACTGCTGCCTTCAAGAGCAGACTCCCCTTTTCACTTACCAGGACTTTAGGGGCCTTTTCAGGTACTGGACTTCTGCTTGGAGCACACATCGTCCTCTCCAGATCTTCCCACACAAGGCACAGGTCTCTGTTCACATGCACTTCTGCGGAGAGGCCCTAGCTGCATGGAATGGGGGTCTAGTGAGACAGCAGTCCCACCAGGTTGGCACAGGGCGATTGGTCAAATGTGTGGAAAATGAATAAAGACAGAGATGAGTAACTTCCCTGATATTTCAGAAGGTTTCACCATTTAAGCCAAGAACTAAGATAGGTTTGAGCTCCTAAGGTCAGTTTATTCTATTAACAGTGGGCCGGGTTCCCTATTCCAAGCAGTATAGGAGCTTCGGGAGCTGCACTGTCCCATATGAGGGCCATTAGCCACGTGCAGTGATTGAGATATACATTTAAATGAATTAACATGAAATATAATGAAAAAGACTCAGTTCCTCAGTCACATCATCCACATTTCAAATGCTCCATAGTCATGTGTGGGCGGTGGCTGCCAACTGGGAAGTGCAGATGTACAACGTTTTTCTCATTGCCATCAGTTCCATTGCACAGAGCGGTCATCAAATGTTGCTAAAGGCATTGTTACCCTCTCTTAAGAACTTCAATCCACTGGGAAAGGAAAGGTGAGTCAACACCATCTAATTAGTCCCTAGTAGATGTATGAATGGGTGCTAAGGATGCCCAGAGGCCAAAGGGGCCTGCAGTTGCTGACTTCTGAGCCAAGTCTTCAAGGAGGACCAGGAGTTATCAGGTAATGAAGACTGTAGGAGATTAGAAGCTGACCCTATTAAGTATCTTGAAAGTAAATACAAATGTAAAAAGCATTCAGCACAAGATGTAAAGGTCTGAGTGTGTTTTTGTGTTTGCTTGCCCATTCTTCTCCCCTCTCTTCCCTACAGATTTTGTTTAAAATAAAAGAGCATCCCACTTTTCTTCCTTGTTGAGATTGACATATATAGAAGTTTATAACAGAAAAGTGGGGGGAGTACTGGGTTAAGTCACACGGCATAGCAGCAGCTTAACTTGCATTTGGGAGATAGAGATGGAGTAAGATTGTGTGAGCTGCTGGACTTAGCCCATGCGGCTAATATACAAAGAACAGAAATTTATTTTGTCATTGCTCTAGGGTCTGGGAAGTCTAAGATCAATGTTTGGTGTCTGATGAGGGCCCAGTCTCTGCTTCCAAGATGGGCTTTGTTGCTGCATCCTCAGGAGGGGAAAAACGCTCTGTCCTCACTTGGTAGAAGGGACAGAAAGGCAAAAAGGGCCTTAAGCTCATTCTCTTCAGCCCTTTCATAAGGCACTAATCCATTCATGAGGGTGGATCCCTCTTAATTACCTCCTAAAAGGCTCCACCTCCTACTTCCACCACAATGGAGATTAAGTTTCAGTATGAATTTTGAAGGGGACGCTATATTTTCATACAAATAAAAACTCTCAAGAAGGGAGTCAGAGTCTTAGGTTTCTGGACATGAGACACTCCTGTGACAAGCAGTGGTTTCAGCTTTAGAGCAGGCTTCCTCCACAAACTTGGGTGTTCCGTGCACTCACAGTGTTAATGGCCTAGCCTCCTCCCCTGGGGGAAGCTAACTTGGCATTCTCTCCGACTCACCTGATGTCAATTATTTCCTTGCCAGGGTAAATGGTTATCAGCCCACCTGATACTCAAGAGTTTCAACTCTTCACACCCTCTACCTGCTTTCTCTTTGTGACTTTGCTTTCTGGTGTCTATGATTCCGTTCCCTAGTGAGCAGGCAAGCAGGTGAAGTTTATGCAACCATTTCACATCCAGGTCTTTGTCCCTCTCCCTTCTCCCCCAACACCTGGTAGAACCCTTCCCAGTAGCAGGCACATACCATATGAATACATGATGTTTCAAGTCACAGATGAATAGATGCTTTCCTGGTTGGAGGCCCTAGTGCTCGACTGGGCTTTGGTATTGCCCTTGTTCTCCTAAGCCCCATTCCTGGGACTGTGGATAGTAGAGAAATAAGATAGAGGACTTCCAGATTCCTTGAGAGGCTCCAGAAGTAATACTATGGGTAGTTCTGCTTGGATCTCCCAGAATCTGTGTGAGGAGGGGGTGGCAGAGCAGAGAAGAGAGGTGGCATGCTGAATAGACCTCTTGGGGTCAGTTGATGGAAGGAGAAAGGGAGTATGGCACCGATAAGAGACTCTGAAACTGCTCACCCAGAGCGCAAGTGAGAGGAACAATTACCTCCACCTCTAACTCCCAGACGGGTCTGTGCTCATCATTAGAAAAATGCTGACAGTGGCAGCACATCTACACAGATAAGACGGCTTTTCCTTGCCCAGTCTGCGTGGGCCATTTTTCACAGCTTTTGGAGGCTGCAATTGCTGCCACCATATGTTGTGCTGGAGACGGTGCAGCCAGCTGAGCTTCATGTGGAATAACTGTTGGCAGCCACGCCAACTTTAAATTGATATTAATGTCAAGCTTGCTTTTTATAGTTTTCCTGAAGGTTTTAACAACAATAGACCAAGGCAAGTTTCATGGTACCTGAACCTGAATCAAGCTCACATTTTTCTGATGTGTATTTAATTCGGTTTTGGCACAGAGTCTGTGTTTCTCTTGGGTTTTACATCATTTATGAGGTTGCATGGATACACTCTAACAAAACATCATCCATAATCAAATGAGACTCACAGAAGAAAGAAGTGCATGCCAATTCCGACTAATCTTAGCCTTTATGGGAATAGCTATTTGCTATAAATGATTAGCCAAACATCTGTGTCAACACTTTCTTAGCAGCAGATAGAGATGTTGTTAACCGCCACATTTACAGTGATATTTCTAGCTCTGTAGAGGGGGAGATGCTCTACCACAAACAAATCTGTCAGCTAAGTTCTTCTAAGTAAAATCTACTCTACTAATTAATTGTAATAACTAAAGGCATGAATGTTAGCACGGTGTGTGTGTGTGTGTGTGTGTCTAAAAGTTTTGCCTTATTTCACACTAAACATTTTAATAAAATGACTCCAGTCACTCTCGTATCACACTATGGGGTCGTTTTAGGAAGAAAATGAATTTTTCCCCAATATACAGCGGCACATGGTCCTATCCCTCCTCTAATCCAGGGCATCACCCAGCATTTGCTGCGTTGAAAAGAGGCATATATATTTTTCAAGCATAGTTTATGTGATTAAGTATGGCAAAAGCTTAATAATTGAATCCATAGTAAAATATTTGTACAAGAGTCAACATCTGCACCTAATCGTTCTATACGTATGTGATGGTTTTGAGCGTATTGTGGGGGACATATTTCTTTTGGTGATTACAAACACACAGCTGCCAGAGAAATCTGCTGTTTTAAAGCACACTTTTGCTGCTGTGAGGGGACGGGGTGGGGACTATGTGGGCTATGCCCTGGCAGGAATGTCTTCTCTTCTGGATGGAGTCTGGTGAGCTGTTCATTTGGTTTTCACCTTCTGTCTGCTGAGTGGATATTGAATGAAGATGAAATGAGATCTGTGCACATTGGTGGCTAGACAATTTATTTTCTCAAATTTAGAAACAGTCATAAGATGTAATTCGTGAAAAACCCGGACATTGTTTATAACCCGGGGCAAGGCCGACACTTCTTTTCTGTGTTTTCCTGCACTGGCGAACTCAATGCAAATGGGGCATTTCAATTACATCTGAATCAACTGAAAGCACCCATTGATGTTGGGATAAGTGACTGTCTCTGGCCGTCTCTGTTTTATCAGCTGCGTCCTCTGTGGGCATGCGAGGCTTTCCAAAGCCCTCAGAGGAGGCCAACATGAAAACTTTGAGTCATCAGATCAACTAGAGACAAATACCTTGAGTTTAATAAAATGAAGTTTTAAATAAAATGAGTTTTTCTTCTAAAATATCTGTCCCTGTTGAATTTGGCTTCCTTTTTAAGACCCCAAACTTTGGTATGGGAGAGCAAGGGAGAGAAACAGAGGCGTGGAGATATTTCAATTTTAGATTCTGGTGGTTCTTTGAATTAGTAATGGCAATTGAATAGAATCCAGTTTCAGATTTGATCTCATTCTGGACAAGCAGTTTTATCTTCTTGTTTCCTTAAGCCTGCCTTTTTACTTTGTAAAAGTTCACCTATGAGGCAAGTTATCAGGGCAGTTAAACTAGAGAAAACAGCTCAAGTACATGTAGGTAAGAATCTGTGTATGTCTTGCAAAAACTCCTTCTGCACTTCTGGGTTGCCCAGGAGAAAGCAGAGGTTTGTGATAACTCCCACTACCTCTGCATCACACTGACCTCAGCCTGGCACTCTGGATTTTCCCCACATGTGTCTAATGAAAAGCCTTGGATTGTCCTGGTTTTTGCAAATTTAACCAGGAAAACAATGTATTACCTTTACTGAGAGGACTATGTAAACCAAAAAGTATCGGAATCAGATCTGAATCAATTTAGAGGTTTATTTTTGCCAAGGTTGAGGATGTGTCTAGGAGAAAGAGACATAAGTCACAATAGGATTTGTGGTCAGGGCTTTTTCCAAAGAAGGTTTTGAGGACTTCTGTATTTAAAAGGCAAAGAGTGAGCAGCAAGGGAAGGAAGAAAAGAAGGGGAGGAAGGTAGACGATGAGTGGAGTGTTACATTCTAGTGAGGCTTTGATTAGCACTGGCTGAATCCATGTTTTACATGTGAAAAGAGGGAGTAGAGAAACAGTTCATTATGCATTTGTAAATCTGCACTTGTAAATCTGCATTCAGTAAATCTGTATTTTATACAGGATAAGGTAAACACAGAGTAGAGGAAGAAGTCAAATGTACATTTGTTTCAGGGTGGGCAGAGGGAGGGAGCATTTCTAGTCTTGTTTTTGTCCCATGCCTGTGAAGATAAGCTACTACTTTACACTGTCAGGTGAGATTCCATAGAACTCTGCTTTAGGGCTATGGGTTATAAGGGGGATATGTATTCTGAAATATCTGGGGGCCCATACAAAATTTCCATGTGAGCGATTTGTGAGGGAGGCCACCTGGGGAGATATGTGGCCTTCTGTCATTGCAGCCATCTGTGTGGGAACAAAAAAGAAGGCAAGTTTTCTTCTTTTCTTTTCTTTTTCTTTTTTGCATGACTTAGTTCCCAAGCTTAACTGTCTCCTTGGCATAATGAGTTTGGGGTGCAAAGATTTTATTTTCCTTTCACACCTAAAATGGACAGAAGAGATTATTGGTTTTTATTTCACTTCAAAGTTGGCACATTTGGTGGCCAGGAGATACGGGGTTCTGCAGTTGGGTGGGCCCTGACCTTCTGCCTGGGCCGTCCACAGCATCACAGGTATTCCTTAAGCCCTGCATTCCCAGCTTGAAATTCAAGTTCTAGCAGACGGTCAACTCAGTAAATATTCATGGAAACAGATTTATGTACCAGCACCAAATTTGCAAGGGGACAAAAATGTAGTGACAAAAGATGCTCAGATGCTCAAAGAAGTTTTATTGAAATGGAAGTAGTCCATGTTTTTCTCCATGTATTTCTCCTACATCTCCCATATCTGTTGGCCTTCTTCCCTCCTGTGCTTGTGGCTTTACTGGAGGATGGTCGGGACAGCTTCACAAGGGCAGCAGCCTCCACAGACTGTGTGTTAGGAAAACAAGGATGACTGTTGAGCTCTGCCATGGCTCAAAGCACCTGGTGGCCCTAAGCACCCACTACACCTGGCCCCTTTCTCAGATCCAGCACATCTCAAAAGACTGGCACCTCAGGAACCTGCATTCAGGGTACATTTAGGGTACACACTAAGTGTGGTAATAAATTAAGCTGACTAAGTGCTACTGCTCTACTCCCGCATCCCTTACTTTTGAAAATACTATTTATTGCAACAGATCAGTGGCCATTTGAAAACACGCATTCTTCTTGTCCCAGGTGGGTTAATCGCAACTTGTAGACAGAGTCCAAGATTGCTTGCTTTGGAAAGATTTGCTCTGGCCCTGTAATTTTTATACTCAAAGGGCAATTTTCATTAAGGCTGTATTTGTCCATTTCATACTGCTATGAATAAATACCCAAGACTGTGTAATTTATAAAGAAAAAGAGGTTTAATGGACTCGCAGTTCCACATGGCTGGGGAGGCCTCACAATCACGGTGGAAGGCGAAGGAGAAGCAAAGGCACGTCTTACATGGCAGCAGGCAAGAGAATGCTTTCAGGGGAACTTCCCTTTATAAAACCATCAGATCTCGTGAGACTTATTCATTATCATGAGAACAGCGTGGAAAAAATCCACCCCCGGGATTCAGTTACCTCCCACCGAGTCCCTTCCACAACATGTGGGGATTACAGGAGCTATAATTCATGATGAGATTTGAGTGGGGACATAGCCAAAGCATATCAAAGACTTACTTTGTCATTATGGAAACTCAAAGTAAAAGCTGATTCACTTGAGTGTGAAATGAGAATTAACTTGCTTTTTAAGACTTTTTGTAAAGTAATTGAAACGCTAGGGCTTTACCAGAAGCCTGGGGTGGGACAACGATGAAAATGAATATAGTGCTCATTCAGGCAATTGAAATAATTTAAAATCAGTCCCAATAAGTTCATTTACTTTCCTGATCTGAGTATTGTCATTGTTTAGCAGGCCCTGAAGAAAAAATTCGCCTTAGTGATATTCCTGCTTTGGTGACCTTAAAATGTGTAATTGACCTAGAAGTTCGTGATGATGCGTCTGTTTTTGGAGCAGTCTTTTTGGGCTTTGGTTTTTACTCTGAGATTCGTCTGGTGACATTCTTAACCATTTGAGTGCTTTAGAAGGGTGCATAGATCAATTTGAACCTCTGAAACAAGTTGCTTTTGAGTCAAATCTGTACTGCATCTGCCCATGTTCTCTTTCTTTCTTTCTTTTTTTTTCTTTTTGAGATGGAGTCTTGCTCTCTCGCCCAGGCTGGAGTGTAGTGGTGCAATCTCAGCTCACTGAGTGCAGTGACATGACCTCAGCTCACTACAACTTCCACCTCTCAGGTTCAAGCAGTTCTCCTTCCTCAACCTCCCAAGTAGCTGGGATTACAGACACCCACCACCACACCTGGCTAATTTCTGTATTTTTAGTAGAGATGGAGTTTCGCCATGTTACTCAGGTTGGTCTCGAACTCCTGACCTCAGGTGATCCACTTGCCTCGGCCTCCCAAAGTGCTGGGATTACCACGCCTGGCCCTGTCCATGTTTTCTCACACCTGGCTCACCTGGATGTGTGGCTGTCTTCCTCCTTTCCCTGCACATCCTGTGCCAGTTCCTCTACAGGTACCTGAACGACTCCTATTACAAAATCTGAAAATTAGTGAAAGACACAGAGATCGACCAGAAGGCCTACATGGCCCAGGTGGAAGGCGTCATCAGCGGTACCTATGACTAGACCCAGCTGTCTATGACAGTGGCCTATGACAGTGGGCCACTTGTGTACCCAGCTGGTTTTGTGTCCATCTTTATGGGGCTGTTCTATGCCCCTGGCCGAGGCACTGACATTCACATGTCCAGAACATCTTTGCTGTGCTCTACCTGGCCACCTTGCTGCTTGTCTTCTTGATCTACCTCCAGACCTACAAGGTACCTCCCTTTATCTTATTTTTCATGTGCCACGCCTCTTACTGTGTTCACTCCACCTTTGTGCTGCAGCTCTCCTATGACCCAGTGCCCTCGGTATCAGCCTCCTGCTGGTCCAGCGCTGGGGCTGGGGCTGCTGGTGTTCCAGCCTGGCAGCCTCTGTGAAGATGAAAGTGCTGCTGTTCGCCCCTGGGTTACTGTTTCTTCTCCTCACACAGTTTGGCTGCCGTGGGGCCTTCCCCAGGCTGGGCATCTGTGTTGGCCTTCAGGTGGTGCTGGGGCTGCCCTTCCTGCTGGAGAAGCCCACTGGCTACCTGTCTCGCTCCTTTGACCTTGACCGCCAGTTTCTGTTCTGCTGGACAATGAACTGGTGCTTCCTCCCAGGGGCTCTCTGCCTGTACCGTGCCTTCCACCTGGCCCTGCTGGCCACCCACCTCACCTTGCTCTTGCTGTTTACCCTCTACTGGTGGCCCAGGATGGGGGAATGTATCTTGTCACTGATGAAGGATCCCTCCAAAAGGAAGGTTCCACCCAAGCCCTTCATAGCCAACCAGATCGTTTCTACCCTCTTCACCTCTAACTTCATTGGCATCTGCTTTAGCCACCTCCCTCCACTACCAGTTCTGTGTCTGGTATTTCCACACACTGCCCTACCTCCTGTGGGCCAGTACTGCACACTGGCTCACACACCTGCTCAGGTTGCTGGTGGTGGGGCTCATGGAGCTCTCCTGGAACACATACCCCTCCACATCCTACTGCTCTGCTGCCCAGCATGTGTGCCATGCTGTCCTCTTGCTGCTGCTCTGGCTGGGCCTGCAGCCGTTCCCCAAGAGCATCCAACACAGCAAGAAAGTTCCCTGAAATCCACCCCTTTCCCTCCAGTGCACTCTCAGGACCTGGGGGAGTGAGATAGACTCTGTGCCCTTCCAAATAAACCCTGCCAAGTCCAATACACACACACACACACACACACACACACACACACACACACACAGACTTCCTCTCTCTATGTATAGAGGGACTCACACAGGATGTGCAGGGAAAGGCAACAGACAGCCACACATCCAGTCAAAATCACTAGGACTTTTATGTATCTCGATCAACAATGCTATAGCTACAATATTGACACAAAGACACAGAAGGAAGCTGAATTCACAGGAGTACACAGGGATCTTGTACTATCTTCTGGATTAATCCATTTGTATAAAGTATGCTAATTTTACAGGAGTTGGTTTCCAGCTTTTGGACCAAATTTTGAACATTCTAAACTGGTTAATTTGAGCCTTTCAGAAATTATAATTTGTTCTATATATTTTTAAAATATCCACTTTTGATTGAGTCACTTATATGTTTGTATTCTTAGAATGAGTGACAGCTAAGTAATTGAATTTACATGCTCTATCATTCTAGTTTAAATATTCAGTTTCATTTTGATATAAAGAAATACATGAAATATGAGTATTTGAAGTTTATTGTCTAAAAAATTTAGTTGCATCCTTTCCTTGGGATATTGTCTTTAATTTTTAAGCTCAAAAGGCCTGGAAAAACATGCTTTCAATAATTCCTTATTGATTTTTTAACTATCTAAAAATATGTAGAAAAAGTTTGGTTAAAATAAACCAAAGATTTGTTGAAATTTCTTCGCTTTAAGTTGTTGTTCACCTGTAAATCTATCCAAAAGAGATAGGATGGCAGGAGGGAAGGAGAAAAGGAAGAGAGAGGGTAAAATTAGACCATCAGCTAATTACACGATGAATGATTTAACTACAATTGGAATAATGTGCTGGAAATTAACGAGGTGAATGGAAGAAGTATGTACAAGAATGCCTCCTCATTAAGTCTCAGGGAACCATGTGGGGGAAGATGTGAGCTTGACCACACTCAGCACCAGGGAAAATCTGCTCAAAATGAGGACTCAACATCTCCCTAATCCTTTTTTTGAAAATAACCAAATATTTTAAAACGTACTGATTTTACCAACTTTTTTTATTGCCACTTTTCTGCAAATGGAGCATGACTCACTTCCTTTGGACGAGAGTGGTCCGTCCCCTTTTCTGCTGGTCTTTGCTTCTCCCATGGGCATTGCCTTCTTCTTAATTTGTTTGGTGCCCGTATCTTCTCCATTGCCTTTTTCCTTTTTCCTGAGCACAGGAATACTCACCACCTGCCCACATGGTCTCCCTCTATAATCACAGGTATATTACTTTCTGTTTAATACGGCCATCCCCTTTCTCCTCTCACATCCACAGACACTCACAGACTTTCCCACTCCACTCAAATCTATCTCACACCCTCCAGCTAGAACTCCCCCGTCACAGCTGGAGGGGCCAGCTCATACTTGGGGAGATTAGGTCACCGTGGCTTGTCTATACAGCTGCATTGCTGGCAGGGCCCAGGAACCACTAATCCCATCCCTTATGGTGGAACCAATAGTTTAGTCTCAACTCCACTTTCCAGGCATGTTCATACTCCTAGAAACATGACACATTCATAATAGAGTCAAAACACAAGTCACCTAACCCTGCCTGTAACTCAGCACCCACTTCCAAATGTCTTTCTGTAGGTCCTGTAATCCTGGTGGAGGCCCTAGCCTCATGGAGCTCCTCCCAGTGAGTGGTGGGAGTGGCTGCTGTTATGACCACCATGGCAGTGATGATGAGGTCTGCAAACATGGGTGGCTTTGTGTGGTGAGGCTGTTCCCGGATGATGAGCACAGTGGCTGTCACTTTGGGGTAGAAAAGGCCGGCAGCCTCATGCTGTCCCCTTATTGTTATGGCAATAGATGAACCTAATTTGGAATTTGATGGATGAAACAGGACCCACAGATGGATTCCAAACCAGAAGAATGTCAAAGGCTGCCAGAAGGGAGTTGGGAATTAGGTAATAGGGAGGGAAGGAGGCTGGTCCATGACTGGGTTCTCTGTCCATCTGTGGTCACCAACAGTCATGCGTTGGCTGAGCTCTACACAAAGCAAGGCCAAAACTGTCAAAATAATGAGCCTCCTTGAACACAGACCATGCAATCATGGGATGTTAGAGCAGCAAGGGACTTTCAAGCTAGCCCAAGTGTTACAGTGGGTAGTCTGGTGGAGATGAGCAAGGCAGGAGAGGCCCCTCCCTTCCCCCAGGAATGTCAGGCCACCATCTGGTGATGCTCAGGCAGTTGTTACAGTCTCTCTAAAATAATAATTGGTCACAGCCAGCACCAGGGAAAGCCAGTCTCCCAATAGATAGAAAAGAGCTGAAGCTGGTGATTGGCAGCTTCCCGATAACATCTCAAGAGTTGGGCAAGTGGGCTCAAGCTTGCACATTAAGAGGCAAAATGGTGGTGTTTAACCGGTCTATGACCTTCTAGGAACATTCAACTGGAAGGGAAGAACACCTCAAAGTGAGCACGCGCACAACTCCGGTAAACACACTGCCCATGTGGCCCTCCCACGTGCTGGCAGGCCACTGTGCATGTGGACAGCCTCCCCCAAGGAAAGAATCATGGAGAAGGGATGCAAGACCCCAAAAGCATGCCAACATATAAAACCCCAAGTCAAACGTCAAACAGTACCCTTGATCTCTCATGTCGCCTGCTTGGCTCTCTTCCAAGTGTACTTTACTTCCTTTATTCCTGCTCTAAAGCTTTTTAATAAATTTCCACTCCTGCTCTAAAACTTGCCTCAATCTCTGTCTTCCCTTCTGCCTTCTGCCTCCTCAGTCAAATTTCTTTTTTCTGAGGAGGCAAGAACTGAGGTTGCTGCAGACCCATGAGGATTCACCACTGCTGACATATGTCCAAGAGGCTGAGCCAGTTGCCCAAGGTTACAGAAAGTTAGGACCGATCTCCAAGTGCCTCTCTCTCCTGATGGCTTTTTCAGTATTTACACAATAAACATAATGCCACAGTGCAGACAAGTAAATGTGAGACAAGGAGGTGGTGTTGGTTGACATTCTCAATACTTCACTGCTATTACCCATGTAACTTTGTCAGGAACATCATATGGTTTTGTAGTTGTTGGAAACTTTACCATCCAGTATCACCTAGAAGAAAAAAAGTAACTACCTTTTGACACCTGAGCATAGTGAGCAGGAGTCAGCAGCCATCATGTTTGTGACAAACAGGCACACGATTGTCTGCTCAGTGCTTCCTGGCCCTCCTCCTCTCTTCCTTCCGTTTGGCCAGATCTGTCCTCTCTTATGAGCTTGCATCCGTGGCCCTCTTGATTAATCCAGGATTGGAAACCTCATCCAAGCCAGAAGATTCAGAGTGTCTTCCCTGTTTTTTGAACAGGAATTCCCTGGTGGTAGAAACTGAGCAGGGGTGTCATGCCATGTTCTGCCATTGAGGGACATGGCTCAGGGCTGCAGTGGCCCACTGGGAGAAGCAAAGATGAGGCTCTGGGAGACTTCCTGGCAGCATCTGCATTCTGGTTGTCAGCGGTCCCTGGGGCCAGATGCATTCCTCCCCTCCCAGGGGTTCATTGTTCAACTCTCCCTTGGCTTCTTTTGACCAATTAATGGATGTTTTTCTCATGCTCATTCAAGTCAGATTTTCTGTCTCTTGCTACCAAGGAGTCCTATTTGACTAGAAGATCTTCCATTCAGAACCCCAGATACGTAGTAAAGAACACACTCTTTATAGCATTAAAGTAAACCAGATGGATGTCAGTTGCCTTGTTTTAGGCATAAAAAAGATAGAACCCAGAGAGAGGGTGGGGAAAATAGATGAGTTTTGTCAAAGATAAACCATACATAGCGGTTAGTTAAAATGGTAAAAACATATTTATTCAGAAAAACTATTGCAATAGGGTAAAAGAGACCCCAGTACAGAACTGGCCTCAATTCTGAATACATGAAAAAGGGAGAATTTATAGCCAAGGGGCAGGGTGGGCATCAGTGGATGGAAAATTACTGAAGGGAAACATTGGAGGCCAGGGGAGAGACTAGCTGAAGGCAGGCAGGGTGAGCTGACATCTCCCGGGGGATCGTGGGGAATGAGAAACCTGATTAGATATCTAGCATGACTAGATATGGAGAATGGTGGATTCGGGCTGAACTGACTTAAACAAATTCTTGCTAAAATTGGACAACACAGAGACAAACCCAGAAGTCCCAAAGTCAAGGTCTAGTTGAAAAAGATCTCAAAAGGGCCTGAGTAGAGTTTGGTCAAGGAGAGAATCTTTGTCAGTTTGAAACATCTTATTGCATTAGAAAGTAAGAAACTGCTTAAAATAAAAAATGACAGGAGCATGTCACACAAGGACACGGAGCCACAAGAAGGAGCTCCCACTAGCCAAGCCCAGGACAAGTGGCATTCCAAAAAAATAAGGATAACAGTGAATTATTGCAAATGAGTCAGTGAGTCAACGTCAATAATAAATAGGTCCATAAAATAGACAGGGGAGAAGGGGCAGCTCTTGCTTGCAGTCAAGTGCCAAGTTGGGCTGGTCCATGAGGAGGGTGTGCTGAGCTTCGAAAAGCTTCATTCCGTAGCCTTCATGGTAAAGAATGGTTCAGATGAGAACCATCATGAATGCGCAGCAACCGTGAATGCTTCGGCATCCGTGAATGCTTGGTCTATTCAGGGGGCAGGTGGATTTTGATGAAGAGCGGGAGAGTGTCATGCCTTAAAGTGCTGTGTGTGTGTGTGTTTGTGTGTGTGTGTGGTTTTTGTAATATACATACACATACATACCATACATATATTACAAAAACCACGCACACACACACACACACACATAATCAGAGACAGAGAATAAATGAAACAGCAGGTGGGCAAACAGGTAACAAGAGTTGGTTCTGAGTAAAGGGAATACAGTTGTTCTTGTTCTGTTTTTCTAACTTTTTCTTAAATGTTGATTAAAATTATTTCCAAAATAAAATGTTAACCATAATAAAAAGTGTGATGCAAGATATCCCCAAAGGACAAAATATAGGACTAGTAAGTCCCAAGTCCTGGCTGACGATTTAGGTCACTCAGACGCAGCCCTGGGGCCTGGGTGCTCTCAGTTTCTGGGATTTTGCCATTTATATTAATCAGTGGAGCAGCAGGCTGGACCTGAGGCTGCACATTTTTCTGCCTTCCTCGTATTTGGTTACTTTCTCTATTCCAGGGTGTTCATTTCAATTAACCTCTAGGTAGCACAGGGTGAAAAACACCCGCTGTGTGCCAACAATAAGCCTCAGCTCTCATGCCACCTCCAAAAACTGTAAATAAACAAAAACACCAGGGATTTCATTTGATCTGGAAAAGGGTTAGTTAAGTATTCCAGGATGTTGGAAACAAAAGATATTTTAAATACCATGGGGGCTGTAAAGAGTGATTTAGGAGACGTAATACTGCTTAATATTAGCTGACATCAACTGGAAGGAAACCACAGCTAAGAACTAAAGCTGTAGTTCTCTAGTCGTAAGAAGTTCTTTAAAAATCCAATGTCTTAGGCCCAAAGACTTCCATGATCCTCATTTTTAAGTGAACAATAATATGATCAAAATATATTTGAAAATCCTTGAGCTCCTTGTGACTCTCCGGCCACTTCTTTTCCATCCATTATTTCACTTTGTCATTGCAGCATCTAGAGTTTACAGGGTCCGTGGAATTGCCATACAGCAAGCTGAAGGAATAACTTCAGTGGCTCCCAAAGTGGGGTCCCTGGACTGGCAGTATCAGCATCACCCAGGGAAGTTATTAGACATGCAAATTATTGGACCCCACCTAGACCTGTCCAGTTGGAACTCTGAGTGTGTTTGAACAAGCCAGGCCAAGGGGCGGGGCCTCCTAGCAGGGTTTGGGGGAATGCAGGTTGGACCAGCCTTGCAGGGGCTTTTCCCTGCCCCTGTGTGGGGAGGGGCAGCACTCCATGACCTGAGCTTTACCCTGATCATCCCCGAATCCATGCTTGTGCTCCCTTCAGCCCTGCTAAAGTCTGGCCACCAAATCCTTCTCCCAGGAGAGCCCCTTCTTTTCTCTGTGAAGGTCATTTTGCTGGCGCATTTTTGGGTCGGCCCCTTCCCTTCACCATAAGTGCAGGCTGTGGAGACCCTGGGGACCACGGTTCTGCTTTTTCTCCACTAGTGAGCATATTGCCTGTGATGCTTGGAACGGATGACCTGCCGACCAAGTAAGCTCATCTCCAAAAAAGTAAAACAACAAAACAAAGTTTTGCTATAAGGAAAGCACAACTTATCTAAATTGAGAAAGGACTCCTTCCCTGATTCTGTTCCAACATGTTACATAAGATTCCATTATTGTGCAGAAAAAGACTGGGTTCTTTCTGACTGTGTGGGTGGGGTATAGACAAGCTGTGAGTGGCTGCCCCCAGAAGGGACACAGAAACATATCCTGAGCTTGCATGGCTTTCTAGTGAAAGGAGCAGGGTAGAACATTGCTCCTCTAGTAAGTTCTTCCAGCCTGAGTAGGTGGACAGCATCTGCTATGATTTGAATTCCCACCAAAACTCATGTTAAAATGTCATTGCCATTATAACAGTGTTGAGAAGTAGGACCTGTAAGAGGTGATTAATAATAATGCCATTATTATGGGAGTGAGTTCCTGATGAAAGGGTAAGTTCTGCCCCATTTCTCTGTCTCTCTCCAGCTTGCTTGTGCCTTCTGCTTTCTGCCATCTGCCATGGGATGATCCCTGCCAGGGGCTGGTGCCATGCCCTTGGCCTTTCCAGCCTCTAGAATTAAAAACCAAACAATCTTTTTTCCTTTTATAAAGTATCCAGTGTGTGGTATTCTGTTATACCAGCAAGAAATGGACTAATACAGTATCCCTTTGGCACAGGCATGGCTGATGTTATCTACATATTTCATTTTGCTCTGGACTGAGACTACTTGTAGCTCAAGCAGGAAATGTGATGACCTGGAATTAACAGTTAGCCAAGACGGAAATTTATCAGGCCCAAACTACTCAGGGTTCTTTGTGGCCCTCCCCACCGTGCCAACATCCCCCTCTCCCCTGGATGGGGGGCTCTCCATGCACAGCAATCCTGTCATCCTTTTTACCTCAATGTCTCCACCTGATGACCTGGTGCATAGTAGGTGTTCAATAAATATAAAGTGAATAAATGAATCTATGTAATCATAATAACATGTCATTATCACATTTCCATAGGAAAAGCAACATTTATGTGTAAAATGAGCTAAAACCCAAGCCATAAACATAAAATATCTCTGCAAGCTTTTCTCAGAACTCCTGGTCTTTCTGTAGATGCTCAGCTTCCTCCCCAAAGTTGAAGCCAAGAAGGGGTGAGATAATGACAGTGAATCATGATAAAGTGGGACAGGCGATGCAATCCTCGGGGACTCATGGGCCAGTGGCTCAGGAAGCTGCCACAATCCTCATCAAAACACATTCTTTATCTAACTTGGATGCAGAAATCATAAAAAGGCCTTGGAAGGTCTAAGTGGCAGGGACCAAAATCAAAGTCGGTAATTAGAAAGCTGTGAATTTATAGATCTCCACTCGAATTGGCAGGAAGTGCAATAGCAGCCACTCCTTAAACACATTTTATGTGTCCCTGAGTTGTTTATTATCTTCCATCCCAAATTTATGCTGTGCCTCTTTCTATGGCCTCTAAGCCAGGATGACAGAAGAACAAAGAGTATTCTGCAACAGGAGAATGGCGCAGGCCAAAGGCAATTCCAGAGAAGAGAGCAAGTTGGATGTAGGGTTGAATCCTGTTCTTGTGGAAAACCTATTGCCAAGAAGGAAAATAAACAGTTGGAGTTTTCCTTAGCAAGAAAAGTTGTTTAAAAGTGTTCTGAAGAAGCTCTGAAGAGGCTGGAGAGAATGTCCATGTTTTTCTACAGCAAGTCTCCAGCTCAGCTGCACTTCCAGTGACTAAACGATAGAAAAAATTAGCATATACTCATGAAAAAAGAAACAGTGGGAGATGGGTCATGGGCCTGGGGGAGAGAACTCTTGAACCTAACCTGGTTCTGGGGTAGAAGCCAATAGTGTGTGTGTGTGTGTGTGCGCTTGTGTACATGCACATGTGTTAGAATATGTGTGCATGTATGTGTGTTTGTCCATGCAGATATGTATGAGTGAGCATGTGCACCATCCTTATAACCTTCAAGACCTAACAGAGTCTTACTGGTCACTTAAGAGTGAAAAGGGGGCCGAGTGCGGTGGCTCATGCCTGTAATCCCAGCACTTTGGGAGGCTGAGGTGGGCAGATCACGAGGTCAGGAGTTTGAGACCAGCCTGGCCAACACAGTGAAACCCTGTCTTTACTACTACACATACAAAAATTAGCCGGGCATGGTGGCAGGTGCCTGTAGTCTCAGCTACTCGGGAGGCTGAGACGGGAGAATCGCTTGAACCTGGGAGGCGGAGGTTGCAGTGAGCCAAGACCACGCCATTGCACTCCAGCCTGGGTGACAGAGTGAGACTCCGTCTAAAAAAAAAAAAACGAGTGAAATGGGGAGAGACAGAGAGAGTGGGAGAAGGAGGGAGAGAAAGGAGAGATGCACATCTGGCAGATTCACATCCAGGTGTCTGGAGTGGTAGTGATGCTGGAGGCGGCTGGACAGCAGGTGAGACAGCCTGGTGGGAAGGCCTCCCTGGCAGGACCACCTACCGGCCTGCACACTGGGAGGGCTGCGCACGGGGGTAGAGCCCTGGGAAGTTGGCACCCTTTGCAAGGCAGAGTAGCCTGGCCTCTCTCTTCTGTTCTGCTGTGTGGTAACCGGGGAGGCAATCTGTTAGATGGGGGCCTGTTAACAGTAATCTCTCTCGCTTTGCTGAGTTTTTTTCCTTTTCATCTAATAAATTCCATTTTTCTAACTCTTTGAAGTGTCTGCGAGCCTAATACTTCATGGCCATGTGACAAAGACCCCGTTTTCAGCTGAACTAAGGAGAAACTCCTACAACACAAGGAGGCACGGAGCCTAGGCCGGCTGCTCCCCAGGGCACGTGTGTGGGGCACCAGCTGTGCCTCCAGGCTTACTAATACTCGTGTCTTCTGTGTGTGGTTCAGTTTGCTTTTGTAGAGAGCTGGCAGCTTAGTTTGACAGGTATCATGAGGGAGGTAAGGAAACACTTATTTGCACTTGTAGGGAAGGACATTGGAGGCAGCTGTGATACCAGTGAGACCCTGTGTTCTCAGGCCAGTCCTCCTGCCAGCCAGGAGTCCACTGTGGAGCACGACTTACTATCCGTGAGTCAGTTTCTCTGACAGTCCACATGGATATTAAGAAGCTATTATAGGCCAGGCGCAGTGGCTCACACCTGTAATCCCAGCACTTTGGGAGGCCAAGGGGGGCAGCTCACCTGAAGTCAGGGATTTGAGACCAGCCTGGCCAATATGGTGAAACTCCGTCTCTACTAAAAATACAAAAATTAGCCGGGTGTGGTGGTGGACACCTGTAATCCCAGCTACTAGGGAGGCTGAGGCGGGAGAATCTCTTGAACCCAGGAGGTGGAGATTACAGGGAGACAAGACAGTGCCACTGCACTCCAGTCTGGATGACAGAGTGAGAATTCATCTAAAAAAAAAAGCTATTATATGCAATATTATGCACACATTTGATATTAAACATTGTGTCTTCACTCACAAAACCCTGTTACCAAGTGGAGGTTCTCAGCACACCTGGAATTAGCTATTTTCTTTCATGTTCTTTCTGATCTAAATATAAAGTCAACCACTATGCTTTTTTCTAGATTCAATCACTGATTACAAAATAAAATCACAAATTATTATTTCATTTAGAGCAGGGTCATGAACTTCAATAAAACTGTGAAAGTACTATGTGCCAAGGAATTGCATAAAATTTTTGCTATGCGAATTTTACCATTAAAAAAGTTAAGTAAATAACATAAAAGAAAAATGCAGCAGTAGTCCTCAGTTTAACTTTCCCCTTCTAGGCTTTCTCATTGGTTACAAGACAAAGTCCCCGCTCTTTGGGGCAGTGGTGGGGGTATTTAGAATCTTCTCCACAGTCTCTAGCCCACTTCTCCAAGGCCTCTCCCCAGCAGGAAATTTCCCTTCACGCTAACTCTGGTCCACAGGACATTCTCGTGTATTTGCAGACCAATTTCCACCTTTGGAACTTTTCACAGAGCATTGCCTCTGCGTGGAATAGTCTCTTATTTATCCCAGGACCCCAGGCCCACAGGCCCCACAGTCCCCTGATCTATCCAATGCTTCTCAAACATTAGTCTTCCATGGCGGTGCTGGGCCCCTCTCCTGGAACCCTACTTCGGCAGTCTGGGGTAACCCTCCCCTACCATCCCTCCACTGGCCGCTCCTTGCTGCCTTTCTGTAGTGCCCCTGAGGCTTCATGAATGCCCTTCTTTGAATTCATGCAGAGAACGCTTGTCTAGTGGCTTTTACAATATGTGCTTTTTTTGTAGCCAAATTGTGCCCCTTGAGATCACCCACGCAGCCCCAGCAGGTGGCAGGGCTGTCCCCTCACAGGCCTGCTTGCAGTTTCTGGGCTGCTCACCATAGAAAAGAAAGAGTCCACTGCAGCCAGTTCAGGGGCGTCTCCAGCTCTAGGGGAGTCCAAGCCCTGAGCAGATGCTACAGGCCACCCCTGCCCCCAGCAGCCCCCGCTGTTCTATGCTGTGGGCTGGGAGCTCTCTCAGGGCAGGAGTGGTTTCTAATTTCTCTCTGGTCCCCTGTGCCTAGATGATGAGGCCTGAAATGGGGTGGGTGCTTACTAAATGTTTTTGACAGCATTATTTTCAAGTTTCTTCTTCCAAAACCACTAAGAATTGTTCTCCTCAAGTTACCTTACAGATTTGGGGGCTCCTCAGAGCCTCTTCAGCGCTGAACTTCAAGGCCCTGCAGCAACCGAAAGAGAGCCCCGGTTCTCGTTGCTGCCATTGTTTTTCTCTGTTCTTTTCTCACTTTATAGAGCATAGCAAGATGCTGAACTGGAGGAACTCGTGATGCGGTTAGACCTAACAGATTCTGACCCAGGCGACCCAAATCCCAGGACGGCCAGTGACCTATTGTCCTGGCTCAAAAAATAGGGGCAAAGCCAGAACTTGGTTCTCATGGGGATCTGGGTCTCAACAAGGTTGAAATTTACTGGAGCCCTGAGCTCCTGCCTAACAGTGAAGGCTGAGCAATCCCCCCACCCTTTGTGTTCCGGCAATGGGCTCATTGTGAAGACCACTCTTCCCATATGAGGCCGTGAGACTCCCAGATGCCCCCATTTTGTCCAGCACCAGCCAGACACAGACCTGCAAACCCCCATTCTCCACCTCAAAATGATACACTGCGTGTCTTGTCCTCATGAGTACACTGGAACAAAATGCCTGTGGACCAAGCTTGGCATCAGCATCCCCTTCCTTTAGGCCACTGAGGTTTGGCCACACCTTCAGCTGGAGTCTACAGGCTTCCCTTCCAGGAATAGCCTGGCCTCAGGGAGAAGTCTTCTCTCATCTGTGGTCCCATCAGCTACCATGTCATTCCCTTTTACCTTACCCAGTTCTTTCTAGCCTTTTCCTAACCCTTGAGAAGCTTGCAGACCTTTGGTCAGAGCCTTCTGCTGCAACAGCCTTCATCCCACCGTGCAATCGCCCTGTCCTCTTGCAATAATCCTTTCGAATAAAGTCTCTCCTTAGATGAAGAAGGCTGCCTTTGCTTTTATTTGAGGTGAGGCTGCAGCAGTCTCAGTGGCCTTGGAGGAGCTCAGGAAACATTCATGTCCTAGCCTCAGGGAGCCTGTCACCTCTCAACATTCGGTCCACGGAGATGCCCAGGTGTGTCCCTGCAGTTGGGACCCTTGGACCTGAGGCCTGCTGACCCTCAAGGAAGCTCAGCTGCCATGGCCACAGGAAAGAGGCTCTGTCCCTAGAGTGGGGATGTGGCTCATGGGTGAGCTCCAGAAGGGACATCCCAGGACAAGCCCTGCTTCACGGTAGTAGGTTGGAGAACCTAACTCACTGGAAACGGGGGAAAGGAAGAGCTTGGATGTGTACCCAGGCAGTCTAGCAGCTCCAGGGTGCCGACGGCTCAGGCTGGGCAGCCATCGAGGGTGTCATGGACCTCCAGCCTCAAATCCAGACCCTAGATCCAAAACCAACAGTTTCCAGACAAGAGGCATCAATAAATGATCCCCTGGGGGAGGCTCCTCAGTAAAGCTCTAAAGCCGGCGGGTTTCCATAGACAAGAGAGGAGTTGCACACTTAGGTCAATTTGAGCTGAAAGGGACCCCAAAGAGCAATCACCCCAAACTGCTTCTTTTCCTCTTGTCGAAATAGAAGCCTCCCTCCTAGTGTCAAACAGAGGTGGGAAGCAGAACTGTGATGAAAATCCTGGTCTCAGCTCTCAAATAGAGTGCTCCCGCCACTCACCCCCGCCACCTTAGCAAACAGGAAACCCCCCAGGACAAAATGTAATGAGAGTATAGGAGAGAACTGACCTCAGATGTGACTATCCGGGAGGTATGACTCAATAATGTGTTCCTCAGGCATAAAGGGTCAGGTTTTGTTTGCAGTTGGGGGTGGGAGGGGAACTGACTCTAACTTTAGCCAAAAATGGGAACTATCTTAATGAGGCAAAAGAGTGGCATTGAGTTAGTTTTCTCCAAGAACAAAACACCTATTAAATGTATGAACTCACTTTGCATATGAAACATGTGAACCCTGAAAATCAGAGACTGATTTCAGTTAACTTAAAAAGTTTATTTTGCCAAGGTTGCAGTTAAGTTAAAAAGTTTATTTTATGTGACACAGCCTCAGGGGGTCCTGACCACATGTGCCCAAGGTGGTAGGGGCACAGCTTGGTTTTATACATTTTAGGGGGACATGAGATGTCAACCAATAAGTGTAAATTGTACCTCGGAAAGCTGGGACAACTCCAGGCAAAGGCGGGACAACTCAAAAGCAGGGAGGGGGCTTTTGGGTCATAGGTAGATAAGAGAGAAATGGCTGCATTGTTTTGAGCTTGAATGAACCTCTCCAAATGAGGCAATCAGATCTGCATTTATCTCAATGAGCAGGTGGGTGACTTTGTATAGAACGGGAGGCAGGTTTGCCCTAAGCAATTCCCAGCTCGACTTTTGCGGGTAGCTTGGTGATTTGGGGGCCCCAAGATTTATTTTCCTTTCATGAGCATTTTAAAGAGCTAGAGAACTTTAATTTGTTATTGTACAGTATGCCTCCGGACAAACAATTGGAAGAAACAAAGCAAGAAACAACTCCTGAGGCCATGTCTAAATTCAGGTAAGGAGAGCTTCAATCCCTTTACTCAGTTTTTTTGTTGTTGTTTTTGAGTCAGGGTCTTGCTCTATCACCCAGGCTGGAGTACACTAGTATGATCATAGCTCATGCAGCATCGACATCCTGGGCTCAAGAGATTCTCCTGCCTCAGCCTCCTGAGTAGCTGAGACAACAGGGGTGCACCACCATGCCCAGCTAACTTTTTTATTTTGTCTAGAGACAGAGTTCTACTATACTGCCCAGGCTGGTCTCAAATTCCTGGGTTCGAGCAATTCTCCAGGGCCTCCCAAAGTGCTGATATTCCAGGTGTGAGCCATCACGCCTGTCCCCTTTACTCAGTTTTATTTGTAAAGTTCTTGGAAAAAAATCACTTGGTTTTCATGTATAGATTGAATGTAAAACTATACATCTTTTTCAGATAAAATCTAACTAGTCTCAATATTATGCTTATAAAAAGGGGTGCTATAAGGGAGTGATAGTTTATATCTTCTTTTTAATTTAAAGGAGATTTTAAGATTTTTTTTTTACTGGTATAAACAATCATCACGTGAGACTATTATATAAGAACAATGATTTTAAAACAGACCCAGCCTATGAAACACCAAAAAGAAGGCAATTTTCTTTGTATTCAGTTGGGCTGTGGTTATTTATCATTTTTTATAAGTGAAGTGAGCCACAAAGGTGCTCCCAGTCTCAGCGACTTTATACTTGTTGAGCTCTTCTGACAAATCTTGTGCTTTGAGTTTGAATTCTTATACAGTAAAGGAATGCCCTCCTGGCAGTGGTCCCTTAACGCGTGAGTCCCCAGGGTTGAATCTGTCTCTGATGGGTGGTGACAGCAGGAGAACTGAGCAGGCATAAAGATGCCATGTCCTGCCAACATCCTATGAAGCCCTGCCTCCATGTCTCAGCCCTGGGATGCCAATGCCGTCTCTGTGCCGCTTTCCAGGTGAATGTCCCTCATATAGACACTTATCCTAATCACTCTGGACAGACGAGGAAAAATGAAGATTTATGGGATTGCACCTTCTGTGCCCAGACGGCTCTATTTAACAAACTCGTCTGGTGTCCCAGGTGATGGCTTTTGTCTTCTGCACAGGCTGAAAGAGCTTTCACAATGAGAGAAACCAGAGGTCAACAGGGGTAAGGATGGCCCCAGCCACTGGTTTGTCACAAGTTCTCAGGCTTTGAGCCTCCGGCGTTCAGAGTTCACTGAGGCTAACACGTGATAACCAAGACTTCACAGTTCTTCAGTTTAGACTAGAAAAAGCACTTTGCTTCTTTTTTTGTTATTCGCTTAGCTTTCTGAATCTGCTCAAATACCCCTCTGTTTAGGCAAAACTACAGGAAATGCTCATTTAAAGAGGTTGTGTTTTCAACTTCTAAACGTTGAGATTATGTTTTCCAAAGATGTCACACGGCGATTTGGGGCACAGGGTGTTGGTTGTCAGACAATTGGTTATCCTGTTAGTTATTTTCCATCAAATATGACAGCTGGTCCTAAGCCCATCCTTTACAAGTCAAGCATAGTCACACAGATTATTGGGGAGAGGCCTCTGTGTGCCCAGCAGATCCTCCTGTCCTCATATTCTCCAGAATGTGCGGCAGCTCTGTAGGAGGGGCGCAGTCAGCAGACGCGCACATAACAGAGAGTGGGATTCAGTAGGCAAGAGTATGGGAAACGTAGATGTAAAATTGATAGTGCAATTACATCAGTCAACTATAAGGGACCAAAGCGCAGCAAAGCAGGCTTGTTTTTGTTGCCTTAAACTAAGCATGTGCACTTAAAACATCCCCACATTGTGCTCCCACGCACCGGCTGCCTCCCTGCAGGGGAGCCCACTGTGTCCACCTCTTCTCAAAGCTGTTCTCAGCCCACACTTAGACCAGCTGACTCTGAGACCTCTCTCTTGCAGGTCTTGCTCTCCAGCCCCTGTAGGCCTCCAGCCTTGATTTAGGGAGGTGACTGCTGCCATTTAAAAACTCAGCCCCTTCCCTGCCCTTTTAACGGGTGCCTTGTAGGATCATCTTTCTCACCCCTTCCTTTCTCTCCCCTCCTCTTAGCTTTGCTTTCTTCATCCACCTGTTTCTGGGCACGTAGATCCTTCTGCTGTGTGCCGAATGAGCCCTTCTCTCTGGTCCAGAATGTGTCCTCAGAGGCATGAACTTATGCTTCTGTCCCCTCTACCCAAACACACTTGCCATGCATTCCAGTGCTTTAAGACCCTGCTCTGCATAAAATAATCTGCTAGACACACCCACTGTAAGATGATCATTGAGTGACTGATAGGGGAAGATCCAGGTTTTGTGGGGGCCTGAAGCTTTACCAGTTGTGCCTTCTGTAAGAAAAATAATACTTTAGGTATAAAAGTGGGCACTGATTTGGGATGGGAAAAGAAAGCCCAACCAAAGACGGGAGAGGCTCAGGTCACTTTCTCCTGGGACTCCAAGAAGAAATTTATGAGAAATGCATCCCGGAAACTGCTCCTGGAGTGCACCTGGCTTCCCTCCCTGCCTGCCCTGAGCAGAGCAGCCCGGGTTACCCAGAGGACCCTGGGAGCAAAGCGTCTGCTGCGTCAGCTTCACCGCGAGTCCTCCCTCTGGCGGCACACAGCGAAGTCTTCTGGGTTGAGCCAGGCACATCTGATTTTTGAATCATGGCTCCAGCCTCAACTTAATCACTGAATGGCCTTGGAAAAGACTTTTACACTCAAGGCTTTCCTCGTCTGTAAGGGGGAACCATATTACCTACTTCCCAAGTGTGTGATGACATCATGTAGGTAATTCTTTTGTCACACCTGGCACCAAACACCCACTAAGTGGTTAACTCTTAGTAATAGGGTGGATTTTATAAACACGTAGGCAGCTATCTCCTGGCACACAACCGTGGCATTTCCAGTCCACCAGTGGAGTGTCCCAAAAAATTGATCTGATTTAAAAATGATAAACACAAAACAACAATGATAGAAACAATAGCACATTCCAGAGCAAAATCCTCCAATTGTTCTAGAAAAATATCAATATTAAATAAGCCACAGCACATCAGAACATCCTCCTCTGCATAAATATTTCACCTGTCACTAGCAGTTTATGTCCAAAGTGTGGGGACGATGCTGTACACCGATGATGTGTGCCCGTCCTGGGGGTGCTGCTGAAATGGGAGCTGTGCTCACCGAGACCCTGTGATGCCTCGTTCTTCTCCCAACCTCTGCTTTCTTGAGACATTTCCATTACTTAGAACAAGAGATGGAAATCAATTCCAGGAGAAGTACATGGCATGGGGGGCATGACAGGAGGTGTTGTTGGCATTTGGGTTTTATTTCAGGTTTTCATTTTCGGGTTTTCTTTCTTTTTTCTTTTTTCTTTTTGAGATGGAGTCTCACTCTGTTGCCCAGGTTGGAGTGCAGTGGCGCTATCTCAGCTCACTACAACCTCCACCTCCTGGGTTCAAGCAATTCTCGTGCCTCAGTCTCCTGAGTAGTTGAGATTACAGGTACACGACACCATGCCCGGCTAATTTTGTATTTTTAGTAGAGATGGGGTTTCATCATGTTGGTCAGGCTGGTCTCAAACTCCTGACCTCAGGTAATCCAGCCACCTTGGCCTCCCAAAGTGCTGGGATTATAGGATTGAGCCACTGTGCCCGGCCCATTTTGGGTTTTTGGTTCTGAAGGATGACAGCAGGATTTCTAGTCACCCCGGGCCCTGCTGGAGATCTCGGTCAGGCAGGTCACAGATGGCCTGAGAAACACCAGGGGACATACATGTTGGGAAGTTTTGCCGCCTGAGCAAATCCAGGGCACTGGGATGGCGAATCCATGCACCCAACCCAAGAGGCATAAGAAGAGAGGGAAAATGAGAGAACTGCTCTAACCAGCACTCTGGAGAGAGCTTGCAGTCTTGACAATCTATTAATTACAATTTTACAACTTGACCTTTGTTTTTTCCCTGTCAAGAATAGAACCATTTTCCCCAGTGAATTTTGTGTGTAGTATGTTTTCTGCTTAAAGATAAAAGAGAAAGTATGTGGAAGGGAAATTCCATATTTGCCTTGTTTATCTTGTGGAAATGTGAGTACTTGAAAAAGAAATGCATTTGTGTGGGGAAAGAGAGGAGAGGACATTCGGAGAAGCAATGGGACAGAGTGTTCTTCCACATGTTATTTTGATTCCCTTCTCTAGCAAGGCTGAAAATCTGCTCACTGGGCTCCAGTTGCACCCCTCAAACATCTTGGTTTGAGGTTGCCACCATCCATTTCCTGGGACCCATATAAGTCTTGATGAGAAAGTAAATGAAAGATATCCCCCTGTAAAGAAAAATACCAAAGGCCAAGTGGAATACTATTCATCTTTTTGTCATCATTTTATGCTAGTGTTAATTATATTGTTACCTAATTTTAGAAACAACTTAGATGTTTTTGGGAGTGAAGAGTTGGGTGCTAAAGAAATTAAACAATTTAATACTTACTGTTGATCTGTGTTGGTCCTCAGAATTCTCCAAGGGATTTCAGTCATTCTTGGTCTATCTGAAGATTTGTTCCTTCAGTCTTGGTTCTTAACCAAAGCTTCCAAACAGCGTCTGTAGTTTCAGGGTCTAGGGCTCCCTTGCAGGCACCCACAGGAAGAGTTGGACATAGTTGGCCCAAATTTACATGAAGATTTGCCTTTAAAAAATTGGTCATATACACATGTTGTCCCTGAAACGCTGTTTTCTATAAAGCAAGCAAGTTGACACGTATATCTCATATCTGACATCTGAGCTTGTCATGTACTATGACCATCAGTCAACATGACACCCTCGTGAAGGACCCCAGCATAGGCATGTTGTTAGTCCCCTTTTAAGTAAGTCACAATTATAAGGACCTTAGCTCAGGCTGTGTCAAAGCATACAAAGGGATTTAACTTTATATTGACCTGATGATCAATCAAAGTTTTTAAAAAGGCAGCTCAAAACATTAAACAACCTGAAATATTAATTCCATAACATGTGCTGCAGTTATCTTCTCTTTGGAACGTCAGGGAATATAGACACTCATCTTAATGTGATGAGAGAAATATTTTATTAGTCAAGGTAATAATATTTGGTATTGTCTGGACAGCTTGGTTCTCCAAGCTATCTCTTTTTTTCTTTATGGTAACCTGGATGCTTCCCAGGGTCCTTTGGCTGCTGGGACCTCATGCATAGATGAGGTCCCCAACCCTAGGTAAGGTTGCATTCACTTCTGTCTTTTATGATCTGTAGTAGGATAAGAAATCCTTCAGTGGCTCCTTGGTGACCCTGTGCTTTATGTTTGTGTATTTTGGGCTGGTTTATTTTGCTTTTAGGTGTGGGGCTATACCATGTCCAAAAGTGAGTTTCTGTGACATGATCAGAGGCTGTTTACATTTTTAATGATTTCAATGAGTATAGTTGACACTGGTTTCTCAAAAACACCAACCTCTTTGTCCTCTAGAGTGCCTGTGATCTCTGGCTTGAGAATAGTCCAAAAGTTTCACTTTGATAGGCATTTCCAGGATGTGACAAACTTAAGGTAGCAAAAAATCACTTCTTTCTGAAGGTAAATTTCTCAAATCTTCGGGCTTGACACACAAGGTGGCTAATTATACTTTTTATTCTACAAATAAATAGAATGTTATAATTTTAAATTATTTCTAAGAGGTCTATAGAAACACAAACACACAAACACAAGTAGTGACATAATCACACTTTCTACTTCATTGTTGAAAAATTGGATTTTTATTTAAAAATGCACATCTCATCTTTCAGCTCCCATTTATAGTGAGAACATGTGGTGTTTGGTTTTCTGATGCTGTGTTAGTTTGCTGAGGATAGTAGCTTCCAGCTCCATCCAGAGCAATGTGAACACATGGACATGCACGGGGAGGGAACAATACACACTGGGGCCTGTCGGGGGCTGTGCAGGGGGAGGGGCAGCATCAGGAAAAATAGCTAATACACGCTGGGCTTAATACCTAGGTGATGGGTTGATAGTTGCAGCAAACCATCATGGCACACGTTTACCTATGTAACAAACGTGCACGTTCTGCACATGTACCCTCGAACTTAAAATAAAAAAATGAAAATGCACATCTACTCCACAGACTTTACAAATAATTTACAACACCTCAGTAGGGATTGGCATATTTTTCAGAATTAGTAACACTGAACTTAATTTATCATTCCAGGAGGGATTGTGTACTTTGGTGAAACGATTTCCAAAGAAAAGTAAAAACTAATTTTGGCCTCAAATTTCTGCTAATTGTGTAATTTGAACCTCTATGACCTTAACTTCCAAATATTTTGGCCATATTAAACAAAATAAAATTGATTTGTTAGAAAATGACGTTTCGTAAATACAACCATCCATCCATCCAGCCACTCATTCATTCCTTCATTCTTTTGTTCATGTCTTTATTTTCTCACATTAGTGAGTTGGGTTTTCCTTCTGCTGTGGGAAATAGTGCAAGGAATTACATATTATGAGGTGTATCTCACACAGCTTGACTTCCTTCTCTCAGGTCGGTTCATTCACTTTGAAGCGTTTAAGAGAAATGTAGAATAGAAAATGAGGAGGGAGCTTTGGGAGAGAGCCTGAAGAACCACATTCCTTTGGTGTCTAACAGCAGCGCCTCAGGGCTGGTGAGGAAATGGGGGTATCCAAGAAGGTGGCCTAACTTGTTCTCCTTAGCAGTGTAGCTCTTGGAGCCAGAACGCAATCTGGAAGGAAGCTGTGAGTCTGGCCAGGACCACTGGCAGTTCCTCACTCCACCTGGAGTGTTAAGGACCATCCAGAAATCCCTGGGGCCTGTGGTGGCTCAGTAAACACGATTTGTGCCACAGGCTAGGCCTGGATTTGCCACGGAGAAACCAATTTTTATTGATGTTGAGGGCATATGAGAAAGTCATACATAACCAAGCGCTGTTAGTTATGGTTGAAATCTGAATGGAGATTAATAGTATAACACATTGACTGATAAAATTGTGTCATCAATATTATTATCAAACTGTAGCAATAAGATGAAGCAATTTATTTTCCTAAGCAAAAAGAAAAAAAAACAGTCTATGAATTAAGTCCAATGTTAAACCCCCACTTTTATCCTACAGGGGGTAACATTAATGTTTACTATTAGGTTATAGTTCCTTTCAATGAATTGAAGGTCTAAAATTAAAGGGCTCACAGATTTCTAGGCTTCACTGGGCAAGCATTTCTCTAGAGTAATCTAAGATGAAAAGTAATTTTTAAATAGCTGACCACATGATTTTCTTAAGTAAGGAAATATCAGAAACATGTAGAATTACAAGGTTTCCCCATCTTATGATTGATGAGAGGCTTTTGGGGTGCTGGCATGTCACACCATGGGGGGCAGCTGTGCCAGACTCTATTTATTTACTGAAAACTTAAAAGGAGTATAAGACCATTGGGATGCCATGATTTTACAAAGGATTACATCAAATAGGAGTGGGGCTTTAGCACGCGATCCAAAACCAATGTTTAGAATAGGATAAAGGAAGCCCAAAAATGCGACAAAACACAAATCCCTTGCCTTTTCCATTATGATGTTTATACCGGGTGGAACCACATTAAGATGTTGATCCCGGGTGGGATGGTGTTTCCTTTCTTTTGAAAGGGGAGCCTTGGCATTGGAGAGGCCTTCTCTGTCGAGGTCTTTCTTCCTATGAGATGTGGATTAGTCTCTAGGAGGAGCCTGTGGCTCCTGCCCACGCCATGTCTTGTAGGGAAGGGGAGGGAAAGGCAATTCTGTGCCAGTTGTGGTTGACAGGTTCACCAGAGGCAGGATTATAGGGTAAGTGTATTGAATACATTCTAATACACTGAAACTTCAAGTCATGTTTAGCCCATGAGCTAGTGAAGAGACTTGCCTCGCTGGGCATCCCTGGTCCTGCAGAAGCCTCAGTGGGAGTGACTCCCAGGTTAAGGAGATCACCTGAGGCTCTCCCTCAAGGCAGAGAATGAAATGTACCGGCGCCTGGGACTGGGTGCTAGGGAGACACCGTTCAGGTCTCAGCTCCACCTGTTCGCACTTGGGCCATCTTGGACAAGGACTCATACACTCTCTGCCTTGTTTTCTCTATCTGTCACAGACAGAGATGTCAATACCACCCTCAATTTTCACAGGACTGTCATGAACCTAGTGAGAAAGTTCTCAGAGAGCACGTTGTCCAGAGCTGTGTCGCTATACAGGTTGTGCAAAATAAGTTATTTCAACAAGTGGTGCTGGGCCCATTGGACATCCGTATATGAAACAATGACCTCTCCCAGGGCTGGGGCAGTGAATTCTGGAGAGCACCAAGAGCAAAACAATCCAAAAATGCATCAAAACGTGCCTGCAAGTTATGAAGAGCAACAGCTTCTCCTGCAGCTGCAGGCTCCTACATTCCTGGCAGGTAAACGAGAGGCCGTGTGCTTTCTTTCAGGGGCCACTGGAGGGACGCTGGTGGAGAGAGGCTCGGGCAATGCTCATGCTACCCAGAGGCGCTGGGCTGCTCTCCCTCCCCTCTGTCGGGGTTGAGGCTGCCTGTGACTGTGCCACCTGGGCTGAGTGTCTGGGAGAGACTGGCTGGACCCCAGCAGCAGGGGGGCCAGGATCATCAGCGGAACTGATCCACACTATATTTACTTAGAAATTTTATCATCTACTTATTTTAAAGCCAGGTGTTTTCATCGTCTCTCTCTCGCTCTCTTTAAGAAAAAACATCTATGTGTGTATATAGACAATTTTTTTTTTCTTAAGCGTTTACCAGATGAGGAAAAAAATATCCTGGAGTCTACTTTTATTTTTACAAAATAAAATATTATTTTGTAAAATAATTTTTTAAAGATAATTACTTAAATTATCTTTAAAGGACGGGTGCAGTGACTCCTGCCTGTAATCCCAGCACTTTGAGAGGTAGAGGTGGGTGGATCACCTGAGGTCAGGAGTTCGAGACCAGCCTGGCCAACATGGTGAAACCCTGTCTGTGCTAAAAATACAAAAATTAGCTGGGTGTGGTGGCGTATGCCTGTAATTCCGACTCCTAGGGAGGCTGAGGCAGAAGAATCGCTTGGACCCAGGAAGGGGAGGTTGCAGTGAGCCGAGATCGCGCCACTGCACTCCAACCTGCACGACAAGAGTGAGACTGCTTCTCAAAATACATAAATAAGTTAAATTAAATTAAAAAATAAAATAAATTTTCTTTAAAAAGATAATTTTTCTCTAGACTTGCTAAGAATATAATCACAGATGTGAAATAAATCTACTGACTATGAATGTTTGGTTAAAAGAAACCTTTTAAGTGATTTTCATTCCTTAAGATGAAAATCTGAATGGAACAATCAATGAATAAGTATGTGTGTGTGTGAGAGTGTGCATGCATGTGTGTGAGTGTGCATGTGTGTGCATGTGGGCGTGTGTGCATGCGTGTGTATGTGTGCGTGTGTGAGTGTGCTTGCGTGCGTGTATGCGTGTGAGTGTGCGTGTATGTGTGTATGTGCATGTGTGTGAGCGTGCGTGCATGTATGTGTGCATGTGTGTGTGAGTGCGTGTGTATGTGTGCATGCGTGTGTGTGTGCGTGTGTGTGATAGTACCTTCGTTTCTGATACTTTGAATATAGAGTTCCATTAACTCCACTAATTTATTATTATTTTGAAACAGATTCTCACTCTGTCACCCACACTGGAATGCAGTGTCACAATCTCAGCTAACTGAAACCTCTGCCTCCTGGGTTCAAGTGATTCTTCTGCCTCAGCTTCCTGAGTAGCTGGGATTACAGGTGCCCACCACCACGTCCAGCTAATTTTTGTATTTTTAGTAGAGATAGGGTTTCACCATGTTGGCCAGGCTAGTCTCGAACTCCTGACATCAAGTGATCTACTCACCTCAGCCTCCCAAAGTGCTGGGATTACAGGTGTGAACGACCGTGCCCCGACAGCTCCACTGATTTAATCAGCATTGCTCGGCATCCTTTCCAGGGTGAGGCTTTGGGAGGTTTCCTTCCCTCCTGACACCAAATATATGGTGTCTTTTCTAAGGCCACTTCTCCAAGTCTTTGACACCAGCTGAGTGTCTGAAAATTCAACTTAATTCAGCCACTCTCTACCAGGGGTAGCATCAGATCCCATCAGTGAAGGACTAGTCCCACAAGACTGGTCTCACCCCACACACCAATCCAACCCCACATGCTGATCCCACTGGTGAAGGACCCAGTCCTCCCTCCACAGGCCAATCCAACCCCACAGGTGCATCCCATCCATGAAGGACTCAGTTCTCCCTCCACACACCAATCCAACCACCCCACATGCTGATCCCATTGGTGAAGGACTCAGTCCTCACTCCACAGGCTAATCCAACCCCACAGGCACATCCCATCCATGAAGGACTCAGTCCTCCCTCCACACACCAATCCAACCACCCCACATGCTGATCCCACTGGTGAAGGACTCAGTCCTCACTCCACAGGCCAATCCAACCCCACATGCTGATCCCATGGGTGAAGGACTCAGTCCTCACTCCACAGGCCAATCCAATCCCACATGTTGATCCCATTGGTGAAGGACTCAGTCCTCACTCCACACGCCAATCCAATCCCACACGTTGGGCTCCCAGTTCCTTTGACCGAGTGACTACACGCTGGGGGACCCACAATGCTTCCTCAGGAGGATGATGTGGTAGAATGGCTCACAGAGCTGGCAAGGCCACTCCCTTTATGACCACCAGTTTATTATAAAGGGCAAAGTGTGTGGCCAGATAAAGGGGTGCATCGCCCAAGGTCAGAGAAGTCCTGAGAACAGGAGCTTCTGCCCCGTGGAGCTGGGGTGCGACATCCTCCCTCCAGGCATGTGGAGCTCTCTCTGAACCTGTCATTTAGTGGTTTTCATGGAGGTTTTATAACATAGACGGAACTGATGCAATCACTGGCTGTTGATGATTCACTCAACCGTTGGCCCCTTTTCCCTGTGGGGTGGGGCTGAAAGCCCCAGGCTTCTAATCAAGGCTCGGTCTTTCGGATGACCACCCCTTTCCTGAAGCTTTCCAGGAGCCCACAGGGAGCTGCCCCATTAGAACAACAGATTCTCTAATCCCTCTTCTCACTCAGAAAATTCCAAGGGTTTTAGGAGCTCTGAGTCAGGCACTGGAGACAAAGACCAAATATCCTTTCCTAATATACCACGAGCACTGTGTATTCAGGTCTTAGATGGATTCTCTAGAGAGCCCTACCCTATTAAATTGGCTCTGACTATGTGTTTCTGATAAATGGGGAAAATAAAATTTTAAAATTTAAAAAAATTAATTTTAATTTTCTATTAAATCACTAACCATGCCTCTAATCTAGATTTTTCTGGGAAATAACTGGTAGATGGTTGAAAACAGAATATTGTTACAGCCTCTCTCAAAGACTGGCCTTTTTAAATTTTCTTTTGGTAAATTTGGATGTTTTAGGTGCCCACAGAAACATTGAAGTGTAAGAAAGTATGAGTTTAAAATGATTAAGGATATCTTAGTGGCATCACCAAATAGAAAATTCTTGCAGAAATACTTCATCTCCTTAGCTATTGTGCAGATAACTGAAGACTTTCCATTGTAAACCTTGCTGTTGTCGCCCCACCTCCTCTCCCCTCTCCCATGCACCAGACCCCAGAGGGCCCTGTCCCTCCCTCCCTTGTGCCATGACTCTACTGTAGCCCGTCTCTGGCTCAATATAAGGTTTGTTTGGGGTCTGTCTCTTTTCAGCTCTCTGAAGGTGGTAAGATGTATGGTAGGTCTCCACAAAAGTCGGCGAGATTAATGGATGGGTCATCTCTTCTTTAACGAGAAAACTTCTGAAATTTCATATGTGGGCTGATTTGTTATTAAGTCTTTCTGTTCCTCTCACTCTGTGATACATTGGAATTTAACAGCAGGAAAACCATCATCTTTGTCTGACAAAGTTCTGTGCAAAGATGTCTTAGTCTTGTCACTGATCTTAGACCCTGCAGAAGACCTAGGAGTCCAGTGTCCTCACAGTGATGAATGAAGTAACAGTTTTACTTTTAGATCCTCGTGTACTTGCAAACAACATTTTTTCTTTGGCCCTTGAACCCCCTGGGAAGAGAGGAGCTCACCGGCCAGAGTGAAAGAGCCCCCGTGGGCTCCAGTAAGGGGTGACTCATTGGGACACAATGAATGTTTGCTGTGGACTGGGGGAAGGACGGTGACTAAGCCACACCCTTGCTTCATGGTCCCCACTCCCCCACCCCCAAGCATGACTTGACAGCCTGAAATCGGGGGAACCGAGGAGTGGTCAGACAGACACACAAATACTATTTACATTACTCTGCAGCACGAAAGAGACCTGAGACGTTTATAGCCCAGATGGGTATTTAGTGCTGATTTAGAAATTCCATGTCATCCTGGTACGTCCATTTTTCACTCTTCTTGACAAGTGCTGCAGCTTGTCTCTAGGATCTTAGAACTCAGTGCCTGAGAAAGTTTACAAGATCTGGGATTCAAAGCATGGGTGCAAATAGAAAAGAAAACAACCTACCATGAAGACAATACAGGCTGCCCAGGCACAGCGACACGGGCAGTGTCCCCCCTGGACGGTCCCGGGGCAACCGCAAAGAGAAGCTGGGGAAAAAGTAACTCTTCCTATGAGATGCCAGAGGACCTCTCCCTCGTGGATGTGCTGGCGTCCAACAGCCCCACAGCATTCCTCCTCCACGTCACCTTGCTGCTCCTCTGCTCCTCTGACCCCCAAGCCCCAGAGCTCACCCAGCTCAACGTGCCTTGGACCCCAGGAGGAGCCCCCTGTACTAGCCCACTCCACAGCTTCCTGCGAGGTGTTTTCGCTCTTTCAACTTCAGGCTTATACTAGAACTGCCCTCCACATTCCTTTCCTTCTAAATGTCCCTCAATCCAGGTTCTCTAGCTTTCCCTCTAAAGGGATGACATCTCATGCAAACCCACCCAGGGATGGCCTGTGGAGCACCTGTGGGTCTCCATGGACAATGGGGCCACAAAGTAGGGGGTCGGCCATCAGAGGCGGCCTTGCTGCAGCCTCTCTCGCCATTGTCAGTGTTTCTTCTCGTATTCGGTTCTTGGCTAGGTATTTGGATGGCTTGCAGGCTATGGAAAACAAGGAATTTGAAGTTCCTGAGAGTCTTACATTAGGAACAGGCAGAGCATGTAGGGAGGAAGTTGTGAGTTGCTTCTCGAGTAACGGACAGAGAGGTAGGGCTGTAAGGAGCCCTAGTCCTGTTTTGCCATTCTCCATGACGTGACCTTGAAAGTCCTTGAAACTCTTCAGCTCTCAGCTATTCAGCCTATAAAATAGAGGTGGATTCTATGAGCTCTTCTTCTAAAGAGTCCTTCACAGAACACTGGTTCTTCTCAAACGTAATAGTTCTATTTCAACTTTAAATAAAGTAAATTGCACTTCACCAGGTCTACTGCTTTACACCAGGTCAGCACAGTTCTCCTGGCTTCATTTTCTCTGTGTTATTTTTATTTGTATGTGTATACGCATGTGCACACAAAGGGAGTACTTCTATCCATCCATTTGTCACCTCAGTAGCACTGGCAGCAACTCACACAGCTGGATTTTAATTTAGATTTTTGGATGCCTAATTGTTGCTTCGGTTGTCCTAAAAAAGATTGGCTGGGTTGCAGCTTGGAGAAGAAAAATGTTATGTTCCTAGCTGATTGCCTGTCACTGACAATCCATTCCACTCAAGCCAGGGAGAATTGTCCAGTGTCTTGGAACAGGTGGTGGAGGTGGCTCAGGAATGAAGACAGTTTGGTAGAAGCTGAGGCACCTATTACTTAAAACCCTTCTGTCTGGCATTACAGAGGAGGTGTTTAACTTTCAACAATGGACAGTTTAAGGTGGAAAATGTTTGGCCAAATAAGAATGCAAATGAAACCTTAGTATTCTTCAAAAATTCTGCAAAACATGTGCTGCCTGGCTGCCGTGCTGTGCTTTGAGCCGATAGGTTCTGCCTTTCATCCCTGCTCCATCACTGCAGGGAGCCCAGGCCCATCTGCCTAGATGTGTCGGCCCCAAACCTTGACACCATCCTTGGCTCCACTCTGCTCACGCCCACATCCCGTCCATCAGCAAGGCTCCTTGTCCCCACCTGCAGGAGGCATCCGGGCTCGGCCTCTTTCCCATGCCCTCCACTCTGGAGCTGCTGTCTCCCACCAGCATTTTCGTGACTGCCTCTCAGTCGGCCTCAAAGCCTCCACCCTTCCTACCTCCTCATCACTTCCTCCTCACCGCAGCCAGAGGGTCTTACAAGTCACAGTCCTCCTTCCCCGCCCCCTGCGCCTGCCTCCTGCCTGCAGCTCAGCAGACACAGGAGAACACAGTGGTCCAGGAGACCTCACATCCCATGGCACCCTGCCCTCTCACTCGGGCCCCCACCCTACCTCCCTGAGCTCCTAGAGGCCCCTTCCACCTCCCAAGCCACGTCCTGCTGTGGGGACTCGGCCTTGCAGTTCCCTCTGACCAGTGTGCTTTTCCCCCGGCACTTGCCTGGCCTTGTCCTCCTTCTCTGAGCTCTCAGATGCCCTGAGTATAGTGAGGCTTTCCCATGAAGCAGCGATGTCCCTCCCTCCCTTATCCCCGCTCCCAGAGTCCCACTGCCCTCGCTGTTTATCATGTTTCTCCATAGCTCTTAAAACCTTTTGGCATATTATGTGTGTATGTTTATGTGTGTGTGTTTGTGTGTGTGTTTGTGTGCATACTGTGTGTTTGTGTGTGTGTGTGTTAGTTCCTTAGTGCCTCTCTAATGAAGCACCGGAAACCAGATGGCCTAAACGAGATCAGTGTATCCCCTCCCGGTTCTGGAGGCCGGAAGTCTGAGGTCCAGGTGACAGCAACGTTGGTTTCATGAGGTGGCATCAGTTCCAGCTTCTCTCCCAGTGTCACGTATCTCCTGTGCAGATGTCCTAGTCTGTTGGGGCTGCTATAACGGAATACCACAAGCTGGGTGACTTAAACAACAACCATTTATTTTTCACATTTCTGGGGGCTGGGAAGTCCAAGATCAAGGCATTAGCACATTCAGGGCATGATGAGGTCCTGTTTCTGGGATTTGCATCTTCACATGGTGAAAAAAGTGAGAGAGCTCTCTGGAGTCTCTATTATAAGGGCTATAATCCTACTCATGACAGATCCACCCTCATGACCTGTCATTTGTCCAAGGTCCCACCTCCTAATAACCATCCATAATAAATTCACAAGGTTTGAACATGTGAATTTCAGAGGGACACAAACATTCAGTGAGTAGCAACAGATAATCTACTTTTGGCCTACACAGCTTTTACTTTTTAGAAAATGTGATTGAACATTTTTCACTGAAGTATGCACACTCTAATTTGCCCGGGTCTCTTCAGCTTCCCCACCCTGCCTGTTGTGTGGATTTATAATTTTATTTGTACCCTACTGGTGACTGAGAGTGAAACCCTTCTTTGGCAATGTCTGTTCACATCAAAATGATGGTTTTTCTCTTAAGGAAACCTGAGAGCAAGAATAAGTGTAGCCAAAACATATATAAACTGCATCTCTAGAATCCTCAGTGGTGGCACAATCCATTGTTTGCTAGTGTTTGGTGACTGTTAGATGATGATTAGCTTGATGTGAGATAGGTAAGCTTAAAGACAAGCTTAAAGCTTAAGTTTAATTTTGTTTGATTTGGTACAAAATGCATTTGTGTTTATTTTAAGAAACTCAATGTTTTTATGGAGTAATCCAAAATGGAGATAAAACTTGATTAAATGAAGAGTTTTTAAAACTGGAAGAGATTTTGGGGAGCATCTGGGATCCTAATTTTTCTTTTGAAAGAATTGAGGGCTGGAGGAGGATTTTGAACACAAGTGAAAAGACTGACTTCTGAGTTTTTTTCTTTTGCAATATTTCTTTTTGAACTTATTATGAAAAAGGCACCACTTGCTTATCCAGAATTTCTAGTCCCCCCTCTCTGCTGCTAAGAAGGTATTTCCTGGAACATCAGGCTGTGGCCAGATTGGATGCAGTGGTAGTGTATGCAAGTCTGCAGGTGCAACGGCCTGTGATGGTAGATGGGCAAGGATGGCACCCCTGAGCTGGAGCAGACACCAAAATACAGCTGCCCCCTAGACAATTCGACAACCAGGGACAAGTGGACACAAGGAAAGCCACAGCAAGTGTTAGAGGTTGCCAGGAGAACCCTGAGATTCAAGAGAGACTGTCTATTGCGGGAACCATCAAGAAACAGCATCAGAACCAGGGAGCCCATATGACCAGACTATTTCTGTGAGTATAAGATGCTCAGCTGTGAAGCTCACTATCAAATCAACAACAGCTTTGACTGAGGGGATTATTGTGGTGGAGATGTTAGGGAGAAGAGACTAAAATGTATACGCTAATAATAAAAGAAACAAGTGTGGCATTTATTTAACATCCTTCCTTAGTATTGCACAATTTGAGCATAAACCATTTTTTTTTTTTTGAGACAGAGTCTCGTTCTGTCCCCCAGGCTGGAGTGTGGTGGTATGATCTCAGCTCTCTGCAACCTCCATCTCCTGGGTTCCAGAATTCTCCTGCCTCAGCCCCCCGAGTACTTGGAACTACAGATGCATGCCACCACACCAGGCTAATTTTTGTATTTTTTAGTAGAGACAGGGTTTCACCATATTGGCCAGGCTGATCTCGAACTCCTGACCTTGTGATTCACCCTCCTCAGCCTCCCAAAGTGCTGGGATTACAGGCGTGAGCCACCACGCCCGGCCTGAGCATAAACCATTTTACATTCAGTCCAGAGAGGCTTCTGAATCTTTTTTGCATTTGCAGTTATCCTTGCATAAATGACCACATGATGGTGGTGTGACCTCATGACACCTTTTGGATTCATTGCTTTATTCAATCAAGATTTATTGTCATTACCAAGACTCCAGTTCTGTTCTAGGGGCTGAATGTACAACATTGAACAAAATGGTGAAGTTACCTTCCTTTGTAGAGTTTCCATTGAAGTGGGGAAATTCAGGCTGTAAACTGCAAATTTACAGATGGTCATGCCAGTTGTCAAAATGACATAGGACTTGAAGACCAGCTCTGGGGATTGAGAACTTGGCTTCAGAGTCAGTGAAACTGCCTGTGCTTTGATTTTCCACTGACTGTCCATGTGACCTTAGGCCAGTTACTTAAAATATTTTTTTGACTTAGTTTGATTGTTCTATAAATAAAAATGTTAATACTATTTTATAAATTTTGAAGTCCTGGTTGTAAATATTTAGTATTTTTCCTGGCTTATAGTTAGAGTTTTGTTATTAATACACATTATTAGTAGCTGCACATTCCTCTCATAACTTATATGCCTTAAATATAAAATCAAAGTAAAGATTATTGTCCAATCTAGAGAAAGAATCCTTGCATGATAAATTATCTTAGTCCTGTAATTTCCAGAAAGGCTGGGGACACTTTGACTTCAGGTATTTTAGAGACTTTTTGCCAGTTTCTACTTGAATGTTCAGAGTAGATTGCTTGAGTACTGTCTTCCCTACACAAAGCTCACCCAGTACATTTTACTTTTAAATCACTTAATTGATTTTGGTCATAATTTTGGTTAAAGTGTAGAGAATCTGGATGTACATCAGCTTGCAGGAAGTGGTTTATCATTGTGTTACCTCAAATCTGACCAGTAGAGCCCGCGTCAGCCATAGAGCAGCACCTTGGATAGAGAATGAATTGCTGCTGGAAGGAACAGCGTAAGATGAGAAATGTCTAATCTTTTGGCATTAAATACACAAATCAAATTATGTAGCATTTGCAAATTAATATGCGTTATAATTATAATTTCTGAGCTGATGGATGAATGAATCGGAGACAGTGTTACTACTGTGATGTGTGTGTGTTTAAAATTAGTTTCTTCTTTCTCATTAAAAGTGAGCTAGTAAAAGGGGTAGGGAGAGTGGATGGGTAAAATGCAAAGTGTGATTAAATGTCAGGAGCTGGCTTGAACTGCCAACTCCCCCAGGCTTGGCAGCAGAAAACCAAACCAAACACACTCCAGGAATACTGTATATTAATGAGAAGCTCCAGCCTCCAGGGGCAGATGTGATAAAATCTGGGAAAATGTGGGGCTTTAAGGACGTTGCCTAGAAAGAACAATAGTCGGATTTTTCCAGGGCAGGAAGTGTGGGTTGAATGAGTTTTTATTTTATTTTTTCTTAATTTCCTGAATGTGTAAGCAACAGTTTTGAGCCCCAGAGGCCTGGACTGGGGGTAGGACTGCAGCCAGGGAGTGCTGTGCTCAGGGAACTGCAGACTGGAGAGGAGGGAAGAGCTCCAGCTGCACCTCTGTGGAGGCTGGGAGTCCCCTTTGTGGGACGCATCTTGGTGTCTGGGAGAGAGGGAAGCATGCATCACGTCCATGACGAAGGCCTAGAATGTCCTAATGCATCACATTCAGGTGGCTGGAAAATGTTTCCATCTGCATCAGGGCTGAACCAAAGCTGGAAGGTCCCTTGTTCTGCAGTGATGATAAAAACTTAGATTTTTCAGATTTGTGCAGCACAATCTAGAAAGGAAGAGCCCCGAGGAGCTGAGATGTGGGTGTGGAATGATTTTTAGGTAGAGTTTTGTTGAAGTAAGACTCAACAAGAGTCCTTTTCAATGATTTCAAGTCTGTTGTGTAATGTGGAACACAACGATGGCCTTCTTAATCTGGTTTGGCCCTGAGAAGGCAGCCACTGCATGTCACACATGGCTACACTCTTGAAAATTGCTGGCCCCTGGGGTCTTGTGACAGTCCGTAGCAGCAGCAGGCAGTGCAGCTGTAAAAGGACAGAGAGGGGGCCGGGTGCAGTGGCTCATGCCTGTAATACCAACACTCTGGGAGGCCGAATCAGGTGGATCGCTTGAGCCCAGGAGTTCGAGACCAGCATGGGCAACATGGTGAAACCCCATCTCTACTAAAAATACACACACGCACAAAAGTTAGCTGAGTGTGGTAGCATGCACCCATAGTTCTAGTGACTCAAGAGGCTGAGGTGGGAGAATTACCTGAGCCCAGGAAGTCGAGGTTACAGTGAGCCATGACCTAGCCACTGCACTCCGACACTCTAGTCTGGGTGAAGGAATGAGACCCTGTCTCAAAAAAAAAAAAAAAAAGAAAAAAGAAAAAAAAAGGAACAGAAATTCAACTTCAGGAGAGTGGATGGAAGGAGACAGGAATGGGAAGGTCTCCAAAGGCTTGCAGCCTCCACTACCCAGTGCCGATAACAAGCTCATTTAATTCACTTGCACAGAAGGCAAACCTGAAGGCCACCCGTGGCATGTAAAGAAAGAAAGAAAGAAGGAGAGGGAGTCTTCTCAAAATATACAATTTAATAATTTCCATGTAGTCTTAAGTGTTGGTCTTCTCTATGATGTCAGCCATTAATCTCTTGGGATTACTAAAAAAGGAGTGCATTGGAATGACTCATTTTTCTGTAATATTTTTCCTCCTTATCCTCCTAGAAGAGTGTAGATCATCATTGGAGTCATCAAAAGCAAAGGGAGATTAAACTCTGAGAAGCAACCAGGCATAAATCTTCTTGACCTTGGATGAGGCAATCATTTCTTAGACATGACACCAAAAGCAAAACCAACAAAGAAAAAAAAATAGATATATTAGACTTCACCAAAATTAACTTTTGTCTTCAAAGGACACTATCAAGAAAGTGAAAAAAAAAAAAACCCACCCACAGAATGGGAGAAAATAAACACAGATCATATATCTGATAAGGGACTCATATCCACAGTATGTAAAGAACTCTTGCAACTCAACAATTAAAACACAAATGACCCAAATTAAAAATTAGCAAAGGACATGCATAGACATTTATTCAAATAAAATATATAAATGTCTCATTAACATGTGCAAAGACACTCAATGTCATTAGTAATTAGGAAAATGCACATCAAAGCCGCTGTGAGATAGCACTTCTGGCCCTCTAGGATGGCTACAGTGAAAAAGATGGTGGATAACAAGATGTGGAGAGAATGGAACCCTCGTGCCCTGCTGGTGGACACAATGGTGCAGCTGCTTGGGAAGCCCGTATGGCAGCTCATGAAAATATTAAACACAGAGTTTCCATACAACCCAGCCATCCCACTCCTAGTATAAATCCAGGAGAAATGAAAGCGTGTTCACACAGACACTTGTACACACATTGTTTACAGCAGCATGGGGGGATGAAAGAATTAACAGATGAAAGAGTTAACAAAATGTGGGACCTCCACTATCTGCAATGAATAGGTTTATCCTTTTTTTATGTCAAGTACAAAAGTCAAATACAATGGCCATGTAGCATATGATTCCACTGATGTGAAATGCCTGGGGCTAAATCATTAAGACAGAAAATGAATCAGTGGTTACCAGGGGCCGAGGCTCTGACTGCTAATAGTATGGAGTTTCTTTTGGGATGATGAAAATGTTCTGGAATTAGATTGGGGAGGATTGCAAAACTTTGTGCATATAAATATTTTAAAAATACCGAATTGTACAGGTTAAAAGGGTGAATTTTATAGTGTACCAATTATGTCTTAGGAAGGCATCTACAAGCCATTTGTAGATAAGATGTTGGGGGATGTATTTAAAGAACATTTCTCGGGGTATCCTGGAGGCTGGATGGTGTATATGGCACAGTTCAGGCATTCCAGCACTCTCCAGGGGCTTAGAGGACACGTAACTCAGTGAGGTGGTCACAGAGGGAGCTCAGCCAGGGTCTCAGCCTAAGACAAGCATGCCTTCCCCCACTGCCCACTGCAGCCACAGCCTCGGGTGCGGATTCTGTGTCTAGGGCTTGGTCACAGCCGACAAATGCAGACAAGGAGGGTCAATAAGCAGGGACGTGACAGGGTCCTCCCCTGGGACTGCAATTCATGAGGATGACTGAATGATGGCACGGAGAGTGCCACTGAAAGTCGATATTTATTCTTCATGTTTTCCGAGTGGAGAGGTCACACCATGCCAAGTGGGGCCGCATGGGGAAGCACCCATGTCTGGCAAGAGGCAGAAAGGAGGAGGAGTGAGTGCAGAGACTGGGCTGCAGCTTGTGTTTTCTGTGGGAAAGGCAAGGCCTGATGGGAAGGGCTTGGCACTGGATGGTTACAATAGTGTCAGCAGGCTCTGGGCTCCGGGGGTGGTCTCTGGTTGCCTGGTACCTGGCTTTGGGGTGATTTAGGATGGGGGATATACTGGCTTGGTGAGTAAGAGTTAGATAAAGGGCGTGGTTTGGGGTATGGATTTGGGATGGTTGGCTTGCACACTCCAGGGTAAGCCCGTCGCTGGCTCTAGATGCTGAGTAGTTCTGGAAAGATCAGGCTCTCCCATCAGGGAGGCCACACACACCACAGAGTCAAGAATACAGAAAGCAAGGAAACAGTTAACATTTTCTCCCCCCCCAGCACCTGTCCCCAAGAAAAATCACATTCTATGAACGTGTTTCCATGACTGTGGTTGGCTCCTCTATTTTAATGCCTATATTGGGGGTGTCTGGAGGGTCTACCTTTCTGTTCATGGCAGAGATACTCAGGATCACTCAATGACTGGCTGGTTAATTCATAATGTTGTTCTGTGATTTCATATTCGATCTTCCGTTCTGATGAATGGCTAGCACTCCTCCAAATAAACTCCTCAATCAAGTTTAAGGGTCCTACGTTGGGTGTTGCAAATGGATCGAGAGCCCTGTTTCCATGAGTGCAATCCTGGACCACTTAGGGACATCTGGGCCTGGGAAAACCCCAGCCAGGCTGTAGGAAAGACACGGGAGGCAGCTGCGAAGAGAGGCAATGCTATAGAGTTCCATCTGCAATTGATTTTCCAGATACTTAGAGATAAATCAATCAGAATCCATTAAGAAAGGAAGACTGGAGAGGGTGATCTGTGAGCCGTCTGGGGATGGGAGGGAGTCTCAGGCCTGTGAAAGCTGAGTCATCCATCGTGGGATGAGTAATGCCGAGAGGAAACAAATGCACAGAGAATTCCACACACACGAGGGAGCCAGCGGGGGCCTGGGGACGCTGCATGTGGCAAGAGCATAGGAGGTCTGGGAAAGTGTGCTAATGTTTAGGATCATCTTTCCTGGTATCCCCCACTGCCAATTACAGTCTCCTTGCAGTGACTTTTCCTGAGCGGATCGGTAGGTTGATTGCTTTCCTCGGTGATTTGCCTTTGAGATGTTGCTCAATCCCCCTGGCTTTCTCAGCCAAGCATTTGGCTCTCTGGAGACACACGCAGTTCTGTTCTGGCCTCAAATCCTTCTAGGGGATAGGGAGGTACCGAGATGAAGCTGCCAAGTTTGGGCAATTTTACCACTAATTGTATGAACACAAATGGAAGAGGCAAAATGAAAATTGTTCCATACAATTGGACTCAATGTGAACAATTTGGGATGTATCATGAAACACAGTAATCAAAACAAAAAGGGTCCCTGCCCCAGAAATAGTTTAATATCTTTGAGAAGAAAAGAAACATAAGTGGTAATAGGTTAGCCTACGTGTTCTAAACTTCACTCTGGGAGGGGCTTATAGAAATGTCCTGAGAAAAGTCAAGGAAACTTCAAACCTGCTTCTTCCAGGTCCCAGGTTTGCCAAATCCAGGAGGGAGTGTAGGTGCACAGACCCGGGCTGTGCCACAGTTTGTTCTGCTACCAACCACGGCTGTTGGAAACATTGAATGGCGGGTGGGGGTGCATTCCAACATCTCCAGGCCCCCGCTTACCTGATGCAGATTTGAGAGTATGGCCAGGAGAGGCCGTGGCAAAGGCATGTGGTTCCAGGCTGGCCCCAGGCACAAGGATTTCTCTGCCCAATGAAATGGATTCTTCCTTGACTTCTTAGAAAATGATGACAATTATTAGGCTCCTAATAGACTGTTCCATGAAGACAGAGAATTAAAATGTACTCTTCCAAAGTCTAGTGTGTTGCTCACCCTCAAGTTTGGCTGTGGCTACTATGAATAATGCTGTTATGAATATTCATGTTTAAGTTTTTCACTGAATGTGCTTTCACTTTTCTTGGGGTTACACCTGAGAGTGGAATTGCTATGCATATGGGAATTCTATGCTTAACTTTTTGAGGAATTGCCATGCTGTTCCAGGCTGCAACATTTCACATTCCTGAGAGCAAGGTTTTAGGGTAATTTCTCCACATTCGCATCCGCACTTGGTATTTAACTTAAAAAAATATATCGCTGCATTAGTGGATGTGAGGCACTATCCCCCCGTTGTTTTGCATTTCTCTACTGACTAATAATATGTAGCACCTTTTTTTGTTCTTGTTGGCCATTTGTATATCTTCTTTGGATAAATATCCAGTTAATTTCTTTGACTATTTTTTAGTTGGGTTACTTTCCTTTTTATTGTTGAGTTGTATGAGCATTTATATGTTTTGGATAGTAGAGCCTGTTTTGGTCCCTTCTGGCTGCTATAACAAAATACCTTAGACTGGGTAAGTTATAAACAACAGAAATGCATTGCTCACAGTTCCAAAGGCTGGGAAATCTAAGATCAAGGGAATAGCAGATTCTCTGTCTGGTGAGGGCTGCTCTGCTTCAAAGATGGTGCTTCATCACCACATCCTCACATGGCCGAAGGGGCAAGGAATCTCACTTGAGCCTTTGTCATGAGGGCACTAATGCCATTCACAAGGGTGGAGCCCTCATGCCTTAATCACTTCACAGAGGCCCCACCTCCTAATTCTATCACATTGGGTATAAGATCCCGGTATATAAATTGTGGGGAGACACCAACATTCAGACTGCAGCTGACCCTTCTCAGATAATTCATTTGAAAATATTTTCCCCATTCTACAGGTTGTCTTTTCACTTTCTTGATGATGTCCTTTGATGCATAAAGGTTTATACTTCTTAGTTAGGCACCGTGGCTCACACCTGTAATCCCAGCATGGGATCACCTGAGGTCGGGAGTTTGAGACCAGCCTGACCAACATGAAGAAACCCCATCTCTAATAAAAATACAAAATTAGCCAGGCATGGTGGCATGCGCCTGTAATCCCAGCTACTTGGGAGGATGAGGAAGGAGAATCGCTTGAACCCAGGAAGCAGAGGTTGCAGTGAGCCGAGATTGCACCATTGCACTCCAGCCTGGGCAGCAAGAGCAAAACTCCGTCTCAAAAAAAAAAAAAGTTTATACTTCTCATGAAGTCCAATTTATTTTTTTTCTTTTGTTGCTTATGCCTTCTGTATTATAATAAGAAAACTGTTACCAAATTCAGTGTCACACAGATTTATAGAAGAGGTTTACAATTTCGGCTTTTACATGGAGGTGTCTGTTCCATTTTGGGTTGATTTTGAAGACGGGGAGAGGTGGGAGTCCAACTTTATTCTTCTCCATGTGGATATCAAGTTGCACCAGCACCATTTTTTGGAAAAGCTATTCTTTCCCATTGAATTGTCTTGGATGAACTATTATAGCAAATAAAAAATGAAATCTATTATCTGACTGACTTTTTTTCTAAACTCAGAGTTTCCTTAGAGTCATTTGTTGTGTTTTTCACTGGACAGTATCTCCTAAAAGTTTGATTGTTTTTAGCTGTCATGTTCAAAATGATCTAAAGGAGACACAAAAGCTGAGTGTCGAAAAATGTCAGGTGTGTCCTCTGTAAGGACACACATATCTTACAATGTGTCTGTGTGCCCGTTGTGCCACTCCTGAAATGCTCCAGCCTTCCCTTTACCATTTAAGACTCAACTCCAGTCTCTCCTCCTATGCTGAAGTCATCCTGAGCCTCCTCTGTGCGCCGATTGGGCTTCTGGAATTGGTATTTTACATGCTTCTATGAGTGAATTTTTCTACACTGAGGTATAATTACCGATTTGATTCACGTGCCCCCTCCCACGTTCGTCTGCACAGATGGAAGGCCGTGCTCATCTTGGCAGTGTGTACATCTTCCCCTGGCAGAATGACCTGGCTGTGGCTCCCCCTGGGGTGTTGCCCCCACCCCCAGGGAGCATAGGAAATGCACATGCTGTTCTAGTTTGTCCTTGCTAATGGAGGGCAGGCCCGCCTAGTGTTCTGTTTGGAGAAGAGGCACGCAGCACCTACCACCCCACAGTGGGCCACCAGAACAGTCGCTCATGGTGGAGAATGATCCTGCTCCCACTGCAGTGATGTCTACTTTGGGACACCTTGGCTTCTAAAGAAAAACACTATATTAGCTTTTGTAAAAATTCCAAAAGCTCCATTTAGTAATTATTGAGAAAGCATCTGTCACACAATCAGTCAGAAGTAGGATCCATGAAGGAAAAGAGTTAGATTGACGGTTGGCCCAACCTGGCCTCTCTGCCTCTAAGATGGAAGACCTGTGTCTCTCAGGCTCCTACCTTTCCCCTTCCCCCGGCACCATGACTCAGGCGCTCAGGCAGTAAATCCAGGGCTCATGGGGTCTTCTTTATGTTCTGTACTTCTGGTGACTTACCTCTTAGTTTCTCTTCCTGTTTCCCATTCCGGCTTCAGTCCTTTGCCACATCATTGAGGAGGACCCTCGTCCCTCCTCCCTGTGCTGCCCATGGCACTTGTCTTGGCTTCCTGAATGGTCCAGTCTTCTCTCACTGACTGGCAAGTCTCAGTTCATCCTTAGAATTGGTTCCAGCCTTGACTCCATGGCTCCTGTGGGAAGGTACCCTTCCTCCCCAGCCCCTCTCCTGCCCTCCATCCTGGCCCTGCACTCAGCCGGTGTACATGGTTCACACAGCCTACATGTACTTTTGATATTTTGCTTCTTGTGCTTGTGTTGTGACATCAGCCTGGAGAGTTTTTTGCCTCCAGACCTCAGCGAGTTCCTCCTAATCAGATAAGTGGCTCCTCTTCCCACCCTCATCCCAAACTCAACATCAACACCATGATTTTAAAATCAACGTGTCAATTTCCATGCTTATTTATGCAGGCTCTTATGGTAGCTGCTTGCGGCTTCAAATTTGGAAAACTTATTTCCACAATATAATTAGAAAGCCACTCCAGAACAGGGATTGGTTTATACACTTCTCATTCTTCAACCTAGGTAGCACCAGTAGGAACTCAGACAAAGTTATTGATGAATTAGGTGAAATGAATTTATCTAAACACTTACTCAGCCTCCAGTGCTTTTAGCCTTTGTGATTTTGAGAACAACATTGTCTAACCTCATGGTGTTACCAGACATTGGAAAGTTTTAATGTCTCAAGTGATTTAGGGTGGATAGACCTGGGTAAAAGACAGGAAAACAAAGAGAAACAGGAACTGAAAGAGATTCCTGGAGAGGTTTCTGGAATGAAAAGTTCTTGGGGTTTGTGACCCTAGAAACCACAAACTTTGTGGTCCTGGTGTTAAGGACAGAACTGCTGAGGCTCGAGGAATGTGTGCACACTAGTCCCTGAGTGCCATGACCTGACAGCGTCTGCAAACAATGTCTCATGTGATTAAAGCTAAAGCATGACCTCAGGGATGGGGACTCCTGGCACACAGCAGCTTAAAACTCCAGGGAGAGTAGGTATTTTCTTTACTTGAAAGCACTCTTTGCATGAAAGAAGAATGCACACTCAGGGGCTGCTTTCGTACTCACTGTTCATTTAACCCTGGTTTGTAAGATGTCATGGTTGAGGAAGAGAAAAGAAAAGGTATCTTCAATGATTAGTTTTGTTTTCCTTTGTCATAAGATAGCAACCGAGGAGTGATTTAAGGAGGTCTGAGATGTGTGCTTAAGATAATCCTTTTAAAATGGTAATTAATCATGACTGAGTCATAGATGACTCTATCAAAACAGTATCTTACATTTTATACAGCTTCAACTTTTCCAAGTATTTTTATGTCTTTTATCTGTTTACTTTTCAAGGGGAGGCCAGATCCAGCATACCAGCTTCTCATGCATAGGTCTTTCTCCTTTTCCATGGTTTTGTGTGCATAAATACATAATTTGGGCCACCCACTTAATTTCAAATAATCCTTATTAAACACTGAGTATTTGTTAATCATCTTTACATTTGCTATTTCATTGACAAGGAAATATGGTTCAAACATACACATTTACTCTCTTCTCAATAATTCCTGACCTCCACCCTCACCAAACTAAGTTGCAAGAAAATTGGGACCTATTTGGAAGATAATCTTTGTTTTTCTACTCTGCACATATTTGCCCATTTATGATGTTTGTGGAAGGCAGGAAGAAGTTTCTCATCTTTTCATTTTTGGCAGACTTATTGCCTGAGAGCTTTGGAGTGTCAGATACCTCAGCCAATGAAACACCATCTGCTACTGGACAGAGACTCTTCTTTGAGGCCCCAGTATTCTCTGCCCTGGTCTTCTGAGCTGAGCCATCCATCTTTTTCTATCTCTTTTCAGTAAGCTGAGGAGAAATGCTAAGCACTCAGGCTGAAATGAAAATATCTCACCACGCGCTCCCATCCATAAGAGAACCAGGTGCGTTTGCAGCACGGATCCTTCATCACTGTGCCAGTGACCTCATTTTCTTGGGACTAGATACTCTATTGAGAAAAGGGGCTCCTTCCTCATTAAATTACTTCCTTGGTTAAATGAGTGCGTTTCTGAGATTCTAAAAGTAAATTCAGCCAGGTCTAAGGATATTCAGACCAAAGGTGAAAGGTAGGTTGTTCTTGTGTGGATGGCAGGAAGAAAATGTGCTGGGGACCCCTTGATGTCCTGTGGAGGGACTGGGGGTGAGAAGAATGGATAAGGGTGTTGGGCTTGTGGGAGCCCAGTGCGGCTGGGAGGGAGCTGGGGGCAGGTGCTGAGCTTGTACTTGCATATGGTGAGTGTGTGGCCCTGCCAGGACACCCAGGGGAGCTTGTCTCAGGGGCCAATTGACAACCAGAGGCCCGTGCGGGAAGGGTTTGGAGGCTGAAGACTAAGCAGGGAGTCAACTGGGCACAGGGAGCTCTTGGGAAAGGCAGAACGGGAGTCATCCCTGCTGCCAAGCAGACAAGGTGGCCACGGACCGTCAGAGACGAGCTACGCAGAATCAGCCTGGGGGCTTCTGTCTTTCTACGTCTTTGACTCAATTGGGTCTAAAATAGACAAAGAGAGCTCAGCTTCCAAAATCACCATGTGACCATGGCGAAAATCTGGAGAACAGGTTGATGAGTGTTTGCAGCATGCTGGAGCAAGGTCATTCCTCTACTCAGAGTCTAGGAAGGATCTGCGCCCTCCAGGAAGGCCCTGAGAACTGCCCAGGCCTTGGGTTTTGCCTCTTGCAGCCCCTAGAATAGAACTTGCAGAGACCTTACAACTCTGTGGCTGACCAAATGCAAGTGGCAACATTGTCCACACACAGCCTTTGCCCCATTGTCTGCTGATCTGCAACCCAACCCTGCACTCCGTCCAGAAACAAAACTCCCTCCCTGAGTTTGGAGAATCATGAGTATATGGAGTAGAGGCTGAGACATAAAACAATGTCTGAGACTGGACCCTGTAGAAAATCACCATACCCTGGGAAGCCATGGGGGTTGATGTCCGTGTACAGACAGAAACGTGGTGGATGCGAAAAGTGACAGACCACAGTCCTAGGAACTCTGTCCTGCTGCTGAGGGGCGCCTGAGAAGGAAGGACTGATGCCGAGAAGATCCTTGATGTTTATTTACTGTGGTTTCCTGTTTCTCAAAATGGAAGACACAATGCCACTGGTCATGGGGTCTTCCCAGGCTGCACCCTCAGTGAAGACGATAATGAAACCAACTACTGTGCACGTGTATGTGCCTGCTTGTGTGCATGTATGTATGTACATGTGCATGCGTGCCTGCGTGTGTGTGCATGTGTGTTTGTGTTTTTAAATTATCCATGCAGGTTGCTCTATCTTGATGAAACTTCCAATGTTGAATGGCTGTGCCTATAACTTTAAGGCCTATGTGACCACCAATTTCTAAAAGCAGCATCGGGGCCGGGGATGGTGGCTCATGCCTGTAATCCCAGCATTTTGAGAGGCCGAGACGAGCGGATCACCTGAAGTCAGAAGTTCCAGACGAGCTTGGCCAACATAGTGAAATGCCATCTCAACTAAAAATACAAAAATTAGCCAAGTGTGGTGGCATGCACCTGTAGTCCCAGCTACTGGGGAGGCTGAGGCAGGACAATCACTTGAACCCGGGAGGTGGAGGTTGCAGTGAGCCGAGATTGCGCCACTGCACTCCAGCCTGGGTGACAGAGCAAGATTTCATTTCAAAAAAGTAAATAAATAAATCAAAACAGCACCAGCAGCTTTTTTCCTCCTATCTCCTCTCCTTCCTTCATTTAAACTCACCAGGAGCTAATGGAGGTGCCGGTGAAGATACAGGGCTCATTTTGAAAATGGAAGTAGAAGAAAGAATAAGAAAATTCTTTTTTGAGAGAAAGAGAGAGAAAGATAGAGACATACATATCTAGGGGGGCTTAAACAACAGACATTTATCTTCTCACAGTTCTGGGGGCCAAAAGTCCGAGTTGGAGGCCCCTGCAGGGTTGGTTTCAGGTGGTGGCTTTCCTCCAGACTCATGGGTGACACCTTCTCAGTGTGCCCTCGCATGGCCATTTCTCTGTGTGCACAGAGAGCAAGAGAGAGGTCTCTGGTGCCTCTTTCTCTTCTTATAAGGACACCTGTTCTCTTGCCCCACCCTGATGACCCCATTTGACCTTGATGACCTCCTTAAAGTCTCTATCTCCAAATACAGTCATAATTGTGGGGACACAATTCAGCCCATGACATGTGGTCCTGAGGAGTGGTTTTGGGTACTTAAGGGTCTGGAAGTAAGCTTAGTGGGTACAGACGTATGACAAAGCATAGCACATTCAACAACGATTGCACTCACTCAAAAATGAGGGGATAGAGTTAAAGCTGAACAAATATTTGGTCTGTTTCCGCTCAGGCACTGATTCCCACGTGCAGTGATGGGCTATTTAGGTGCACTAAGTACAGAAGACAAATAGAGCTAGGGGCCCTTCTGCATTTGCAGGAGGCCTCCTCCAGGGAGGACAGCTTTGTAACCTTCCAGTGCTCCAGGAGAAGGTGTGGTTTTCAGGTTGAGTGAGAATGGGAAGCTAATGGCACACCATGGGGCAGAGTTATTTGGTGAAATGAACCAGGGGAAATGGCACTCCAGGGGGATTATGGAGACAAATGTAGCATGCCTTTCACTTATCCTGATGGTTTTGAGCCTGGTTTTCCTGGGGAGACCAGCATGCCTTCTTCGGCTCTGAAGAAAGGATGGTGATGACCAGATGTGCAAGCAAAGCAGGCAGCAGTGCCCTCTCCCCACGATCAGGGCACCCACCTGCAGAACTCCTCAGGCCTGGGTTCCCACCAGGGCCCGGCACTCTCTTGACTCTTAGCCCTGGGGCACATGAGTGTCGCTGGCTCTATTTCCAGACTGCAGATTAAAGTTCTTAATGATTGCAAACCCACTACAGAGGCTTTGTGGTTCAGCCTCCAGCTGGGAGTCAGCTGCCTGGGCCAGCCATCTAAACCCTGAAGTCAGAAGAAGAAATCCTGCCACTGAGAACCATGCCCAGAGGCTGGCACTAGTGGGAAGATTTGCGAGACTCTTCTCAAGCATCTGGACTGTGGAGGGGAGCCAGGTCGCTGCCTGGGTGAGTCTGGCAGGCTCGTGGGCCTGGACAAAGCTTCTGCGAAGGACCACTGGCAGGAGGATTTGCCAGGTGGACAGGCAGCCCTGGGTATTCTGACCTGGACTCTGCTCACTTGGCCTCTCGAAGTTATTACAGGTGGTTCTGGCTCTGTCGGCAGCAGGAAGTCTGTAAATGTAGCTGTAAAAATGTGAATAGGCATCACCAAAATCCTTAAAAATCCTCCAGAGCCCACTTTGCCTGGCTTCTATATCAGAGCATAACTTCCTATCTGTCTCCTATATTACATGAGTTGAGATTCTGTTTTAAAGGTTGGTGCATGACTTTAAGCAACGGATTAATTTAATAATAGTAAGTGAAATGGAAAGGCTGGCATCTCAGAATTTTGGAGGAGCCTAAGGAATCCAATTCCTTTGTTTTATAAGTAACAAATCCAACAGCCAGAGAAGGAAAATGAATTGCCCAGGGCCACCCAGCTAGTTAATATAACCACCTGTTACACTGTGGAAACTTAAGGGAAGGGGTCATGCCTCATTTAGTTTGGAGCCTGGAACATAGTAGGTGTGGTGGGTGGTATTGTTCTGAATTAGTCATTCCCTTTCTGTGTGAGTGCCTTACATACCCCACCACTGACATTTACCATGCAGAACCTGCCTGTAGGAGTTCACTTCCCTGCCTCACTGACATTGGACTTGACCATGTGCCTTGCTGTGGCCAGTGGGGCATGAGTGGGTGACAGGGTGCTGGTTCTGGGCAGAAGCATTGAGAGGCAGCTGACATTTCTAGTAGCTTTTCACTCCTTTTCCTCTGCCAGAACAACAGGATGTCCTGGATAGGGGCTGTTCTTCAGCCTGGATTCTGGACTGAAGAAAATGCAGAGGACAGACTCACAGGCAATGTGCAGCCAAGATATAACGTGTTGAAGACATGAACCTTTATTGTTGTAAGTGGCTGAGATCTTGAGGCTCTTGTTCCAGTGACCAAGTTGACAGATACAGTGGTGTGCAGTCACTATAGGTTGAATTAATGGAAGAATAAATGACCAGGCATAAAGGTTGTTTCTTTCCTTGCCCTCTACATACTGTGGTGTTCATCTGGATTTCAGGCCACTCCTTTTACAAGTTGGTGATGTGATAAATGGGGCTAAACTAGAAGAATCTGGGCAGGGACAAGGGATACCAAGATGAAGGAGCGTTCTTGAGAATCAGCCTGAGGCAGGTGTGGACCCAGAGTGGTGACACTGCCAATATGTATGCTTTGCACGGCTCTGCAGATGATCAGCCTCAGCAGCGTGACCCACAGAGAGCATCAGCTCCTGCTGCTGCCACTTCTGGCAGGTACAATGAGTAAAGCCATTGTCTCGCCTGGAGGAGACTAAAAGCAGTGCCAGTGAAGTGGCTAAAGAAGCATGTTGCCTGTGTTGGTGAGCCTGTGCCTCCCCTGCCATCCCGACGAGTGTGTTGTTTTGCCCTCTCTTGTCCTCAGAAGTGAGGTGATCCTTCTTGGATGATGAGAAACATGGTTGCCCTAGGGATGGCTTAGCCCCAAGGGCAAAACTAGTTCACCTGGACAGTAGCAGATAGGACTAGCTGAAGCCTAAGCAAAAAGCCTTTAATAACTTTGGGTTGAAGATAATTAAAATGAATTGATATGAAAAGAACTTATTACGTATCTATCTGTCCTACTGATAATAACTCAAATACACACACATTACTTAAATATTGCATTTGCATATCAGAACGTACGTGTAGAAATAAAACAGGATCCTGAATTCATAGATTTGTGTTTTCAATCCCTCATCACAGCACCCCTTTTCCATGTCTAGGTGATCGGGCAAAATTGGGTTTTGGTTCTAGGGCAAATGATCATCCCAGCGTGATCTCTGCTTGATCCTGGGACTCTGCTCACCTGAGTTATGCTCTCAACCTGGATGGGTCAAGGCAGCTTTTCTCCCTGGTGAGCCACAGGCTCTTTTAAGTCTGCCATCATGACACGGAGGACAATGACATGTAGATGGTTACTGAGCCTTGAGTAACCATAAAATGGGATAAAAATGTGTGTGAGAACCAGGGTGTATTCGTCCGTTTTCACACTGTTGACAAAGACAAACCAGAGACTGGGTAATTTATAAAGAAAAAGGCAATGTGCAGCCAAGATATAACGTGTTGAAGAAATGAACCTTTATTGTTGTAAGTGGCTGAGATCTTGAGGCTCTTGAAAGGCTCCTGAGCTTGGAAAGTCAGCATACCAAGTTAACCCAAGATGAGTGCATTAGTCAGAGTTCTTCTGTGAAACAGAACCGATAGGATACATGCTTACATACATAGACAGATGTGAATATCGATATACAGATATACGAGAGGGGATTTATTATGGGAATTGGCTCACATGGTTGTGGAAGTCCCCCTCTATTCCCTCTGCAGCCTGGAGAACCAGGAAAACTGGTGCTGTAATCTAGTCCAAGGCAGAAGATCCGAGAGCTCTGGGGCTTGGGAAGGGGCTGATGTAAGTCCTGGGGTCTAAAGGCCCCGGACTCGGGGGAGCTCTGATGTCCAAGGGCAGGAGAAGACGAGTGTGTGCCCCTGCTCAAGCAGAAAGAGCTGATGTACCCTTTTTCTGCCTTCTTGTTCTATTTGGGCCTTCAGTGGATTGGATGGTGCATACCCACATAGGTGAAGGCAGATCTTTACTCAATTTACCAATTCAAATGTTAATCTCCCCCGGAAACACCCTCACAGATGCGACTGGAAATAACGGTTATGCAAGCTTGTTCAACCCGAGGCCTGCGGGCTGCATGCGACACAGGATGGCTTTGAATGCAGCTAACATTAAACATTCTTTCTTAAAACATTATGAGATTGTGTGTATGTGTGTGTGTGTGTGTGTTTTAAAACTCATCAGCTATTGTTAGTGTCAGTGTATTTTATGTGTGGTCCAAGACAATTTTTCTTCTTCCAGTGAGGCCCAGGGAAGCCAAAAGACTGGACACCTCTGAGTTAAAAGGACCTGGGCATCCCTTAACCCAGTCAAGTTGATACCTAACATTATCACAAAATTAACCAACCGAGTTATGTGGACGCTGGCCTCCGATGACCTGCTGATCTGCCAGCACCTACTCAGCCTGATAATGCAGACCCTTCTCTCTGCTTGCAGCAGTGGAACCATTTTCCAGACTGGCTGCTCCATGACCTCACCAGGGTCCCAGGCTGCCCACGCCCAAAGGAATCCATTTTCAAGCATCTGAATTTATGGCACTGTTGAATGGCTGCCATTTACTATTAGAGTTTCACTGTATTCCAAACTCCTATGACTTCCTGAAAATGGTCTTTTAAAGAGCAGAATCTTCTACAGGGTAAGGGGAGACGGTGAATTCTGCAAAGCTGAGCTTGCAATGAGGTGATAATCTGTTCTAGGATTCAGCAGAGGAAATGAGAGTCTAGTAGGATGCTCTTGAGTTCTAAAAAATAAAAAGAGTACATTAAAAATACCTACCGAATATTTTTACTTTTCAACTATAAATTTGACACTGGAATCAATGACAATTTAGGAGCAGAAAAAAAATGTGCTTGAGATAACTGAGATGGCCTCAGGCTGGGACCATGTCCTCTTTAGTGTGAGCCAAATCATCCTGATTTACACTGCAATAGGTTTCCCTTCATTCTAGCAACCACAAAATGGCATCTGAATTAAATGTCAAAATATGGGACTCTTATATTTAGCCTTTAATTTTAACCTTGATACAATATTTCCTTGCAAAAAAAATTGCAAAACATTGTCAAATGAGGTGCTGTTGTTTCTTTCCAAATGGTAGTTGCTTTTCTTTCTGAGGTTTAAAGTTTGCCATCAGATAGTAAGGGCAAAATGTGAAAGCTTTCCCCTGAGCTATGAAATCCTGGGGAAGGCACTTGTCTTTCTTGGGTGTCAGGGTCTCCCTCTATAAATTTAGGCCTGGACTGCAGCATCTCTAAGATTCTTTTCAGCTCTGACAACCTGCACCTCTGTGATATGGTTTGGCTGTGTCCCCACCCAAATCTCATCTTGAATTGTAGCTCTCACAATTCCCATGTGTCGTGGGGGAGACCCAGTGGGAGACCACTGAATCACGGGGGTGGTTTTCCCCATACTATGCTCGTGGTATTGAATAAGTCTCATGAGATCTGATGGTTTTGTAAAAGGTTTTCCCGTTTGTTTGGCTCTCATTCCCTCTTGCCTGCTGCCATATAAGACGTACCTTTCACCTTCCACCATGATGGTGAGGCCTCCTAGCCACATGGAACTGTGAGTCCATTAAACCTCTTTTTCTGTATAAATTACCCAGTCTCGGGTTTGTCTTTATCGACAGTGTGAAAACGGACGAATACACCCTGGTTCTCAACACATTTTTATCCCATTCGGTCAAATCTCTTGGAGCCCTTTCCACAAAGTCTCTGGCCTTGGTGAGCCAGAGCCCAGCACGTGATGTCCCTGGAGGCTGTATCCCACCTTTGCTTATTATTTTCCTCTTTCTTGGTACCTCTTATTTGGTACCACTCTTGCCGACCTTTCCCTATTTCTTTGACTTCCTCTTGTATAAAATCCTTTCTTCTTGAACCTTAACACTCAGTGTTTGCTGAGGCTCACTAGATGCCAGACCCTTGCTAATCCCAGGACATGCACGGTTGGCTGAAAGCAAAGTTCTTACCCTTGAAGAAATCCCCCCGAGGTGAAGAGGCAGGAGGCCAACCAGCCTCACACGCTGTGGCTGGTGCTGTGATGGGGTATCCATGACCAAGTACTGGGGGCTAGAGGAACCTGGGAAGCTGGTCAAGGCCTCTCAAAGGTGCCCATGTTTGAGAGGGAGACCCTTAAATAAGCTGGACTTTTCCACTTGCACTAGAGAGAAAAGCGCAGTCCTGGCTTAGGGGTGACTGGAGATTTCCAGTGAAAGGTTATTGCCAGTTAGGAGGAAGCAGAGGAAGCTCGGCCCACAGTGAGGGGCTCTGCACACTCCACTGAGAAGCACAGGTTTTACCCACAAGTCCTTCATCCAGCGGCTGACTGTGATCTGACGGGTTCAGTTTGGCAGATAGAATAAGAGAAGACATGGAATGGAGACCATTTAAAAGACTATTGCAACAACCTAGGCAAGACAATAGAATGGAACACTTTTTAAGACTGGACAGTGACAGCACTCAGAGAAGGATTTGGAGGGGGTTATAGAGTGGAGCTGGGGCAAGAGAGGAGTCCAAGGATGACCCTAAGTTTCCAGTTGAGGACACTGTGTGAGTAGTGACCCTAGAATACAGCAGACAAGAGGGGTAACTTTAGGGGCTGAAGAGTAGGAAATAGTGAGCTTGGCCTGGGGTGTGTCGCATCACAGTGCCTGGGAGCATTTGGAGAACTAACAGGAGACAGAAGAAAGGTGTGCCCCAGGCCTAGGAAGGTGAGCTCTATGGCAGAGGACATGTCTACAGCGGAGATGCTTGAGAGAGGCTGTGGAAGACAGCAATGACCAGTGTGCCTTGATTTGGCAACCAGGAGGCTGTCAGCAACTTTAACAACAGCAGTTTCCCAAGAGAGAGCAGGGCAGGAATCAGGGACAATAGATGAGTGGGTGGTACTTGAGGGGTCACCGAAATGGGACCTCTCTCCCCTCCCTAGAATACTTCTGATTACTTAAACTACCATAAGACACTAGAGCAGAGGGGTTGGTGACAACGTTTGATGTACCCTCGGCCCTCTGTCCATGCAATGACATGCGACCACATGGTTTTTGGCCTCCAGCCGTCTAAGCTCTGCACCCTGAGCCCCGGTGGCTGGGAGGGACGGCAGGCTGGTGTGCATCCTCTGCAGGTGTGCCCTGTGCAGAGCTTGGGGCCACCGTTCCAGCAGAGCGCTGGTTGCTCCGACCTCCCTTATCTCTGTGTCTGGGCTGGGGTGAGAGGTGGTGAGGGGAAGCTTGTGATTACCTACCCCAGAGCAGAGCCTTGCTGCCTCTGCCAATGGCCCCTCCAGACACAACTGAGCAACAATGTATCATGGGGGAAAGAGGATCTGTGGATCTACCGGGTTTTCTTTTGGTGTATGCAGGAGAAATAAATGGCAAGAGGGAGTGAGCGGCTCCCTTCCCACAGGGGCTTCCAAGTGAGTGGATTTGTGGTCCTCGTGCAGAGCTGAGGAGAGGCTGTTGTGCAGGGAAGGGCCTGGTCTTGCCTGTGGACCCTGGACATGATTCCCATTAAGGGGACGAGCACTAGTGGCGGGTCTCAGGAGGCCCACCTCTGCGGGATGTCCCAGATGACCCCATCCTCATAGAGGAAGTGAGAAAGCAAACACAGGGACCAGGGCACACAACTTGTATAAGTGAGGGGAGGGGCAGGAGGGTGCCTTGGGAGGGACAGGTACAGCACCTGGCATTGCTGAAGCTCTCGGAAGGGGGCTGGGAGAAGTGGAACACCAGGGAGATGGCACAGGGTGGGCTCAAGAGGGTTCAGAGAGGCCTCCGGGCAGCCTGGCCTGATGCCTTGGGGAGCAGACTCTGCTGGCAAACTGGCCCGAGGAGACTCTGAACCCATCCTGTGCGATGCAGAAGTGAGAATTCCAGGCTGAGAAAGGGCCTGTGCTGAGCCCCTGGTCCAGGCTCACACATACTGTTCAGGATGCAGACAGGATGGCAGCGGTGGTGTGGGGGGTTTCACTTGAGTTTTTGTCATAGGAAAGGTGCAGCGTTCTGGGGTTTTGGGGAGAGTTTCTTCACTTTCCCAAGTCTCCCGCTGACTTTCTTTGTTAAGGCTGCTGAGCTGGGAGCTAGAGGTGTTTCCAGCTGGGCGTGGGGGTGGGGGTGGCATTGGAGAGCTGGAGGGAAACAGAAAGAGGCAGCCTGATTGCGGGCTGGAATGTGTCTGGCTGGGGCCAGCCCTGCTCCTCCTCCAGCACAGCTTTGTTTTGTCTGGACTCCTTCACTCAGCCTGGAATTTCTGGGGGCTGCCTTTAGTCCAGGGCATTGTGCTTCCTGGCACATGGGGATATGCCCTTCTCCCCTTCAGGTTCCGTGGGGCAGCTCCTGGTGGGCTTCCTGGGGGGTCCAGCGAGACTAGAACAAAGGCTCTCTGGGCTCTGTCCTGGCACTGGAAGGCAACGGAGAAGCAAGTGGAGAAAATCCCCACAGGCAGCCCCCTGCGATGAGGAGAAGTCTGGGTCTCACCACCTGGTGCAGCTGGGCGTCCACCTATACATCAGCCAGGGTGCTGTCCAGATGCTAAGACGGCTGTGCAACTGTGCCAGCCTGGCCCCCTTTTCACCTATCTAGGGGAGGCAAGGGCAGTGAGGATCACACCGCAATTCGTGAGAATCAGGTTAACTGAACACCTCCCAGACAAAGCCCCCCGCAGCCCAGGAACCACACAGCGACTTCTGGGGAGCTGCAGTTTAAGAGCATGGTGGCCTGCGACTGAGTGGAGAGGGGAGTGAATCGTGGGCACCTGTGGATCCACTGAGGCTGAGGGTTCAAGATATTCATGTCAGGATGGGATGCGGGCGAAGGAGCTCTCTCTAGATTTGGATTTCGAAGTCACCCTGTGGTAGCCAGGAACTTCACATCTAGAGCTTGTTGCCAGCCAAACATGCGGAGACTATATTGTGAAAAAACAGAGAAGAATCCCAAACCCCGTCACTCCAGATGGAAAGAGATTCTTGGCGGCCAGAAGTTTCCAGAGTGCTAGGTGGGCAAGGCCAGGCACCTGCCTCTGAAGAGCTCTCAGAACATCAGGAAGTCAAGGAGGTGCAGGCAGGAAAATGGTGGTGTACAGGGAGGGGCTGCACTGGGGAAGATATGATGGATGTGGCCCGGCAAAGCCACAGAGGCTGAGATGACATGGGCACTGTGTGTCCACAAAAGACAGACCATGTAAAGAGAGGAACGGAAGGTGAGGGGCACAGGGTGAGGTTCGAGGTCACAGTTGAACACCCAGCTGTGCCATTTACTGGCTCCATGGCCTGGGAGAGGCACGAGGCCTCGATGTGCTGCTCCCTCTTCCTCCCGCCGTGGACAGGGCCATTGATGGTGCCTCCCCCAAGGGAGGGTCAAGTGGGCCTTTGCACATGAAGCGCTCATCTCAGGGCTTGGCACACAGCCAATGCTAAATATAGCCTAAGGCAAATGCAGCCCACCCCAGCTGGATGTTGTGATGTTGGCTATAGAAGCAGACGAAGGCTTTGGCCAGTGCCTGACATGATCTAAGCCAGCCTCTCTCAAGCCCGTTGTAGGGGTGTGTCAGGCCAGTTGGAGCAGCGGATTGGGACACAGAGACGGCCTGGGTGAGAGATGCTAACCAGGTGCCGGGCTGATGAGTCCTGCAGCCCCAACAACCCTGGCTCTAGGCAACACCTCACCTGCCACGCCACCCTTCTCCACCCGGCATCTGTCTCCAGTGCAGAGTCATGAACAGAACACAGGCTGGTGACGGGCGAATTACGGGTAGATCATTGGCAAGTCACAGACAAATCATGGGTGGATCCTGGGAAGGTTATGGGTGCTTCTTCCATCTGCCCCTCTTGCCCATGCTCTCTTCTCACTGTAAGAGCCCAGGTTGAAGAGCCCAGGTTTCTGGTCTACCATTTCCCTCCTTAACAGAAGCAAATCCACCCCCTCAGCCTGGCCCCATCCTGTGGTCATGGTCAACCTCATAGTGCATCCATTTGCGGCCATACATTATTTCACTGCTGGAACAAAAAGCCCTTGAAGGCAGGCCCACATCTTGGCCATTTTTGCCTCCTTCATGGAACAAGGTCAGCAGGTGTCCCATGAAGGGCTATTGACGATGTGATAGAAGGATTACTGAAAAGCTTCTGTCTGAAGGATGGAGGTTTAGAGGACAGCCCCAGTGCCTGGGTGAGTCAGTAAGACTGTGGTACCCGATGGCTCTGGGTTTTGGAATAAGCTGCCCCCAGCTCCCCAGAATCCTGTAGAATTCTGCAGAATCCCCCTTTCTCTCTGGCAACTCCAGAAAAAGCTATATAAATTTTCTGTCAGAATTTCTGCTCTGTAAAATGGGATTGGGAATATCTCCTCCCACAAGTGGGTCTGTGCATTGGAAGAGGTGGTGCAGAGCCTGTTGTGCCACGTCAACAGCTGGTGTTATGCACAGACCAGGCAGCCAGAGCGTGTGTGGGACCCGCCATCCATTCCAACAGCCGACATCCCGAGAGCAGGTGTCTGCCTTTGTCACACCAGTGGTACTGGCTTCTCACCGGGTCCCAGTTACTGCTGGTTAAATCCAACCCCAGGGAAAGGGGCATAATGGTGAATTTTATGTGGCAATGTGGCTGTGCAGTCTTGAGGCAGAATTGCTGCTTCTCAGGGAAATCTCAGTCTTTGATCTTAAAGCCTTCATCTGATTGGATGAGGCCCACCCATACTATGGAGGGTACTCTGCTTACAGTCAATTGATTGAAATGTTAAGCACTTCACAGACTGCAACACAGAAGCCCTGCCTGGCAGCAATAAATAGCTTACCAACCAAAAAGAGCCCTGGACTAGACAGATTCACAGATGAATTCCACCAGCGGTACAAAGAAGAGCTGGTACCATTTCTGCTGAAACTATTCCAAACAACTGAAAAGGAGGGACTCCTTTCTAAATCATTTTATGAGGCCAGCATCATCCTGATACCAAAACCTCGCAGAGATACAACAACAAAAAAAGGAAACTTCAGACCTATATCCTTGATTAACACAGATGCAAAAATCCTCAATAAAATACTGGCAAACTGAATCCAGCAGCACATGAAAAAGCTTATCCACCATGATCAAGTTGGCTTCATCAAGTTTGGTTCAACATATGCAAATCAATAAATGTGACTCATCACGTAAACAAACTAAAGACAAAAACCACATGATTTATCTCAATAGATGCAGAAAAGGCCTTCAATATAATTCAACGCCCCTTCATGTTAAAAACTCTCAATAAGCTAGGTTTTGAAGGAACATACCTCAAAATAATAAGAGCAATATATGACAAACCCACAGCCAATATCATGCTGAATGGGCAAAAGCTGGAAGCATTGCCCTTGAAAACTGGCACAACAAAAGGATGCCCTCTCTCACCACTCCTCTTAAACATAGTATTGAAGTTCTGGCCAGGATAATCAGGCAAGAGAAAGAAAGAAAGCGTATTCACATAGGCAGAGAGGAAGTCAACCTATCTGTGTTTGCAGATGTTATGATCCTACATCTAGAAAACCCCATTGTCTCAGCCCCAAACTTCTTAAGCTGATAAGCAACTTCAGCATAGTCTCCGGATACAAAATCAATGTGCAAAAATTGCTAGCATTCCTATACACCAAAAGGCAAGCCAAGAGCCAAATCATGAATGAACTCCCATTCACAATTGCTACAAAAAGAATAAAATACCTAGGAATACAGCTAACAAGGGAAGTGAGGCACCTCTTGAAGGAGAACTACAAACCACTTGTCAAAGAAATCTGAGATGACATAAACAAACCATTCCATGCTCATGGATAAGAACAATCAATATCATGAAAATGGCCATACCACCCAAAGCAATTTATAAATTCAATTTATAGATGTAATGCTATTCCCATTAAACTGCCACTGACATTTTTCATAGAATTAGAAAAACACTATTTTAAAATTAATATAGAACCCAAAAAGAGCCCAAATAGCCAAGAACAATAAGCACAAAGAACAAAGCTGGAGACATCACGCTAGCTGACTTCAAACTATCTCACAAGGCTGCAGTACCAGCATGGTACTGGTACAAGGACAGACACATAGACAAATGGAACAAAATAAAGAACCCACAAATAAGATAACAAACCTACAATCACCAGATCTTTGACAAACCTGAAAAAACAAGCAATGAGGAAAGGAGTCCCTATTTAATAAATGGTGTTGAGAGAACTGGCTAGCCATATGCAGAAAATTGAAACTGGATCCCTTCCTTACACCATATACAAAAGTCAACTAAAAATTGATTAAAGACTTAAATGTAACACCCTAAACTATAAAAACCCTAGAAGAAAATCTAGGCAATACCATTCAGGACATAGGCATAGGCAATTGTAACAAAAGCAAAAATTGACAAATGGAATCTAATTAAACTAAAGAGCTTTTGCACAGCAAAAGAAACTATCATCAGAGTGAACAGACAACCTAAGAATGGAAGAAAATTTTTGCAATATTTGCATCTGACAAAGGTCTAATATCCTGCATCTACAAGGAACAAATTTACAAGAAAAAAATGAAGAACTTCATTAAAACGTGGGCAAAGCATGTGACTGGACACTTCTCAAAAGAAGACCTACCTGCAGCCAACAAATAAATGAAAAAAAAGCTCAACATCACTGATCATTAGATAAATTCAAATCAAAACCACAATAAGATACCATCTTACACCAGTCAGAATAGCTATTATGAAAATGTCAAAAAACAACAGATGCTGGCGTGGTTGTGGAGAAGAAGGAACGCTTCTACACTGTTGGTGGGAGTGTAAATGAGTTCAGCCATTGTGGAAGACAGTGTGGTGGCTCCTCAAAGACCTGGAGACAGAAATACCATTCAACCCAGAAATCTCATTACTGGGCATATACCCAAAGGAATAGAAATTGTTCCATTATAAAGACACATGCAGGTGTATATTCATTGCAGCACTATTCACAATACCAAAGACATGTTCAACCCACACACCCATCAATGATAGACTGGATAAAGAAAATGTGATACATATACACCATGGAACACTATGCAGCCATAAAAAGGAACAAGATCATGTCCACCGTAGGGACATGGATGGAGCTGAAAGCCATTATCCTTAGCAGACTAACGCAGGAAAAGAAAACCAAATACTGCCTTTCCTCACTTGTAAGTGGGAGCTGAATGATGAGAACACATGGACAGGAGGTGGGGGGGATAACACACACTGGGTCCTGTCAGAGGGTGGGGGACTGGGGGAGGGGAGAGCATCATGAAGAATAGCTAATGGATGCTGGGCTTAAAACCTAGGTGATGGGATGATCTGTGCAGCAAACCAGCATGGCACACGTTTACCTGTGGAACGAACCTGCACATAAGATTTCTATAATGCCTGGCTTCCCACCTGGCATTATAGAAATGGCCAGACTCACTGAAAAAAAAAATTAAAATCTCACAACACACGAAAACAAAACACAGGACTCTAAGGTTATTGTCACATAGGCTGTGTGGCTGACGTCTGCTACGATAGAAGCGTAACTCTTCTCAGGATGGTAGGGTTTTGATGTAACCTATACTTCCCGCACATGTACCCTCAAACTTAAAATAAAAGTTGGAAAAAAGAAAAGAAAAAGAAAGAAAAGAAACTCTGCTTGAGGCGCCAGGCTGCTGTCCTGTGGAATTCAAACTCGAGGCTGCAACATCAACTTTTACCGTATCTCCAGCCTGCCGGCCTGCCCTCCAAATTCCAAAACTGCCAGCCTCCGCAATCCTGAGAGCCAATTTCTGAAAATAATTTGCTCCCCATCCCCCGCCCCACCAACCCTCTTGATGTCCTACTGGTTCTGCTCCTCTGAAGAAGCCTGACTAATACGAGTTGAGGTGGCACGGGGAGGTCCCACCTCCTTTTAATTAAATGTAGTAGGAAGCCACCATCACCAACCACCACCATCTCCCCTGCAGCCTCTTCTTCACTCAGGGGCACTTTCTTCTAGGCCATTTCTAGTTTTCTCCTGCAGTCTAGAGCCCCATTTCTTCCGCTTTGAGACCTGTCTCCTGGTATCTTTGTTCCATCCTTTGATTTCAGAAACAAACCTTGTGAAGAATCATGAGGTAGTTCAGAAGCACACTGTACCATATAAACTTTATTATAAAACTTCAGCAAATATAAATATCCAGGTGCCCCTTTGGAATGGAGCCACAGCACCGGACAGGAGAACAGCAGCCGCACTGAGGATGGCAGGGAGGGTGCCAGAGACGCCGGGCGGATTCCCACCCTAACACCCACAGCCTGGCTTCCCACCTGGCATTATAGAAATGGCCAGACTCACCGAAAAAAAAAAAAAAAGATTAAAATCTCACAACACACAAAAACAAAACACAGGACTCTAAGGTTATTGTCACATAGGCTGTGTGGCTGACGTCTGCTATAATAGAACCATAACTCTTCTCAGGATGGTAGGGTTTTGATGTAACCTATACTTCGATCTGTCATTTACAAAGAAAAGCATGAAGAAGTGGGTTTTTAAAAGGACACTCACTTGCAAATAACTGAGAAAGATAAAACATAAAATATAAAAAATCTCTCCTTCAATGCATGAATCTGAAAGAGATAGAAGCACCTTAGCAGGAATTTCATTTTTCCCATTTCCATAGGCAAAGTCCCAAACCAGAATGCAGTCCCCTGGCCAGTGACCCTAGAGATGACGCTGGCTCCGGCGGTGGCTCCAGCTTCCTGGTAAGAGATGCTCGGCCGCTGGGGAGGAGGAGGAGGAGCCTGGGCAGCCTCCTGGAGCTCCCCTGACCTCCACCCAGGAAGTTGGTCACTCCTGATGGCTCGAGGGGCCTTCCTAGTGGGAGGGGAGGCTGGTGAACTTGGGGGTACATATTTGGTATGTTTTCCTTATTTCATGGCCTTTCCTTCTTTTTCTAAGGCACCAGACATTTAGCAAGTTCAGCCCTGCCTGTCTTTTTGACTTGATTTAGCTGCAACAGGCAGGGGTGAGTGCTGCCTCTCCCATTGTGGTGCCTGCCTTCTGCCTCACGAGCCACAGCTCTGTCTGCCAGGGTGCCACATTTTAGCCTGACAGGAGACGCTGTGTGCATGGGGACACAGGTCTGCACCCAGGCTCACAGTGAAACACATACATACACTCCTGGTCAAAGAGCCTAACACGGTTTTCTTCTTTTGGCTTTGCTCTTCCTTGGATGTATTCCGACGTAGATTGCACAGCTCATTTGTGGGAAATTTCTGTGCCACGCAGGCACTTTCTCTGCTACGGAGAGCGGTGACTCACAAGTTGGACTTAGAGCAAGTCTTGCAGCACTGCTTGCCGTAGAACTTGTGGCTGCACATCCCGTGCTGGGGTACCAGGTAGCACCAGTGGAAGTAGTCTTTGCAGAAGGCATCTGAAAATGAGCAGAGCTGCATTACTCAGCGATCCCGAGTGCAGCGACTGATGTTGCCAGCTAATAGCTCTGTCTGGCAAATAAAAGCGAATTTGTCACGCTCTGCGGCTGCTGCAGAGAGGCAGCCCCCAGTCTGATGGGGGTCCCGTGGAACCTATTATTTTCACAAGAGCCTTCTTGGAAGTTTTCTGCAAAACTGAAATTTTCTTCTTGTGCTGACCCCACTCACTCAACCACGCATCTACCCATTGGAGCCTCTGTTGACTGAATTTCAATTCTCCAATTCTCTGGTTGAGCCAAACCACTCGCCTTCCTCGAGCCACATTATCTCTCAGAATAGCCTTAACAGGCGCCCGGCCATCTGTCTCCGCAATGCTGGGGGATTTTGTGTGTGCACAGGGATGGCATTTAGAGGGCACCCAGTGAATAAGGGAGGCTTTTGTTTATCCTAGGGAGAAAAGCTGCTTTAGTTAAGATTGCTTTCTTTAAATATAGTGAACAGCATTGATATAGGAAAGAAGTCACGCTTATGTCACTACCATCTATGTTGTCCTGGGGCGTCACGAGAGGCAGCCCGGTCTGCTCTATGGACCATTTCATTGTAAAACTGGAGAAGATGCAAAGAGAGAAAAGGTAGATCAGACGCAAGACCCTAACTCCAGGCCCCCCAAGGAACTGCTCCAGAAACCTGACATTCCAGCCCCATGCCCAGGTCATGCTGAGGGGCCCCATGTACTCACCTTTCTTCTCTGCAATGGGGCAGAAGTGAGTGTTGCAGGCCAGGGAGGCCGAAGGCTTCTGGTGCAGGAGGCAGCCTGAGGCCGGCCGGCCCCCAGCCAGGCACTGCACGGACCTCGTCTGAACGCCACCCCCACAGCTGGCTGTGCACTGTGAGAGCAACACACACATGTCACCATGGCCCCAGGCTCTCAGGCACCTGGTCAACCTCAGTGTGCCCACCTTTCTAAAAGGCCTGCTGCTGCAGGCCAGCGAGGGAAGAGCGACTTCAATGGGGAAGAGAGCCTTGCAGAGGCAGGTGGAGTTATGGTTGGCCACGATGTGCGCGAGTGAGCACGGTCCCTGCTCACCTTTTCCAGAAGCAAGCACCAGGCATGTGCTGGGCCAGGCCTCTAGCAGAGCATTCCAAACCAACCAGCTGACATAGCTCCTGGAAGGAACCCTTCCTGTTGTTCAGATAGAAGACAGCCTTGAGCAGTGACAGGACTTGCTCAGGCTGGGATTTGAACCGCTAGAGTTGGATTCTACAGTCTCAACAGACGGTTCCCGGGCTTGGGCTTTGTGGGGGCTGAGTTCACTTTTTAAAAAAGTAAATATACTGCCGGGCACGGTGGCTCATGCCTGTAATCCCAGCACTTTGGGAGGCTGAGGCGGGTGGATCACCTGAGGTCAGGAGTTCGAGATCAGCCTGGGCAACATGATGAAACCCCGTCTCTATTAAAAAAAGAAAAAAAATTAGCTGGGCCTGGTGGTGGGCACCTGTAATCCCAGCTACTTGGGAAGCTGAGGCATGAGAATCGCCTGAACCTGGGAGGCAGAGGTTGCAGTGAGCTGAGATCATGCCACAGCACTTCAGCCTGGGCAACAAGAGCAAAACTCCATCTCAAAAATAAATAAATAAATAAGTAAGTAAGTAAGTATACTGATTAAAAAAGCTGATATTCATGGATTGGCATATTATCTCCTCAAATTACAGGCAGCAAGGAAGAACAAACTTAGATCCCCCTGCCAATAAAGTTACCTACAAGTTATCCTTCTGATTGAAAAACATGAAAAGACTTAACATCTTGGTTTCTATTTACGGTATTTCAGAGAACACGGTTGCTGATGTTACCACCTGGGACCTGGCGCAAAGGTACTTATTTCCCTAACTCTTGTCCCCAGGACCAGCCCTTGTCACTGCTGGTTGGGGTAACCCCTCATTTCCTCTTGCCTCTGCATTTGAAAGCACCGCCCCCTCCACCCAGACCATTTGAGGTGGTCTCTCTGTCTACAACTGTGAGTGGCTGGCCAAAATTAATCTAGGTATGGATAGAAGGAGAAGTGTCTGGAAGTCTAGAGTATTTTTGAGTGTGTCAATGATGGTTGCATGGCCACAAGGAAACTGGTGCATATCTGGGGATACCAGGCTTGTTCTCTGAGCCTAGCGTGAAAGAAGTAGTGCCCTTCAGGGAATGCCCTTGCCAAGCCACCCTTTCTGGTGGTCCAACGGGGAGAAGCTTGACAAGCCAATCTTTACAGTGGCACCATCACCCACATTCCCAGGCCCCTGATGCATGAAGGTGGGCACTGCCAGCTGCTGGGGCTTATTTTGCTAAGGTGTTGGCATCCTATTGAGGCTCCCCCAATACTTGGAGTATCAACAGCACAGGGAGAGAGAGGGAAGGAAGGGAGTGAGCTCAGTTAGATTATCTTTCATGAGCTGGCATAATGCACATGCCACAGAACATGAGCAGGACCCATCTGAGATCAATCACTGAAAATAAATCAGGGGTTAGGCAGCTAAAGATACAGAGACACTGGAATCTGTGATTGAGTCATCTGAAAAAACTGCCCACTGTCTAGACTAAATCATGTAAATTGTGCTCAAACGAGGCTAGGGTTGGAATATGTTGGAAATGTAAGCAATTAAAGGAGCACCTGCAAGCAGATTGGGTCAGATAACATTTTGGAAGTCCTGGTGCATGGTGGGTGAAAAAAACAACAAAACTGTTGCTTTAAAATGCAAGGATCACACTGTGAAACACTGGGGACATGCATGACTCCCTTTGCTGCCCCAAACCTACAAGAGAGTATGTCAGAGACCATTCCAGCAAGTGAAGGCATCAGGCCTGGGGCTGGTTCTCCACAGCCCAAACCAGCCTGCAAGTGAACAACCAGGGACTGAACCTTTCTGGGACCTCCTGCCATCAGAGCTTTACAAAGTGACTTGAATCGCTGGGGATGGGATTCAGTGATGGAGCAAGTCAAACATCTTTATCTGCCCACTGAGAGGAGAAAAGCTGGAGACACAAATGGCCCTGAAAGTCACAAGCTGAAACTGTTTGTCTGTTTTTTTCCCCTCTGGATGAGGAATGGCTGAGCCCCTGAGCATGTGTCTGGAACATATCTGGGAGGCTTACTCCCTTTGCTTCAAACCCAATTTTAGAAAAAGTTGCCAACAATATATGACTACGGAAAGTAGAAAAAAATAATGTGGGGAGATTCACGTTTGATTTCAGAATTATCAGGGTCACAAGGATAGAGCCAGATGTTGCCCATCACTTACTACATCTTTCGGAACATTCTGCAGAACCACATTTCTGCCTTTTTTCTCTGCTGTCTGCATTCCAGACACCCTCTTAGCTCACACAGTGCGCCGAGAACCTTGGGGCTGTGGTCACCCTGCTGAGACAGCAGGTCACAGGAACTCTTTGGCCACATCCGCATCCATCAGTGTCCACAACATCTTTCGTTTCTTGAGTTAGATTTATTTTATGATAAGCGGCTCAGGCAGAATTCCATTCTTGCTTAAGATATGCCTCAATTAGAAATCAAGAGATCTAGCCATTGGTTTTTTTTCTTTGTATCATTTAAACAGTTCCAAAATAATTAATATGTGGTTTGATTCACTTTTGTCACTGATTCACTTATTCAGCAGATTTTAATCACTGATATGGTTTGGCTGTGTCCCCACCCAAATCACATCTTGAACTGTAGTTCCCATAATCCCTAAGTGTCATAATCCCATAATCCCCGATTACCAGGAGGGCAGTAACTGAATCACGGGGGCAATTACCCCCATGCTGTTCTTGTGATAGTGAGTGAATTCTCATGAGGTCTGATGGTTTTGCAAGGGGCTTTTCCCCCTTTCCTCAGCACTTCTCCTTGCTGCTGTCATGTGAAGAAGGACGTGTTTGCTTCCCATTCCACCATGATTGTAAGTTTCCTGAGGCCTCTCCAGTCCTGCGGAACTGTGAGTCAATTAAACCTCTTTCTTTTATAAATTGACCATCTCAGATGTCTTCATTAGCAGCGTGAGAATGGGCTAATACAATCGCCCACCTCCCCAGTACCAGGCACTGTTCTAGGCACTTGACATAAGTGATGAACACAATCGACTTGGCCCCGAGCCTTAGGACAGTTGCAAAACCTTGCTACTCACAGTGAGGTTCTTGGCCCAGCCACAGGGGCCTGTGGGGAAGCTTGTTATCAGGGCCAACTCTCAGCATCCCTGCTTCCAAGATGCACAGTGTCAGAATCGGTGCCGTTCCCAGATGATTCCTATGCACAGGTGTGAGAAGCACTAGTCCAGAGAGTTTTACAATTCCCCGTGAAAAAAATCCATGGGAAAAGCTTCCACATTTCTCAAAAGTTTCATTTCTTTATGTAAGATGAAAGAAAGATGTTCAGCTGCACATTTTGAAAATATTTTGAATGGATAAAGATGGTGATATACTAGGAGATGAAAAAGAAGAAACCTGAAAATGTTTATTCACTTTTCATTCCAGGAAGAAAAAAATCCAAGTCGTTCCTCAGTCTCCCAAATACGATGGCTTAAAACTCAGCACAGCCATTTAGAATTCACCTTCCAGGCGTTCCCTTGGTGACTTCCAAACAGACGGATCCTAAAAATCACCTGGAGCCTTGACAATCACAGACTCCTGCGGGGCAGAGCTCATCTCTCAAACAAAGGGAACAGAAAATAAACAAATACATGCTAATTCCTGGAGGCCACAGGCTTCACACATTTATTTTCTTACTGTGAAGTCTCTCCTGAGAGGCCTGCTCTAAGTCCCTCTCTTTATTCACCTTCCTCCTGAGGGCCTTGGTGTGCTCTCTCTCTCCCAGCTTAGAGCTTCTGCCCTGCAACTTTCCACTATTCCAGGACCAAATGTCCATGCTCATTTCAGGATGGGATGGCAGAGACCTCAATGGCCTCATTCACAGACACCTCTGCTGTCCACATAACCGACGTTGTGAATTTTTGTACAAATCCCACTGGTTACAAATATAAACTCCCTCAAACCCAGGAGGTGTGCATGGTGACCTTCTCTATCCAGCAGCAGGCCGGTTCTTGTTTTTCTGGGCACCACATAATTTTGGGAGATGATGACAGCAGATTTAGTGTGGAATTATCAGAGGTGGGAGACTAGATCAGGGTTCAGGGGATAACCCTGGGATGGACTGCGCAGCGTTCACCCAGCCTCATCGGTTGAGATCTCCATGCACTCTGTGTGTGTTTGTGTACACACGCAGGCACATGTGTGCTCCCATGTGCACTTGGTGCAGAATGCATTCTCATGCAGTCTTAATTGCCACGGTGGAAAATCAAATTCATTCTCTGACACGGCTGCTGCCCCTCGGTGCCCATGAGTTTCCAAATCAGTGTGTGCACTGTCCTGGTCACAAATTGACCAAATTGTGGGGAGCTCCTGGAATGAGCCAGGCCCCCCCCACACACACACACTGCCCAGCACTGAGGGCACACCCTGTCTCTGCATGTGGGGTCAGTTTCCAACAGGTGATCGCATGCAAGCCATTCCCAGACCAAATTAGCGTGGGAACAACCTGACACTAAGCCCAAATGACTGCAGTGATTTAAATCAGTCCTGCGCTGCCCTGCACCATGAAATGTGAAGATAAGCAAAACATTTAAATCAATAGAAATCCTGCAGACCAAATAATAGGAACGGCGATCTTTAGACTGTCACAAGAATAAGCCTGCCTGGTGGCAAAGTTCAGCCAGGCCCGGGCCATTCATTACCGTCTGACAATTTCCCACAGTGTGAAGGCAGAGACTTGGGCACAAGTGCTATGGTAAACACAGCCCTTTCAGCCATTACCACCCCCAGGAAAAGTTACAACCTCAGAACATAGCAGATGAATCATGGTGG